>NW_025964268.1:1618612-2259894 GCF_023055435.1 Haliotis rufescens
TCAGTATGTCTGACGACGAATCTATTTTCATGTCTTTGTTTGGGGACAATTGAACCACGCTGTGATATAACTGGAATACTGTTGAAAGTGGCGTTAAAGCCAATACACTCACTCACTCACTAAATGATATAGTGCCGAAATATGCATGAATTAAGTCTGGGAATGGTAGATCTATTTATTAAACCGACAATATGCAACTTTAATTTCAGATTATGTAGAACCAGGTTAAGAGGGAGTCAAGTGTCCAGACAAAATGTCTAATGCATGAAGATAGGAAATGTACGCCTACATAATTGAAATATATTTATGACCAATGATATTTCCCCCTGCTCTTGAAATAACATACTGTCAGCACCAATTGCATAATATCGGTTGCGGTGGGGTGGGGTTGTTGGGGAGCTGGGGGGATGCCACATACCTTCGAAAACAAACACCATGTGCTTGATAGATTAGTCGAATTATACTGTCGTTATGAAATGTGTGTATGAGTGTGTGTATGTGCGTGCGTGCGTTCGTGCTTGCTATTAAACCTTTAACGATACACTGCTATGGTACAAATACATAGCAGGCATATTGAAACTGATATGGACACGGGGCTTACAGGTAAACAAGTTATTTGTATGACAAGCGCGTGACCGGGAGAATGGATCAAAATCTCATTATTGTCGTTATATAACTGCGGTGTCGAAAGTCGTAATACAACTGTATGCCCGCATCCATCTATCTATGTATCTATGTATCTATGTATCTATGTATCTATGTATCTATCTATCTATCTAAAATCAGAGTAACCTTTGCTGCCTAGAATATTGCACATGATCTTGCGTTTATGTTAACGATCCAGATTATGTTTAACCATGTTTATAATGCTGAAATGGACATGCACGAACGACAGCAGGTATTTTCTTTAATCGTCTCCAGGATCACCGAACTCCACGAAGTGTTCGCATCCTGCGGCCGCCAGGCCAAACCGGGCCTCTTCCTCCACAAGAACCATCAACATCATTTATTTACTGTTCGACATACGCTAAATCAGGAAACGGCTTTTTCGACCTTCACCTTCCCATTACCTATGTGTTACCATGGAAACACATGCCTAGTTGAAGTTGCGCAATGACATAGACACGATCACGTGACAAACAGATGTTTATTATCTGGCACCGATTCAGCAGGCACAAATACACATGGCAGTGATGCTGGTCCTGAAACAGGTTGCTGGCAATGTGGGACAGCTCAGACCCCCCATGCCAACCGTTATTTCCAAGTATGCAGCAAGTTACCATATTACCTTCTGTTCCTCGGCCATACGTCAGCATGCGTGTATTTCTGGGTGCCGGTTACTCCAAATTGTTGTTTACCTGTTGGGAATGTTATTCGTCGCGCTGGGTTTATGATAATGGATTTGGTTTTGATGAGTTCCCAAGGTGAAATCGGCAGCTTGGGAAAAATATGTATGTTGGCAAATGTAGCGAGGAACCTCATTATGTTGTTTGTTTGATAATCCTTAGGAGATAACAGATTGACGAAACATTTATTGCCAATCTTTCTGCACAGGGCTTCTGATTAGCGTAAGAATTGTTTATTTTCATGCATATGTTTGACATCATCATTGAAATGACGTCATAAATGTTCGAGATACAATAGATGATCATGCTCGTGGTCATGCTCGTTGACTTGGTTGATGCATGTCATAGTATCCCAATTGCGTAGATCTATGCTCATGATGTCAATCACTTGTTTTATTCCAGACTCGACCATTTACAGACCGCCGTCATATAGCTGTAATACTACTGAGTGCGGCTTTAAAGAACAAACACACATACGAACAAATCTATCCTTCCGCAGGTGATGCTTTGACAGTTGCGTGCCATGTAACTCCACTCTCTATTACAGTTATATCACAGTGTGTTAGCTTAATTTGGATTGAATAATCGAAGCGATGAAGGTCTCAGACTTGTATATCAGTTTACAAGCATAGGTGTGGTGATTAAAGATGATAACAGCGGCGAATCTGAAACTTGAACAAGCAGATCGTGGCCTAATTGAAGAACGCCGTTCTGTATATGGAATTGCAGCGCCTCAGACCCCCAGGTCCCCGTGCCCCCTGATGTCACCTGTACGCCACGAGACACCAGTCGGCACGGGGTTTTAAGAAATGTGACATCTTGTCGTACACGCTATTACCTTGCCGTGTCCTGATCCTGAACGATTGGACGATGTTACATTTATGCTCTATGTTCTTGTGCTGACCGTGCTACATCTAGGCTTCGTCTATGCTATGTCTACGCTATGTCCATGCTATGTCTACGCTATGTCCATGCTATGTCTACGCTATGTCCATGCTATGTCTACGCTATGTCCATGCTATGTCTACGCTATGTCCATGCTAAATTTATGTAATGCTTCTGGTATGTCTACGCTATGTCCATGCTATGTCTACGCTATGTCCATGCTATGTCTCCTCTATGTCCATGCTATGTCTACGCTATGTCCATGCTTTGTCTACGCTATGTCTATGCTATGTCTACGCTATGTCTACGCTATGTCCATGCTATGTCCATGCTATGTCCATATTATGTCCATGCTATGTCTACGCTATGTCTATGCTATGTCCATGCTATGTTTACGCTATGTCTACGCTATGTCCATGCTATGTTTACGCTATGTCTACGCTAAGTTTATGTAATGCTTCTGGTATGTCTACGCTATGTCCATGCTATGTCTACGCTATGTCCATGCTATGTCTACGCTATGTCTACGTTACGTCCATGCTATGTCCATGCTATGTCTACGTTATGTCTATGCTATGTCTTCGCTATGTCCATGCTATGTTTACGCTATGTCTACTCTATGTCCATGCTATGTTTACGTTATGTCTATGCTATGTTTACGCTATGTCTACTCTATGTCCATGCTATGTTTACGTTATGTCTATGCTATGTCGACGCTATGTCCATGCTATGTCTACGCTATGTCCATGCTATGTCTACGCTATGTCCATGCTATGTCTACGCTATGTCCATGCTAAATGTATGTAATGCTTCTGGTATGTCTACGCTATGTCCATGCTATGTCTACGCTATGTCCATGCTATGTTTACGTTATGTCTATGCTATGTCGACGCTATGTCTATGCTATGTCTACGCTATGTCCATGCTATGTCTACGCTATGTCCATGCTATGTCTACGCTATGTCCATGCTAAATGTATGTAATGCTTCTGGTATGTCTACGCTATGTCCATGCTATGTCTCCTCTATGTCCATGCTATGTCTACGCTATGTCCATGCTATGTCTACGCTATGTCTATGCTATGTCTACGCTATGTCCATGCTATGTCCATGCTATGTCCATGCTATGTCCATGCTATGTCCATGCTATGTCTACGCTATGTCTATGCTATGTCCATGCTATGTTTACGCTATGTCTACGCTATGTCCATGCTATGTTTACGCTATGTCTACGCTAAGTTTATGTAATGCTTCTGGTATGTCTACGCTATGTCCATGCTATGTCTACGCTATGTCCATGCTATGTCTACGCTATGTCTACGTTACGTCCATGCTATGTCCATGCTATGTCTACGTTATGTCTATGCTATGTCTTCGCTATGTCCATGCTATGTTTACGCTATGTCTACTCTATGTCCATGCTATGTCTATGCTATGTCCATGCTATGTTTACGTTATGTCTATGCTATGTTTACGCTATGTCTACTCTATGTCCATGCTATGTTTACGTTATGTCTATGCTATGTTTACGCTATGTCCATGCTATGTTTACGCTATGTCAATGCTATGTCTACGCTATGACTATGCTATGTCGACGCTATGTCCATGCTATGTTTACGCTATGTCCATGCTATGTTTACGCTATGTCTACTCTATGTCCATGCTATGTTTACGCTATGTCTATGCTATGTCTACGCTATGTCCATGCTATGTTTACGCTATGTCTATGCTATGTCTACGCTATGTCTACGCTATGTCTACGCTATGTCCATGCTATGTTTACGCTATGTCCATGCTATGTTTACGCTATGTCTATGCTATGTCTACGCTATGTCTATGCTATGTCTACGTTATGTCCATGCTATGTCCATGCTATGTCCATGCTATGTTTACGCTATGTCTATGCTATGTCTACGCTATGTCCATGCTATGTCTACGTTATGTCCATGCTATGTTTATGTAATGCCTCTGGTATGTCTACGCTGTCTATGCTGGCATGCTACGTCGATGATATGACTTGTCGACATCTATGCGTTGTCTATGCTTTGTCTACGCTCTGTCTCTGCAATGTCTCTGCCTACATTATGTCTACCTTATGTCTATGTTACGTCTGTACTATGTCTATGCTACATCTATTTTACGTCTTTGCTTCTTTTATGCTATGCCTATGCTATGTCTATGCTATGCCTATGCTATGACTAAGCTATGTCTATGCCATATCTACGTAATGTCTATGCTATGCCTATGCCATGTCTATGCTACGTCTATCTACCTCTATGCTACGTCTACGCTATGTCTATGTCACGTCTTTGCGAAGACTATGCTGCGACTATGCTTAGTCTATGCTCCGTCTATGCTATTTCTATGTCACGCTGATGCGTATGAATTGGACTTACTACAGTTACAGCGCTAAGAACGCTTTGTGAAATTTCCGACTTCTACCTGAAACAAACCACAACATAAAGCCGGCCAGGGAACGGATGACAGGCTTTGTGAACATAGTTCGATGACGCAGATGTCTGCAGCCGTGTCAAAGTCACAGCATATTTCACTTCACTCGTATATCATTGAACGCTCGTATATCCTGCAGGATGAAATGCATATTATGGACTCAAGGATTGGATAATATGCATGTAACATATGGCAAGCTTGATTACATTCTGCACCTAGTCATGCATACAAACGTGTTCATTTCACCGGAATATATATGTAACATTACATATCAAAATATAATATTGATTCTGACATTATTAAAATATCATTTTATTTGTACATTTATATCCACTGTTTGAACAAAGATGTCAATGTATGTAACGAACTATTTTAAATGCATTATACCGACGGATATTATTTGAATCAGGGATATTAATGCGGGCCATAAAATGTTTTATTGCATGTCTGTGAAATATACTTTTATATAACAAAATGTTGATTGACATATATTGCGCATTCGAACGAGAAGCATGTGGCAGTCTATTAAATGTTCTGTCTTCCGCCATACGGGTTTATTGTAGCCGAGTCAGGTGACCATTTGTTACTCGAAGGTAATACCGTATACACCCTATGCCCCTATCTCGTATACATCTATGAGTCTTTATGTATTCAGCAGCTGTGTTTCTCGTATGTATAAATGATTCAAACGGTGGCCATTAGTTAGCAAATAATCAAACACGATAAAGTTAATCAGTCATGAATATCCCTAGTGTCGAAAGAAACGAATTAAGCCATTCTGCAATTCACAACCCTTATCTGAAGCTTCCTGAAATGGATCGGGTGATGTGAGTCGGTAAAGCTACTATGTCCATCGAAGTCCCTATGTTGGTCCATAAAACCTGCCAATGTAGCGTCTCTATAAATCAATCGATAGAGTAATAAAAACTATTGCACGCGGGGAAACGAGTCACTCATTTCTCTTCAGTATGAACTCAATTTCAGCTCACAGCACAGCCGCTGATAATACTCGTCAATATTGCTTCGGAGGTTCCACCCTAATCAATGATATGCATTGTGTATTAAGTTTAAGGAGTTTTCATCTGTGTATTACGGCGTCTATAGCCCGTGATGATAGCCTTGCATCATTAAGACGGTAATGGCAGGGTGACGGACTAGTGGTTTACGTGAGTCCAGCTGTATGAGTAGATAATGCCAATGTTTTCTTGCTTAACGTCAGGTTGTCAATATTACCTTGCCGATCGCCTGTACCACTGAGTGCTGACGTCGGCAAATATTGCATGCGGGGCTTTCCAAAGTGTCCTTTTGTTATGTGAAACTTGAGATCCATCATTTCTGTCATTGCGTGGTGGAATTATTGGTATTCTTTAAGCGAAACATTGTTAAATCAAATAATTTGGAGGATTCGAACATCAATCGAATTATCTGTAGTTCGAAATATTGAAAAAAAAATATCGGTTTAAATGATTTATCGAGTTAAAGGAGATGCCTAAGTTTCATTATAGTTCGAGACAAACGTAGTGTTGATATAGGACCATTGCATTGATAATGACTTCAGAAAGAATATCGCCTTAACGACATATCGAATATAACGGAGGGCACGGATGGCCTAGTTGACTAAGGCGCCGCAATTGACTGTACAGAGTTGTGTCCCTTGGGAACGCCAGGAATCTATGATCTTTGGTTCGAATCTCGGTTCGCGCTGATTATGTTCCTAGGTTTGTCAGCATCACACCCGTGCTCGTGGGTTTCACCAAAGTGGTAAACGTCTAAGACCTGCATCACTTCGGGCTTTCCTCCCAAATCAAGCTGACACGCGGTGATTTAACTGGAATACTGTTCAAAGGGGGATTAAACCCAACCATTGCATTGATAATCACCTCAGAAAGTATATCGCCTTAACGACATATCGAATATAACGGAGGGCACGGATGGCCTAGTTGACTAAGGCGCCGCACTTCGCTGTACAGAGTTGTGTCCCTTGGGTACACCAGAAACCTTTGATTGTGGGTTCGAATCCCGGTTCGCCACGATTATGGTTCTAGGTTTGTCAGCACCATACCCGTGCTCGTGGGTTTCACCAAAGTGGTAAACGTCTCCCACATTCAGCTGACACACCGTGATATAACTGTAATACTGCTAAAAGCGGCGTTAAACCCATCTCACTCACTCACTCTAATGGGGGCATCTTACTCTAATTATTCAGTTCTGCGGGTGGTCAAGCAGACCATATCCCTCCTCATGGGTTTCACCAAAGCGGTATAAGACCTGTCTCAAGCGTGCCTTGTCACTTTCCTCACACATCAATTGACACACGCGCCATGACTGAAATACTATTCAAAGCGGCGTTATACCTACCTCACTCACTGACTCACCCATGTTGGATTTAGTAGGTCTGGTTCAGAATTGTCGATAGAGAAGTCGTTATTTTCTAATGGGGGTGTCCTGCGTCTTGCCTGATCATTAAGCTAGGCATCTTGTATAGGATACTTTTATATGCATGTGCCGGCAATGAGAATCAATATTGAACATTGGTGTAGTGGTAGCAGATGCATTAGCAAGTGAGCTTAATTATGGGAGCATTTGTGGTAGTTGTAGTCGCTGATATAGTGGTTGTAGTCACTGTTGTGGTAGTTGTAGTCGCTGACGTTGTGGTTGTAATCGATTTTGTGGAAGTTGTAGTCGCTGTTGTGGTAGCTATAGTCGCTGATGTAGTGGTTGTAGTCACTGTTGTGGTAGTTGTCGCTGTATTAGTTGTAGTCGCTGTTGTGGTAGCTGTAGTCGCTGATGTAGTGGTTGTAGTCACTGTTGTGGTAGTTGTTGCTGTATTAGTTGTAGTCGCTGTTTTGGTAGCTGTAGTCGCACAACACAACACAACACAACACACAACACAACACAACACACACACAACACAACACAACACAACACAACACACACAACACAACACACACACAACACAACACAACACAACACACAACACAACACAACACAACACAACACAACACACCAACACAACACACCACACACACAACACAACACAACACACCACACACACAACACAACACAACACACACACACACAACACAACACAACACAACACAACACAACACACAACACAACACAACACAACACACACGCAACACACACAACCAAGAAGATATGAAAAGAACGCATGGGGATGACAAGCCTTCATATTCAACTGTTAAGAAATGGGCCTCTGAATTTAAGCAAGGTAGAAGAAGCACATATACAGAAGATGTCTGGTCGTCCTGTTGATGCCACGTCTGAAACTCAAGAGGAGCTGTCTTCGGCAGGGTTATGGCTGACAAGATGTGTCATCAAGATGGGTACCTAGTATGTTGACACCAGATCAGAAACTGAACCGAGTGAAACCTATGATTGTGGGTATATTGTAATCCTGGAGGAGACCTGGAGTCATCACTTTGATCCAGAAACAAACCTATTGGTGAAACGTTTTGATATCACTCCTTGTGCTGCTGCCTCAGGGCAATGACGCAAGTGGCAGTGGCTACACCTGCAGATTGTGGCTTTGAATTACTTCCCCTTGATCCTTTACTCTCCTGACCAAGCACCCTCTGATATTAATCTCTTCCCTAAACACAAATCACACGTGCGTAGTTTTTTTTTTTTTAACCAACAACGACGAAGCAAATGCCGCCATCGAGGCCGTTTGTGTGAACTAAGTTGTAGGGCAGTGGTGACAACGCTGGACGAAGTGTACGGAAGTAAAAAAAGAGATTGACAAATAACTGCGCGATGGATGGATGGATGGATGGATGAATGCATGGATGGATGATGAATGGATGGATGTAGGCATGCATGTCATTTCTTTGACAAACTGATATTCAAGCTGAGACACAAAAATACTACTCAAAAGAAGTTAAAGATCACCCGATATCTGCATATGACTATGGTAAATCTGTCAAGCCATCAGGTGTTCTTTAATTTCTTTTGAATGCGCCTGACGGTAATCCATTATGCAATATACAGTAACAAACAGCCTAGCCGTCCGTACGTCGCCCAGACCTACAACAGTGGCTTCGATGGCTGCAAAACTAACACGTAAGTGTTTCACGAAACAAGATAACAACTGATGGCTTTATATATTAACCAAACATAGCTGACCTTTATAAATATTTCACAAGCATAGCAATGACATTTCATCTTTGACAGCTACTTATAGCCAGTAAAAAATCTTGACAGGAACGGGAAGTCTTATACGGAATCTAATTCTACGAACAAGAGGACGCCTGTTTGATGTCCATTTATCCCCGGAGAAGGAGAAGCTTCGAATCACTGCACGTCACGTGTACATGTCCATCACGAATAATAGATACCGATGTTAGAAGACAAGTGTAGGCCTTTCTAAGCGTGTCAAAGAACAAGGCCCTATACTCCACTGGGGACATTTACAGAAAACAGGTCTTTCATTCTATTGGGAAGGCGCCAATTTATTCTTACTGGGATACTATAACTTCAAGGGGAATCGCTTCAAAGGAACTACTGAGCTGAAAAGTCACTTCACTGTTGATGAAGATGATGATAAGTCGAAATTGTGGTTGTTTTTCTTCTGCTGTTACATCGTCTGCTCAGGGATCGGAAGGTGGGTGGTTGGATCCCTGGCTGGGTCATACCAAACGATATTAAAAGATGGTGCTTGTTGTTACGCTGCCTTGCTCTGGGCATTAAGGAAATATGACAAGGACTGGTCGGCTCATAGTTCTGAGTGGGTCATCATCATCGTCGTCGTCGGCGTCGTCATCGTTGCTATTGTTGTTGTTGAATTGTGAAGGGCACACTGTTGACTGTCAATCTCATTGTGACATGGTATATGTGTCGTTTGCCTCCATTCTGACAGGACGTGAATCACTACCTCGGGCTATTTTGGTGCACCCGTAATCTCTCACTCAGCCTTTTAGGGATATTGAAAAGTTGAATAATGGCTATTGAATGCAAAGATTCGAAGTGCCCCTTCAGATAAGAACGGATTTCACATTGGCTCATTGTGCTTGATACTGTGGCTTTGGGAGATTGCAGTGTATGATAGATTCAGGACTCGCATCACCGGCGAATAACTCAATGAGCATTTAAACAGTAGCTCCTTATTTAGAGTTGTGTCTGTAAGCAGCTGATGCCACCCGTTGGGCGACCCTGGGCCCGTGGGGATTCCAGGGCCGACAAATGGAGATTAGATGGTCACGATGTGTGACCTGGCTCGATTACATATTGGCCGACCCGTGAAGATCCGGGTTAGAAAAGGTCTTCAGCAACCCGTGCATGCCGTAAGAGGCGACTATGATTGTAGAAAGAGGCGACTAACGGGAGCGGATGGTCAGGCTCGCTGACTCGGTTGATGCATGTTATCGTATCCCAAATGAGGGGGTAACGTTAGTCTTAGAAACCACACGTACTTTAATTTAAAAATGTGTCTGAATTTTTCAGCTATTTCACAAATTTCTCTTTTCCATAATTAATAAACACACACACACACACACACACACACACACACACACACACACACACACACACACACACACACACACACACACACACACACACACACACACAAACAAACACTTTAAGGTCTAGTAAATCATCATGATTGAGTGAATGAGTGAGTTGGGTTTAAGGCCACTTTAATAGGTAGGGCACTCATTTCAACTTAATGTGGGAGATCAATTTAATTAGCTCTTATTGATGCAGTGCTGACACGTTCACCATGTTGATGACACCCATAGGCCATGATCTTGACATTCAAACCCAGGCTCAACGGATACTGACACAACTAAGGGAAGTAACTCTGAATACCCGAAACCAATGGGTTCCCGATATACTAGTATACAGTACAGTGGGCCAATTAATTACGATGATAAACGTTGTTTTCCCCCTGTGCTTGGGGACAAGAGGTCAAACTTATTAATACTGCTATTTCGAATTGATATTTAAATTTAATGCAAAAAGCAAAGAAATGTTCTTACTAATAAAACATTCTACTTTTTCGACGCTCGATTAAGGGGCTAAAACAAGGACTGGTCGGCTCGGTGTCAGTATGCTGTGTCTGAGTGGGGTATTCATGTTAAACAGCTGTGGCATGATATGTAAGTTGGCCACTATAAAACCGGCATCAGTCCGAGTACAAGCGGCCACACACACACAAGCGCGCGCGCGTGCAGTAATCTTGAACGCGACGTTAAAACCCATTTTATCTTACCTCTGATAGCAATTTTTATAATATACACGTGGGCATCCATCATACATTGCAACCATGTATGGAATCACATACGGTTATTAGGCGTGACGAACGCTTTAACCACAAAGCTACCCTATCGAATCTTACACAGTGCTGTGAACAAAACGACGGCACTTTAATACATTGTTGTTTAGCACCTCTATATCATTGTAGACGACGTGTCATTGCTTTTATTATTACTGTAAAATAAATGATTAATACAGACATCGTCTATAAGCTATGAGAGCCGTCACGTCAACTCGAGTAAATCACAATAGACGAAACGGCGTTATAATGTGAGATAGTGAGCGAAAAGGCCGTCCGTTGCTCCGATTGAGAAATAAATCTCCCCGTAGCTCAATATGGCTCTCGCGATTTTCTCATTCAATCGAATAATTCCTAGGTCAAGGTTTTATGTGAAGAAAATTTAGAAATCCGCGATTTATTGGAGAGCGTGTCAACAAAAAACTTCAATCGATATTACACGAGTGTTGGTAATGTTCTCCCGGAGAATATCATCGAAAAAATCGAAAATAACATTGGTGACGAGATGGAATGACGTCATGCTACCCAACTACCTCTTTGTTCCCCATTGTAAAAGGTACTGCCATAAAAAGAACTAAATTATCAAAAATAGACTTGTGTTGCGTTATTAGGTCAAATCGCCGACCCACGCTCCCTAAAATCTGAAATGTTTAATCATGCCAATATGTTAATGCATTACCGCATAGTGACATCATTCTTGACACAGAAACTGAGTGCCCGTATGTTTTGTCACGTGACTGTATTGCATCTGGTTGCCGTTGACAACCGCTAGATGGCGTTGAAACCGCAGCCATTGATTCCACGTTTAGTAAGATGGAGAGCGTGGCCCTATGCACATGAATGGGTTAGGGACAGCTTGTGCGAGGCTGCGATCGATATATCGATCCTCAAGCTTAGCGTTGCCTTTGCTTCTTGTCCAATCAGTCCAGTGGCGTTAGAAGATGAAGGAACTTATCGATCAGGCAGTTTTTAGGTCAAATATTTGTTCACACTGTGAAAAGAGCGCGTGATGTTTCGCGCACTCCAAGTGATGATATGGAACGTATACAACAGGTGCGTTCAGTCAGCTGTGACTTGCTTAATATCGTTAGCTACATGACGACACATGGGCACGGCTGAATATCTCGCCTTCAGCAGGGATATGGTTAAACAATGATGACCAAATTCACAACGTTTGGTTCATTGTCAACCAATATTTTAAACTGAAAAGATGACAACTGGCAAGAAAAGACGATTTCAGAGCAGTTTTAACTTAAAGCAGACAATTTTCAAGTCGAAAATTGGTAAACAATTTCTTATATTTGTAAACATTCAACCAGATCGCGATGGTATAAACTGTTTTCAATCTGAAATAAGCGCTATGACGATTCACAATACGTCTCTACGGGGAGGCAAGACAACGTTGGCAGCAACATCGACAACGAACACTGCGGTGACATAGCTAAGGCAGGATAACGAAACAGATTGAAAAAGAACAAAGTGCTGATTGACCCGAAGCTATTCATTTTCCTCCAATGTATTTCTAAACCCAGATAATTGCGAAGGAACTTTTTCCATTTCATTTTCGCTCAGCAACAGCAGCAACTCAGCCCCGCATGCCGCTCTGTCCCCAACACAATCACTTCTCCTCCCCAGGGGATAACGGCCGCAAATTGGATCACAATGGAAAGATTGTTAATTTTTACACAGTGGGGTGGTTTTAAGTTGCTGTTATCCCAAAAAGTACTCAGCACAGATCTTTAAAACCTGATTTACAAACGCTGGTGTTTTTAGGACAGTTTTAAAGCTCCGGAACGCAAGTTTTTAAAAGAAACTTGCCCCTTGTGTATTTCACGCAAGAAGTATCAGGTCTTGTGTTGGCTGCCGTGTTTTATCGTTTCGGCTGCTTAAATTTTAAAAGAGCTTGGTTTGAATAAGGTCGTCGCTTGGTTGTTACATCGTGAGTAGTTAAGGTTTGTTTACTCAGCTGAAGGAGACGTGTTGTGTATATCAGTGAAACAACATTCATCTTGTTAATAAAACATTCAGCACCATTCGCCCATTTCCTTAAGCTCAGGTGTGGGCAGATAACCACATAACGAAGGACACGAGTTACCACAAATAGTATAAAAAATATTTTTTATTATCCCCGTTCTGACCAAATACATACTTTGATAATCATCACATATCTCCTTAGTTTATAACCATTTTTAACAAAGTAGGATATAAGTGAGTGAGTGAGTTGGGTTCAACGCCACTTTGAACAGAATATCAGTATACCACGGCTCGAACCTAAAAACACAATCGAACCGGGATTCGAACCCACGACCATAGGTTTCTGGCATGCCAAAAGAAACGCAACTCCGCACAGCGCCTAAGTCTATATCATATTTTCCCAAAGAAAATATCTAAAACGAAAAACGTATTTTTCTGTAGTCCTGCTTCGTTTATATCTGGTATCATCACTGACAGCCAAAATCTCACACTGAGTGGCATGCTACTGATCAAGCGTATATAACAGTTGCTATATACACGTCTGGCCGGTCAACAATGCCAATAGTAAATGAGAAAATAGATACTAGTTGGCTAAGAAAGGTTTAGGTGTAATGATGGTGTCCTAATTATACCATTTCTAAAGCTAAATGGCCAGGCGACGCAGCTGGATTGGGGAAATAACTTTTGAATTACTGTCAGACAAATTACTCTGTTTTTTTTTCAATTATCCCTTGACCTCTAATAACAGGGACAGTCCTAGCAACCCCCTCGAATGTCAATGACAGAATGGACGATTTGGCATAGGCCGAGGGACCAATCATAAAGAATATTTTTGGCTGAAATTGTTGTTTTATTTAAATAATTTATTCCACCTAATACAGTAAAAATATAACATATCCTCAAGTTTAAGCAAACAAAAACAACTGGAAAGATGGAAAGATGTGCTAGGAACAAAGGGACAGTGTGTTTTGTTCCTTATTCCATAGACAAAAAGTGTATGCCTTAAGGCTTTGAACGAAAACAATAGATATAATCGTTCCTTAACGAAAATTCAAATTGATTGATTTATGTTGGAGAGACACAAAGGGAGAGGTATCGACACAAGTCAGCAAGCCAATGTTTCATATTGTGCCTATCAATATTTCAGTTTATAAAATCACTCTATCTTTTGCCTAAGATAGTCGTAAATGATGTCCATTCCTAAGCTCCCACACAGAGCATTTTGACCAGGCTTTGCATGTGTTTGTGCTCTAAGTGTGTCACCTTTTCGAGAACGCCTGGTACCTTTACTAAAGGATAGTGATTCGCAAATACGTGCTCATGATATAATACAATGGGCAATGGAATCGTACAATGGACTTCAGTAGAGATTTCCAATGATCATGGAAAGGGTTTTGTCGTTTATATTTACCATGCATGCTCGATATATTACCCCTTAAGACAATGAATTCGCAGTATTCTAGGTCACATCCAAGGTGAATCAGGACGTCACCAGCGTAGATTTTTCTGGGTTGATTTGAAAAATTAAATGTTATTTTTAATATTATCTTTGAAATCACATTTCATCTTGGTTCTTTATGCCTTGAGCTGTTATTATTCATCTTACGATGAACAGAACGATATCGGAAATAAAAGATAATATTTCGTCAAGTGTCTTTAACTTCATCATCGGTATCATCTTCTGTACCCAGATGACAACCGTTATGAAATAACTAATTTATCAAATTTAGTTTGACAAAGGTTTTTAACTGGGTTTATTAAGCACCTTATCTCGTGGGCAGTTTTAATCAACGTTATTAAATATAAAAAACAACCAAATCAAAGTGGAGGCAATGTTTGACACTGACATATAAAAACAATATAAAGGAAAGGTATATTAAGAAGATATCATTTCAGTAAGTTTTTTATGGCGACGGTGGAATTGTAAGAGCTTAGTGGTTATTTTCAAAATAAATACAATCTGTATTTGAGATATTGATGCAATATCGAACATTCCCCTCCTTTACTTCTCCAATACGTTCAATTTATCTTCCATCCTCCGTACCCTTCACTGAGTGCTTATTTGACGTGAATTCACAATCCGACCTTCTGCCAAATACAATAACGAGACCCTATTCCCTCGAGATCTCGCGAGAAAGATTGGTACGGCGTTACCAAGATTGCGCAGTCTCATTGAGTGTTAAGTGTTATTCAACGGCACTGTATGTCCCCGGCGTGACAAAGAGCAGGGAAAAGGATGTATTTTATGACAGAAAAAGAAGTGCTGTACCGAAAAGCCTTTTATTTATCTTTCTCGAGGCCGTCCTTCAATCATATACGCAATGGCGTTTGACAACGTAAATCGTATTACATTTGCATCTGTCGTTATTGTTAACTCAAATTATTGTTTTTTTCCTTGATGGGACTTTATGGGACTGCAGAAACGTATTAAACTTATTTTATGCATAATATTTTATAATGAACTCCTTTATCAAGTTTAACATGATGCGAGAAAGTCCATTTTCTCCGTTCAATGATACGAACTAATGGTTCTTTTAAAGTGGTAGATTTTGACTTAATGTTTCACGTTCGGTGCGAATACTGGTGAAATTATGCACAATAACTTAACTTGATTAGTGTCGAGAGCTTCATGGAAATTTCAACTGACATAATAGTTTGGATCTAGTTGCAGCAGTTTAAAGCTCAGTTCATTTTAGTTACCCGAGATTAATTTGTTTTATATATTTTAATTATTTTTTAAATGTTCTCTTTTAATTATATATATATAAGTTGTCGATATGGGCATAATTCTTGATTCTCTTTCATGGACACAAGGTAATGTCAATATCTTGATTCTGTTTCGTCGTGCCAAAGTAAAGTGTCAATGTGGTATGTATCTTGCTTCTGTTTCGTCGTGCTAAAGTAAGGAGTCAATGAGGGATATATCTGGCTTCTGTTTCGTCGTGCCAAAGTAAGGCGTCAATGTGGGATATATCTGGCTTCTGTTTCGTCGTGCCAAAGTAAGGTGTCAATGTGGGATATATCTGGCTTCTGTTTCGTCGTGCCAAAGTAAGGTGTCAATGTGGGATATATCTGGCTTCTGTTTCGTCGTGCCAAAGTAAGGTGTCAATATGGGATATATCTTGCTTCTGTTCCCTCGTGGAAAAGTAAGTTGTCTGTATGGGATATATCTTGTTTCTGTTTCGCCATGCCAAAGTAAGGTGTCTATATGGGGTATATCTTTCTTCTGTTTCATAGTGCCAAAGTAAGGTGTCAATATGGAGAAACGTCTTTCTCCTGTTTCGTAGAGCCAAAGAAAGATGTCGATATGGGATATATATAGGTACTAGTTTTAGTGAGTGAGTGGGTGAGTTTATGCTTTACGTCACATCGGCTGTATTTCAGCCATATCGTGACTGCACTAGGTTTAAACATGAACACGTTTCATGCTTTGGATTGGTGAACACGGGTAAAGAGTCGATGTCCGCATATATCTCCCTGGGCCTTCGTTGAGCCGACGATATGTGTGGACATGAGCATATATCTCCCGGGCTTGTCAATTAAGACTCGATCGAAAGGGATAAGCGACACGTTTAATTGACACGTTCTTAATCGATTACTTGTCAATATCACACCCCTGACTGGCTTGACTGACGAACATTACAAATCTATATCAGGCCGCATTAGGCAGTTAATTAGAGCTTATCTATAAGTAGTAATTAACCCGAATTCAACACTGGCTTCCGGATTAACAAGGTAAGAGATAATTTGTGAGGACGTGCGACTCATCATCATCATCATCATCATTTATTGTATTCAGGCCATAGGCCCATATACATACAATAATAATATATATATATATATATATATATACACAATTTTGTATATGTACAAGTATGAACATGCAGACTTCTATGCACAGAGATGTGCACGTGTACAATTTTGTGAAAAATAAATCGCATCACAACACAACAAGAAGAGATTAAAGCATTTGACTGATAAAGGCAAATAACCTCAAGAATAATCAAAAATCATTTGTACAAAGACGGTTGCGAAGTCGTAAACCATAATTAATGTATAGGATAGTATTCTTTTGTTGCTCGTTAGGTATTTCATCAAAACGGAGGAGCTTGATTAGTCTGTTGATGTTTTGGGGTAAACCTTGGAAATATTTTGTTCTGAGCGATTCATAACATGGACAGATAAGCATAAAATGGTATTCGTTTTCAATAAATGACTCGTGTCAACTATGTTGTCAATATCAGGTCAAATAGGCCAGAGGAGATGTTTAAGTTCTGATGCTATTAGCTGATGTGAAGGCAATGAAACTGACACACGAAACAGTTGCTGCAATAATTCTGTAAAAAATGGAACACCTGGTGTCATCACTGATTTTCAGTGATCCATTCATATATTTTTCTGACTGATGAGGTACTAGAAGGCCACAAAACAGCTCGGTCTGTCCCCCTGTCTCACCCCACTCCGTCTATTAAGAGAGGATAATTAACCAAGCAAGTTATAACATATACTACTCACAAAAGGTTAAGGACCATCCTATTCTTTGATATAACAATAGTTTATCTGTTACGCCATGTAACTATAGTAATATGAATGAATCGGGTGGTTCTTATCTCTTTTGAAGAAATAGACATATAATGAACTGTTTTAAAACAGTCACGTGTCGTGTACCTCAAATTTTGTAAACTTATAAGTACAAAAGTGGGATACAGCTATACTTTGTTTTTGAACGCAATCTAATGTTTTTAACATGGTCTTTAATGTTGACAAGCCAGCTCTTAATCCCTTTACTGTGAAATAAGTTTCTTCTTTTTGAATAGAATGGCATTAAACCAACAAAATAACTTAACGTTACGCTTCATACTTTCAACATTTGTTTGTTTGTTGTTTAACGCCACACTCAGCAAAATTCCAGCTGTATGACGACGGTCTGTAAATAATTGAATCTGGACCAAACAATCCTGTGATTGACATCATGAGCATCGATCCACGCAATTGGGATACGATGGGATGCATTATCTAAGTCCGTGATCCTGGCCACCTGATCCCGTTAGTCGCCTTTTATGACAAGCATGGGTAGCTGAAGATCTATTCTAACCCGGATTTACACGGATTTCAACAAATTTCGATATAACATCTATCAACATGCTGACTCCCGTACCTTGGCTGACATCAGTTAAAACATTCTACTGTTTAACAGGGAAACTGGTCGTGGAGTATCGTCCCTTTGTACTCAGGACTAGACCTGACAGTGGACTTCCAATAAGGAGATAAACACTATGTGTTTTCAGATCTGCGGGTATTACTGAGTATCAGATGTCCTGACATTTCGGCGTCAAATGTTAAAATATCCGGGCAAAATGCCCTCCATATTGACCAGTTTAGTGATCTGTATCTCTCTCCCTCTCGCTCTCTCTCTCTCTGTCTGTCTCTCGCTCTCTCTCTCTCTGTCACCTCTCTCTCTCTCTCTCTCTCCCTCGCTCTTTATCTGCCTGTCTCTCTCTCTCTCTCGCTTTGTCTCTATCACCCTTTCACTCTCTTGCTCTCGCTTTCTCTCTATTATTCTCTGTCCGTCTCTCTGTGCCTCTCTTTCTAGCTCCCCTTCCTCTCTCCCCTCTCTCTCCCTTTCCCCCTGTGTATTTCCCTGTCTCACTGCTTGTCTGTCTCTCTCTCTCCCTTTCCCTCTGTGTATTTCCCTTTCTCACTGCTTGTCTGTCTCTCTCTCTCTCTCCCTTTCCCCCTGTGTATTTCCCTGTCTCACTGCTTGTCTGTCCCTCTCTCTCCCTTTCCCCCTGTGTATTTCCCTGTCTCACTGCTTGTCTGTCTCTCTCTCTCCCTTTCCCCCTGTGTATTTCCCTGTCTCACTGCTTGTCTGTCCCTCTCTCTCCCTTTCCCCCTGTGTATTTCCCTGTCTGTCACTGCTTGTCTGTCTCTCTCTCTCCCTTTCCCCCTGTGTATTTCCCTGTCTCACTGCTCGTCTGTCTCTCTCTCTCCCTTTCCCCCTGTGTATTTCCCTGTCTCACTGCTTGTCTGTCTCTCTCTCTCCCTTTCCCCCTGTGTATTTCCCTGTCTCACTGCTTGTCTGTCTCTCTCTTTCCCTTTCCCCCTGTGTATTTCCCTGTCTCACTGCTTGTCTGTCTCTCTCTCCCTTTCCCCCTGTGTATTTCCCTGTCTCACTGCTTGTCTGTCTCTCTCTCTCCCTTTCCCCCTGTGTATTTCCCTGTCTCACTGCTTGTCTGTCTCTCTCTCTCCCTTTCCCCCTGTGTATTTCCCTGTCTGACTGCTTGTCTGTCTCTCTCTCTCCCTTCCCCCTGTGTATTTCCCTGTCTCACTGCTTGTCTGTCTCTCTCTCTCCCTTTCCCCCTGTGTATTTCCCTGTCTCACTGCTTGTCTGTCTCTCTCTCTCCCTTCCCCCTGTGTATTTCCCTTTCTCAATGCTTGTCTGTCTCTCTCTCTCCCTTTCCCCCTGTGTATTTCCCTGTCTGACTGCTTGTCTGTCTCTCTCTCTCCCTTTCCCCCTGTGTATTTCCCTGTCTCACTGCTTGTCTGTCTCTCTCTCTCCCTTTCCCCCTGTGTATTTCCCTGTCTCACTGCTTGTCTGTCTCTCTCTCTCCCTTTCCCTCTGTGTATTTCCCTGTCTCACTGCTTGTCTGTCTCTCTCTCTCCCTTTCCCCCTGTGTATTTCCCTGTCTCACTGCTTGTCTGTCTCTCTCTCTCCCTTTCCCTCTGTGTATTTCCCTGTCTCACTGCTTGTCTGTCTCTCTCTCTCCCTTTCCCCCTGTGTATTTCCCTGTCTCACTGCTTGTCTGTCCCTCTCTCTGCCCTTTCCCCCTGTGTATTCCCTTTGTCTCACTACTTGTCTTTCTCTCTCTCTCCCTTTCCCTCTGTGTATTTCCCTGTCTCACTGCTTGTCTGCCCCTCTCTCTCCCTTTCCCTCTGTGTATTTCCCTGTCTCACTGCTTGTCTGTCTCTCTCTCTCCCTTTCCCCCTGTGTATTTCCCTGTCTCACTGCTTGTCTCTCTCTCTCTCTCCCTTTCCCTCTGTGTATTTCCCTGTCTCACTGCTTGTCTGTCTCTCTCTCTCCCTTTCCCCCTGTGTATTTCCCTGTCTCACTGCTTGTCTGTCCCTCTCTCTCCCTTTCCCTCTGTGTATTTCCCTGTCTCACTGCTTGTCTGTCTCTCTCTCTCCCTTTCCCCCTGTGTATTTCCCTGTCTCACTGCTTGTCTGCCCCTCTCTCTCCCTTTCCCTCTGTGTATTTCCCTGTCTCACTGCTTGTCTGTCTCTCTCTCTCCCTTTCCCCCTGTGTATTTCCCTGTCTCACTGCTTGTCTGTCTCTCTCTCTCCCTTTCCCTCTGTGTATTTCCCTGTCTCACTGCTTCTCTGTCTCTCTCTCTCCCTTTCCCCCTGTGTATTTCCCTGTCTCACTGCTTGTCTGTCCCTCTCTCTGCCCTTTCCCCCTGTGTATTCCCTTTGTCTCACTACTTGTCTTTCTCTCTCTCTCCCTTTCCCTCTGTGTATTTCCCTGTCTCACTGCTTGTCTGCCCCTCTCTCTCCCTTTCCCTCTGTGTATTTCCCTGTCTCACTGCTTGTCTGCCCCTCTCTCTCCCTTTCCCTCTGTGTATTTCCCTGTCTCACTGCTTGTCTGTCTCTCTCTCTCCCTTTCCCCCTGTGTATTTCCCTGTCTCACTGCTTGTCTCTCTCTCTCTCTCCCTTTCCCTCTGTGTATTTCCCTGTCTCACTGCTTGTCTGTCTCTCTCTCTCCCTTTCCCCCTGTGTATTTCCCTGTCTCACTGCTTGTCTGTCCCTCTCTCTCCCTTTCCCTCTGTGTATTTCCCTGTCTCCATGCTTGTCTGTCTCTCTCTCTCCCTTTCCCCCTGTGTATTTCCCTGTCTCACTGCTTGTCTGCCCCTCTCTCTCCCTTTCCCTCTGTGTATTTCCCTGTCTCACTGCTTGTCTGTCTCTCTCTCTCCCTTTCCCCCTGTGTATTTCCCTGTCTCACTGCTTGTCTGTCTCTCTCTCTCCCTTTCCCTCTGTGTATTTCCCTGTCTCACTGCTTCTCTGTCTCTCTCTCTCCCTTTCCCCCTGTGTATTTCCCTGTCTCACTGCTTGTCTGTCCCTCTCTCTGCCCTTTCCCCCTGTGTATTCCCTTTGTCTCACTACTTGTCTTTCTCTCTCTCTCCCTTTCCCTCTGTGTATTTCCCTGTCTCACTGCTTGTCTGCCCCTCTCTCTCCCTTTCCCTCTGTGTATTTCCCTGTCTCACTGCTTGTCTGTCTCTCTCTCTCCCTTTCCCCCTGTGTATTTCCCTGTCTCACTGCTTGTCTCTCTCTCTCTCTCCCTTTCCCTCTGTGTATTTCCCTGTCTCACTGCTTGTCTGTCTCTCTCTCTCCCTTTCCCCCTGTGTATTTCCCTGTCTCACTGCTTGTCTGTCCCTCTCTCTCCCTTTCCCTCTGTGTATTTCCCTGTCTCACTGCTTGTCTGTCTCTCTCTCTCCCTTTCCCCCTGTGTATTTCCCTGTCTCACTGCTTGTCTGCCCCTCTCTCTCCCTTTCCCTCTGTGTATTTCCCTGTCTCACTGCTTGTCTGTCTCTCTCTCTCCCTTTCCCCCTGTGTATTTCCCTGTCTCACTGCTTGTCTCTCTCTCTCCCTTTCCCTCTGTGTATTTCCCTGTCTCACTGCTTGTCTGTCCCTCTCTCTCCCTTTCCCCCTGTGGATTTCCCTGTCTCACTGCTTGTCTCTCTCTCTCTCTCCCTTTCCCCCTGTGTATTTCCCTGTCTCACTGCTTGTCTGTCCCTCTCTCTCCCTTTCCCCCTGTGTATTTCCCTGTCTCACTGCTTGTCTGTCCCTCTCTCTCTCCCTTTCCCCCTGTGTATTTCCCTGTCTCACTGCTTGTCTCTCTCTCTCTCCCTTTCCCCCTGTGTATTTCCCTGTCTCACTGCTTGTCTGTCCCTCTCTCTCCCTTTCCCCCTGTGTATTTCCCTGTCTCACTGCTTGTCTCTCTCTCTCTCTCCCTTTCCCCCTGTGTATTCCCTTTGTCTCACTACTTGTCTTTCTCTCTCTCTCCCTTTCCCTCTGTGTATTTCCCTGTCTCACTGCTTGTCTGCCTCTCTCTCTCCCTTTCCCTCTGTGTATTTCCCTGTCTCACTGCTTGTCTGTCCCTCTCTCTCCCTTTCCCCCTGTGTATTTCCCTGTCTCACTGCTTATCTGTCCCTCTCTCTCCCTTTCCCCCTGTGTATTTCCCTGTCTCACTGCTTGTCTCTCTCTCTCTCTCCCTTTCCCCCTGTGTATTTCCCTGTCTCACTGCTTGTCTGTCCCTCTCTCTCCCTTTCCCCCTGTGTATTTCCCTGTCTCACTGCTTGTCTGTCTCTCTCTCTCTCTCCCTTTCCCTCTGTGTATTTTCCTGTCTCACTGCTTGTCTGTCTCTCTCTCTCCCTTTCCCCCTGTGTATTTCCCTGTCTCACTGCTTGTCTCTCCCCTCTCTCTCCCTTTCCCCCTGTGTATTTCCCTGTCTCACTGCTTGTCTGTCTCTCTCTCTCCCTTTCCCTCTGTGTATTCCCTGTCTCACTGCCTGTCTGTCTGTCTCTCTCTCCCTTTCCCCCTGTGTATTTCCCTGTCTCACTGCTTGTCTCTCTCTCTCTCCTTTTCCCCCTGTGTATTTCCCTGTCTCACTGCTTGTCTGTCTCTCTCTCTCCCTTTCCCTCTGTGTATTTCCCTGTCTCACTGCTTGTCTGTCCCTCTCTCTCCCTTTCCCCCTGTGTATTTCCCTGTCTCACTTCTTTGGATGTCTCTCTCTCTCCCTTTCCCTCTGTGTATTTCCCTGTCTCACTGCTTGTCTCTCTCTCTCTCTCCTCCCCCCCCCCCCTGTGTATTTCCCTGTCTCACTGCTTGTCTGTCTCTCTCTCTCTCCCTTTCCCCCTGTGTATTTCCCTGTCTCACTGCTTGTCTGTCCCTCTCTCTCCCTTTCCCTCTGTGTATTTCCCTGTCTCACTGCTTGTCTGTCTCTCTCTCTCCCTTTCCCCCTGTGTATTTCCCTGTCTCACTGCTTGTCTGTCCCTCTCTCTCCCTTTCCCTCTGTGTATTTCCCTGTCTCACTGCTTGTCTGTCTCTCTCTCTCCCTTTCCCCCTCTGTATTTCCCTGTCTCACTGCTTGTCTCTCTCTCTCTCTCCCTTTCCCCCTGTGTATTTCCCTGTCTCACTGCTTGTCTCTCTCTCTCTCTCTCCCTTTCCCTCTGTGTATTTCCCTGTCTCACTGCTTGTCTGTCTCTCTCTCTCCCTTTCCCCCTGTGTATTTCCCTGTCTCACTGCTTGTCTGTCCCTCTCTCTCCCTTTCTCCCTGTGTATTTCCCTGTCTCACTGCTTGTCTGTCTCTCTCTCTCCCTTTCCCTCTGTGTATTCCCTGTCTCACTGCCTGTCTGTCTGTCTCTCTCTCCCTTTCCCCCTGTGTATTTCCCTGTCTCACTGCTTGTCTCTCTCTCTCTCCTTTTCCCCCTGTGTATTTCCCTGTCTCACTGCTTGTCTGTCTCTCTCTCTCCCTTTCCCTCTGTGTATTTCCCTGTCTCACTGCTTGTCTGTCCCTCTCTCTCCCTTTCCCCCTGTGTATTTCCCTGTCTCACTTCTTTGGATGTCTCTCTCTCTCCCTTTCCCTCTGTGTATTTCCCTGTCTCACTGCTTGTCTCTCTCTCTCTCTCTCTCCTTTCCCCCCTGTGTATTTCCCTGTCTCACTGCTTGTCTGTCCCTCTCTCTCCCTTTCCCCCTGTGTATTTCCCTGTCTCACTGCTTGTCTGTCTCTCTCTCTCTCCCTTTCCCCCTGTGTATTTCCCTGTCTCACTGCTTGTCTGTCCCTCTCTCTCCCTTTCCCTCTGTGTATTTCCCTGTCTCACGGCTTGTCTGTCTCTCTCTCTCCCTTTCCCCCTGTGTATTTCCCTGTCTCACTGCTTGTCTGTCCCTCTCTCTCCCTTTCCCCCTGTGTATTTCCCTGTCTCACTGCTTGTCTGTCTCTCTCTCTCCCTTTCCCCCTCTGTATTTCCCTGTCTCACTGCTTGTCTCTCTCTCTCTCTCCCTTTCCCCCTGTGTATTTCCCTGTCTCACTGCTTGTCTCTCTCTCTCTCTCTCCCTTTCCCTCTGTGTATTTCCCTGTCTCACTGCTTGTCTGTCTCTCTCTCTCCCTTTCCCCCTGTGTATTTCCCTGTCTCACTGCTTGTCTGTCCCTCTCTCTCCCTTTCTCCCTGTGTATTTCCCTGTCTCACTGCTTGTCTGTCCCTCTCTCTCCCTTTCCCTCTGTGTATTTCCCTGTCTCACTGCTTGTCTGCCTCTCTCTCTCCCTTTCCCCCTGTGTATTTCCCTGTCTCACTGCTTGTCTGTCTCTCTCTCTCCCTTTCCCCCTGTGTATTTCCCTGTCTCACTGCTTGTCTGTCTCTCTCTCTCCCTTTCCCCCTGTGTATTTCCCTGTCTCACTGCTTGTCTCTCTCTCTCTCTCCCTTTCCCTCTGTGTATTTCCCTGTCTCACTGCTTGTCTGTCTCTCTCTCTCCCTTTCCCCCTGTGTATTTCCCTGTCTCACTGCTTGTCTGTCCCTCTCTCTCCCTTTCCCCCTGTGTATTTCCCTGTCTCACTGCTTGTCTGTCTCTCTCTCGCTCTTTCTCATACCCTGCTCATAAGAGACGGAACCAGAGACATTGGCACTGAACATATGAATACCCAGCTGTGACACGTCAATTACATATACATCTACGTACATGATTACACTGACCGGTCGAGCGATATTGACAATACAACAATATAGTTCCTGATATTAGCCTGTATATTTAATACAATCTCATATATTGAATTTAATCAACATTTAAAAAAACCGGACTTATGAATGAAACTCTAAATTCGTATTGATATTTCCATGTGAATATCATTTGAGCTTACACAAACTATATCTGGAAGGTTCATGAGAGAATGGGCTGGGATTTTAAATATTTATTCTTTTAAAAATGATTTGTTCGGAATATATTTCTTGAGTTCAAATAAAGAATGTTTTTTTCTCTTTAAATTTGCATACTTTTGTTTACTTTTTTTACATTTACTGTAAACAAATATCCAAGAGAAAAAGATACTTAAGTCCTAAGTGGAAGTGAGATGGAAGTTGAAGTTAGAGTGTCTGCCAAGATATGGGAATTTGTTGACACCAGGTGTTCGTAATAAGCTGAACCAAATATGTACCGACGATGATATTATCAGGTGTGAACGCTTACTCCCTAATTCAATGTCCATATGCCAGGTGTTATGGGTTTGGTTGGTCAAACGTAATTGTCAATTATTGAAAGTAAGTAAGAAGTGGCATACCCTAAATCATAGCTACACGTATTGGTGGTTGGGATTGGTGGGGTGAGTGGGTATATGTGGTGGGTGGATTGATGGGTGGAATGGCCTTGTGCTGAAAACTATTTATCTCGCCACGGTTCGATTTTACTTAAAATCTCACTCACTCAGTCACTCAGTCACTCACTCACTCACTCACTCACTCACGTATGCTAATCGTTAAAAATAGGATATATGTGTTTGTGGTTGTCAACAACAACTGCCACTATGCTTATGTCCAAAAGAAACGCATTTGACAGCGTGAGATAATGCGGTGTGGTGTACACTGCCGGGCATAAGAAAGTATACACCCATGTTTGATGGTGGCTACAATGAAACAAACAAGAAATGGTTATTCGATGGTGATGTATTTGATACAGGTATGATATATGTGTTTTAGACCCTCTGTCTGCAGTGTTTCGGCGACCGTAACATTTTGGTCAAATCCAATGTTCAAGTGTATACTTTCCTTTGCCCGGTAGTTTATTTTAAAAATAGCCTACATATATGAGCAGGGACTTCGTGGACTGTACACTGCATACTGTACCCAAATGCGTATCTGAATATCTTTATTATGACAGACGTAACTTAAACTCTAGCTTAAACAACCCATTCAACACACACTTATGTACCTGAAATCGAGTTCATCCAGTTCATCATCACCAATCACCACCATCATCATCATCACCATCATCATCATCTTCATCATCATGATCAGATTAAAATAAAAAGGACAAAGGGGGTTTGGGTGATCCTGGCACAGTCAGGCTGGTTAGGCTCGTCATCAGCTCAGGGCCCTTGCCCCCTCCAAACGCAGCCCAGACAGCGAATGGGACTTCCCCAGGAAGGGCTGCCCAGTCAAACCCACCCAGAACTTTTCGGAGAATGTGAAGACTCCCTAACACTGCAACCTTCTGCTTTACCCAGATTGTCAGAAGGGCTGTATTCTTGGCTGCAAACCCGGGTACTCTCCCAATGTTAGTCAACAGATTGGGAGGTACCAAACCTATGGCACCGAGAACAATGGGGAGTCGGACAATTTGGTGCTTGGGATGCAAGCGTGACATTTCGAAAGCGAGGTCTGCATATTTGCCAAGTTTTTCCTGAATCTTGTCTATCACATCAGTGTCAGAAGGGACACAAAATTCAATGATATAAATGATTTCATTGGATTTATAAAAAAAGGACAAGATCAGGTTTGTTGGCCTGGATGGGTCTGAGGCTGTATACGGGCCTATTCCAAAGATTTTTATATTTATCATTTTCCATGACGCCCTCTACATATTCTGGGTCGTACCAATGGTTGGACCTCTGTATCAAAACCACAAGCATGACGAAAACGGTAATAAAAGGATCGAACCACTCCATCATGTCGCTTACGATACTGTGTTTGTGCCAAAGCTGGGCATCACTGACTGTGTTGGACAGTCTCATTAAATTCATTACATAATCTACACTTCATATTTACATTTTATGCAAAATCACACATTGATGATTTCAATTGGGACGTGACTGGTCCCAGCCGATTTCATCCAAGCGAAAGACTCTGCAGGGTTGCTGAACTTCTCAACACACTGCACATAAACTTGATGCAGTGGTAGTTCAGGTATTATTATTAATATTTGTTACATCCGTTCCCTTATTTCTTCCGTATATACACGGACAAATCCGTGGTATATATTACCACAAAAGATTAGGGTAAAACTTATTTCACCCAGTGACAGCTTGTCGAGATATATACGTAGTTGAAATGTAATATTGCTGATTGTGTTAATATTTAAAAGGATTCTGGCTCCATAATATATGCGACAATGTGGCACTATGAAGTTGAATCTAGTTGACCGACAAACAAGTAATGAGTTGCATTAGTAGATAATGGGAACGTTCGAAAGACTCGTATAATAAGTATTGTTCGACGTTAGCGGTGCATTCAGAGAACATGCTAAATCTATTGGGTTAAAAGGTGTAAATTAAAATGTGCCCCTACTGACACGCCGCGATATTACTGGAATACTGTTAAAAGCGGCCTTAGACATTACTCACTCACTCACTCACTCACTCACTCACTGTTATAACGGACTGTACTTTTCACAGCGCAATCGCCCGGATAAACATATACTGCACATAAAAAGTTAGGGATCATGAATACTAATATATTTATGAAACTGTGTGCTTCGTCGTCACTAATATAAATTGAAAACATTCATGATTCCTCAATTTTTTTCAATATATATCCGGATTAACGCATAATAGGTACGAAGTGGAGTTTCTTAGTAATTAGAGCAACTGCCCGGAATACGAGGCTTCCGGATAAAAGAGGTCCGGGAAAATGAGTGAGAGGTTATGGTTGTACGCCGCTTTTAGCAATATTCATGCAATATCACGGCGGAAATGAGCTTCACACATTGTACCAATGTGGGGAATCGAACCTCGATCTTCGGTGTGACGAGCGAATGCTTTAACCACTAGGCTCCCCCCGCCCCAGGAAAATGAGGTTTTACTGTATAATGAACTTTTCATTGTAAAGGACACTTGAAACATGAAGTCATAAGTACTCACATGTCAAATCAATATAAGACGTCAACCTCAGAGCATTATCAGTCTCAGTTATTCGGCAAAACAGATCAGGCGTATGACGCAAAACAGCGGTGAAAATTGTTTGAATGAATAGCTGAAAATTAGTGTTGACACCTTCCTGGGGGTATGCCAATGGGGGATGTTTCAGCCTTGTCACAGAAATATGATTCGATTCCCTGAATGGGAATAGTGCAATTCGGTTTACGCCGAGTCAGCATTATTTCTGATAGCTATATCTACTTGTAAATACTCGAGTCTGAGTCAGGCAAACCAGAGGTTGATAACATGAACATCCATCAACACCGTCAGCGTACCTTGACACACATCCAACACAGTCTCCGAGCCTGACCACCGATCACATTTAAACGCCTCCTATGACAAGCATGGGGTACTGGGGATCTCTTCTGACCAGGAATCATATTAGTGTGATAAGTAAGCTGTTCCATCCAAGGATCGTTACCAACCATGTGGGGGTCCCGGGTAAGAATTGGCTCCAAACAACCTGTGCTGGTTGTAAGAGGCGAAGCAAGTGGTTGGCCCGAAATCGATTATTTACATGCCACCGTCATATAGTTGGACTATTGATTACTGTGGCATTAAACATTTTAAAAAATAAAAAAGCTAATAATAACCAATATACACTCAGGACAATGCTAACACATTTTGCATGCTCTGATAATACGCTAATCAAGTCATCAGGTGCGACATCAGGTACCAGAGATCCACAGTATTCAAACAATATAGCTGTTGCTTTGTCAGAACGCCATACTCAACTCAACTATATACACCGTGATACTGAAGGGGCTGCAGTTTACATTGACAAACTACAGGACACTACCAATCGTTTCTTGTATGAGAACTGAACGCCCATTCCGGCGATCACGGCATCAGAACCCAACCACCCTGGTCCCGATTACAGAGTACAGATTGCAGTGTCATTAGCTGCTATTCAACGCCCGTACAATCATTGCCTTCTAGGGCTACAGAGTACAGTGCGAATCAATAGAACGACGGGTAATTCACTCATAACGTCAGATGTGTGTTTTACGGAATTTCACCGCCGTGATATTGCTGGAATATTGCTAAAACCATGCCCACTCACTCACTTTAAGGAATTTCTTTTCCGTGAAAACCGGTTGATATTTTGCAGCAATTGAATAAAGTGAAAGTTGGTTAACTGGAGCATCTCTAACGCAATATATCGTTTTAGGATGTATTATTCTGTAACATCTTTATTAGCATCGTCGTGTAATTTTGACATTCCGTTTGTCTCGAACTACGGATAATTCGACATGGTTTAAAGTGTCACCGTATATGGTTTTGATGAATTTTGTGTGACACATTTTAGGTGAAAGAGTTTTTGTGAACATAGGTTTACGTTAATTCTTCGAGTTAATTCTTCCGTTAATTCTTTGTTTCAATGTAAGGGTCATTAATTTATAATAATAATACATCAATAAATAAACACTGCAGCTTAGTCCAAGGGCTAGTAAGTCATTTCAACAAATTATGCCACTCTTAAAATACAAACCATACATCTACTAATAATGGAAGGTCTAAATTGCAGGCTGACAAATTTGGAAGCTTTTTTTAATGATTTTTACGGTATGCACTGTACTGCACCTACTGAACTGAACGGACAGCTTGTATTTAATTAGGGTCACGTTCATTACGGCAAGTACATCGCATTTTCTCAGAGCGTGAATGTAGTACGCGAAGCGTGCATCAATTATTTATAGAAATCCCTTGATTGATACCAACCTACAGCTCCGGCGCGTAGACAGACCAACGTTTTTAACAAATGCAGTTAAAAACAGCGTCACATGCAGATCCAGTTGGGGGAGGGGGGTTATCAACATGCATTTCCATCAAAATACCTATGATTACGGATCGCGAATCACAATATACTCCCTGCTTTTACAAAAGGCTGTATACAGGTTTATGCGTTGCTCTAAGTACTTTATAGGTCAATGTATTTTTTTATGGACAGAATACATGGTCAATTGGACATGCGGCATTTATACCATGAAAATAACAACAACATTACTGCTTGGAGCGTACTTTATTATCATTTTGTTTAATTAAGCATGGACTGTATTTTATGTGTTTCGTTTACATTGTAAATAACTGATATTAATGCCACATAAATATTAATAATCTTTCAATAATGGTGAGTATATATTGTCAACTCTAAGGGCACATACATATTCAGTTGAATATATTTCATAACTATTCAAGCGTGTTTAATAATTGAGCATTTGGTGTTTTCTGTTATTGGGTGATTGTGTTAGGAAATGTGGAAATCTGGCTTGGCGTGTTTGAAAGAAGGCAGTTCACTATTCTCCCTGGGGGCAGCGGGGACCAATTTGAACGATTTCAATGAAAGTAAAACAGATATTATTCCAAACTGACTAAAGTATGAAGCGGAGGAATGGATGAACGGCGACCTATGAATAACACGTCATAAATTGATTGAGTGAGTTTGGTTTAACGCCGCTTTTAACAGTATTCCAGTTATATCAGCTTAATGTGGGAGGAAAGCCCGAAGTGATGCAGGTCTCAGACGTTTATCACTTCGGTGAAACCCACGAGCACGGATATGGTGCTGCCAAACCTAGAAACATAATCGGGGCGAACCGGGATTCGAACCCGCAATCATAGATTTCTGGTGTGCCCCAGGGACGCAACTCTGCACAGTGAATCGCGGCGCCTTAGACGACAGGGCCACCCGTACACTTCATACATAAACATACATTTTCGAGTCGGGTTAAAAGAAAAACCAGTATGAAAAGTCTTCACCATTTACTCTTGATATACGTGCTGACAACGGTAGAATTGTAAACTGCCGGGCAAAAGAAAGTATACACTTAAAAATTGGATTTGACCCGAAATTATCAAAGCGTCACTTGACTGAAAGTGTCGCCCAGGCACTACGTCAGAACAACAATACTGCAGCTGATACCCGTGTCAACTACATCCCCATCGAATAACCTTTACTTGTTTGTTTCATTTTTAGCCACCATGGGTGAATACTTTCTTTTGCCCGACAGTGTACACCAGACACCCACAGCGACTGAACCAAGGTAGATAACTGTGCATGAAAACAGAACAGAGAACTGCGTTGAAGGATATCATTTAAAGTAATTACGGTATTAAAGATTCATGTCGAAAACATGACGTTTCGTCTGAAATTGATTTTCTTCTGAAACCTCAAATGTAACAATTCCTTATCTCCTACTGAGATCTAATTATCTGTTAACATATGACAAACTTGTTTAATATCGACTTTCTTTAGTAATGGGATTCACGCCTCGGTGCATCAGCACTAACGACCTATCTACAAATGCTAGTATGGTATCGCCTTATATGGGTTGTTTACCACGATGGTTTTCAAGAGGGTGATTAGACTTTCTATCTCACTACCGGGGTTATTTTAACCAATTTAGTGATCTTCTAAACCTGACATTTACCCGTTTCTGTGTTTCAAGCAAGGATAAAGCGTTCGCTCGTCACGCCGAAGACCCGGGTTCGATTCCCAACATGGGTACAATGTGTGAAGGCCATTTCTGGTGTCCCCTGTCGTGATATTGCTGGAATATTGCTAAAAGAAGCGTAAAACCATACTCACTCACTAACTCAAGCAAGGATAACATTACAATGAGAAGCATGTACGCAAAACTACATCTAATTATCATTATTTAGGTACTGATGGCGTATACTGAGTCACTGAATAATAATAATAATCATCATCATCATCATCATTGGTTCCTCCCAATCTTTGCTGCATTTTGAAAATATATTTTAATCTGTATGATGGTTATGATGTTGATGATTATCATCTCAGCATAGATTGGGAGGTACCAAACCTAAGGCACTGAGAACAATGGGGAGTTGGGACTTGGTGCTTGGAATGCAAGCGTGACATTTCGAAAGCGAGGTCTGCAATATTTACGTCAATCACATTGGTGTCAAAAGGGACAGAAATTCAATGATATAAATAATGTCATTGGATTTATGAAAAAGGACAAGATAAGGTTTGTTGGCCTGGATATGTCTGAGGCTGTATACGGGCCAATTCCAAAGAATTCTTTTATTTATCATTTTCCATGACGCCCTCTGGACCTCATGGATCAACCTCTGTGTCAAAACCACAAGCATTATTATTATTATTATTATTATTATTATTATTCCATAATATAACAAGTAACAGTGCATGTAGTGATCCAAGTACATATTTAATGGAGTCCTTGTAATAATGTTGACGTTGATTGTTCCTATACATTGCGTTTCAATACATTGCCTATCCCAAACTTTGGAAGACTAAGGGTTCGAAATGACAGTTTATCCAACGGTGAGCTATTTGCTTTAGTCCTAAATGATAGGTCTTTCCAGGCTAGGGTTTTTGATGAGCATTCAAGCCTCACGAAGCTCCTTGTATGGCGATATAATTTCAGGTACAAGCCGGGTGACTCACTGCGTCAATATAAAAGATGGACAGATATATACAAAATCATTCTATCGATTCTGCCCAACTGTTCGTGAAGCACTTGTCGACCCCAATATAGGCGATAGCAACAGAAATAGACATCGAAGCAACAACAAGAGCGGTGCTGATGCAATGACATTGCCTTTTGAATTGGGCCCCAAATGGCGTCTCGATAGTCTCATTTCTTAATCTTTCCCAGCCCCCCATTTTTATTCTTAGTAATTTCACCTAGAATACAGTACGGGGCCTTTACTAGGAGTTCTAATAGATAATACGAGTTGAATGATTGAGTAATTAGTCTTATCCGTGTTTCGTTACACTAGATCTAGGGTATATATTACCCGGCTTGAACCCGGCTTGAACCCGGGTTCCTGGTGAAACAGGACAAGATTTGTGTTTGACGTATGTCAGTATGAATTGATATTTACAATGGGAACCCTTGCTAAAGTTGTTAGTGTAGTGACTGGCGATACACACGTACGTAAACGTTCAACTGTAAGTTTGACTTATGTCAAAGAGTGTTATATTTTCTTGTTACAAGTAAGAATATATTTGGCAAGCCATAACTGGAGAATCATACCGATTTACTGTCTGTAATTGTACAAGTCGCCATGCGATGTTTGCCAATGTTATTAGAGCTTTGTGTTTGCGCGAATGGTTTACAATGATATTGTAATTATACGGAGTATGTTTACCTGGTAAATGTATCCAAGTGAACTGGTTTCGATTAATCAGTGTATTATAAGTCCATTCGCCTTTTGTTTGCCACTCTATACACTGAATAATAGAGGAAGGTGAGAGAAGAGGGAAGAGGAAAGGAAGGGGTGTGAGAGAGAGACCAAGAGAGAGAGAGAAAGAGAGAGAGGGGATAGAGAGGAGGCAAGGAAGGGTGAGGCGGAGAGAGAGAAAGAGAGGAAGGGAGAGAGAGAGGATAGAGAGGAGGGAAGGAAGGGTGAGGCGGAGAGAGAGAAAGAGAGGAAGGGAGAGAGAGAGAGAAAGAGAGGAAGGGAGAGAGAAAGAGAGGGGAGAGAGAGGATAGAGAAGAGGGAAGGAAGGGTGAGGCGGAGAGAGAAAGAGAGGAAGGGAGAGAGAGAGGATAGAGAGGAGGGAAGGAAGGGTGAGGCGGAGAGAGGAAGGGAGAGAGAAAGAGAGAAAGAGAGGAAGGGAGAGAGAAAGAGAGGGGAGAGAGAGGATAGAGAGGAGGGAAGGAAGGGTGAGGCGGAGAGAGAAAGAGAGGAAGGGAGAGAGAAAGAGAGGGGAGAGAGAGAGGATAGAGAGGAGGGAAGGAAGGGTGAGGCGGAGAGAGGAAGGGAGAGAGAGAGAGAGAGGGGGGGGGGGGGGGGAGAGAGGAGGCAAGGAAGGGTGAGATGGTGGGAGAGAGCAGGAGAGAGGGAGACAGAGGAAGAAAAGAAGAGGAGGTGGAGAGAGAGCCAGAGACTGAGAGTTACAGACAGACAGACAGACAGACAAAGAATTGGGAGATAAACATACTGGGATTTCAATGTAGAGCATAGTATGTTTATCTCCATTCTACCATGACTAAATACAACGCGAACTCTTTGGTGTTAGCAAATATATGGAGTGAAGCGGTATGGGTTGTGTCCAGTGTTTGAGTGAATTATAACGTCTTATCGCTTATTGTGACGCAAAAGATATGACTTCACAGTCATATATTGAGAAGCGCCAAATCCCAAGCTCTCTTTTGGCCCCAAAACTTAATAATACATTCTCTTCAAATATTTCTATCGTGTTTCCTGCACGAAATGTATTGCTACACATCCTTTGAATATTGTAGTTACCGCAACTTTGCATTTTGTAACCTGTAATTGTAGGTATAATTACCGACAATGACTGAAAAAAGTACTATTCTATTAATATTAGCTTCCATCTGTTTCAATCAGAAGGGGTTTATTGTGATTTAATAGTCTCTGATTGACCAATCAGAATCAAGTAATATCCAAATTCATGGTAGAATACTGAATCAACCAACTCAGACAGCCATACCCCATGCCAGTGACCTGTGATCGCGGGTTCAAATCCCGGTTCGCCCTTCTTTGCGCTGTAGCCAGTGTCATGAGTAAGATTAAGGCATTTACTGTCAGACTGATGCACACACTGTAAACATATGTTTAGGATGTAAACACATTCAAGACATGTTAAGATATGGACATGTTTAGAAATGTGTTTAAATCCTAAACGGAATACACATTTGGTGTGTTCTATTTTGACACGCCTCGAGTCTAAACACATGAAATGGGCTTCGTCTCACACCACCTAAACAATCTAAACATGAATAGAATTTTAACATGTTTAAATACTAAACACGTTTAGAATTTAAACATGTGTAGAATTTAAAACTCGTTTAAACATGTTTAGAATTTAAATATGTTTAGAGTTTAAAGATGTTTACGACAAAATGCATGTCATTATGTATTATCCTTACATTCTAAACATGTTTAGAAGGGAGGGGGCACAGACAGACACAGACACAGACAGACACAGTTACAATGTACGAGTGTATGTCACACATAGATGTACGTGTCAGTAAGTATGCCGGCGTCACGTTGCTTATCAGCATTGTATATAGATACCTTTGTCGGCGTTTCCATGCCTTGACTATGCCCATGAAGGCCATTAACTGAGGATAAATCTTTCTTTGTTTATATGCGTGCGATGCCTTGTAGACAGCTGTATCCAGAGACATGGAGTCTAATTGTATACCATTTGTTTGTTTTGTTTATTTGTTGTTTAACGCCGCACTCAGCAATATTCCAGCTATATGACGTCGCACGACTATATTAACGAGTCTGAAGAACGGCTTCATGGCTTTTATGATCATTCGACTTTGAAGCGCAGAATATTTGATACTTTCTATCGGTGTTTTAAAATAGTTGTCAAAACATTTACCAGCAAAACGTTATTATCTCAAATATTGATTTTGCATCAATCCGAAAAAGTATTTTTTTGGCTAATTTTGCCATATTGCAGTCTCGGCACAAAGTTGATGGTGAAAAACAACGAGATTCAATATGGCGGAAGCAAGCCCGGTGTTGAAAGTGGTTTCTTTTTTACCTCGGGGATGTATTTTCGTAAAGATAAGCTCGATGTGTTCCGATTGGCGTCCCTCGGTCAGCGAAGAGAACATAATTTAATTATTTTCTTAAGCTTGGGATTTGGAACCAAATGGTTGAATACGCATCGTGATATAACGGTTATTTAGCGTTATAGAGTTAAGCCTCAAGTTCATGTTTCATTGAAACAAGATGATGCAAATATTTATCCTCCATGTGAAGCCTGGTCCATATGTTCTGGTAAAATCCCTTGTGATACTGGCTACCCCTGTCCGTTCGTTTTCAAATAAAGCTTTAGGTACCTTAAGACGGGGCTAATTCCAACTCACTCACTAACCCTAATTGAGTTGGTTTTTACACCGCTTTTAGCAATATTCCAGTAAATACAAGGTGGGGGATAAAAGATATGACTTTTAACCACTAGGCCACCTCAGCGACCATCACTCACCCCTAGAATACCGACAGCGGCATCTCTTTTAGTTTCAGAGATGAAAAGCGGTAAGAGAATGACGTTTTGTAAGTTTGTATTTTCGGTCACTACTCCAAGATATACCGCGGACACGAATGACCAGGTCGTCTACGGCGCCGCAATTCGCTCCACAGAGTCACGTCCCCTGGGCACGCCAGAAACCTATGTTTGTGGGTTCGAATCCCGTTTTGTCCCGATAATGTTTCTAGGTTTGTCAGAACCGTACCGTGTTCGTGGGTTTCACCGAACTGATGAACGTCTGAGACCTGCATCACTTTGGGCTTTCCTACCACACGTTGATACGTCGTGACATTACTAGAATAGTGTTCAAAGCGGTGTTAAAATCCAAATCACTCACTCCATCTAAGGCATAATTAGGGAAAAGTCGATCACTTTCATTTCATTTTCTTCTCTTTCAGGATTTTTCTTACACGCGAACAATGATATTTTCTTGTAAGACAGGGGCCAAGAATTTCCAGTATTTTCCGGAACAAACTATTTTTTCAATGAAATTCGGGACGAATTTTGAATTCGAACCCACATTCAGCAGATCCTTGTGTGGTATTTTCCTAGGTGTGCAATCTTCTGTGCAGACCTGCATCTCTTCATCTTGAATCCACCCTAACCATTATTCTTGTCCGCTGGATGTTCTGAAAAATATATATTGAGATACAAATTTAATTGTTTAACTATCTTTTTGACATAGGGTGAGTTGGTGGGGTAAAGTGGTTAAAGCGTTGGCTCGTCACGTCGAAGACCCGGGTTCGATTCCCCACATGGGTACAATGTGTGAAGCCCATTTTCCGATATCCCCCGCTGTAATATTGCTAGAATACTGCTAAAAGCGGCGTAAATTCATACTCACCCTCTTTTTCAAAGAAATAAGTGGCGGGTCAAAAAATGTAGCGTATATCCCAACTCACTCACTCAAAATTGTTTTCCCAAAACATGTATTATTTTTTTTAATTGACCTAATTGTCATGATATTCAAGGTGGTTGTTCAATGTTAGTCTCAATATGTCAAATTGTGACAGTAAGAGTATATTTCAGTATATTTGGTGATGAAAAGACAGCAATCATAATATAATCATAAAAGAACCTAATGATCATGAGACGACGATGTGACAAAAAAAGAAACGTAGTAATGAACGAGTGACTCAATAATGAACGAATGGGAGACACAATCAGCAATAAAATAAAAACACAACCTGGTATCGCTCAGCTCATGTTTCAAATTATGCACTCGGCTGTTGTTTTTGTTCCGACCCCCTTACAAATTGCCATATCACATTCTTGGTTAAACCCAGGAAAAGTATCGCAGTCGATAAAAATGTTCGGGTCAGATCTAGCACTCTCGTAACGCACACAGATCCGTTGTATCAACTTCTGCCCATTCCTGAAATTAACATGATATTAATGCTATATCTTCCGTAATACTTCACGAAAACTGCTAATTATCTCGGCTATTTACACGCTATAACTATGCCGGGATCACCATCACACCAGCTATTACGCCGATTACGTGGCGATCACGCAGGGTAGCTCCACGCTGGGAAGGTGTATAAGCTTCATCCGCGCTATCTAATCATCCCGAGGAGGAACATGACATGGTGTAATCAAACCATGTGTAACAAATGGAGGGTTTTAACACTGGGGAAAAATACGAACCGGCTGCGATAAATCTTGTATAATGAGGGTTCAGAAAACACAAGGCTGATGGGATTAAGGTTCAGGGAGGTGCTGGCTTGGCTGAGGTGGGGGACGTCTGACAGACGCACCGAGAGGCCTATCATACCGTACTTGTATCCATACAACACTACAGCGTCCTATCTCGTTGTTTCCCCTTCATGCATCGCAGGATTCGAATATCGTATCCATACAAAACTTTAGGGTCCTTTCTCATTGTTTCTCGCAGACACATCGCGAGATTAGTATCCCGTATCCACACAATACACCATGTTGTCCCCTCCCATTGTTGCCACTCGATGCATCCCGAGACCCATTACGCTGAATCCGGGCTTCAAAGCCGCAATCACAGGATCGTGGAGCGCCTAAGGGACGCAACTCTGCACTGGAATCACCACGCCGTAGACACAGCCCCGATGTCTTTAAAGACACTGATAAAACACGTCCAATGCTGTCAATTAAATCTTTATTTTATATAATCTCAAATGTATCTTTTTTAACCTTTGCATCTGAAGTTCTCCGTTAGCTATGTCTGTATAATAATAGTTTATCTCCCAGACCCTAGGGAAAGGAAAACTAAACTCCAGTCTAGAATGATTTAGCAAGTTTAGATTTATTCGGCTCTAGAAAATAAATACTCTCTGAAATTAAGTAATGTTTTGGGCTCCATTTGGATTGTGTGTGTGTAAACAGTCAGATACCAGATCTATTTACGAGTTTCATAGAATTGGTATTCCACGGGATTGGGTCCAGTATTTCATTTTTTTTAATATTTGCCGCTTATAACCTTTGAAAACCTCAGTTGATCGTGTGTGTGTGTGTGTGTGTGTGTGTGTGCGTGCGCGCGTGCGTGCGTGCGTGCGTGTGTGTGTGTGTGTGTGTGTGTGTGTGTCGGTGTGTGTGTCGGTGTGTGTGTGTCGGTGTGTGTCGGTGTTTAGATATATGTATATTGATTTTAAATACGATAACTTTATTTCTGGGACTGAATGTGTTTAGTTTTATAAGCATACATGTGTATAAGCATCATATCATATCATTATTATTACATTATTATTTCATTAATCCATGACAGAGTATTCACAGGATCGGCTAGGATCATTAGTTTTATCGAAATTTAGATTAGTTTCCTATTGTGATAACATTCACCGTTAGTCCCTTATGTAAAGGGAGCTAACCGCCCGGCCTGGTTCCAGGACAGCAATGCAGCTGTACATACACCTCATCAGCGGCACACGGCTGGGGGTGTTTTTTTATGCAACCGACATTGTCCATCTTGTTCAATCAATACACAATAACATTTAGTTTACCATCGATCTTGCCAGGCTAACGTGGTTACGGCGCTGGTTCCTGCGTAACGATGTCAATAACGGCGCTCACGACGTCCCTGTAAACGACTGAAATTGACACTCAATAAATGACATTGAGATCAGGTACAGAGGGTTGAAGGTTTAAGTGGTCGGTGACGAATGAAGCGCTGTGCGTGTGTCACGTGACTGTTTTTGCCTACATTTGATTGTAATATGTAATATTGAACATGACAAAATGATACTTTAGCAATAAATGTGAATGGGTGAATTGGGTTTTACGCCGCATTTGGCAATATTCCAGCAGTATCACGTCGGAGGACAACAGAAATTGGCTCCACACAATACTTGGAGGCTAACCCCTATTTATGGTGCCCCAAGCCATGATGTCGGAATATTGCCCAAAGTGGCATAAAACCAAACCTTCCAAATCATCCACGCACTCTCGTAGCAAAGGCATCATTTTCAATATTACAACTTGCTTGAGTATTGCTAAAGCGGCATAAAACCACATTCAATCATTATTCAGAAACTATAACGTTACACTATCTGGAACGAGATATCGAAATAGTGGAGTTCGATCAAGCAAAATGTCACTCACCTGAAACGACCACAACTTTAATAGAAACGTAGTTTGTATTTACAAATCCCATCGTATATCTGGCGTTACTTGCTTTGAATGGTCATTGACTGCCCTGTGTGTTTACGCTCGGTTTCACGGCGTACAGCTGGAAATATAAGTAGACAGTTTATATAACTGTTAGATTTCGCACATGATTATCATGCGCTGGGTCAATGTTCGAGGTAATTGCCTCGTTAGTGTTACGTGCACGGTGTTTGCATACTGAGCTGATGTGTATGTAAAGTATACGTGCATGTACTTTGAACACGGAGCGTCAACGCCCCTCGATATCGATACTGATGAAAGTGGCTAGCACGCAATATCGACCGGTTAATACGTTTTGGGCTCCAGTTCTTCACGACTTGGACGGGGCCGTCGTCAGCACGTTACAGTGAAACCCCGTTAATCCGGCTAGTACCTGATGCAACGTCTGGATTAACAAATATCCTGATGTAATGAATCTCGAGTCCGTGTAGATGTCCTTTTAATTTTATATAATCCTTCCGAAACGTGGTCGTCCGGTTGGTAGATTTTTCAGATTAACGGTGTCCGGACTAACGAGGGCTGACTGTATGCAATAATAGATTCATTAAGTGTCCTTCAGAACACACGGCTTCTCGTACATATATGTTTGTATTCCGCTGCTGGTCAAGAAAAACTAACTCTCCTCAGTTTCGGATGACCTTCTGAGACGCTGAATAGTGGGAAGTAGTTGCTGTCGTAGTAGAAGTAGTAATTGTTGTTGTAGTAGTAGTGATTATGGTAGTGTTCGTGGTAGTGCACGTGGTGGTAGTTGTAGTAGTGGTGGTAGTGGTAGTAGTGGTGGTAGTAGTAGTGGTAGTGTTCGTGGCAGTAGTAGTGGTAGTGGTGGCAGTTGTAGTAGTAATGGTAGTAGTGGTGGTAGTAGTAGTAGTGGTGGTGGTGGTAGTAGTAGTAGTAGTAGTTAGGGCTTGGACGAGTCCAAATTTACTACCCGGGTACCCCCTCCCCCCTCCCCCTATCATATATTACCAGACCCTATCCGGGTACCCACTGTAGGTCTCAAGAGATACAAAATGTCCGATTGGGATTTTTTTTACCACAGCACTTGCAAAACGTATTTAGATAATGTTTTAAACAATCTGTTCATACTGAAGTTGACTTAAGTTATATCTTTATTTAACCACATGAAAAGTCAGAAGGAATGGGTGCATAGTCAGAAAGAAATGCGAACATTAGTGACTTGTAGTGTAACCATAGAGTTCTAGATAGTTTTTGTCATTAAACTATATATCACATGACTAACCACGGGTCCGAGTAGTCCTGTGGGTACCCGGGTCCTACTCAGTACCCACCCGACCCGAGTACCCGAGTTACCCGTCCCAGCCCTAGTAGTAGTAGTAGTAGTAGTAATAGTAGTAGTAGTAGTAGTAGTAGTAGTAGTAGTAGTAGTAGTAGGGCAGTGGTTGTGGTAGTGGTAGTAGTAGTGATAGTGGTGGTAGTACTAGTGGCTCTATTAGTCATCGTACAACGACGGTGCGCCTGGGAGGTTGATCACGCTCTTCATCACTTATGATGATTAAATAAGCCCCAACTCCACCCCCGTACTTCTGAGACCACTCAAACGAAGATCGGGTGGTAACAATGAGTGTGTGATCTGGTTGATTGTGGGTCATCATCATAAATGGATCGCTCATGCTATCAACCACTGGTTGGCTCGAAGTCAATTATTACCAGGCAATCGTGATGTAGCTATAGTGTAAAGCAACTTGCAAAACTCGAACACTGTTAACTCGAAATACTGTTTAAGGCCCGGATAAATATTGAAACAATGCTTGTATCGAACTACTGATAAATCGATATGTTTACTGTCCATATGAATTCGAGATAATCGCGTGAGCGTGTGGTTTGTTTTTTCAACAGTCATAATTATTTTCTTCAAGAATATTCGAGGACAATTTCTTCCATAAAATCCTAGCCACCACCCAGATTATCAAATGGTCGGTCCGTTAGTACGTAGCCTCGATAATAGTGGGAACTACTTACAACTTTGCAGTTCAGTGTGTCTCGTCAATGAAAACAGCCTTCACAAATCCCATTTTCGTAAGATGTTGAACAAGCCCGCGTTGTGTTCCTAGAATGGTGTCAAGGCTGGCAAAAATAGCATCAGTATCTCCTTATTGTTTGTTCGGCTTCTCCTGTATCATGCGGGTAGTTGTCGTGTTGACTTTTCAGGTAAACAGATTTTAGTCCCATCAATGAACATTCTTCTGTCATTAGCGCGACTAGCGGTGAACCAACAATGACGGCGGCAAACACAGGCGCCATAAGATGTTTAAAAGCAAATAATGCAAATTCAAAGGTTAGCTATTTCCCTGCTCAGGGAGGAGAACAGAAGAGCACATCCTTTCCTGGTAAATAGCATTCAATAACATTCAGTCAGGGGACTGCTTACAGGCTGTGAGTACATTGTATTTTTGTGTCCTCTGTGTGGTTAATCTTGAGAAGTTTACTTCGAGTTTACCAGGGTGTAATGATCTTTGCTGTTCAAACACACACACACACTGTAAAACTTAATGTCACCAAAACGTCACAGCACACTTACCGACGAGAAAAGTGTTACACTTATCAATAAAAAAGTAGGAGATAGTGGGAATCACCAAGACATATCTTCTGATCTATATGGTATTGGCAAATGGAAATGATATCTGCTGGGGAGTAGGCGATCAGATCTTATGGTTGGTTTGATGAGATGGTGCATTAGGTCTTTAAAGAGGTCGGGGTCAAATTCGAACTTATGCATTTTGCAGCCAACGCCACTGAACCACCTCTGTTGGCCAGACATGCACGAATTCTTTGAGGCATGCTTCTAATGAGTCGGCCAATGTCAGCTTGACTCATGATGTTCCACTCATCAGTGAGAGCAACACCAAGTTCATTGAGTTGTGGTTGGATTTTGTGGTTGACGTACACGTCTGCCAATGACGTCCCAGACGTGTTCAGTGGGGGAAATGTCAGGACTGAGTGCTGGCCATGGCCTGATATGGATGTTTTGCTGTTGAAGGAATTGGATCACAATCCTGACACGATGAGCGCGAGCATTATCATCTTGAAAGATTAAACGTTGCCCAACACGATGTGCAAATGGCACCACGAGTGGTGCAATGAGGGGTCCCGATAGTATTAACATGTGCCTCTGCCAAGGATATATGGACCGCAGTTCGGCAAGTCATTGTGATACCCCCTTATACCATTATGGACCCACCCTCAAAACGACCATGCTGTACGACGTTAACGTCCATGAAGCACCCATTAGGACGTCTCAAAACTCGATTCCCTCGGTCATCAGAAAACATGACGTCAGTCGAACGTCAATTATCCCAGTTCTGACGTACCCTACACCACTGACGCCTCTGATTCAAATGACGTGAAGTAAGTTGTCGGATGACACGTGGACATCATGCACACAAATGCTATCTGTGCAGACTACTTCTAACCTGGACATGTACTCTTACACCAGTTGCTTGTTACAAACTGTCCCTGATCTGAGTGGCAGTTTGAAACCGATTTCTTAATGCCATCGTTCTGACTAATCTGTCCTGGGCTGGTGTTGCCCTTGGGCGTCCCCGAGCGGCGTTTATAATCGACGTTATGTGTTTGATGCTTTCGGGCCCATAATCTTCTGATGACAGATTGAGAAACGTGCAACGTTTGGGCAACTATATTCTGACGTGTGCCCGCCTGCAACATGCCCACGACACGTACACGTTCAGCACGCTGCAACAGCCGCATGATCAATGATGTTGCTCCTTAATTACTAATTCTGTTTAATAAAGTTTCTTTGAGCGTTTGGTTCCAAGAAAACAATATGCGTCGGCTCACAACCGAGTCTGGGTGACAATGGTAAATCTGGTATAGCACGTCTTGCACGTGCTGCTCATGGCCAGGTGCTTGATGACTGTCACAATGTTGCGTTTGGAAGCTTCTTATCTTCGGAAATGTTTTGCCACATAAATCACTTGTTCTCATTGCCAGACATTGGTGAAGTTTCACCTCAAAACAAAATACCACCTTTTTGCATTGCATTTTAAGAATATAAGTGAGGTAAAAAGTAACGTCTCACCAGCACTATCTCCGCACAGGTTGGCCAATGTACTGCAAGTCGAGCCAGAAGGTACAAGTACAGCGGGCCATCTTGTAGCCAGTTATTACTGAGAGTGATATATCCCGACCTCGTGACATTATATGTTAAGTACAGTAGACGGCAGAACTAAGTGGATGAGGAGCGCCTATTTCTGCGATGTTGGTGTTTGGCCCTGGCAGATATTCGCCATAACTACCCAGGATTACAAGCTGATGATGTCTCCGCTGGTGCTTGTGGCGACAGTGTCAGTAGGCTTCCAAATACACGTCACCTTATAAGGTGTAACCTTCTTAAACCGGATTTACATTAATGTAGATTAGTGTTTTCGAGTTAATGAAGGTTTTTGAGAGTACCTCTGTATTATACGCTTCGGACACAGCAGTATGAACTCTCCCCGCTGTCCCGTGTGTGGACGTCCGGAATAACGAGCTTCCGTTATTAATAGTTTTAAAATTGTACACTGTTTTATTACCTCGGATAATTAGGAATATGAAATCATAGAATTAAATTATTAATCTACTCCCAGTATGCAATTTATGTGTAAACCGGACAGTAAGTATTTTTGGAAGTAAGATTATTGAGACTTTTACTCTGAATTCTCTGGAAAAATATCTGAGGAAAGGTTAAGTCATTTTCCAGTCAACGCTAGTTGGGTGTAGTTGATATACAATATTAATTAATATAATGAAAATATTTATGAACATTAAAAATATTTCGTCTTTAAATGGCATTTAGCTGAAGGAGATGGCACGTGACGAAGGAGTAAGTATGTGCTCCAAACCGTTGTTCCTCATAACAAAGAAGTTGACATCCATAAATTCTTTTCGCAGTTGACGACGATGCTGCTGCTGCTGCTGCTAATGAAGATGATTATGATGATGCCAACACGAATACTCGCTACGGCACAAATTGTACCATTGAAAGGATCAGTTATAAAAAGGTATTTTGTAAATGCCAGTAACTCCGAATCCTAACCATACCACTGTCACTCTCCACTAAGCCCATCCTACCTTACAGCAAATATGTAGTCATTACAAGTTCCTAACTTTCCCACCGTAACGTTAACAAATACATTATCTTCTCTCCCAATTCTTTTCGTTTCTTAGCAACGTTTTCCTACTCTGGCAACAAGCTCATGTCAAGCAGTGTCTAGCGCGAGCTGGGTGTATCCCATCATCCTTTGCGGTCCATTTTGCCAGGTCAGCAGTTTGGAAGCGTCTACCTATCTGCATTGATATAAGTAGGTACATTAGGCAAGATTTCTTATGGCATCGCAGCCCTGGATGTCTTGCCCTGATTGGTCGATAAACGACGTGACGTCAGCAGACTTGGAATCAAGCTTGGAGGCAAAGTATAAGGCTGCCGATCGATTAGGTGTTTTCCGGACTATATGTATTTTTATCGCTTACCTCACTCTCCGCTTAACGTAGGCGGCGAGTACACAAACAAGGGCATGTTCGGTTCTGCGCAGCAGAGAAATTGGGGAAATGGTTATTTGGAACGGAGGTGTTAGTTTCTGAGGAATTTATTCAGATTGAAGTCTTATTTAGAAGTGTTCGATATACGATGTACGATTTGCGATGTGCTGTGTGCGACGTACGATGTTCGGTGTACGATGTATGTTGTTTTTTTGTACGGTGTAGGAATTTCGGTGTACGATTTGAAATGTAAGGCGCACGGCGTATGATGTACGATGTGCGATTTTTCATGTGCGATGTACGCAGTGCGATGTTCGATTCACAGTGCAGGTGTATGATTTTCTGTGTACGATGTACGTTATTCGGTGTACGGTTAAACTATGAGCGATTTTTCATGTGCGATGTACGCAGTGCGATGTACGATTCACAGTGTAGGTGTATGATGCTCGGTGTACGATGTATGATATTCGGTGTACGGTTAAACTAAGAGCGATTTTTCATGTGCGATGTACGATGCATAGTGCCGGTGTACGATATTCGGTGTACGATTAAGCGATGAGCGATTTTTCATGTACGATTTGCGATGTACCATACAGTGTATGATGTGCGATGTGTACATTTTCATGTACGATGTACCATATACGACTCTAAATGTAGGATGTGTGACTTTTGCAACGTGCGATTAACGGTCTGTTGAACGATTTACGAAGTGCAATGCGTGATGTAATTATATCAATGCTAATTGAAATACGGATTAATCAAACAATTCTACGTGGACTGATTCTTATCAAAACAATCAACTCTTACTTGAGGCAATTTCCTAGAAATACACTTTAGAAAATTAGGCTACCTGAATCCATCACCTCCACATACTCTAGAGCCCTAGTGTGACGTATGTACCAATGAACTAATTTGACAACCAGTCTCTGAAACGCGTGACCCGCGCCATGTCTCTCATCATAGTTCTGGTGATGGCGACCCTCATGTCAGCACATGAATAATATATACGACGGCAACATTACGTTCTACTGTAGTGGACAAGGGTCAGTAGGGAGTCCTGGAGAAGTAATATCCCCTGACGAGAGCCGACCTTTAACACTGTCATGTCTCTCAGTAAATGTATTCCAAAGCATCGAATATGCCCACCCACCCACTAAATAAAGTAACATCTTGATCGTTCCACCATCAAAGAGCATTTTGAAACAACTCCCGGCGTTCGTGATATGTACATGTCTCCTGATCAGCATTAATAGAACAATGTGAAGGAGGACGTTGTAGCAAGTGTGCCGAAATTAAATATTAAATAGATACATGAACTTTAATATTTAATATTTAACGTAGTCAATGTTAGGTGCATCTTCAAGGACAATAGCGTCGTGAATCTTACGTCTGCAGTTTGAAGGTTTCATTATTGCCGAACGAGTTTCAATACCCGACAAGTCAATTCACTACTGTTGTTGAAGTCAGCGACCCTGCTGGTGATTGTTCTCCTTGTTTTGCATTGACATTTGAAACCTTACATTGACATTTGAAACCTTATATTGATATTTGAAACCTTACAATGTGCTTAGGTCTGTGGAAATATATTGATCTGAAACAGACTGCATAAGTGTTTGATTTGATTTTGGTGGAGTGCATGAAGTGTTTTGTAAGGAATCGAATATGCGACATACATACATTAGTGTTGCTTCTCGTCTTTTGAGGTCATTTCAGCAAACGTAAAGTAGTCAGTCAGTTAGTAGTAGTTTTGTCAGAGGAAGTGAAACATTTTTCTTGCAGTGCTTCAGCTATACTCAGCTGAATACGTTATGTACGATTTGATTCGGAAGTCATTCCAATAGCTGAATACAATTCAGATTCAACTTGCCATAGAAAACCCTACCTGGTTTCAGGATTACATGAAGCTGATGATATCAGTATGTTTTACATACGGCCGGCCTTTAAAGATATCGAGCCTGGATGAGGTGAGGTGAGGTGAGGTGAAATACGGCGGTTTAACGTCGCGTTCAAGATTATTGCACTCATCCTCATATAGCGCGCGCGCGCGCGCGCGCGCGCGCGTGTGTGTGTGTGTGTGTGTGTGTGTGTGTGTGTGTGTGTGTGTGTGTGTGTGTGTGTGTGTGTGTGTGTGTGTGTGTGTGTCTACTTGTACTAGTCCGGACGAATACCGATTTTATAGTGCAAGCTCAATGAGCTATAATGTCGCAGTTTTAACTTGAGTTCCCCACTCAGACACAGAATACTGACTCTGAGCCGACTAGTCCTTGTTTTAGCCCTTTCATGTCGAGCGCCAGGCAGGGTAGCAACAAATACCATCTTTAAACGTATTTTGATATGACGCTGCCGGGGATCGAATCCACGACCTTCCACTGTCCGGGCAGACTCTCTATCCACTAGACCATGGAGGCGGTCTATCGAACCTGGACGAGACAAACCATTAGTAAACGTATGAGCAACAATCCATACGGTGACACACTCAGCAGCCATTGTTAACATCCAATATCCAGTTTAGCTGGTTCTTTTACAAGATTGGAGAACAGTTGAGAACTGGTGATGTTATCAATACATTGTATATCTTTCTTGTATATCAGCATAAATACTGGAAAAATTTAATTAAATCACGTATGTTAAGAATGGTTGACCTGAATTGTACTGATAAGAACATCTGTCACAGTAATTGACCGCTATGGTCAGAGGCTATGTCGGGCAAATACATGCGTGTTGGTATGCTAATATAACACAGATTGAACTACGTCCACAGTTCACCAGGTACGTCCGTAATTCCGATGTTAAAAAAGGTAGTGAATGAGTTTACTTATACTCCGCCTTTCGCAATATTCCAGCAGGTAAACCAGACATGGACTTCACACATTGATAAGAGGATAGGGACAAAAGGGAAAGTTAAAATAATTTGTTTCCTTTTCGATTTTGCAATACATATAACCTATTTTGCCTTTAAAGTTGACTTGGAATGTGATCGTCTGCCACTCGACTGCTGTTTAGTTAGTTATGTGTGGTCCTGTTTAGCTCTGTTTAGTTAATTATATTCCTTTCCTCTCTAGGTCCTGTGTGGTCCTGTTTAGCTCTGTTTAGTTAGTTATATTCCTTACCGTTTTAGGTTCTGTGTGGTTCTGTTTAGCTCTGTTTAGTTAGTTACATTTCCTTACCTCACTAGGTTCTGTGTGGTTCTGTTTAGCTCTGTTTAGTTAGTTACATTTACTTACCTCACTAGGTTATGTGTGTGGTTCTGTATAGCTCTGTTTAGTTAGTTACATTTCCTTACCTCACAAGGTTCTGTGTGATTCTGTATAGCTCTGTTTAGTTAGTTATATATCCTTACCTCTCTAGGTGCTGTGTGGTTCTGTATAGCTCTGTTTAATTACTTATATTCCCTTACCTCACTAGGTTCTGTGTGGTTCTGTATAGCTCTGTTTAGTTACATTTCCTTACCTCACTAGGTTCTGTGTGTGGTTCTGTATAGCTCTGTTTAGTTACATTTCCTTACCTCACTAGGTTCAGTGTGTGGTTCTGTATAGCTCTGTTTAGTTACATTTCCTTACCTCACTAGGTTATGTGTGTGGTTCTGTATAGCTCTGTTTAGTTACATTTCCTTACCTCACTAGGTTCTGTGTGATTCTGTATAGCTCTGTTTAGTTACTTATATTCCCTTACCTCACTAGGTGCTGTGTGGTTCTGTATAGCTCTGTTTAGTTACTTCTATTCCCTTACCTCACTAGGTTATGTGTGGTTCTGTATAGCTCTGTTTAGTTACTTATATTCCCTTACCTCACTAGGTTATGTGTGTGGTTCTGTATAGCTCTGTTTAGTTAGTTACATTTCCTTACCTCACTAGGTTCTGTGTGGTTCTGTATAGCTCTGTTTAGTTACTTATATTCCATGACCTCATTAGGTTCTGTGTGATTCTGTACAGCTCTGTTTAGTTAGTTACATTTCCTTACCTCACTAGGTTCTGTGTGATTCTGTATAGCTCTGTTTAGTTACTTATATTCCCTTACCTCACTAGGTTCTGTGTGTGGTTCTGTATAGCTGTTTAGTTAGTTACATTTCCATACCTCACTAGGTTCTGTTAGATTCTGTATAGCTGTTTAGTTAGTTATATTCCCTTACCTCACTAGGTTCTGTGTGGTTCTGTATAGCTCTGTTTAGTTACTTATATTCCCTTACCTCACTAGGTTATGTGTGTGATTCTGTATAGCTCTGTTTAGTTACTTATATTCCCTTACCTCACTAGGTTCTGGGTGATTCTGTATAGCTCTGTTTAGTTAGTTACATTTCCTTAACTCACTAGGTGCTTTGTGATTCTGTATAGCTCTGTTTAGTTACTTATATTCCCTTACCTCACTAGGTTCTGTGTGGTTCTGTTTAGCTCTGTTTAGTTACTTATATTCCCTTACCTCACTAGGTTCTGTGTGGTTCTGTTTAGCTCTGTTTAGTTACTTATATTCCCTGACCTCACTAGGTTCTGGGTGATTCTGTATAGCTCTGTTTAATTACTTATATTCCCTTACCTCACTAGGTTCTGTGTGTGGTTCTGTATAGCTGTTTAGTTAGTTACATTTCCTTACCTCACTAGGTTCTGTTAGATTCTGTATAGCTCTGTTTAGTTACTTATATTCCCTTACCTCACTAGGTTCTGTGTGGTTCTGTATAGCTCTGTTTAGTTACTTATATTCCCTTACCTCACCAGGTTATGTGTGTGGTTCTGTATAGCTGTTTAGTTAGTTACATTTCCTTACCTCACTAGGTTCTGTGTGGTTCTGTATAGCTCTGTTTAGTTACTTATATTCCCTTACCTCACTAGGTTATGTGTGTGGTTCTGTATAGCTCTGTTTAGTTAGTTACATTTCCTTACCTCTCTAGGTGCTGTGTGGTTCTGTATAGCTCTGTTTAGTTACTTATATTCCCTTACCTCACTAGGTTCTGTGTGATTCTGTATAGCTCTGTTTAGTTAGTTACATTTCCTTACCTCACTAGGTTCTGTGTGATTCTGTATAGCTCTGTTTAGTTACTTATATTCCCTTACCTCACTAGGTTCTGTGTGTGGTTCTGTATAGCTCTGTTAAGTTAGTGATATCCCTCACCTCTCTAGGTGTTATGTGTTTCTGTATATGTCTGTACTAGTCATAATTACTGCCTTTGGTCGCCTTGATATTTCAAGGAACAAAACCAATAGGTTAGAGATGCATGTGCAGTGCAATAAGTATCTGTGTGATAGAGCCTCAGCTGACTTTACTGAAACCCTACAATGTCATTTTTATACACACTTCAACACCTACAGAATTATAGAGATCAGTATAGAAGGTGTCAAAATGTGGCGGAAACCGTCTACGTTATTAAGAACAAACCAGAAACAGCTGCTATGACACAGACTCTACAAGTAGAAGAATTACATGTTTACAGAACACAGAACAATGCAGATCCACACAGAACAGTGCATCACAACAAAGAACAACCGGGAACAAGACAGAACAATGCAGAACAAGACGGAACATTAAAGAACAATGCAGATCCACATAGAACAATGTATCACAACAAAGAACAACAGAACAATGCAAAAGAAGACAGAACATTACAGAAAATCACAGAACAACGCAGAGCAAGAAGGAACAAAGAAGACAGAAAATGCAGATACACAGAAAAACGCAGAACCAGGCAGAACACGCAACAACGGAGAACCATCCAGAACAATGCAGATCAACACAGGGTAATGCAGATCCACACAGAGTAAGGCAGACCGACACAGTTCAGAGCACAACTAGATTCCACTAAGGGTCTTCTATTAATACATATTGGATTCATTGTTTGGGTCTGCACCTTTAAAAATACATTCAATCGCTACAGTCAGCTTAAAATAATACTTTTCAGTTTGACAGGCATGCTTACACTTGCAGTTAAAACAAGGCAGAGATATGTCCGCTGACTCATCCTGAGTGGATACTGCATACATCAGCTGGGGGAACACATTGTCATTTCCACGCCACTCTCATGGCCTTGTATTTTCACTGAGTCGGAAGTTGTCGTGACTCACGTCATGCCGTCACATGACACGATGGTCTGTCACATGACTACGGGCTCTCGTCGTCAGATTATGGCCAGGGACAGCAGAAGGTCCTCGTGATCGGCAGCGGGAGCCTTGTTAGACATCACTTACAGCTCCTTGCATTCCCACATAGTGCCAGGATGTTTAATAAACAAACATAGATAATGTATTTTTATTGTTAGGGGATTTGGGCCCGGAATGTATGGTCAGTGATACTATTCCTGCAGAATGGCATTAACATGGTGACTCGTTCCTGACTGCAGACTGAATTATGTCAATATATGTATTAAATATTGTTCGTCTTAACTATATTCGCATCAGTTGGATTTTTTTGTTCCAATTTAGGGATTTTAATAACAACTTTACAGTTTCAAAGTGAGAGAAAGAACGTTGTTTACGTAGTAAACAGAAATATTACAATTACATCAAGAGGGACTGACTGTGCTTGATCCTGGACCTGGCACACGAGTGGTCGATAGAATGAGCAACGAGCCACGTTATCGGAGGCACCATGACACACAATCAACCTGGTCACACATTGAAGCCATCTGACCCCTACATCAGTGGACCCTCCACACAAACATGACACACAATCAACCTGGTCACACATTGAAGCCATCTGACCCCTACATCAGTGGACCCTCCACACAAACATGACACACAATCAACCTGGTCACACATTGAAGCCATCTGACCCCTACATCAGTGGACCCTCCACACAAACATGACACACAATCAACCTGGTCACACATTGAAGGCATCTGACCCCTACATCAGTGGACCCTCCACACAAACATGACACACAATCAACCTGGTCACACATTGAAGCCATCTGACCCCCACATCAGTGGACCCTCCACACAAACATGACACACAATCAACCTGGTCACACATTGAAGCCATCTGACCCCTACATCAGTGGACCCTCCACACAAACATGACACACAATCAACCTGGTCACACATTGAAGGCATCTGACCCCTACATCAGTGGACCCTCCACACAAACATGACACACAATCAACCTGGTCACATATTGAAGCCATCTGACCCCTACATCAGTGGACCCTCCACACAAACATGACACACAATCAACCTGGTCACACATTGAAGCCATCTGACCCCTACATCAGTGGACCCTCCACACAAACATGACACACAATCAACCTGGTCACACATTGAAGGCATCTGACCCCTACATCAGTGGACCCTCCACACAAACATGACACACAATCAACCTGGTCACATATTGAAGCCATCTGACCCCTACATCAGTGGACCCTCCACACAAACATGACACACAATCAACCTGGTCACACATTGAAGCCATCTGACCCCTACATCAGTGGACCCTCCACACAAACATGACACACAATCAACCTGGTCACACATTGAAGGCATCTGACCCCTACATCAGTGGACCCTCCACACAAACATGACACACAATCAACCTGGTCACACATTGAAGCCATCTGACCCCTACATCAGTGGACCCTCCACACAAACATGACACACAATCAACCTGGTCACACATTGAAGCCATCTGACCCCTACATCAGTGGACCCTCCACACAAACATGACACACAATCAACCTGGTCACACATTGAAGCCATCTGACCCCTACATCAGTGGACCCTCCACACAAACATGACACACAATCAACCTGGTCACACATTGAAGCCATCTGACCCCTACATCAGTGGACCCTCCACACAAACATGACACTCAATCAACCTGGTCACACATTGAAGCCATCTGACCCCTACATCAGTGGACCCTCCACACAAACATGACACACAATCAACCTGGTCACACATTGAAGCCATCTGACCCCTACATCAGTGGACCCTCCACACAAACATGACACACAATCAACCTGGTCACACATTGAAGCCATCTGACCCCTACATCAGTGGACCCTCCACACAAACATGACACACTGGAGGCTTATCGTGCCAACAATCCCATCTCGAGACACGCGTGGAGTACAAGGACTTTATCTCCCTCCGCCAGAGTCACAACGGGGCATATTAGGTTTGTTTGTTTGGTTGGTTGGTTGGTTGGTTGGTTGGTTGGTTGGTTAGTTGGTTGGTTGGTTCAAACTAGGTTCGGTTGTTTGTTCAAATTAGGTTTGTTTGTTTGTTCAAATTAGGTTTATTTATTCGTTTGTTGGTGTGTTTGTGTCAGCAATAGCCCATCTATCACGGCGGGGACATAATATCCTGCACTGAGTCAACAGTGATAGAATCAGTACCTTCTGTCATGCATGTTCTCAACAGTGATATAATACGATACTTTTCATTCCTTATTATCGAATCAATCACAACGGAAATTGCGGAAACGGAAAATAAGAACAGCGTCCACCTGATATGAAGCTAATTATATTCATCCATATCATCAACCTCCGTTTGAGCAACAAATACCGTGCAGTACCCATAAAGCATTCAATTACTGATATAAATGCCACTTAAATGGATCTTTGTTGAAATCACATTTTACAAACACAAATCGACAAGGCAACCGGATGGCCTCCCAGCAAGACGCATCTAGGTTACGGATCTAGGTCATGTCCTCTGTTGATTAATGTTGCCTGATATTTTGCGTCCATGTGTATGAAATAATCATGTCCTTTCTCTATACTGCAACACTTAGCCTCAGAGGAAATCAGAGACTCTGAAATAACGGATATGAGGCTCTAGAAATGGCGGCCACAAAAATTTCAACCGGAAACACTTTATGCCTTTCTCGTGTTTACAGGAACTTGTGCTCGGGCTTGCTTCATGGGATGACTGACACAAAAGGCTTGTGTTCGTTACAAAACAGAACGTGCGGCTGAAATTAATATGGTAGTTAAGTGATGTTATTGTTGTTGCTTCTGCGTTTCCAGCCGCCGAGGTTTATCTCCATGTTGAATAAATGTATGAAATTTTATCTGTTTTGGCGTCGGTTAGATATCGTGAATAAATATTATGATTTTGCTGTCGAAGATTTGTGTACGGGGAGGTCTTGCTTTGAAGTAACATGGACGCTAGACAGAGCTGTAACCAGGGAGAGCTGTAACCAGGGAGAGCATAACCAGGGAGAGCATCACCAGGGAGAGCATCACCAGGGAGAGCATAACCAGGGAGAGCATAACCAGGGAGAGCATAACCAGGGAGAGCATCACCAGGGAGAGCATAACCAGGGAGAGCTGTAACCAGGGAGAGCATAACCAGGGAGAGCATAACCAGGGAGAGCATCACCAGGGAGAGCATAACCAGGGAGAGCATAACCAGGGAGAGCATAACCAGGGAGAGCTGTAACCAGGGAGAGCATAACCAGGGAGAGCATAACCAGGGAGAGCATCACCAGGGAGAGCATAACCAGGGAGAGCATAACCAGGGAGAGCATAACCAGGGAGAGCATAACCAGGGAGAGCTGTAACCAGGGAGAGCATAACCTGGGAGAGCATAACCAGGGAGAGCATAACCAGGGAGAGCTGTAACCAGGGAGAGCATAACCAGGGAGAGCATAACCAGGGAGAGCATAACCAGGGAGAGCATAACCAGGGAGAGCTGTAACCAGGGAGAGCATAACCAGGGAGAGCATAACCAAGGAGAGCATAACCAGGGAGAGCATAACCAGGGAGAGCTGTAACCAGGGAGAGCTGTAACCAGGGAGAGCTGTAACCAGGGAGAGCATGACCAGGGAGAGCATAACCAGGGAGAGCATAACCAGGGAGAGCATAACCAGGGAGAGCTGTAACCAGGGAGAGCTGTAACCAGGGAGAGCATAACCAGGGAGAGCATAACCAGGGAGAGCATAACCAGGGAGAGCTGTAACCAGGGAGAGCATAAACTAACCCAAAATGAAATCAAAGCGGATCCAGCATTTTTGCTTTGCTTAAAGCGATGGACAATTTTATGTCGCATGATACAGATAACCAATGAGTCATGTCCGGGTCTCGCAGCCTGCATGTTGTTCAACAGGCCACCATTGCATTCCGTTATACACTGAACATATATACAGTCAATCTCGGATGTCCCGAAGTCGGTTAAGGTCAAGCGAGGCGAACCACTTTCTTACCCATAGTCTGTCTTACAGACCCTGATACAAATATATTAAATACAGCCCATGCAATTCTATAATGATTGGCAAGTCTAGATTTCTGCAGTATCAGAAAATTAAGAGAATCTCTGGGCTCCTTTTTATTATTTTTTTATCAAATAATTTAACAACTTTTTTTCTGTACGATGTGTCCATTCAGTGACAAGATGTTAGTCTACCTTACCCCTAACAGTGGACGTTAAGTCGCAGTTCGTAAGGCAACTAGATTCTGAATGTAACCACTTGTACAACTGTATAACAATGAAAGACAAGTTAGGTAACGGCTGTGACGCTGCTGATAACGTTGGAATAGACCTGTGATCAATACTAAATCAAATTAATAAATAGGTTTATTTGTTTAATGCCGCACTCACCAATATTCCAGCTATATGACACACCCTGTAAAATAATCCAATGTGGATCAGACAAACAGTGATTAGCCAGTAGTAACCTGGAATCCTAACTAACTAACTAACTAACTAACTAACTAACTAACTAACTAACTAAAGAAAGAAAGAAAGAAAGAAAGAAAGAAAGAAAGAAAGAAAGAAAGAAAGAAAGAAAGAAAGTTGACATTCGGGGTGATCTTAACTTGATAGGAAAGTTTTTTGTCGGGAATTTGGTACACATAGCTTTTTGTTTCCGATTAAATTATCATCGTTACGATCGGATCCTCTCACTGGAATGTCAAGGCTTTGTGTCATCAGTAAAATGAACCTATGGACATTTCGTCCATAGCTGTTAGACAGGCGTGAGAATATATTCACCGGATACTGATCGGATATTACAATATTAACCCAGAAGTTCTGACATATTGTATCCATTAAAGTAAATATGCATCGCGGCTTATCTTGAACAGCACTAATATGTGTCGAGGCGTCTCCCCAACTTGTTCATGTAGCAGATAGCAATCTAGTGTTGACCACTCACGGCATGTCATAGAGCGGGTTAATCATGTCAATATTGAACGTGAAATTCGCCACAAGGAGTGTATTACCTTGACCCAGTTACGGGAGTGAAATCGATCACGCTGTAACATGAGATTATTTGACGCCAAATGTCAGGCATGTGATAGTGTAATAAACCATGAAACAGCCGTTTACTTACATTTTGTGGGGGCGACTTAATACTACAAAGCAGTGTCATGAAACTGCGTGTCACACCTGACGCTTCAAAGGCTGACGGAGGGATGAAACCGTGTTTTCTCGTGTCTCTATAAAAAATGCATTTAAAGAGTTTGGACCTCCATAGTAGAGGTTACAAACTCTGGACCTCCTATCTACTTACCACACAAATATCTACCAGTTATAGTGCGTATAATCTGCTGGTGTTGGGTGGGTGGGTTGGCGGGGGGGGGGGTATATTATAAACTATGTTGGCGGTATCGTCCGATTCAGGAGGTTAAAACCCACATACCACCACCAGCAAACTACACAGTCTTAGGATCCAACCCGGTGTATAATAGATTTTGTAGACTAACATGTGTAGTCTCTGAAATGAACATATCGTACAGAAAAACAGTTGTTCAGTTATCATAATAAAAATATAATAAAAGGGAGCCCAGTGGTGACTCTCTTCATTTTCCTGATACTGCAGTAATCTAGACTTGCCAAACATTATAGACTTGCATGGGCTGTATTTGATATATATTTGTATCAGGGTCTGTAAGACAGACTATAGATTTTGTTTCTTAGAGTATATAATTTTCATCACAAACGGTTATCAAAATGTGCTATGTGAATTAAATTAAAAAACGTTCATTGATTCATTTTAGTTTTGGGCATACATGGTTAAATAGTGTTGTTCAAACGTCCTAAATTCAATTCCGCAGTATATGTCACCTGGGTATAATGTTGCATTTAAGGTATCTAAACTTTCATTTACCCCATTTTTCAATGACAAAGTTTCAATAATTCCAACATATGAGACGTAAATTTGAATATTTTATACATGTACTATAAATATTTTCAAATCAAAATAATTTTATAACAACATGATAAAAGAAAAATGCAAATTTACCGATACGTTTTCTATAGAAGCCACAAGTACTTACTTACGGAACGATAACACCCTTTGTGTACTTTCATCCTGAACTGACCCCATTTTCTTATTATTCACAACGTTTCATTGTCGGTTGTTTTCGACTTGAGACGCTCATGACCACAAACAAGTTTTCTAACCCCAAACATCGGCGGTAATCAGAGGAAATGCCAAACCCTTTCAGTTTCCTTAATACCTATACAAGAGTATACATAATGCGCCCCCGCATGAACACATGTGCTCGTGGTACTACAGGCATGTTATTGCTTGCTGGGTTTGTTTTCCCCATTCACGTCATGATTGTTGTGTATAGTCGATATTAGTGCTGCGAGGCCGTCGCACTCTTGAACCCTGTTTATTAATAGTATTTACGGAATATATACCAATTGTTCGATGTATGTATAGGATCTTGTAGCATAATGGTCAGCATCAATCACATAGTGATGACAGACCCACGTTTCACTATACATGTATCGCGCTCATATCTTATTGTTCAAAAGTAATACTTATATGGATTACATGTTACCAGGTTTAATCTATGTGAAATCAATATGAGGGGTGAGAGTGCAATCACAAGACCATAATATTCGTTCCGTGCAGATGTTCATTTCTGTCGAGGAATCCAAGATTTCCAGACATGTATCTATAAAACTTTGGGCAGTATTCAGTGACCGGCCGTCACGTGGTAGTAAAACCTGTCTAGTCACGGTCTAGTGACCGCACCGCTTTCCCTCTCCCTTAATTGTCCGGCTCCGTCACCGTTCGGTAAAGTCCGGTGGTCGTTGACCATTTTTTTTTTTTTAAATTGGTGACCCGTAAAATATATTCTCCAGCGGTTTTATCGCATATTTTTATCATGTATTGATTTTATATAGGTTATCTCGTATATGTATGCACACCTGTTCATGTACTGAACATGTTTTTGTAACTTTGATTTTCACCCAGTAGCGCCATTATCTAGTACTGGAAGATATGTCTCATGTATTTATGGTCATTTTGCCACCTCGATAATTGTACATAGCTAGTTATAAGTCTTTATTGGTACCACCGTTGGATAGCTTATGATCAGCGCTTTATTTTGGTGCTTGCATCTTCCGTATTGGTTTAATAGTTAGTTTCCTTTTAAGGTTTACCCTATGTTGGTGTTACGGACCTGAGCCCCAATGAGCAGGGGTGTCATTAAACAAGAACAAGGTAATAATAAATGCGTGGTAACAGCTTCACAGGTTTATTAATAACGGCTACTTGTACTACTATAGGACAATAAAGGGTCGCATAAACCAATATCCACCGACAAAGGTCACTGATTAATTAAATCAGAGCAAATATACACAAGCGGCTTCGCTGTAACTGTATTACAGTAATAAAATAAGAGTTGCTAAAAGAACACTTTGAGGAGATACCGGCCAGATACATTTACAACCAATTACGTCGGCTGCGACTAGTTAACACCTGAGTCAACTAACTCAACACTCTGATGAGTGAATAACCTCAGCTTGGTTAAATAACGGGAAATAAACACAGAAGGCTCATCTCTAAAATAAATCACTTGGACAGTGAAATAGACGAGAACGTCTGAATATCAAACTAGTCTAACAGACTAAAGATTCTGTCACTTTGACTGAGCAAGGCAATACTAAAATTCCCAAAAAGCAAGACAATTGCGGGAATATTGGTTTTCCACGGATTACTAGAAAAACTAATCACTGGAAACCTTAGTTACGAAGTTTAGCTCGATACAACCGGAGTAAGTCAGTACTAGATCAAAAGTGCCTCGTGATCACTTACTGACGAAACCTGAGTTTCGAAGCGACCACCCAGAAGCAAACCTACCAATAAAACGGCCTAACGAATCCTGGGGGGTAAAGACACAAGATTCTTTAAAAAAACAAACAGTTATGCTTGAGACTGTTGACAAAAAGTAGAAACTGTCTGCCACAAAAATAACAAGGTTGCAAGTTTGTGATTTTCTTAAAAATATATTCAAGCTCATAGTTTTAACAAATGTCTGTTTTTTCAAAAAACATCTGATCTCCAGAAACATTCCACATTTCCCACTTTGGTGAAATCCACGAGCTCGGTACTGTGCTGACAGAGGGTCATAATCTGGTCGCGTCTGAAATTGGAACCCACGACCAGCGGATCCTGCTTGGCAATGGTATGCAACTCTGAACAGCGAATTGCGGCGCCTTAGACCATGTGGCTATCCTTGCCTCCTTTAAAACTTACAGAGGAAATGTAATGGGTGATTTATTTACCTTTACTGGTTTGGGGTTTTGCTCTTACAACTTTGCACACAACGTGTACTTAAATACAGCTAGTTTACCAAATAGCAATGCTCGGAGAAGTTGCTGAAGTTGCAAGAACAGACGTAGCTACTTTAGTGTTCATTAGCATATGTTGAGCCGAAACCGAGGCCAGAATAAAGGCATTTTCTGTTATATCGATCAGATAACGGAACAAGGGCAGATAATCAATGTTGTCAGTGAACGATTGGCAGCTAGCGTCGGTTCTGAAGACTGCGCCTTTCTGAAGCCCATTAGTCAATTAAAGTGATTGAAACTCAATTACGCGTCGACAGAAGAAATAAATCACGATAACAAATAAGTCAAACTGAGTGGTCTTGTTCCTCTGCCATGCCGCGCTGCTTGCTTGGCGGGGGCCTCATTGGATGATGTTAGGGGCAATGTTTTTTAAAGGTATTGCAACCGCTGAAAACAGAACCACGTTTTTTATATGGATGTTTAAAAACGTCAAATAGAATAAGATGGTAATAAGTCTGAGAATAAAGTGAAAGGTCTCCTAGCATTGATTTTCCTTAACCTGTTCGCCTCATTAGTAAGCTGAGTTTTCAGCAGTTTCGTTATAATGAATAAGTCAATACAATAATTGTAATCATAATACAATTGAAGATGAATACGATTTCCTCTAAGTTTGTTCTTTTCCATTTTGTATGGAACACAGTACATCCCTAGTTACTGTTACATGTGTCTATCACGAATACAATTCCGTCAACTATAAGCAACAAAAATTGTTAAAATAAAAAGACAGTTTAATGTGACATAAATATTTATTGAGATAGCATAACATTTATCCTACCTGGCCAGGTGCAAAAGTTTTGTCTTATTTCTTTCCGAATAAACTTATTCTTATTATCATTCTTCTTCTTCTTCTTCTTCTTCTTCTTCTTCTTATTATTATTATTATTATTATTATTATTATTATTAAAAGTCGATAAAGTAACTCTTTAGTAATTCTTACTTCGACACCGCAGTACCTTTATTTTTCTGATTTAATCAAAACTATAAGGTAATTTAGAGGGTTGTTTAACCTGAGATTGCTCTTATAACAGAGGCCCATTTCTGGTGTCCCCCGCGTAAAACCATACCATACTCAGCCACAACATAAGATACAACATAAGTCTTACTTTTTTCAGTTTTATACGTACAACATCAGTTTTACCATACTCATTCACTCTTATAGCAGGGAAATTGTTTAAACCGCTCAACTAAACATCCTTGAAATAACGGAACCTTAGTTATAGTATTACCTGTGTTGAAACCAGAGATTGTTTTTTCCAAGATTTGAAAAGTGTTATTTGTCACAATGTTTTTACATCAGACGAGTCAGTGAGTTTGGTTGAACGCCGTTGTTAACAGTGTTTCCGCTATATCACGTCGTGTCAGCTTGATGTGGGAGGTAAGCCTGCAGTGAATCATATTTCAGAAGTTCACCGCGTTGATGAAACCCACAAGGACGGGTATGTTGCTGACAAACCTAGGAACATAAGCAGGGCAAATCTGGGATTCAAACCCACGACCATAGGTTTCTGGCGCGCCCAAGGGACGCAACTCTGCACAGCGAATAGCGACGCATGCCTCCACTGTCCGAAATAACATTGTTCTTAAATAATATCCGTGCTCATTTACGAACGAGATGTAAAGTAATGAAAATCAATTTTGATGCAATATGACATAACGTAGAACCTTGTGAGAGAAGCTTTCGCGTCATAGCAACTTTTTGTATATTAAACATCAATCATCAAACTCCGCAGGTACTGTCGGTGGTCTATTTTTTCTTGCATTGTGTATAGATCATGTGAGTTTATGCTTTGTCGCAGTGAAGGTTGTGTGCGCATCAATCTCATCACACGGCACAGTCAGCCGCCCACACATGTACGTCAGGGGGCTGTTTATCACCGAAATATACATTGCGTTGTTGATTTCATTCACGGATCACAGCTGATGAGTGACAGGTGTGCGTGCAAGGCGTGACGCGATCACACCTGGCTTTTGAGTTTCGTCAGTAAGATTTACATAAATCGATGTATTTTTTAACGCCAAAAGTGCTGATTCGGCACTTTGAAGTGTCCTTCTAGATAGGTTTTATAATACATATGTATTTTATCATGCCGTGCCACGCTTTGATAATCTCTTTCAATGTGTTGTAGTATTTCTCTATGGTATTGGAACATATGTTGTTTTTCTTAACAGCATTCAACAATATAACATAAACACCATGACTGCATTGCCTCAAGTGAAGATAGTATAGACTAAAATGAATGTTTTCCCATTTAAACTGGGCCTTTAACCACCGGCTGTAGTTTGTATCGCCATCGGCATTCGTCACTCACCAGTCTAACGCTGCTTTGCACGAGTGGCCTTAATAAGATAATATATATGCGAGAAATGAAAGTCAGTTGTGAAAATCCTCTTTCCTTTCCCTATTCGTGATATCTGGGTGTTGATTTGCGACCCAGGGGACAAGCCAAGACAAGAGTTGGATGATGAGTACTTTAAGCTCGCATGGTTTACATGGTTACAGGAGCATCACTCACGCATCCTCGTGTACGTACATTGGTATCACCCCCTTTAAGCCCATGACAGGGGTTATTGGTAAACATTCTGGGGAATTTACTACACATGACCCGCCCCTTGCCAACACGATACGCCATGCTTTTCCATGCTATTCTCATAGCGTGTGTTTGTCTGTTTGTTGTGTCACGCCGCAGTCAGCAATATTCCAGCTATGTGACGGCGGTCCGAAAATGATCGAGTCTGGACCAGACTATTCAGTGATTGACATCATGAGCATCGATCCACGCAATTGGGATACATGCATCAATCAAGTCAGCGAGTCTGACCTCCTGATCCCGTTAGTCGCGATCGCCTCTTACAACAAGCATAGCCTTTTACAACAAGTATGGGTTACCTATTCTACCCCGGATCCTAACGGGTCTATTTCTCACAGCGACCGATTCAGGATTACCTCTTTCTGAACGCTTTATTCCACAGGCTAATTACCATGTACCCATGACATGTATTTGACTGACAGGTAGATAGGCAGAGTGTATATTATATTGCAAGCATATATGCACCATGCAGCAGGCAGTTACCCTCAGCTACCAACCATCAAAAGACATTACCAAAAAAACCACGCTTCGACACTCTCCTTTTTTAACTCTGCCGCAGTACTTTGGAACAAACTTTGAATTACACCGCTAAATTGTACATATTTTTGTATAATATTTCTTGAGTTGTTCTTCAATCTTTCCAGTATAATGTAGCGCTGTGAGCAACCACTTGGTGAATGGTGAATTGGGCGCTTCATAAATGGACTTTATACAGAGTTTTACGTAGATAGGGCTCAGGGTGTCGGTCCTTCTAAAGTGTATGATAACATTATTTTGATAATTCCACATATCCGAATAGCTATGACATGTATGTGTCTAGAATAATTGAATTGTGCAGCACCCGTTGTCAAAGACTACCATTGCAGTTAAGCATGGCGATTGGAAGAAAGATGGACTGCATGGGGGACCATATATAAAATATAGTAGCTGACATATCAAACAAACATTTGCATGAACACACACACACACACACACACACACACACACACACACACACACACACACACACACACACACACACACACACACACACACACACACACACACACACACACACACAGGGGGGTACGGGTGGCCCAGTCGTCTAAGGCGCCGCGATTCGCTGTGCAGAGTTGCGTCCCTTGGGCACGCCAGAAACCCATGATTGTTGGCACGCCAGAAACCTATGATTGTTGGTTCGCCCCGATTATGTTTCTAGGTTTGTCAGCACCATACCCATGCTCGTGGGTTTCACCGAGGTGGTAAACGTCTGAGACCTGCATCACTTCGGGCTTTCCTCCCTCATTAAGCTGACACGCCGTGATATAACTTGAATACTGTTAAAAGCGGCGTTGAACCCAACTCACTCACTCACTCACTCACTCACACACACACACACACACACACACACACACACACACACACACACGTTACAGTATAAAAGCAATAATCTTGGACGTAAGGGTAAACCCCATTTCAGCTCACCTTTTTCTGGGGGTTCGTCTCATATTGAAAAGCCACTGGTAAAGTTCAAATTAAGTATAACCTATACCTGCCCACAACCCCAACCTACACATGCCCACCCACGTTATCGTAAATATAATAAAAAAGTTCCTCCCATTCGCCAATTGGATGGACTTTGAAGAGAAAATGAAAATGCATAAACCTATTTCTATGATGTTTGACAACGTGCACATTTGATCTGGGTGTTTCATCAACAGAACCAAAGAAAATCCATTCTGTGTGTTAACTTCTTCCTATAATTCAGTTAAGTATAGGCGAATCTATTCCTACCGTACCTATATGTACTCTGAATGTAATATAATAACCAAAATCATATAAATTAAACATGAGCTTTCCTACGCCCTTGATTATCGAAATCTAATATCAACTGGTTCGTTAATGCAAGGTTTTCTCGGGGTCAACACTGACATTCCATATCTGACCAATTCGGCCACCATAATCCGAATAGGTCAGGAGATAAATACCCACAATCCTCTTACGGGTCACCAGGGCCCCGTGACCTACATACTGACCCTCAGCTGAGTGGTCATCGACTCGAGGTCTTTAACGCAAGGTCATTATCGGAGCCCCTTTGCAGTAATGGAAACTGCCCGCATAGATTGACGGTTATGGTTGAATCATGATTGAATCGAGAAACCATCGATAATGATTTGGGGTTTCCAGACGAAAAACGACTGATGCCTGTATAATTGACACCGCCCTCTGTGAACAGCGAACTCCACTGCAGCGCTGCGGATTCCGGAAATCAAGGGATCAGACACCGGAAACGCGATGTTTAGAGCTTGTTTGTTTTCATTTCATAAATCAGGCTTTATGTCCAGCTGATGTCGGTGTGTGGTGTTTACGAGTTCGGTGGCAAGCTCTTGATTGAATGAGATTAATCGCCCATATAGACAATTCAGAATCTTACTTCAAACATTACCTCTTAATGTTTTCTTTACCGTAGTTATCATAACAAAAAATAAAATTATTTCCTCTATCGATTGGATATGCCGATTTTTCGTATTACTTTGATAGAAGTAGGTGTTTCTTGCCGATGATTGATCATACCCAACTTTGCATGTAATTTAATAGCCAATGCCGTGTTCCTGATTCTCTGATTTGTCACTATAAAGACTGAAAATTGGATCGCTTCAACACGTACAATGTATGTACCGCTTCCGTGGTCTAGTGGTAGAGCGTCCGTGGAAGCGGAAGGTTGAGGGTTCGATACCCGGCCGCGTCAAACCAAAAGACGTTAAAAGATGGTACTTGTTGTTACCCTGCCAGGCGCTCGACTTTGAGGGGATAGAACAAGGACTGGTCGGCTCGGAGTATAATGTTGGGTAACCATGTTAAACTGCGGCATGGTACTAGTATTTATCTCAGTGGGCTAGCACTATAAAATGGGTATTAGTCGGGACTAGCACAGACATCCTCACCTCACATAATGTCATCCAATATGACGTCATAATGTGAAGCTGCAGGTCGAGGCGGTATGATGTAGGAGGAGAGCCAAAGTCATGCAGGTGAGTGAGTGAGTTGGGTTTAACGCCGCTTTTAACAGTATTCCAGTTAAATCACGGCATGTCAGCTTAATGTGGGAGGAAAGCCCAAAGAGATGCAGGTCTCAGACGTTTACCATTTCGGTGAAACCCACGAGCACGGGTAAGGTGCTGACAAACCTAGAAACATAATCGGGGCGAACCGGGATTCGAACCCACAATCATAGGTTTCTGTCGTGCCCAAGGGACGCAACTCTGCACAGCGAATCGCGGCGCCTTAGACGACTGGGCCACCCGTGCCCCTGATGCAAGTGTCTCTCACGTGAAACACACGAACACGGGTATGGTGCCGACAAACCAAGAATCATAATCAGCGCGAATGTAGGATAAAAACCCATTATCACAGGAATACTAATTTTTTAGTAAATTTTATATACCCAGCCAATGTGTCATCGTATGTATATAATCATGCTTTGTATAAGCCTAATGCTTGTTCCTCCCGGAGGCGACTAACGGGATCGGGTGGTCAGGTTCGCTGATTTGGTTGAAGCATGTCATCGTTGATCCCAACTGCGTAGATCGATACTCATGATGTCAACCACTGGATTGTCTGGTCCAGACTCAGTTTTTATTTGTCATATAGGTAGACTGTTGCTGGGTGCAGCAATAAACAACACACAAACAGCTTTGTCTAAGCCTGTGACTAAGTCCAAACGGGCTTAATTGTATTATTAAGATTTTTTTCAGTTCAGGTTTACGATTTCTTTGTACCGGTGTGAGATTTAAACCCAGGACTTGTTTCTGAAGAGTATGTGAGTGAGTAATATCACACCTGGTTCTTCGGCGTGACGAGCGAACGCTTTAATCACCAGTCTACCCCACCGCCATGTTTTGATGAGTAAACACCCTTGCCATTAGACTAGGCTGCTAGAATTCCGGGTTTAACTATGTGCCCACTACCTTGTCTTCTAAATGAGGATTAGATGGTCAGACTTTGTTGACTGCCTGTCATCGTAACCCGATGGCATGGGTTTGTGCTCATGCTTTCAGTCACTGGTTTGCCCCAAATCGATCATTTACAGGCCCACGTGAAACAGCTGGGATACTTTTGAATAACGCGTAATACGACACTCACTCACAGCATGGGCGGTGGGGTAGCCTAGTTGTTAAAGCGTTCGCTCATCACGATGAAACCCCGGGTTCGATTCCCCATATGGGTACAATGTGTGCAGCCCTTTCTGGTGTCTCACGCAGTGATATTGCTGGAATATTGCTAAAAGCGGCGTAAAACAATACTCACTCACCAACAACATGAGATACAACATAAGCGGCTGACGTAAACCATCCTCGTGAAAGACACAGTTACTTATAATCATTTTTTCAGAACTTTAGTAAATTAGGTCAAGGTAAAATAACAAAGTATTTTAAATCTCGAGAATTTATCACACGTTTTTAAACCATTAAGAAGATAAAATCACAAACTATTTTTCATTATGATAACAACCGGTAGCCCACGCATCGCCCAAAATACAACATAAAAAAACATCAGGACAGTCCCGAGAGGGCATGTTCCGTTGAGAACTGATTATCAGGAATCTTCACTGATTCCTGGCTAAATATTTTATCGGCTCGAAGCATCGCAATAACAAACATGCGTATTCGTTATCCCTTAGCCCCGATACAGAGAAAACATCTCCCGCGGGGCTCGATCATAACTAACTCCAGTAAATTATCTCCCTTGACAGACCGAAAAGGATTATTTTTGTCTCGAGCGTAGTCTGGGGAATAACACTGATAATACCAACACGTGTGATAAGGTTCTTTACGAATGATCATAAAACTAAACACTTTAACTTAATTGGTTGCAAAAAGGCACGTGACTGTCATTAAAGGCGCGAATGAGCTTTTTGTCCGAAAGTAATCTACATACATAACAGTACTACGATTTGTTGAAAGATGTTTGGCGCAAGTGGAATTTTGCTTGTTTTTTTCTGTTTATATAACTAGATACAATAATAGATGTTGATTGATAGTTCTAACCCAGGGTCGTTTCTTTCAAAGGGAATGAGTGAGGCAGGATATAGTTTGCCCATGTTAGCAATGTTCGGGATCGGTCAGTCGGTCGGTCAGTCGGTCGGTCAGTCGGTCGGGCGGTCGGGCGGTCGGGCGGTTGTGTAGCTGGTGGGCAAGCGAAGGTAGCTTAGCAGTTAATGCGCTCGCTCCTCACACCGACGCCCGGGTTCGATTCCTCATGTTGATACAATGTTGGAAGCACATTACTGGTGTCCCTCGCCGTGATAATGCTGGAATATTGCTCGAAGCGGCGTAAAACCATGCTCACCAGTTGGTAGGTTTGTTGGCTGATTGAAGAGCCAGGAAGGACAAGTATTTGTCTGTTTGAGTGTGTGATTGTAAACTGATGGGTAAAAGTATTAGAATTTGTTTTTATGTAACAGATAATTGAAAGATGTATGTCTATGTAAATATCACTCATTCCTGCAACAGTTTGTAAAAAGTAATCTGTGGCTGCACACATTGTACCCATGTCGGGAATCGAACCCGGGTTCTCGGCGGGACGAGCGAACGCTTTAACCACTGGGCTACCCGACCGCCCGGAAATATAATGAACATATATTGTGGACCAATTATCAAATAATCCCATTTAACCCATACGTACATACGCTTACTCACAATGTTATATAAATGTATATGAATAATGTTATCAAGATTATTATTTACTGTCGTCATCTTTTGGACACAGAGCGGCATCAAACAATAGGGGTCTTCACCATGATGAGCGAACGCTTTCCTATTTCTTCAACAGATTCAACCGCGCATGTTGACGTTCATACATCAACTGGCCATTGTCTTTCAATTGATGCCGGATCTGCCATTTATCTCTCTTTTTTTGACAAAATACCCTTTTTAACGACTTAATTGTCATGCATAACAGACGAGATGAAATAAATTCCACGGTTGCGTTTTTCTAGTATTTGTACTGCTGATGAAATCACAAAACAACCTGTGACTTGCGCATTATTCGAATTCACGAACTAATTCCAAATCCTTCACTTCAGTGAAAATCAAAAACAAATTCGTAATTAAGAGGTTCAAGGAAAGCTTTCCGAAACCCATTTGGTCGGAGATGTCCAACATGGATTCCCTTTCTCTCCATGGAATCACGTTTCCGGGGATTGTCAGACGGATGCAGAGAGCTGACGATTTATCACCAAAGTGATCGATTAACTATAATTTTTTTAAGCTCTCACAGAAACTATGGGCAAACAACATTTTCTAGTTCATTGTTACCTCTGATAGATTTCAGATAAAAGCATGCTGGCGAGTGCTTTTGGAAGTAATGCTTTTCATCTCGTTAATGTGTTTTAAGTCCCACTGAAGACATTACAAGATGTCTCAAGGGTTCTTGTATCCTGTGGGTCTCCAGTAGTGTTGATAGGGTTAGTTACAGGTAGCGAGGTACTGATTAAGCGAGTCTGGCTTTGTATGCATTGTCAATAGCATGCCTATTTCAGCGAGCACCTGTTTTGTACATTCAGATGAAAGAGAAATAATTCATGTGCGGTGACTCTTTGCGTGTCTTTTTCGTGTTTACGGATCGCGAAATTTTCTATCACATTTGATCCACTTTTTGCAACATTTTTCGAAAATGGCGTACATGTACCATTTGAAGCCATGCCATGAGCGCATGAGATAATAATCATAATAAATAATACGATTAAGGGAGACTTATGATGGTGACAATGATTATTAGTAACAAATACTAGTAATCGCTGTTTTGTTTGTTTGTTGTTTAACGCCGCACTCAGCAATATTCCAGCTATATGACGGCGGTCTGTAAATAATCGAGTCTAGACCAGACAATCCAGTGATTGACATCATCAGCATCGATCTACACCCGACCAGCCGATCCCGTTAGTCGCCTCTTACGACAATCATAGTCGCCTTTAATGGCAAGCATGGGTTGCTGAAGACCTATTCTACCCCGGATCTTCACGGGTCCGATTAGTGTTTTAAGGGAATGTGGAGTCTAGAGAGGAATAAAGATAACGATGAAGGCATTACACTAGTTGATGCATGCATATTAATGCTGATATTGAAGGTGGTGATGATGTTGAGTAGGATGATGGCAATGAGATGACGACGATGGAGATGATGGTGATGTTGATGATGTTGAGGAGGATGGCTATGAGATGACAACGATAGTGATGATGGTGATATGATAACGACTATGATGATGGCGATGAATGTGATGGTGATGACCATGAGATGACGATGATGGTGATGGCGATGGTGATGATGATGTTGATGTTGTCGATGATGTTGATGATGCTGAGGAGGATGGCGATGAGATGACAACGATAGTGATGATGGTGATATGATAACGACAATGATGATGGTGATGAATGTGATGGTCATGACCATGAGATGACGATGATGGTGACGACGATGGTGATGATGGTGATGGTCATGATGTTGAGGAGGATGGCGATGAGATGACAACGATAGTGATGATGGTGATATGATAACGACTATGATGATGGTGATGAATGTGATGGTGATGACCATGAGATGACGATGATGGCGATGGCGATGGTGATGATGATGTTGATGTTGATGATGATGTTGATGATGCTGAGGAGGATGGCGATGAGATGACAACGATAGTGATGATGGTGATATGATAACGACTATGATGATGGTGATGACTGTGATGGCAATGACCATGATGGCCATTGTGATGATGAAACTGAATCGTTTCTATGATAATAATAATGACACTATGAATGATGACGGTGAATAATTTAAGAGTTTTACGTCACTAAAATTCCAACAATAACGGGTGACGATATTAACAATCACCATCATCCTGATACTGATAACAGCAATGGTCATATGGACAATAATAATAATGATTCTGAGAAAAATATGTTTTTGTCGAGATTGTAACTGTTGTTTCAGCTGTCGCCGCGAGTTAACGTAGGCGTGTTGCACGTTCGACGTGAGGTATGTGTTGGGGAGAGGTGTGTAGGCGCCCCTTGTTGGGAGGACCCCCTGATTAATAGCGGGAACCCCGATGAATACATGATAGGACGTCTGTCAGCTATTAGACGTGAAATACCCATGAAATGTTTCTGTTAGATAAACATTTGGAGCCGTGCGAATATACAATAACAAATACTCGGACTTCTGGTCCGGCCAGATCTTTCCCGGTACGTGTAGACGGCAATATGGATGTCAAACTGTTACCACCCCTACTAGATTGTTTAACATAGATCCATGCTAAAGCGGCACGGATATCTCAATAGTCCAAGGCGCACTTCTCTGTCCAAAATTGCGTCCCTTAACGGTGACAAACTCGGCCTTTCGTAGGTTCGAATCTCAGCTCCACGCGGATTTTTTTTCTCTCAGTTCCATATCCTGCTCGTGGGATCTGAAGTTCACAATGCGGCGTAAAACAAAACACATTCAGCCATTTCAATTTACATATTCGATTGTCTTATAATCTACTTTCGATACGTGTAGCATCAAGACTTAATGGATCCTCGGAGATTATGATTGAAAGCGCAATGATGTGTAGTGGTCTGCAGTTCCGGCCTCTTCTCAGAGCAGTCTAAACGCCACGATCTTCTTCAGGTGAGCTCCATTACAACCAATTGCAGTTCGTATACTCTTGGGATTATTTTGAATGAAAAGGACTAAATACATTAAAACTAATTTTAATATACTTCTTGATGGGTGTCTGGCACAATATACGAGGAAGAAAATCCAGTTTCTTGAGGAATAACGAAGAAAGGATCATTTAGCATAGTTACATGGTATTATGTTTATATATATCATATTACTGTTTGAGTATTCGTCAACTGTCCACAGGTGTTAAAGTGTCATTGATACCCTAATACCATGTGTAAACTGGGTTCTCGTTAACTAATGATCTGTTGACATCATTATGGGGTCCTTTTAATTGGTCCATACTATAACTGATTGGTACCTGTCATTCACCATCTATACCCACTAGTGGGTACCCGTCAGTAACATGTGTCAATGTGCCCTCGGCAACATACATCACATTTAAAATTCCCTTTATCACCAAGATGTTAAAACCTTCCAAGAAATGAACTCGTTATTCGTTAATATGTTTATTTTTGCTTCGCCTGGGAGATGAGAATGAAATAGGCTCGGCAAGTTGTGAACGAATAAATCATTTCACGATATTTTTAAAATTTATCACACTCGATCTTCAGAAGCGCAATAAATGATCTAATTCGACGTCAGTTTTCACAGTTCATTCCCGAGGTAACCACACCTCCCTGACGCAATAGAAGCAATAGGTTCATTAAAGAGTTATCAAACGATTTTGTGGCGACCACGACCGGATTATTACTTTGTTCACGCAATGACGCCAGATGAGGTTGTGAACGTCCTCCTTCACGACTATACATCAGTGTTGCATGGTGGACATTGAAGTCCGTCTTTGATGGGCTCCTGACACGACATCTTCAATTCCCATAAACGTCTGTTGTATGTGAGGCGGTTTGAACCTCCATAGCAGATTACGATGTTCCCGTTATATGTGTACATGTGTTTAGAAGTTAGGCACAGTCGAACCTCCTTATCTCGAACTCCGTTTTCTCGAATTCACCAATGTCTCGAGCGTATTCTCAGGTCCCGGCCAGCTCACTTTACAAATACATATTAATTTGCCCGCTTATCTCGAATTCGAGATAAAAAAAATACATAGCGCTATCTCGAACCTTGGACTGGATCCCAACTTTGTCTTGACTATAGAATTTTATCATGTTTTTTTGACTACGTGTGTTTAGTGATTATTGGTACCCGTTATGTGTCTAGATCTGTTCAGTGTTAGATCCCCGTCTCTTATCCACGTGTGTTTAGTGATTATTGGTACCCGTTATTTGTCTAGATCTGTTCAGTGTTAGATCCCCGTCACTTGTCTACGTGTGTTTAGTGATAATTGGTACCCGTTATTTGTCTAGATCTGTTCAGTGTTAGATCCCCGTCTCTTATCTACGTGTGTTTAGTGATAATTGGTACCCGTTATTTGTCTAGATCTGTTCAGTGTTAGATCCCCGTCTCTTGTCTACGTGTGTTTAGAGATTATTGGTACCTGTTATTTGTCTAGATTATTGGTACCCGTTATTTGTCTAGATCTGTTAAGTGTTAGATCCCCGTCACTTGTCTACGTGTGTTTAGTGATTATTGGTACCCGTTATGTGTCTAGATCTGTTCAGTGTTAGATCCCCGTCTCTTATCTACGTGTGTTTAGTGATTATTGGTACCCGTTATTTGTCTAGATCTGTTCAGTCTGAGATCCCCGTCTCTTATCTACGTGTGTTTAGTGATCATTGGTACCCGTTATTTGTCTAGATCTGTTAAGTGTTAGATCCCCGTCTCTTGTCTACGTGTGTTTAGAGATTATTGGTACCCGTTATTTGTCTAGATCTGTTCAGTGTTAGATCCCCGTCACTTGTCTACGTGTGTTTAGTGATTATTGGTACCCGCTATTTGTCTAGATATGTTCAGTGTTAGATCCCCGTCACTTGTCTACGTGTGTTTAGTGATTATTGGTACCCGCTATTTGTCTAGATATGTTCAGTGTTAGATCCCCGTCACTTGTCTACGTGTGTTTAGTGATAATTGGTACCCGTTATTTGTCTAGATCTGTTCAGTGTTAGATCCCCGTCTCTTGTCTACGTGTGTTTAGAGATTATTGGTACCTGTTATTTGTCTAGATTATTGGTACCCGTTATTTGTCTAGATCTGTTAAGTGTTAGATCCCCGTCACTTGTCTACGTGTGTTTAGTGATTATTGGTACCCGTTATGTGTCTAGATCTGTTCAGTGTTAGATCCCCGTCTCTTATCTACGTGTGTTTAGTGATTATTGGTACCCGTTCTTTGTCTAGATCTGTTCAGTCTGAGATCCCCGTCTCTTATCTACGTGTGTTTAGTGATCATTGGTACCCGTTATTTGTCTAGATCTGTTAAGTGTTAGATCCCCGTCTCTTGTCTACGTGTGTTTAGAGATTATTGGTACCCGTTATTTGTCTAGATCTGTTCAGTGTTAGATCCCCGTCACTTGTCTACGTGTGTTTAGTGATTATTGGTACCCGCTATTTGTCTAGATATGTTCAGTGTTAGATCCCCGTCACTTGTCTACGTGTGTTTAGTGATTATTGGTACCCGTTATTTGTCTAGATCTGTTCAGTGTTAGATCCCCGTCACTTGTCTACGTGTGTTTAGTGATTATTGGTACCCGCTATTTGTCTAGATATGTTCAGTGCGAGGTCCCCGTCTCTTGTCTACGTGTGTTTAGTGATTATTGGTACACGTTATTTGTCTAGATCTGTTCAGTGTTAGATCCCCGTCTCTTGTCTACGTGTGTTTAGTGATTATTGGTACCCGCTATTTGTCTAGATCTGTTCAGTGTTAGATCCCCGTCTCTTGTCTACGTGTGTTTAGAGATTATTGGTACCCGTTATTTGTCTAGATCTGTTCAGTGTTAGATCCCCGTCTCTTGTCTACGTGTGTTTAGAGATTATTGGTACCCGTTATTTGTCTTGATCTGTTCAGTGTTAGATCCCCGTCTCTTGTCTACGTGTGTTTAGTGATTATTGGTACCCGTTATTTGTCTAGATCTGTTCAGTGTTAGATCCCCGTCACTTGTCTACGTGTGTTTAGTGATTATTGGTACCCGTTATTTGTCCACATCTATTCAATGTTTAGGTACTCCATATATTTGTCCATGTATCGATAGTGTTTAGGTAAATTCTAATCATCTACATCTGATTAAGGTTTAGGTATTCAATAATTGTTCATATTTAGTTAGTATTTAGGTACCCGTCAATTGTCTATATCTATGTAATGTTGAGGTAACCTTTAATTGCCTACATCTGTATAGTGTAATCTACGACCATCGGATCCTGGTACACCCAAGGGGCGCCATCAATTCCCCGACAATAACTCTTATACCGTCACAATCATCAAAAATAAAGACTTATCAATTAACTATTTTTCTAGCATTGGCACCGCTGGTCCTTCGCAAGTTGAAGTGCCAATTAAAACATTAAACAACAACCACAAGACATCCTTGATGTTTGTATTACACACGCATGCAATTTGAGAACGCTCTTCAGTGAAAAGTGTGACGTTCTCTGTTTAAGGAACACGCTCTGCAGTTCATTGCTATTGATTACACACACCCTCAAGATGTCCCTTCTCGACAGATGATTGATCGTAATATCTGTCTGAAATCTACAATCAATGAATAATTATACAATACAAAGGTATTATTGATCAATCTTTGCGTCACCATGCTTTTTGCTTGATATTTTACCCCAATAATCATTGTGAAAGCGCACAGGGTGTGTGTGTTTCTGTGATTGTGTTTCGGAATTATTGTTTTATTTTCGATTGACGTTCTTCACTGCTCCTGAGGTCATCATGGCTCTGATTGAAGTGAGATCGACTGGATGACATGACATGCTTGTGACCCTGCGTTAACTGGGATGGCCAAGTGCTTAATGTGTTCGCTTGTCACGCATATGCTGGTTCGATTCTCCATGTTGATCTTATAGAGCCAATTCCCTGATGTGTTGTTGCTGATACAAACGGCCTTACACCTAATAAGGCCTCTTGTTTTACCAATAACCTGTCCTGGGCTGGTTCCACAAAACGATCTTGGTGTTACGAGTATCGTCAGTCAGTGTTTTGTTTGGGAGTTACGACACACGTTGGACAAAGATCGCTTATTTGAACGGGCCTTGGGTCCTGTTCTGAAGAACGATCAAAGTGAAACGTCATAATCCCATTCTGAGTGAGTGAGTGAGTCGGTGAGACGTGTACATGTCAACTTGCGGTCTTGACTTTTAGCTTTCGTTTAAACAGCCAGTACAGGTATGGCGCGAACAAATCAAGGATACAAGGTACAAATCAACAAATCCTGTTTTACTAAGCGACGCAACTCTCTACAGCCAAATGCGACGCCTGTGACAACCCGAGCCCCGGTTAGAAAAAGTCAAACCAAATGGATGGCAAATAGTTGGACACCAATCTTCTCCAAATTAAATCAGCGAATATAACTTTTTCTTCATTGATTGAGAAAATCCCCTCGTTTTCAGAGCCAAACATGCCGTACATCTTTTCTCTAATGCTATTAGTTTTACTTCTGTCGCAATAGATGCCCGTGCTGGCTAACCACATGAGCTAGCCTTTGTGCTGTGTCCATGTTCGCGTCGTTAATCGTCACCACGTCACTGCTGTTATTTGAAAGGACACATCAAAGCCCGGTTCTATCCATATGACGGTGTATGGTAGGCCCCTATTGGGGGATTGGAAACGGGATTACATTTCAAAGATGTATCCAATGTTGGATGTCAGAGAATATCGATTAATAAAGCACGTCTTAAGGCCTTCTCCCTGTAGTCGACCCAGAGTCGGAAATCACGCGGAAATCTCATTTTACTGACAACTATCGTCTTGATAATTCGCTGCCACAATAGTCAGCACATTTAACGTCCTTGACATTGGATGTGTACAGTTCAGCCTCGTTTATCCAGACATGTATTGTACAACGTCCCGTACAACGAGATTCACCTGGACTGTAGTCGTGGAGTATGTAGAACGGTATTACCCTGATGGTGTTTATGATTGACGATACGATACGATACGATACGATGACACACGATGACAGACATCAAACAATTCCCCGCCTTTGATCACCCGTTCCATGCAACAGAGGGGATAGTTTCTAATATGACTCCGTATTGGGTTTTATGGTAATAATAACACTTTTTCTGGTCCAATAATCGAATGACCGAAAGCATGAACAACGATCCACGTCATCGAGGTAGAATGACACTTCACTTACCCCCGTTACTGAATCTTTAGCTTAACCGACAAGCATTGGGCCAAAAGGAAGCATCCTGACCACAGACCGCCTCCGTGGTCTAGTGGTAGAGCGTCCGCCCGGAGAGCGGAAGGTCCGGTGTTCGATCCCTGGGCGCGTCATACCAAGAGACGTTAAAAGATGGTAATTGTTGTTAGCCTGCCTGGCGCTCAGCATTAAGGGACTAAAACAAGGAATGGTCGGCTCGGCGTCTGTGTTGTGTAACCATGTTAAACTCAGTGGGCTAGCACTGTAAACTCGGCATTCATCCGGACTAGTACAAGCAGCCACACACACGTACATGCACGTCGCTAAAAAGTTTAATCCCTTTTCACGTTTCCCCATTTAACCTCACCTTAATCGACAAGCATGGAACCTAAAAGACATATTCCGACCACGTTGGGTTAGTATCTTAACTACTTAAGCTAACATTTTGACCTCTCATAGAATACTCATTAAATTAGTTTTAATTAAATTTAAATATATCAAAGGAGAAAGTGATTTTTGGTCTGGACATTGTAATGTTGTGTGTTTGTGGGGAACGACTGGACCCACTTGCTGGGTACAATTTGCATGAACCGAGTACCCCTTTACCATGATATATTCACGTTTTAGCGGAAAGTGTATGGTATGTGTCTCCACACGATGCTGATTGCTGATGTTGACACTGCTGCTGCTACTACTACCACCACCACCACCGCTACTACCACTACTACTACCACCATCACCGCCACTACTACTACTACTACCGCTACCGCTACCCCTACCACTACTACTACCACTACTACTACTACTACTACTACTACTAATAATAATAATAATAATAGACAAGTACTACTATTAATAGTGAGGTGAAATGGGGTTCAACGTACGTCGCATTCAAGATTATTTCACTTACATAGCAACGTTCATGCATGTGTGTGTGTGGTGTGTGTGTGTGTGTATGCGTGCGTGTGCGTGGTGTGTATGTGTGTGTGGTGTGTGTATGTGTGTGGTGTGTGTGAGTGCGTGCGTGCGCGCGTGTGTGTGTGTGTGTGCGTGTGTGTGTGTGAGGTGAGGTGAAATGGGGTTTAACGTGTGTATGTGTGTGTGGTGTGTGTGTATGCGTGCGTGTGTGTGTGTGGTGTGTGTGTGTGTGTGTTTGTGCCTGTATGTGTGTGTGTGGTGTATGCCTGTATGTGTGTGGTGTGTGTGTGTATGCGTGTGTGTGTGTGTGTGTGTGTGTGGTGTGTGCGTGCGCCTGTGTATGTGTGTGTGGTACGTGTGTGTGTGTGTGTGTGTGTGTGTGTGGATGTGTGAGAGAGGGATAATGTTAACAATCCCTTTTAAGTTCTGCGCCATTGATATAGCTCAATAGTGCAATAAACATATACTCAAGATAATAATGTGAACATTCGAGAAATTACCGTGCAACTAAACTAAAGTTTCATCTCGAGCAAGCAATTGGCCCGTATTTTCTTCCGTACAGACAGACAGACAGACAGACAGACAGACAATAGTTTATTAACGTCTCACTCCTGTACATACATAAAACATCTTTATACAACTTGACATAGATAAAATGTACAGAACCATTCAATAGAATTATGAGAGACGAATTATCACAGAAATTATACATAAATGATATAAAGATGATATAGTAAAAAGTTATCCATATAAAAGATGTACATGTATGTGTCTGCTGTTTTTATTTGCAATCGCGATATGGCTGCAAAATTGCCGATGCGATGTAAAAAAGTCAGTTTTTACTTGCTGTTGGTGCAGATCGACTTTTAATCAATCATGCAACGTTCCGACATTTACAGTGTGACTATACATATGTCGTGAGATGTTATTGTCCCCACATGACCCGTGACATCCCCGCACTCACTGGAATAATTGACGACTCAGCAATAGTAACAGTAACTACGCTGGCAGTGTGTGATTCTGCGTCTATGCCACCTTTCACCTGTCACATATCTCGTCCACACACATGTATGTCTTGGTGCCTGAAATATACATGAAATGGACAACCACAGCTGTCAGTGTTGTCTTGATTGGTCGGTAATAGCTTCTCTGGCTTTGACTACGACTAATAAAGTGAGGTGAGGTGAAATGGAGTTGAACGACGCGTCCAAGATTTGAGGACTTACATTTCGACGTGCTGTATGTGTGTGTAGCTGTTTGTACTAGTCCTGACTAATGCTAGCCCACGAAGACACCATGCTACAGTTTAACATGAATAACCCACTCAGACACAGTATGCTGAGTCTGTGCCGATCAGTCCTTGTTTTAGCCCCTTAATGTCGAGCGCCAACTGGGTAACAACATGTACTTTTAACGTCTTTTGGTATGACGCGGTCAGGGATCGAACCCACGACCTCCCACAGGCAAACGCTCCATCAACTAGACCACGTATGCGATCTTTAAAATGTTAGTAAATCGGACTATAACATATTAATATCATGGTGCTGCTGCTGATGATGATGACGACCACGACGACGACGACGACGATGATGATGATGATATTTGAATTCAAATTCTTCATAAGGGCCACCTTATAGTCGTAATAGCCGAGTATCTCGTGGTTACGTGTGTCAGCCTATCCCGGCATGGATCGGTGTTCATGCTATCAACCATTTGTTGTGTTGTAAAGATAAGATATCAACAGTACACATATTGAGAGCTTTCTGTAATGACATTTCAACGTGACATTGTTGCACCAGTAACAGTTTTGACTTAACTGTACTTTTAACAAACAGCTTGAACCTTAGATCAATATTCCTTTGTAGAAATTACAACCGCCTATCATTTCCAGTGAATGTCTCACAAGCTTCTACAGTTTAAAATGTCAACAGTCGTGAACTTAAATCAATACTGAAATACTCAAGAGGCGGAGCAGTAGCCAAGTGGTTGATACGTTCGCCAAAGGGCCGGGTTCGATTCCCACATCGGTGCAAAGTGTGAAGCCCATTTCTGTTGTTCCCCGTAGGGGTAGTGTTGGAATATTTCTAAACTCACTCACTCACTCAGTTACAATCAATACATCGGTGATGAGAAAACACTCAACATTGGTCGTATTATTTTGGTTGGCTTACACATTTGGTTCCAAATCAAACTTCAACGAGATATAATCGGAATGACAACTGTTGATATTTGCTTGACCTCTAACGGTCCCGAGTCGATAGTTAGGGCTGATAAAGTGTGTGCAAACATCACTGACAGTAGCCACTGTCAAGGGCAGGCCGCGCAAACAACTTGCATTTGAGAGATTGTGTGTGTATCCCTTGTCACTCACTTGTACACTGTTGAAAACAATTACTCCCGAGGGAAAGAGCGTGTTGTCGGCTATGGGGCATGGGCATCAGTATGTTGTCCTCGGGATTTGCATGAATCGATTACCTGCATATAGTTAGATTTATTTATTTTTGTAATAATAAAAATGTCTCCTTTACATACTTTGAGGTGTTTCGAGCACTACGACCAATTTATTTTTTTAAAGTGAGTGTGAGTGAGTTATTATTTAACGTCACATGGGCAATATTTCAGCCATATCGTGACGAGAAGTCTTTATATAACAAACTACACAGCGTTATTTCTATTTGTATCATCCTGACATAACCTGGGCATACTTTTAACAAATTATCTGTATTCTGTAACATCATAATATTAGCGACATATTAAATTTGGAAGCTAAATGCATACCAACTACCAAGATTGCGTCTTGACTTGACATAATTGTTTTTATCAGAGATGTTATTCACAAACGCTCCCCCGCCCCCTTCCCCGACGAGCACCAACCACTGCCACCACCCGAACTCCGGATCACATAATACAATTGACATTACTTATTGTTAAATCTCTCTCATACAAAAACATTTCTTTGATGTGAAAGTTGTCACACCTTGCTAACAAAGGAAGCTCACTCGTACAACACTGAAGTCTTGACACAACCCAAAAGTGCAATTTAGCAGAAACAGTGCCCGAACACGAACAAGAACAAAGCCGCTTTCTCCAGTGTTTCTACGCAATATTGCCACGTCGACGTTAGGTTTGACAATAGAAGTTACGATCACATGTAAATCCACGTAACCTTTCTTCATGTCAAGATTGCGTTGCCCCGCGAAAGGCCCTGGGTGCTTCGCAGTAATTGACATTTACTGCGGGACTGCGGTCATGTGTTGATGACGTCAGAGCAAACCACCTGACGATCCTGCGCAAACAGCTGGACTTAGCTGTTCACGCAATGCTATACTCGTGTATAAACAGCAGCGGTAGTAGAAAGTGGAAATGGGTCAGCAATGCGTTGGGATAGCCTCGCAGTGTTTTGTAAACACAGGGCGGGTTGAGGTGATCTTAGGAAGAAAAAAACGCGGTCAGGCCTATCAGGCGATTCGAAAAAAGAGGGTGGCGAGGGGTCCCGAAAATTATTTGGAGTGTTATAGAATAATGGGTTATAAATAAATATTTGTGGTTTTGATTTTATTTGAGCCCATGTGGACTTTGGTTATTGAGCACGAGGATGGTGATGACAAACTTGGAAAGATCAAGGAGGGATTCAAACCCCAAACCATGGATTTCCGGCACGCCTTAGGGATGGCGCGGCACCTTGGACATGTTCAGATTTTATTTTAACGTTATATAGATATTACCTCATAGTGAGTGAGTTATATTTAGTCATGTCGACGCCTGACAACTGAACATCGAAGGGAAGCCCTTTGGTGAACCCGAGGAGGACGATAATGACGGATCCTGGGCCATCTAAGGGACGCAACTCTTCATAGCGAACTGCGCCGCCTTGCCCACAGGACCACATGTGCTACAACTTGAATTATAAGGTACCCATCAAGATCTGGGATAGAATAGGTCTTCAGCAACCCATACTTGCCGTTAAAGGCGACTATGCTTGTGGTAAGAGGCGACTAACGGGATCGGGTGGTCAGACTCGCTGACTTGGTGGGAGAATGTCGTGTCGTCATGGAAGAATGTGCTAACTGAAATGTAGGTTGGAAATACTGGTGATTCAATCACTTTTCACTCAACCGTCCAATGACATTGCTGCAATGTTTATAAAAGCAGCATAATGTCCTTTTCACTCACTCTCTCGTGGTTGTGAGTAGATGTTGTTTAACGACGCAGTCAGCAGTGTAACAGCTTTGCCACTCTGCAACACAAACTGACAGTCCCAGGACCATGATCGAAGGAAATCTTGGATTGAAAGCGACAAATTACAGTATCCTTCCAAGGCTAAGGGACACAACTCGTCAAACCCAGTAGCGGCGTTAAGAGTATTGTTTTGATTATTTTCAAGCAATGTAACTGTACGGGACACACACTACCCATCTGAGGAATTGACCCCGGGTCGTCAGCCAGACGAGCCAACGCTATAACCACTAAGCTACCCGACCCGTCAAGGTCCGGGTTAGGATAGGTATTCAGGATCCCGTGCTTGTCGTAAGAAGCGACTATGCATGTAAAATGCCACTAACAGAATCGGGTGGTCAGATTTGCTGACCGATTGATACATGTCAGCGTGTCCCAGTTGCGTGGATCGATGCTCATGATATCATGCCTCGATTAATTACAGACCGCCGTCATATAGCTGGACTATGGGTAAGTGCGGCGTTAAACAACAAGCAAACAAAACTAAGCTACGCCACCTTCCACGTTTGCTGTCGGCGTCATGTATGTATTCTATATAACACGCGTTGATGTAACCCACTCGTCGTGCGCCTCAGTATATACACGGATACAGCATGGAGCACGGTCGTAGGCAGGCAGTGAATCATACCCCGATGTTTGGCAATACGGCAAGGTTTCCAGATCACTGTGTATTGCATTCTTTGTTCTGGAGATAGTTACACCACGGTCAACCTGTCACAAGGTCAAACGGTTCACGAGGAATGGGGATTTAAGTTTGGGCCAACAGATTACTTTTTATGGTAGGAATTAAGGCTCACGCGACGGGGATTTTAGTTCCTGCAACGTTTGGGGTGGCAGCTAGCCATGGATGGGTCCATTTGTCACATTGTTTCATAGCCTAAGGGTTGTAAATAATAATAAAGCTAGAATATTGCTGACTGCGGCAAATATAGCAAGACTTAACAGTTACACTTCGTGATACAAGGTCGGCCGCGTTATGTAAGGCATCACAGCTTGCTATGCAGAGTTTGTTGTTGATTGTTGTTGGTTTCTTGTTTAACGCCGCACTCAGCGATATTCCAGCTACATGACGGCGGTCTGTAAATAATCGAGTCTGGACCAGACAATCCAGTGATTAATATCATGAGCATCGATCCACGCAATTGGGATCAATGACATGCATCAACCAAGTCAGCGAGCCTGGCCCCCCGATCCCGTCAGTCGCCTCTTTCGACAAGCATAGTCGCCTTTTACGGCAAGCATGGGTTGCTGAAGACCTATTCTACCCCGGATCTTCACGGGTCTGCTATGCAGAGTTGCCTCCCTTTATCGTGCGTTCGAATCCCAACTTCGGCTACTTATGATGTGTTTCTTCAAAGTTTCAAATGTGTACGACACACATCACTTTTTTACCCCAAAGCTGTGAATTATCACTAAATAGTATTGTGTTGTTTTTAAATGGGTTTTTTAACTATTCAAGGCGGCGTTAAATCCATCTGACGGACCAGGTAAGGGACGTGGTCGGAAATAATCGTCTCGATAACAAAACAATTTGTAGCATCTGTAAAATTATAAAATACATTGTTAAGTTTGTGGAGTTAGCGAGTATATTTGACATTACTTCAACAATATCACGACATAACAATGGGTCACGTTGTTTACTCGCGTACCTACTGAACCTGGTTGACAACGGACGTATTTAACACAAGGATACGCCACCAGCATTAATGATAAGGATGTCACCGTGTCTCAATGACAACACCTGTCGCCGTGTTGTAGTCTTTAAAAACTTATTAATCCATGGTGCATGGACGCATTGATGACATAGCAACATTTTTTAGAAAATATGTAAGAACCGTTTAAGAAATAAAATTATTTTAAATATTCATATTATATTGAATACTGTAAGAGACATTATCGCTTTTTTATCCCTGGTCGCATTCTCATAATTGTCAGTGGCATATTTAACTTGTTACGAAAGACCGTGAAAATGTCCCTTACAGTATTCCATATTATATCAATAGGCAATAGTGAGGTAGTCTAGCAAATCGGTTAAAGCGTTCGCTCGTCAGGCCGAGGACCCGGGTTCAAGTCCCAGCATGGGTACAATCGTGTGAGAAGCTTTGATATAGTGTCCCGTTGCTACTTATGTTGAAATGGTTCTGGGTTCGAAGCCAAGATAGCCCGATTATGGCCCCTGGATTGTCACTACCTGTCACAGCGGTAAGTGTCTGCGACCTGCCGGCGGTGGGTAGCATAGTGGTTCAAGCGTTCGCTCGTCCCGCCGAAGACCAGGGCTCGATGCCCCGCATGGCTATAATGTATGAAGCCCATTTCTTGTGTCCCCCGCCGTGAGTTTGCTGGAATATTGCTAAAAGCGGCGTAAAACCATACTCACTCACTCACTTTACGACCTGCGTCATTTATGGCTATTATATCACGTCAAACTTTGGTCACACTTCGCTGAGCAGGGTTGCGTCCCTTAGTTGTGCCAGGTTTCGAAGATCGTGGTTTCTAATCAATTCATCCAGATTATAATGATCGATCTTTCCCAAAAACTTCTGAGACCTGCATCACCTCGGTCATTCCTCCCATATTAAACTGGCGTGCGTGATACAACTGGAATACTGTTCAAAGCGGCGTTAAACACAATATCTGTACACGATGGAGTAAAACTAACATTCAGGAACTCGAAACCTCTGAGTCAGAAAAATGTTGTATGTTGCTCACACGCCACGTTGCAAAGAAAACACATGGCGATACGAACACAACCCGTCTCATATAAACATACGCCATCTCATCACAGCCCCTTAACCTGCAGCTTTTCATAAGAAGAAACATATTGGCACAAAACACACCTGTTTTCTGTTTGCGCGCACGATGGTAGCTTTGAATGATAACTGTTTTGCAGTACAATGATTCTGTCCTTGTTTAAGTCTAGATAAGTCAAAGGAGGCCACTTGTTACGTTTTTTGTTTTTTATAATGTAGGAATTATGATTTTAACTAATAATCATTGCCTAATAGACTTGTGCAAGTCTTGCTCGATGAGTGTGCATACGGCACCCATGTATCGCCACACTGCATAGCACGAGCACAAGCGCGCTCAGTGTCGGGTGTTCTCATACATATGGGCACCTCTTGACGTGCGTGGTGCATCATGTTATTTATTTCCACTAGAATCTCTACAATTGTGCAGAGTTACGGCCCTTTGGCGTGCAAGACGCCCGTGGACGTCGGTTCGAATCCCACATTCGTCCTGATTGTTTCTTGGTTTGCCAACACCCATTCCGTGCACGTTAGGGAGTCGAACATACGTGTTTGGTGTGAGGAGAACCGTGTTGTAGCACAACCCCCACACAACGTTAACTTGCCTCTGGTTTAACCAATGAAGGGAATGGAACATACGTGTTTGGTGTGAGGAGAACCGTGTTGTAGCACAACCCCAACACAACGTTAACTTCCCTCAGGTTTAACCAGTGACGGGAATGGAACATACGTGTTTGGTGTGAGGAGAACCGTGTTGTAGCACAACCCCAACACAACGTTAACTTCCCTCAGGTTTAACCAGTGACGGGAATGGAACATACGTGTTTGGTGTGAGGAGAACCGTGTTGTAGCACAACCCCAACACAACGTTAACTTCCCTCAGGTTTAACCAGTGACGGGAATGGAACATACGTGTTTGGTGTGAGGAGAACCGTGTTGTAGCACAACCCCCACACAACGTTAACTTGCCTCTATTTTAACCAATGACGGATATCCGGGTCCGGCGTCCTTTGCTTGTCGTATGGGGATCGGGTGGTCAGGCTTGTTGACTTCTTGATTTTATGTCGTCGGATCCCCATTTCTTGGATCAATGCTCATTATATCAATCACGGTATTGTCTTATCGAGACTCGATTATTTTCAGGCCGCCGTTATATAGCTAGAATATTGAGTGCGGCGTTAAACAATCTCATCAAAATCAGATATTAGTTCTTGCTACTGCTGAACAAAGATCTAAGGACATGCCATTACGGTTCAGTCAGAACTAAATTTTGCGACCGACCAATGAAATGACTAACAAGAAGTGGAAATTAGCCAATCAGAAAGCAGCTTTTTCGAGACTTACGGCTCTACTCATTGAAAAATATTTTGATAAAGTTATCTTTTCAAAATTTGTTTCAAAATTTGAAAACTAAACAAAAGAAAATTCTGGAATGTCTAACAGATGGCCGAGATTGTATGGCAGAGCCTTCCATGAGCCATGTTTAAAATGTTTATCCAACTGAAGCGAAAGACTTCGAGATATAGACGATGTTTTTGACGGATTCAGTTGTTTGGAAGACCCCGAATTAACCTTTTCGAGGTTACAAGATTAGAAAACGCATTCTCAATGTCACTTTCAAATCTGGTAAGGGACGTTCAGATTGTTCGGATGAAAGGTCGTTCTGACGTGACCCGTAATGGGATGTCCTCAGATCTTTGTTTCGCGGTGGCAAGAACTATGATCAGATTGTAATGAGATTGGGCGTTAAACAACAAAACACACTCTGTTTACCATGTTGGTTGATCCTTTTTTGCTGTCAACACACGCTGGTGCAAGTACAGTGTCCACCCACACTGTCTTCCTGTGATTGACACACACGCTGTTAACCCGGGATCTTACCTACATACATCGGCCACATTGCCGTCATCACTCAACCAGAAACACTGTAGAAATCGAACTCGGACCTTCATGACCACGGATGTTCCATCATTTGGGCTATCAAACGTTAGAAAAAGAAGAGCTTTACGTAAAACCCATGTTAAATAAATAGATGTCCTAAGAAACCATTTAGAGAAAAAAAACGTTATCTGATAAGCTTAAACTAATAAATTAAAATTAAGTATGCGGTTCGGGTTTCAGCCAAACTGTTCCCTCAGTAAGTGTTGTTCCACGCACTGGTATGTGTGCACAGTGACTCATGTCTGTAACAGATTGGATAACAGCTGCACCCTGCACGACATGACAATGTGTCTTAAAGCAATAACCGATTAAGACCGCCTCCGTGATGGAGTGGGTAAAGCGTCTTCCCGGAGAGCGGAAGGTCCGTGGTTCGATCCCTTACCTCGTCATACAAAAGACGTTAATAGGAAGTACTTATTGTTATTGCCTGGCGCTCGGCATTGCGGGGATAAAACAAGGACTGGCAGGGTCGGTGTCAGTATGCTGTGGTATCCATGCTTAACTACGGTTTGTGGGCAAGCACGATACAAGCCCAGACTAGCACAAGCGGTCTCTCATTCTCGGTGAAATGATATGAGAATGTTTTGTCCCGCTTTAGCAATATTCCAGCAATATCACGGCGGGGGACACCAGAAAAGGGCTTCACACATTGTACCCATGTGGGACATCGAACCCGGACCATCGGCGCGATGAGCGCACGCTTTAACCACTAGGCTACCCCACCGCCCCCGAAATTATATGAACAGAATTTCAACACAGTTCATTTGGGAAGAAAAACTTCAAACGTACAGGTTGTAGACGATCCTCGTTTGTAAAAACCCCGAGCATGCGCTTTGTTTGACAGTTGAAGAATCGGTTTCCGTGTAATTCCTGGAGTAGCTCCTGACAAGTAAGGGACGCAACTCTGCATTCCAAGATTTGGCGTATTTGACAACTCGAACGTCTACAAATGGTGTTGAAAATTCCAATACTGCAAACCGTTTCCTTGAACTCTTTGACCATGTAAATATCAGGGTTAGAGAAGTGGTGAGTGAGTGAGTATGGTCTTACACCGCTTTTAGCAATATTCCAGCAATATCCCGGGCAGGGACACCAGCAACATCACGGCGAGGAAGACCAGAAATGGACTTCACACATTGTACCCATGTGGGGAATCGAACCCGGACCATCGGCGTGACGAGCGAACGCTTCAACCACTAGGCTCTCCGACCGCCCCGGTTAGAGAAGGAGTAATCATATACGTTTGTGAGAGAGAGAGAGAGATGCGAATTCGAACACATAATTTCGGTACGGACGGTCGCTTTATCGTTTGAGCTACAATCCCGGAACATACAAAACGACGCTAGTACAGCGAGTTGGAAAATATATATATAATGACCACTTTTAACATGGGTCCACAGTGTACTGCCGCACGTGCACGCACAAACTTCTGGGCAAACTTCGCAATTCCATTATGCCTGGTGAACGCTTCACGATATCTACAATGCAACCAATCCAGTCTGATCGCAGCGTCAAGCAACTGAGAGTGAGTGAGTTGGGTGTAACGCCGCTTTAAACAGTATTCCAGTTATATCGCGGCGTGTTAGCTTAACGTTGGAGGAAAGCACGAAATGCTGCATGTCTCAGACGTTTACCACTTCGATGAAACCAATGTAAGGTGTAAGGTGGATAAACCAAGAAACATTATAGCGGTGAACCGGGATTCGAACCCACGATCATAGGTTTTGGGCTTGCCAAAGGGACGCAACTCTGCACAGCGAAATGCGGCGCAAGAGACGACTGAGGTATCCCTTGCCCCAGCACAGAGTGAATGAACAATATCACGACGGGGGACACCTGAAATGGGCTTCACACAGAGAAACCCACGTGACGCTTGTATCAAGCGTTGCTAGTTAAGATCATCACTCCATGAAATGACCCACGGTTCCTGTGGTAAAATACTCTCTACAACATCTTATAGTATTTTTGTACAACGAAATTAAATCAGGCAGAATGCCATTTTTATTGAAATTCTACTTTTCTGTAGCCATTTGCTCCGTCCATGTATTCTCAATAATGTTATATCGATTCATTCGCGGTTTTATTTAATAAATAAGTTTGAGTGTCCTCATTTGCGAAATGAACACGCCTGAAAATGGAACCCCGCGTAATGGTGTACGCAAACATTCACGTTCAACAACCTAAAGAAGGTAGCCTAGTCAGTTAACGATCGTCGCACTAATGTGACGCCGCCTGAATTTTGAAAACAAAACCTCGGCAACATGCCAAGATTGGAATGAAATCTAGTCCATTGTCTCTGGTAAACTCTACCCCTGACCCTTCGTAATGTAAGCAATCCGCATCGGCTCCAGAGCAGGGTTACTCATTTTATTACGTAGCCTTTGTCAACAAGTGACGTGAAGGTGTCGCATGTACTGTGGTGTTTGGAGCTCGGGCGTATGCAGGAGCATGCGCTGACAGAACGCCAGAAGCTGTTATGCGCTCTTTGATGACTGGTTTTGCGAGGTCGTGCTGTTAAAGGTATACCATAAAGCATTAAAGGACGTTGTCGTAAAGGAAGATGATCCCATTTTCACGTGAAGCTGTCTTTGGGGATTAAATTATCGTGGTTGATGTAGTGAGTGTATGTCAGAGCTAACTAATACGTAAGGCGATCGAGCCTAAACAAACCAAAGGTCGAAAGTCGGAGAACGACCGCAAAACAGGCATAGTGGTTATTTAGCAACGTAAAACCAAACTACATTAGGTACATCCCGTGGGCCCGGTGACTTGGTTGATTCTGTGCTTCGTACCCAGACGGTGTACACGGTGCTCATAATATCAACCATATGTTTGTCTGATCCAGGGTCGATTATTTACAGGCCATTGTGATAAGTCTAGAATATTGTTAATTGTGGCTTAAAACAATAAGCAACGATCCTGATCTAACGTGGTCTTTGGAGACATCAAGTATATGCTCTCAGATTACACTTGAAGGGGAGGTGGAGTAACATTGTGGTTAAAGCGTTCGATCGTCACCCCGAAGACCAGGGTTCGATTCCCCACATGGGTACAATGCGTGAATCATTTCTGGTGTCCCCCGCCGTGAAATTGCTAGACTTTTGCCAAAAGCGGCGTAAAACCACACTCACTCACTCGATTCACCAAAACGAGTAAGACTAGGTAATGAAACCCATTTGAATATCCCAAAAAGCAATTGCGGCATAGCACCGGGCGATATCAGGAACCTGTCTCAGCCATGATGTTGATCGTCCGACGCTGTCAATGTGGGAAACCATCACCATGCCACTAAATCAAGGGCCCGGTTAATACCTCGTGAGTTCTCGGCAAGGAGGTATTGAGGAGGTAGTACCCGTCAGGTCAAGAGACGCCATTGTGGTCAAACACAGGCTGAATACAGGGCTGTGTCATATCGCTGGGGGTTAAGGGGATTTGAGTGTATAGAACGACCTGTATTGCAATAGCTGAAAAGAATGCGACAATAAATTCCGCCTGTTAGGGGTAGTGGGGTGCATAACCGATAACATGGTACTTGCTGACCTGGGAGATGGTGAGAGTTAGTGAGTTGAGTTTAACGCCGAATTAGGTGTATTTCGCTTACACCGCACCGCGCCACCTTCATGTGGGAGGAAAGCCCGAAGTGATGCAGACATTTACGACTTTGGTGAAACCCATGAGCAATGGTATTGTGCTGACAAATCTAGAAACATGATTGCGGCGAACCGGGATTCGAACCCACATGCTTCGAAGAATCGCAGGTTGCGACCGTATCCACTTTGGTGAAAACCCCGTGCACGCAATGGCGCAGACAAACCAATGGTCAAGATCAGCGAATCTGGGAATCAAACCCAAAACTTACAGATCCCGCTATGACTATGATATCTTTTTGGAATGAATGCGTTCCTGGCAGATAAGGCAATATTGGGAGTGTTAAAAGTTAGCGCCTCTGTCGATATTCAATTTTTAAATGCAACAAATTTGAATAGATTTTGAGTTTTTTTATGACAACGAAATAAGGATTTAATGGAAATTATTCGTTCATAGATTACAAGCTGATGGATAATCCTGTCACAGTGTATTTGTCCCAACGCTTCGATTCCGTTTCAGATGTTCAACTGGAGTGACGTCTATCGATTGGATGGCTGATGGATTTCGGATATTTTTTAATGTCAGCCAAAAGAGCGTTACTCTGAGCTCTTGCCGAGCGAAACATCCTGAAGTTAGTTCAGGCGGTTGCGCATTCAAGTGAAAATACCACTCCAGTCATGAACTCGGTCGACTGTGACACAGAATTGTCTCGGCCATTAATCTTGAAGTAGTTTCCATACTTACAATTTAGATGCAAAATTAATGAAAATAAACAACATCTGTTTGATCTGTACGGGCTCTGGTTGGGAAAGAAATTGATCGACGAAGTTGATTTGTGTATTTATAAGGATATTTTCATTTTAACCATCATGCATCCTAGAAGATAAAAATGTATATTTTAACCCACTCTGTTTTGGATATTTTCTCAAATACGAGCAAAATAAATATGTGTTCATAACCTTATGACATTACATGAGCTGCAGATATGATAGCGAATACACACGTGGGTGTTAGTCATCGTACTGACCTTGGCCTTGAGGTACAGATAAACTTGACAAAAGATAAACACATTGCTGAAATATATTAAACTTAGTACTGTTTCCCCTCTCATGTCATTTCCAGAATCCATCATTAATCCAACGAGGATGGAAATTCAGGAACAGATCTCATTTACCCAAAGTTCATCATAAAATATGAATCTGGTGGACATGGCTTTGGGTGGGCGTCCGATGCATGTCTTCCCCCGCGGGGAGTCCTGGGCAGAATAGGTCCCCAGTCCCCTTTGCTCGTCACCATGGCTATTGTGGACAGCATATACCCCCAGTACCCCTTGTTGATACCCAAAGTCCCCCACTATATATATACCGAATCTTGCCGCAAAAGGTGACTATGCTTATCGAAAGAGTCGACTAACGAGATCGGGTAGTTAGACTGGCTGTCTTTGTTGGTGAATGTCATCCCAGGGGGGGGGGGGTCGCGGGAGGCCCAGTCGTCTAAGGCGCCGCGATTCGCTGTGCAGAGTTGCGTCCCTTGGGCACGCCAGAAACCTATGATTGTGGGTTCTAATCCCGTTTCGCCACGATTATGTTTCTAGGTTTGTCAGCACTTTACCCGTGCTTGTGTGTTTCATCGAAGTGGTAAACGTCTGAGACCTGCATCGCTTTGGGCTTTCCTCCCACATTAAGCTGACACGCCGTGATATGACTGGAATACTGTTAAAAGCGGCGTTAAACCCAACTCACTCATTAAGCAGCGTTCATATAGCTCCCCTCGCCCTGCTACAGGCACACGAAGATAATTACAAGATGGTGTAGTGGCAAGAAGGATATTATTTCAGAGGGAACAAACTTCGTACGCCACCGGTAGTGGAGGAGTAGAATCTTTTGAGAAGGTCATATAACATTATGTGCAATCTACCAGTAGTATTGTAACAATGCTGAAATAGATTTCTCGGTTAATTGCGTTATCAATCACTCAATCTGACAGCAATGTACACCTGTTGACAGTCAGCAGACCTAGGTGTACAAAACAACCTCAGCGCTACGACTGTCGTAAGTCCATGTAAAGGTATGGGAAGTACGATCGTCTTAGCGCTAAGATCGCTTTTTTACAACCGCACCCTGGGTCGCATCTGTATGATCAACCTCGCGGGATCTGTGACGAACAAACGGCCAGCGGTGACATTTCAAGGTCGGTGTTATGCTGCTCGCCACCGTCACAAACGCCCTGGAAATAAGTTTATGTTACCCACCCGACAAAATAAACTCGTTCCAATCGGTGAAATCTCGCAATCATGTACATTACAAAAGCATGTCGGAGACTGCTGTAAAATCACATGAGTCATTCAGCGAGTTCAAGGCCTTGGTTTCAAAATGAGACCACGTGATTATATATAGTCTTTTCGAAATAAACAACACCTCTGGTCTCTGCTTACTGATATAGACACCGTGGTTGGGGGCGAGATAAGGCGTTCAGCATGCCTTGTCATTGTCCTTTGCTAGCGTTTTACATCACTGCAAATTGTACAGCTATATTTAGAGCTGTTTTCTGTAACTGCTTCAAGGTCTACCGATGTTACTACTACTACTACTACTACTACCACTACTACTACTACTACATCTACTACTACTACATCTACTACAACTACTACTACATCTACTACTACTGCTACTACTACTACTGCTACTACATGTACTACTACTACTACATCTACTACTACTACTACTACTACTACTACATCTACTACTACTACTACTACTACTACTACTACATCTACTACTACTACTACTACATCTACTACTACTACTACTACTACTACTACATCTACTACTACTACTACTACTACTACTACTACATCTACTACTACTGCTACTACTACTACTGCTACTACATGTACTACTACTACTACTGCTACGAATACTTCCACTACTACTACTACATCTACTACTACTGCTACTACTACTGCCACTATTACTACTGCTACTTCTACTACTACTACTACTACTACATCTACTACTGCTACTACTACTACTGCTACTACTGCTACTATTACTACTACTGCTACGGATACTTCCACTACTACTACTACATCTACTACTACTGCTACTACTACTGCCACTATTACTACTACTACTTCTACTACTACTACCACTATTACTACTACTACATCTACAACTACTGCTGCTTCGATTAATAATAATAATACATCTTCTACTAATACTACAGCTACTATCTACTGCTGCTTCTACTACTACTTCCACAACTACTTTTCCTTCTACAACTACTACCATTGCCACTACCACCAGTAGAGGTAGGCTGCAACTACGACGACTCTATGAGAGCGTGAAGACTACAACTACCGTACAGCTCGAGCCGATATGTTACTACTGATCATGGCCATGTACAATAATAATACAATTTGGAGACTTGTCAGGGACAAGGCCTTACGTGCTCAAAGTGGGGGACATTATTACCCCAACAAGGAGTGAATTCAACTTCCATTTTCAGCTCTGGGGATATACAATCAAGATGCAAGTAACGTGCTAGACGGCGTGGTTGCACATCACCATTCCATCCTATCGGGTACCCACTCTCTGCCATGTGACAATCTACCAAACCCTTTTTTTAATCAAGTTACGGGTCTCAATTTATTACATTGTATCAGCAGATCATCAACAGGAGTCACTTTCCCGGTATCTTTGCAAATTTCCCTCTTTCAAACTCCTGTAAGTTCTCCCATAGACGCCTCGTTATTTCTCCTTACCCGGAGATGTATATTGCATGGTGCGTGTTGTCAATTTCATCATAGACGTACCATAAACAGACATTTAACAGACAGGCTTTCGTACGTGTCTGGAAAACAAAGTAGATTCCATGTGATCTATTTCAAGTCATTACCGCTGTCATTAATCACTCCCAGTGGACGGACATGTCCAACATTGGCAAGGTACTGATACTCTTTTAGTAACAGACAGAGCGCATCTGGCGGCTAACGAATGCGTTATTATGGTGTAATAGGCATGATAATGGGGCATTAGATAGACGGGCACCGTCATGTACATTGCGGCCCTGTAATGGAAGCTCTAGCTTGAGTTACGAGCAACCTGCCGTGAAATTTGTTGATGTTAAATTTAGATCTTCTTGGCAAGAATTTAGGTTACTTTTTCCAGAAGGGATTTGTTGTCAGCTGTTTTCAGATGCGGATGAATTAACAAAAAATGTGCATACGTCAATATAGGTGTACATATGTCATCTCATGTTCTTAAATTCTGATAACGTCCCAGATGATCTGATATTATGATATATGTCGGTGTGTTATTGTGGTATACATCTGGGGAGTCGTAGCTACACAAGTCTAGATAGTGACCCCCGCAAAGGATGAAGTATCTCTCCAGTGGGTAGACGAGTTGCTGGGGAGGTGTATCTACACAAGTCTAGATAGTGACCCCCGCACAGGGTGAAGTATCTCTCCAGTTGGTAGACGAGTTGCTGGGGAGGTGTAGCTACACAAGTCTAGATAGTGACCCCCGCACAGGGTGAAGTATCTCTCCAGTTGGTAGACGAGTTGCTGGGGAGGTGTAGCTACACAAGTCTAGATAGTGACCCCCGCACAGGGTGAAGTATCTCTCCAGTGGGTAGACGAGTTGCTGGGGAGGTGTAGCTACACAAGTCTAGATAGTGACCCCCGCACAGGATGAACTATCTCGCCAGTGGGTAGACGAGTTGCTGGGGACGTGTAGCTACACAAGTCTAGATAGTGACCCCCGCACAGGGTGAAGTATCTCTCCAGTGGGTAGACGAGATGCTGGGGAGGTGTAGCTACACAAGTCTAGATAGTGACCCCCGCACAGGGTGAAGTATCTCTCCAGTGGGTAGACGAGTTGCTGGGGAGGTGTAGCTACACAAGTCTAGATAGTGACCCCCGCACAGGATGAACTATCTCGCCAGTGGGTAGACGAGTTGCTGGGGAGGTGTAGCTACACAAGTCTAGATAGTGACCCCCGCACAGGGTGAAGTATCTCTCCAGTGGGTAGACGAGATGCTGGGGAGGTGTAGCTACACAAGTCTAGATAGTGACCCCCGCACAGGGTGAAGTATCTCTCCAGTGGGTAGACGAGTTGCTGGGGAGGTGTAGCTACACAAGTCTAGATAGTGACCCCCGCACAGGATGAAGTATCTCTCCAGTGGGTAGACGAGATGCTGGGGAGGTGTAGCTACACAAGTCTAGATAGTGACCCCCGCACAGGGTGAAGTATCTCTCCAGTGGGTAGACGAGTTGCTGGGGAGGTGTAGCTACACAAGTCTAGATAGTGACCCCCGCACAGGGTGAAGTATCTCTCCAGTGGGTAGACGAGTTGCTGGGGAGGTGTAGCTACACAAGTCTAGATAGTGACCCCCGCACAGGGTGAAGTATCTCTCCAGTGGGTAGACGAGTTGCTGGGGAGGTGTAGCTACACAAGTCTAGATAGTGACCCCCGCACAGGGTGAAGTATCTCTCCAGTGGGTAGACGAGTTGCTGGGGAGGTGTAGCTACACAAGTCTAGATAGTGACCCCCGCACAGGATGAAGTATCTCTCCAGTGGGTAGACGAGTTGCTGGGGAGGTGTAGCTACACAAGTCTAGATAGTGACCCCCGCACAGGATGAAGTATCTCTCCAGTGGGTAGACGAGTTGCTGGGGAGGTGTAGCTACACAAGTCTAGATAGTGACCCCCGCACAGGATGAAGTATCTCTCCAGTGGGTAGACGAGTTGCTGGGGAGGTGTAGCTACACAAGTCTAGATAGTGACCCCCGCACAGGGTGAAGTATCTCTCCAGTGGGTAGACGAGTTGCTGGGGAGGTGTAGCTACACAAGTCTAGATAGTGACCCCCGCACAGGGTGAAGTATCTCTCCAGTGGGTAGACGAGTTGCTGGGGAGGTGTAGCTACACAAGTCTAGATAGTGACCCCCGCACAGGGTGAAGTATCTCTCCAGTGGGTAGACGAGTTGCTGGGGAGGTGTAGCTACACAAGTCTAGATAGTGACCCCCGCACAGGGTGAAGTATCTCTCCAGTGGGTAGACGAGTTGCTGGGGAGGTGTAGCTACACAAGTCTAGATAGTGACCCCCGCACAGGGTGAAGTATCTCTCCAGTGGGTAGACGAGTTGCTGGGGAGGTGTAGCTACACAAGTCTAGATAGTGACCCCCGCACAGGGTGAAGTATCTCTCCAGTGGGTAGACGAGTTGCTGGGGAGGTGTAGCTACACAAGTCTAGATAGTGACCCCCGCACAGGGTGAAGTATCTCTCCAGTGGGTAGACGAGTTGCTGGGGAGGTGTAGCTACACAAGTCTAGATAGTGACCCCCGCACAGGGTGAAGTATCTCTCCAGTGGGTAGACGAGTTGCTGGGGAGGTGTAGCTACACAAGTCTAGATAGTGACCCCCGCACAGGGTGAAGTATCTCTCCAGTGGGTAGACGAGTTGCTGGGGAGGTGTAGCTACACAAGTCTAGATAGTGACCCCCGCACAGGGTGAAGTATCTCTCCAGTGGGTAGACGAGTTGCTGGGGAGGTGTAGCTACACAAGTCTAGATAGTGACCCCCGCACAGGATGAAGTATCTCTCCAGTGGGTAGACGAGTTGCTGGGGAGGTGTAGCTACACAAGTCTAGATAGTGACCCCCGCACAGGATGAAGTATCTCTCCAGTGGGTAGACGAGTTGCTGGGGAGGTGTAGCTACACAAGTCTAGATAGTGACCCCCGCACAGGATGAAGTATCTCTCCAGTGGGTAGACGAGTTGCTGGGGAGGTGTAGCTACACAAGTCTAGATAGTGACCCCCGCACAGGGTGAAGTATCTCTCCAGTGGGTAGACGAGTTGCTGGGGAGGTGTAGCTACACAAGTCTAGATAGTGACCCCCGCACAGGGTGAAGTATCTCTCCAGTGGGTAGACGAGTTGCTGGGGAGGTGTAGCTACACAAGTCTAGATAGTGACCCCCGCACAGGATGAAGTATCTCTCCAGTGGGTAGACGAGTTGCTGGGGAGGTGTAGCTACACAAGTCTAGATAGTGACCCCCGCACAGGGTGAAGTATCTCTCCAGTGGGTAGACGAGTTGCTGGGGAGGTGTAGCTACACAAGTCTAGATAGTGACCCCCGCACAGGGTGAAGTATCTCTCCAGTGGGTAGACGAGTTGCTGGGGAGGTGTAGCTACACAAGTCTAGATAGTGACCCCCGCACAGGGTGAAGTATCTCTCCAGTGGGTAGACGAGTTGCTGGGGAGGTGTAGCTACACAAGTCTAGATAGTGACCCCCGCACAGGGTGAAGTATCTCTCCAGTGGGTAGACGAGTTGCTGGGGAGGTGTAGCTACACAAGTCTAGATAGTGACCCCCGCACAGGGTGAAGTATCTCTCCAGTGGGTAGACGAGTTGCTGGGGAGGTGTAGCTACACAAGTCTAGATAGTGACCCCCGCACAGGGTGAAGTATCTCTCCAGTGGGTAGACGAGTTGCTGGGGAGGTGTAGCTACACAAGTCTAGATAGTGACCCCCGCACAGGGTGAAGTATCTCTCCAGTGGGTAGACGAGTTGCTGGGGAGGTGTAGCTACACAAGTCTAGATAGTGACCCCCGCACAGGGTGAAGTATCTCTCCAGTGGGTAGACGAGTTGCTGGGGAGGTGTAGCTACACAAGTCTAGATAGTGACCCCCGCACAGGGTGAAGTATCTCTCCAGTGGGTAGACGAGTTGCTGGGGAGGTGTAGCTACACAAGTCTAGATAGTGACCCCCGCACAGGGTGAAGTATCTCTCCAGTGGGTAGACGAGTTGCTGGGGAGGTGTAGCTACACAAGTCTAGATAGTGACCCCCGCACAGGGTGAAGTATCTCTCCAGTGGGTAGACGAGTTGCTGGGGAGGTGTAGCTACACAAGTCTAGATAGTGACCCCCGCACAGGGTGAAGTATCTCTCCAGTGGGTAGACGAGTTGCTGGGGAGGTGTAGCTACACAAGTCTAGATAGTGACCCCCGCACAGGGTGAAGTATCTCTCCAGTGGGTAGACGAGTTGCTGGGGAGGTGTAGCTACACAAGTCTAGATAGTGACCCCCGCACAGGGTGAAGTATCTCTCCAGTGGGTAGACGAGTTGCTGGGGAGGTGTAGCTACACAAGTCTAGATAGTGACCCCCGCACAGGGTGAAGTATCTCTCCAGTGGGTAGACGAGTTGCTGGGGAGGTGTAGCTACACAAGTCTAGATAGTGACCCCCGCACAGGATGAAGTATCTCTCCAGTGGGTAGACGAGGTGCTGGGGAGGTGTAGCTACACAAGTCTAGATAGTGACCCCCGCACAGGGTGAAGTATCTCTCCAGTGGGTAGACGAGTTGCTGGGGAGGTGTAGCTACACAAGTCTAGATAGTGACCCCCGCACAGGGTGAAGTATCTCTCCAGTGGGTAGACGAGTTGCTGGGGAGGTGTAGCTACACAAGTCTAGATAGTGACCCCCGCACAGGGTGAAGTATCTCTCCAGTGGGTAGACGAGTTGCTGGGGAGGTGTAGCTACACAAGTCTAGATAGTGACCCCCGCACAGGGTGAAGTATCTCTCCAGTGGGTAGACGAGTTGCTGGGGAGGTGTAGCTACACAAGTCTAGATAGTGACCCCCGCACAGGGTGAAGTATCTCTCCAGTGGGTAGACGAGTTGCTGGGGAGGTGTAGCTACACAAGTCTAGATAGTGACCCCCGCACAGGGTGAAGTATCTCTCCAGTGGGTAGACGAGGTGCTGGGGAGGTGTAGCTACACAAGTCTAGATAGTGACCCCCGCACAGGGTGAAGTATCTCTCCAGTGGGTAGACGAGTTGCTGGGGAGGTGTAGCTACACAAGTCTAGATAGTGACCCCCGCACAGGGTGAAGTATCTCTCCAGTGGGTAGACGAGGTGCTGGGGAGGTGTAGCTACACAAGTCTAGATAGTGACCCCCGCACAGGGTGAAGTATCTCTCCAGTGGGTAGACGAGTTGCTGGGGAGGTGTAGCTACACAAGTCTAGATAGTGACCCCCGCACAGGGTGAAGTATCTCTCCAGTGGGTAGACGAGGTGCTGGGGAGGTGCAGCTACACAAGTCTAGATAGTGACCCCCGCACAGGGTGAAGTATCTCTCCAGTGGGTAGACGAGTTGCTGGGGAGGTGTAGCTACACAAGTCTAGATAGTGACCCCCGCACAGGATGAAGTATCTCTCCAGTGGGTAGACGAGTTGCTGGGGAGGTGTAGCTACACAAGTCTAGATAGTGACCCCCGCACAGGGTGAAGTATCTCTCCAGTGGGTAGACGAGTTGCTGGGGAGGTGTAGCTACACAAGTCTAGATAGTGACCCCCGCACAGGGTGAAGTATCTCTCCAGTGGGTAGACGAGTTGCTGGGGAGGTGTAGCTACACAAGTCTAGATAGTGACCCCCGCACAGGATGAAGTATCTCTCCAGTGGGTAGACGAGTTGCTGGGGAGGTGTAGCTACACAAGTCTAGATAGTGACCCCCGCACAGGGTGAAGTATCTCTCCAGTGGGTAGACGAGTTGCTGGGGAGGTGTAGCTACACAAGTCTAGATAGTGACCCCCGCACAGGATGAAGTATCTCTCCAGTGGGTAGACGAGTTGCTGGGGAGGTGTAGCTACACAAGTCTAGATAGTGACCCCCGCACAGGGTGAAGTATCTCTCCAGTGGGTAGACGAGTTGCTGGGGAGGTGTAGCTACACAAGTCTAGATAGTGACCCCCGCACAGGATGAAGTATCTCTCCAGTGGGTAGACGAGTTGCTGGGGAGGTGTAGCTACACAAGTCTAGATAGTGACCCCCGCACAGGATGAAGTATCTCTCCAGTGGGTAGACGAGTTGCTGGGGAGGTGTAGCTACACAAGTCTAGATAGTGACCCCCGCACAGGGTGAAGTATCTCTCCAGTGGGTAGACGAGTTGCTGGGGAGGTGTAGCTACACAAGTCTAGATAGTGACCCCCGCACAGGATGAAGTATCTCTCCAGTGGGTAGACGAGTTGCTGGGGAGGTGTAGCTACACAAGTCTAGATAGTGACCCCCGCACAGGGTGAAGTATCTCTCCAGTGGGTAGACGAGGTGCAACGGTGCATGGCAATCGCTAGTACGCCTGTCAAAGTGGCCGTTGAAAGGCTTGATGATGTTTACCATTACCCATCCAGCAGTCATTACGTAGTAGTTTAGGCATCGATCTCCCTGTTTTCTTTACTGTTAATAGTGTTATTGTTCCTTATCCTTCAACTCAAACTACCACAGGATACCACTGCTACTACTACAACTACTACCACTACTACTGCTACAACTACTACTGCTACTACTACTACTACTACTACTACTGCTACAACTACTACCACTACTACTATACCACCGCCACCACTACTACAACTACTACCACTACTACTGCTACAACTACTACCACTACTACTATACCACAACCACCACTACTACCACTACTACTATACCACCACCACCACTACTACAACTACTACCACTACTACTATACCACCACCACCACTACTACCACTATTAATACTAATACTAATACTACTATACCCCCACTACAACTACTACTACATCTACATTTACTACTACTAATACTACTACTAATACTGCTACTGCTACTACTGCTACAACTACTACCACTACTACTATACCACCACTACTACTACTACTGCTACCAATACTGCAACTTCTTCTACTACTAGTACTACAACTACTACTATACTACCACTACTATACCACCACTACAACTACTTCTACTACTACTACTACTACTACTACTACAATTACTACCATTACCATTGCTACGACCACTACCACTACTAGTACTACTACTACTACTACTACCACCACTTCTACCACTTCTACTACTACTACTGCTGATACTGCCGCCCTGACTATTATCTTTCTGATGTCGCTAGCGATCCATGATCTTCCTTGAAATATCTTCAGGTGATATATACAAAACGAATGTGATGAAAGTTTATTAACATTATACCCCAAGCGACGAGGCAGCTTTTCAGAGTTTCATAATCTGCTGCCAGCATGTAGGGAGATATAAGAGATAACAGACGAACGTGATACACCAGCCTGTCAACGTATCACATGGTATTGATGTAACGATAAGGCGAAATACACACCACGGGACTACCCCACACATGTCAATAGCAGGATTTTATGGCACGATATGTAGGTCACGTGATTGGATTGTGATGGCTGCGATGACACGAGATATATGGATCGCTCCAGAGTGTTGTTGAATATATGTATTTATGTGTACTTAGTTGCTGACCGTGCAGTGTGAAATGAAAACACATCGTCAGCTGATATTGACACCCATTGTCAAGTACGTCATGTCAGCAGCTGAGATAGACACACTATGTCGTATATTTCATATCATGTCAATTTCAACCACTGTCACTTTCAGCCATGACTTTTTATTGTCGTTTTGGAAGTATATATTTTGAATGTTCATACTTCAAACTGGGTTGAGTGTAGGGGCGGGGCGGGTGCCGTGAGGGTATCATCTCACACGTCATGTCATGTTGGCTGTGGGATGTCATGCAAGTCAGCAGGTAGTGAATCTGTAATGACATTGACTGAAATGCGGTTAAGCTAACCATTTGGGCAAGAGATTGCATAGGCTGACTTGACAGTCGAGCCGTTTCGTGGCAGAAATAGTGTTAATTGGGCACTTTGTGATAAAAGCATGAAACTTCGCACAGTTGTAGGTAATGGCAGTCCACATATTTTCAGACATGGGGTCACTTAAAAAATCCATTATGGCCAACATGGGTGAAAGAAATTCTAGTATATCTCATGTGAACATGACCCGCAGCCTAAATATACTGAACCGCAAAAGAAACGTCACCATGGATAGATATGCTAGAAACGGTTCCTTATTTGTCCAAACACTGTAAACATACTTTGAGACATATTAAAACGATGAAACTTGGCAAAACCGATCACCAAGGTTGAAATTAAAGTGTCAAATGTTCCTAAAGTGAAACACAACAGTAGTCTCTGAGAAAATGGTATCACAAGTCAGTATTTCGTGTGTCCGCCATGTGCATTGATGACTGCTGTGCAACGTCGATACATAGAATGGATACGGCGGTTGATGAAGGCCCTAGGCACTTGAGCCAACACTCTGAGGAACGCCTGACGCAGTTCAGCTGTAGTTTTTGGCCTTGGTCGGATGTCGGTGAATCTCGTCCTACAGGTGCTCAATGGGATTTAAATCGGGACTAAGGGCAGGCCACTGCATGGTTCTGATGCCATTCTGCTGGAGGAAGTCTCTTGTTGCTCTCGCAGTGTGGGCACGGGGGTTATCATGCTGAAATGAGGGATGGCGTGTGGTCTCAAGACTTGATCAATGTACGGAGCTGCTGTGACACCATTGCCTCTTCCTGGACCGATGTTCTGGAAGACCACAGGGCCGACCCTCTGTGCAAGACCAATTCCACGCCACACCATGATGCTCGGACCACCCAACGAGTCTCTCTCAACCACACAAGCATCCGAATAACGTTCGCCACGGCGCCACCAGACTCCCTCTCTCTCTCTCTGCCATCTGCTGTTGAGATACAATAACGGCTCTCGTCTGAGAAGAGGAGTCTTCTCGCCTGCTGGTGGCGCCAGTGCTGGTGCTGTTTTGCCCAATGAAGACGGTCCCAGCGATGACGTTGTGTCAGAATGGGTCCTCGGTGTGGCCTGTGACAGTTGAGGTGTCTGTTCGTCAATCGTCGACGCACGGCGTCCGCACTAATGTGTCGCTGGTGTGTCCCCAAGGTCTGTCTGTCGAGCAGTTTCCGCAGCAGTAACAAAGCGATGTTGAAGATGCTGTGGCACAATATGGCGATCCTGGCGTCGGGTGGTAACCCTTGGTCTTCCACTACGTGTTGGTGGTCTGGCACCGTTGCTGGAGCCAGTATATGGTCCTTACGTGGACTTGAAATGCATTGGCTACTTGCCGGGCGATCTGTCCAGCTTGCAATCGTCCAAGGGCTTGGTGTCGCTGATTTTTTGTCAATCTTGGCATGTGGTAGCAATTCAATAACGAATGAATGTTATCCGATCTTGGTGGATTTCTATAGGGCAAGAAATGGGGGGAAGGCATGTGCATTTCAATTTGCATGGAACTCACGTGCATCGGGTTACCATGGCCGTTGCCGTGATGCGTTTGGGCGATCGGTTTTATTGTTATCTGCTTTGTTTTTTATCATCAAATTTCATTTTTCCGGACAAGGTAATGTTAAATTTTAGAAACATTGACAAAAATTACCCAGATATTTAAATGACAACTTTTCATGCAATGTTACTTGGGGTGACGTTTCTTTTACGGTTCAGTATTTATTTGTTTATCCACACATTCTAATGAAATATTTCCGAATGGATACCTTACTCCAGATGGTGCTGTACTACTTTTCACAAAACGCCAGATATGCATTGATGCATAGACACATTATACCTGCATCTCGACACTCGCTGAAGCTAGGCCTGTTGACATATTTCATTTGACGTTGTCATGTCTGTGAGTTTAGCAGTTGGCTATAATCTATCGCAGAACTCGCGAAATATGTTTAAATGGAGAGTATGCGGACGCTCACTGTTGAATAGTTGTAGTACAGGCATCGTGGCATAATACAGGTTCAAAGCATCCCTAATAAACACAACTATTTGTCGAAGTATCATCATGATAATCACCAGCATAATAATGTGTTGCAGAGTACAGTTGCACAGAGCTACCGACGCCCCATTCGAAAGACCAGCTGGTGCCTAAAACAGTCCTTCCGCAAGCTATGTCAGTAAACACTGTTTAATAAACATGTATTGTTATTAAACGGGTGGGCTGTTCACGGAGGAGTAAACTAATTTGGCACGTTCAAAAATGCCAATATTCGGGGACCTGTGTTTTATTTGTTTGTTGTTTAACGCTGCACTCGGCAATATTCCAGCTATATGACGGCGGTCTGTGAATAATCGAGTGTGGACCGCAGACAATCCAGTGATTAATATCATGAGCATCGATCCACGCAATTGGGATCGATGACATGCATCAAATCAGCGAGCCTGTCCACCCGATCCCGTTAGTCGCCTCTTACGACAAGCATAGTCGCCTTTAATAGCAAGCATGGGTTGCTGAAGACCTATTCTACCCCGGATCTTCACGGGTCCGAGTAGTGTTTTAAGGGAATGTCGAGTCTAGAGAGGAATAAAGATAACGATGAAGGCAAAACACTAGTTTATTATACAAATGAAGGGATTACATAAGAAGAAACATGTACAAAGTGGATACCCATACTCACACGAAGATGTATATATGTAGACTTCACGAAGTTAATACTTGTGGTATAAGTAGAATGAAGGGAATACAGAATGTATGTTATCATTGATCTGCATTAACATGTGGAGGAATCTACAGGAGTCTTTTCATAATGAGGATGTTAATGACACCATTACGCTCTCTCTTTGTGATTGGGGGAGGTAAGATGCTGATGATGGTTGTCACCAAGGAGACAATGTCAAAGATATGCTGCAAGTGGAGTGAACGAGCATTAGCAGTGCCTCAATGATGGGAAGAAAGGCGGTCAGCTAGAGGTCTGAAACACATTGTCGGTGTTCACCATGAACCTAGCTCTCCTTTAGTATATATGCTGCAGCGCCAGTGAGGACGTTCTCCTGATGTTTTGGGTAGACAAGGACAATGTTCTCCGATGGTACCGCCTGTAAGGGAACGTTCTTCCATGACGCCCGCGGGCACACCTAGTTAGGATCTACTTTTACGAGGCCATTGAGGCCTCCTGGATGTCGTTTGGAAGATCCCCAATTGCTCCTGGATAGGGCGTAGTATCATTGTCCTCATCCAATACGCCCATTGTGACTGCATCCATCTGTGAAATAATAATAATGATAATAATAATAATGTAAACATCTAGCCGTTACTAATGTTGTGATTACTGTGTCATTTAAGTAGCTGTTAACCTTACATCTGCATGTAGGGGATATTTACGGGTGCTGGTGACGGATGTAGCAAAAAAGATTGAAAGCGCCAGTTATGAAGGTATTGAAAAATGCAGAAATATTTAGGGTCGTACATTTAACGCTCGCTATTTATTTTCTTTTTATTTCAGAGTTGTATTTGTGAATATGTTCAATATGCAGATCGTGATGAATGCGGAGAAAATGATTCTAGAACATTGATGATGAGAGAAACTTTATACCATAGACAGAATTTTATATTTATATGTCATCATTCTAATGGCTATATTAACATACCATAGGGTTGCCGTGGCAAACCAGGGATCGTCGGGAATATTTATGCAGTGCCTTATTAGCAATTTGATTATTCATCGTAGCAGTGTGTCGTACCTCAAATGTTGTGGACGGCATACTTGTTAGACGTTTTTCTTAGTTGAACAGGCGTACCATGGCACCAGTCAATGCGATGGTTAACCTTTGGTCACGCGTGTGCAAGTTCCCCGTGAGACGGTGGTTACACGTCCTGAAGGATCTTTCAGAGTCACTTCAGCAAAATCCTGCCGTTTTCCACAACAGTCCCTTTTTTATAGTGGAGTGATTATCTGACAGAAAAGGTGCAAGAAATATATTTACAGATTGCGGTTGGGAGAGCTGAGAACTGTCTTACATAAGTAATAAGATGGTGGAGTGAGTTGTAACTTAGATTATATGGCTCTATCCTCGGGATATGTTGCTTTTGACGTTGACCAGCTTTTTATCCGTGGAGGCAACAGCAGTGGCAATATTTACATTTTCGCCAATAATGGTAACTTTCACTTGGGCTGGGCTAGTCAATCCCTAACCACCAAGTGTGTCTGCTTATTTTCCTGTCAGGTGAGGTGAGGTGAGGTGAAATGGGGTTTAACGTCGCGTTGATGTGCACGAGGGTGAAAGAAGTCGCATCAGCAACAATGGCTTTGCAAAGTAACGGGCATCAGTCTTCTCCATCCTCACATCCATGACGTGGCCATTTGGAAGTGCATCTTTGATGAATTGCATCTAAAATGTTGGGAATAAATTTCATGAACACAAAACATGAGCAAACATAAAAAATATGTTGAGTGCAGGCGTGTTAAAGAAATGATGTATCAAATTATAATATTTGGTGCAATGTGTGAATAAATCAATGAAACAGAGGTATTGAAGATTCCAGTACAAAGGTACGCACAGGTGTGGATATGATATATAGCTCATATCGGCACGTCATTATACAAGACACCTTAGCAGTGAAGTTAGAATAATGTGTGCGTCAATGAGTGAACAAATCGTGGAAGCTCGGATAAGGACAATTTGAGTACACGTGAAGAGATGTAAGGCTCAGATGCATGTCATTATACAAAACACTGACAACAAAAGAAAAAGTACAACGTACTGATATGAAGGTAGTGAAGCTCAATTACAGTGTTGTCACGAACATTCATAATGCTGGCAAAATGTCTGATCAGATCTTTGAGAATGAAAGTATACCTAAAGTGATTAAAAATAAGATGTGAATATACGACATGGAAATTTGAAGAGCTTTGATATCATGAATGGAGTATAAACATTGCTAGTGTTTCTGGGGCAGAATAAATCCCTTGTACCCCGTTTTGTAGAAGCCTGCCGCACGCTTTTTTAGAGTCAATGAAAGTCACGTGACAAAGCACAAGTTAACAGCTCAATCGAACAGCTGTTTTCTAGCAATTTTGAATTTGTTTTAATTCTTTTACAATGTCACAATAAAACAGACCGCCTCCGTGGCCTAGTGGTAGAGCGTCCGCACGGAGAGCGGGAGGTCCGGGATTCGATTCCCGGCCGCGTCATACAAAAAGACGTTAAAAGATGGTACTTGTTGTTACCCTATCTGGCGATCGACATTAAGGAGCGAAAACAAGGACTGGTCTGCTCGGAGTCAGAATACTGTGAGTGGGACATTCATGTTAAACTGCGGTATGGTATCTCAGTGTGCTAGTACTGTTAATCCGCATCAGTCCAGAATAGTACAAGCAGCCACACACACACACACACACACACACACACACACACACACACACGTGCATGCACTTCACTATATAAGTGCAATAATCTATGACGCGACGTTAGACCCCATTTTACCTCACCTCACCCCAAAATGTCGGAAAGATAAATTCGTTGTAGCAGGATCATTCGGGGCATGAACGCATAAAACCTTATGTACCGCTCTTGATCCTGCCACAGCTTATATAATAACCCCTGATTTTGACACGAGCCAGCTGTGGCCTGGTCTGCGAGCGTAGGGGTATCAAATTTCAATATGGCGCTGCCCGGTTGCCATCTTGCCTTTGGCGGATATAATGGGTCAGGAACAGATCCCGACCCCCAAATATCCCCAATCGTGGGAACTATGAACATCATCAGACCTGTGTAACCCTGTACAGAGATGTAAATATTCACAAGTAGTTCACACATGCAAACAATAGATGTCAACGAGCACTTGACCTGTCAGATAATCACACAAAGGGCAGAACGTGACCTATAGGTCAAGTTGACCTTTATACGGCGAGCGATGTCAGACGAGGCGATCGTAAACTGCAACTGATGATGTGCGTTACTGTAGATCTCCGCATGCGCAGTCATGACTACATTTGTTCGCTTTACAGTGAGTCACATTGCTGAACGGGGGCACGGGTGGCCCAGTCGTCTAAGGCGCCGCGATTCGCTGTGCAGAGTTGCGTCCCTTGGGCACGCCAGAAACCTATGATTGTGGGTTCGACTCCCGGTTCGCCCCGATTATGTTCCTAGGTTTGTCAGCACCTTACCCGTGCTCGTGGGTTTCACCGAAGTGGTAAACGTCTTAGACCTGCATCACTTCGGGCTTTCCTCCCACATTAAGCTGACACGCCGTGATATAACTGGAATAATGTTAAAAGCGGCGTTAAACCCAACTCACCCACTCACATTGCTGAACAGGTTTTTATTTCATTCTATGCTTGTCGTTTAAACTGAAAAAAATACTTGAGCAGCTTGAATTAAAGTTTGACACACATAAACATGCAAATGCTCGGTCATGCGATGTGTTTATTGTATGTGTGATATATGTATAGACGTTTACCTGTAATATCTAAAGGCCGAAGTGTAATGTATAGTAGCCTAAGAGTAAAATATAGGGGGCCGAAGTGTGATGTAAAGAAGCCTAAGTGTAAAATATAAAGGCCGAAGTGTAATGTATAGAAGCCTAAGTGTAAAATATAAAGGCCGAAGTGTGATGTATAGACGCCTAAGTGTAAAATATAAAGGTCGAAGTGTGATGTATAGACGCCTAAGTGTAAAATATAAAGGCCCAAGTGTGGTGTATAGACGTCTAAGTGTAAAATATAAAGGCCGAAGTGTGATGTATAGACGCCTAAGTGTAAAATATAAAGGCCCAAGTGTGATGTATAGACGCCTAAGTGTAAAATATAAAGGCCCAAGTGTGATGCATAGACGTCTAAGTGTAAAATATAAAGGCCGAAGTGTGGTGTATAGACGTCTAAGTGTAAAATATAAAGGCCGAAGTGTGATGTATAGACGCCTAAGTGTAAAATATAAAGGCCGAAGTGTGATGTATAGACGCCTAAGTGTAAAATATAAAGGCCGAAGTGTGATGTATAGACGTCTAAGTGTAAAATATTAAGGCCGAAGTGTGATGCATAGACGTCTAAGTGTAAAATATAAAGGCCGAAGTGTGGTGTATAGACGTCTAAGTGTAAAATATAAAGGCCGAAGTGTGATGTATAGACGTCTAAGTGTAAAATATAAAGGCCGAAGTGTGATGCATAGACGTCTAAGTATAAAATATAAAGGCCGAAGTGTGGTGTATAGACGTCTAAGTGTAAAATATAAAGGTCGAAGTGTGATGTATAGACGCCTAAGTGTAAAATATAAAGGTCGAAGTGTGATGTATAGACGCCTAAGTGTAAAATATAAAGGTCGAAGTGTGGTGTATAGACGTCTAAGTGTAAAATATAAAGGCCGAAGTGTGATGCATATACGTCTAAGTGTAAAATATAAAGGCCGAAATGTGGTGTATACATAGACGCCTAAGTGTAAAATATAAAGGCCGAAGTGTGGTGTATAGACGTCTAAGTGTAAAATATAAAGGTCGAAGTGTGGTGTATAGACGTCTAAGTGTAAAATATAAAGGTCGAAGTATGGTGTATAGACGTCTAAGTGTAAAATATAAAGGCCGAAGTGTGAAGTATAGACGCCTAAGTGTAAAATATAAAGGCCGAAGTGTGATGCATAGACGTCTAAGTGTAAAATATAAAGGCCGAAGTGTGGTGTATAGACGTCTAAGTGTAAAATATAAAGGCCGAAGTGTGATGCATAGACGTCTTAGTGTAAAATATAAAGGCCGAAGTGTGATGTATAGACGTCTTAGTGTAAAATATAAAGGCCGAAGTGTGATGTATCGACGCCTAAGTGTAAAATATAAAGGCCGAAGTGTGGTGTATAGACGCCTAAGTGTAAAATATAAAGGCCGAAGTGTGGTGTATAGACGCCTAAGTGTAAAATATAAAGGCCGAAGTGTGAAGTATAGACGCCTAAGTGTAAAATATTAAGGCCGAAGTGTGGTGTATAGACGCCTAAGTGTAAAATATAAAGGCCGAAGTGTGATGCATAGACGTCTTAGTGTAAAATATAAAGGCCGAAGTGTGATGTATAGACGTCTTAGTGTAAAACATAAAGGCCGAAGTGTGGTGTATAGACGTCTTAGTGTAAAATATAAAGGCCGAAGTGTGGTGTATAGACGTCTAAGTGTAAAATATAAAGGCCGAAGTGTGATGTATAGACGCCTAAGTGTAAAATATAAAGGCCGAAGTGTGAAGTAAAGACGCCTAAGGGTAAAATATTAAGGCCGAAGTGTGGTGTATAGACGACTAAGTGTAAAATATAAAGGCCGGAGTGTGATGCATTGACGTCTAAGTGTAAAATATAAAGGCCGAAGTGTGGTGTATAGACGCCTAAATGTAAAATATAAAGGCCGAAGTGTGAAGTATAGACGACTAAGTGTAAAATATAAAGGCCGAAGTGTGGTGTATAGACGTCTAAGTGTAAAATATAAAGGTCGAAGTGTGATGTATAGACGCCTAAGTGTAAAATATAAAGGCCGAAGTGGGATGTATAGACGCCTAAGTGTAAAATATGAAGGCCGAAGTGGGATGTATAGACGCCTAAGTGTAAAATATGAAGGCCGAAGTGTGATGTATATACGACTAAGTGTAAAATATAAAGGCCGAAGTGTGATGTATAGACGCCTAAGTGTAAAATATAAAGACCGAAGTGTGGTGTATAGACGCCTAAGTGTACAATATAAAGGTCGAAGTGTGATGTATAGACGTCTAAGTGTACAATATAAAGGTCGAAGTGTGATGTATAGACGTCTAAGTGTAAAATATAAAGGCCGAAGTGTGGTGTATAGACGTCTAAATGTAAAATATAAAGGTCCACGTGTGAGGTTAAGACGCGAAAGTGTAAAATATAATAATATATATATGATAAGTATAATAAATGGATTCCTTATAGTAATATATTTGACGCCTATATGATTATACGTGTATGTAGACGTTTTGAAGGAACCAAACCCTAAATCACGCAGGCCGCAACAAACTGAGTGGGCATGCATAGGTTCGCTGCGGTCCCCACGGAAAATATGACGGATAATAATCATTAGATACACTTTAGGAGGGTGGGGTCGTGTTTGGAATGTGTGTGGCTATTTCTATTTAATGTGTGTTCATATTCCATGGTTTGGTTGCTCTCTGCTGGTTTTCATTGGTAGGCCTGGTTATGTTATTGTCACGTACACCGTTATTAGCAGAAATTACACACGATGACTCGTGTATCAACAACAAAAGAACTGATTGACAGCTCACGGCTATTACTGTTATCTGCGTGTATTTGCACTAACGGTTTTCAGGAAGAAACGAGAGGATCATGGGAAGATTTGAAAAGAAAGTGTACGTTATTCTTATCTCCGCACGAACGGCCCGCGTGGTGCCTTGCCTCGATCTCCGTGACAAACGGTAGAACCGATTTCCGTTGAGGATTTGTGTTGTGTTTTTCAATGTGTAAACAATACTAGCAAGGTGCGGGTAGTATAGTCAATTCCATTAAACCACTAAAGGACGTTGTTAACTGACAACCACTTCGTCTTGATGACAGTCACTGGACTGTCAACACACTCCGATATAGGGCGAAAAAAATCATTTTACAATCACAACCACTACCTTCTACAACCACTACCTTCTACACTCACTACCTTACTACACTCACTACCTTCTACAACCACCACCTTCTACAACCACCATCTTCTACAACCACTGCCTTATACAACCACTACCTTCTACACTCACTACGTTCTACCAGAGACCATATATATATATGGTCTCTGGTTCTACACTCACTACCTTCAACAACCACCACCTTCTACAACCATCACCTTCTACAACAACCACCTTCTACAACCACCACCTTATACAACCACTACCTTCTACAACCACTACCTTCTACAACCACTACCTTCTACAACCACTACCTTCTACAACCACCACCTTCTACAACCACAACCTTACACAACCACTACCTTCTACAACCACAACCTTATACAACCACTACCTTCTACACTCACTACCTTCTACACTCACCATCTTCTACACTCACTACCTTCTACACTCACCATCTTCTACAACCACTACCTTCTACAACCACCTAATTTTACAACCACTACCTTCTACAACCACCACCTTCTACAACCACTACCTTCTACAACCACCATCTTCTACAACCACTACCTTCTACAACCACCACATTATACAACCACTACCTTCTACAACCACCACCTTATACAACAACTACCTTCTACAACCACTACCTTCTACAACCACCACCTTATACAACCACTACCTTCTACACTCACTACCTTCTACAACCACCACCTTCTACAACCACCACCTTCTACAACCACGACATTCTACAACCACTACCTTCTACAACCACTACCTTCTACAACCACAACATTATACAACCACTACCTTCTACACTCACCATCTTCTACAACCACTACCTTCTACAACCACCACATTATAAAACCACTACCTTCTACAACCACAACCTTATACAACCACTACCTTCTACAACCACTACCTTCTACAACCACTACCTTCTACAACCACTACCTTCTACAACCACTACCTTCTACACTCACCATCTTCTACAACCACTACCTTCTACAACCACCACATTATACAACCACTACCTTCAACAACCACCACCTTATACAACAACTACCTTCTACAACCACTACCTTCTACAACCACCACCTTATACAACCACTACCTTCTACACTCACTACCTTCTACAACCACCATCTTCTACAACCACTACCTTCTACAACCACAACATTATACAACCACTACCTTCTACACTCACTACATTCTACACTCACCATCTTCTACAACCACTACCTTCTACAACCACCACATTATAAAACCACTACCTTCTACAACCACAACCTTATACAACCACTACCTTCTACAACCACTACCTTCTACAACCACCACCTTCTACAACCACGGCCTTCTACAACCACTACCTTCTACAACCACAACATTATACAACCACTACCTTCTACACTCACTACCTTCTACACTCACCATCTTCTACAACCACCACCTTCTACAACCACCACCTTCTACAACCACGGCCTTCTACAACTACTACCTTCTACAACCACTACCTTCTACAACCACTACCTTCTACACTCACCATCTTCTACAACCACTACCTTCTACAACCACCACATTATACAACCACTACCTTCTACAACCACAACCTTATACAACCACCACCTTCTACAACCACCACCTTCTACAACCACGGCCTTCTACAACCACTACCTTCTACAACCACTACCTTCTACAACCACTACCTTCTACAACCACTACCTTCTACACTCACCATCTTCTACAACCACTACCTTCTACAACCACCACATTATACAACCACTACCTTCTACAACCACAACCTTATACAACAACTACCTTCTACAACCACTACCTTCTACAACCACCATCTTCTACAACCACCACCTTCTACAACCACCACCTTCTACAACCACGGCCTTCTACAACCACTACCTTCTACAACCACTACCTTCTACAACCACCATTTTCTACAACCACCACCTTCTACAACCACCACCTTCTACAACCACGGCCTTCTACAACCACTACCTTCTACAACCACAACATTATACAACCACTACCTTCTACACTCACTACCTTCTACACTCACCATCTTCTACAACCACTACCTTCTACACTCACTACCTTTCTACACTCACTACCTTCTACAACCACCACCTTCTACACCCACCATCTTCTACAACCACTGCCTTATACAACCACTACCTTCTACACTCACTACGTTCTACACTCACTACCTTCTACAACCACCACCTTCTACAACCACCACCTTCTACAACCACGGCCTTCTACAACCACTACCTTCTACAACCACAACATTATACAACCACTACCTTCTACACTCACTACCTTCTACACTCACCATCTTCTACAACCACCACCTTCTACAACCACCACCTTCTACAACCACGGCCTTCTACAACTACTACCTTCTACAACCACTACCTTCTACAACCACTACCTTCTACACTCACCATCTTCTACAACCACTACCTTCTACAACCACCACATTATACAACCACTACCTTCTACAACCACAACCTTATACAACCACCACCTTCTACAACCACCACCTTCTACAACCACGGCCTTCTACAACCACTACCTTCTACAACCACTACCTTCTACAACCACTACCTTCTACAACCACTACCTTCTACACTCACCATCTTCTACAACCACTACCTTCTACAACCACCACATTATACAACCACTACCTTCTACAACCACAACCTTATACAACAACTACCTTCTACAACCACTACCTTCTACAACCACCATCTTCTACAACCACCACCTTCTACAACCACCACCTTCTACAACCACGGCCTTCTACAACCACTACCTTCTACAACCACTACCTTCTACAACCACCATTTTCTACAACCACCACCTTCTACAACCACCACCTTCTACAACCACGGCCTTCTACAACCACTACCTTCTACAACCACTACCTTCTACAACCACTACCTTCTACAACCACTACCTTCTACACTCACCATCTTCTACAACCACTACCTTCTACAACCACCACATTATACAACCACTACCTTCTACAACCACAACCTTATACAACAACTACCTTCTACAACCACTACCTTCTACAACCACCATCTTCTACAACCACCACCTTCTACAACCACCACCTTCTACAACCACGGCCTTCTACAACCACTACCTTCTACAACCACTACCTTCTACAACCACCATCTTCTACAACCACCACCTTCTACAACCACCACCTTCTACAACCACGGCCTTCTACAACCACTACCTTCTACAACCACTACCTTCTACAACCACTACCTTCTACACTCACCATCTTCTACAACCACTACCTTCTACAACCACCACATTATACAACCACTACCTTTCTACAACCACAACCTTATACAACCACTACCTTCTACAACCACTACCTTCTACACTCACCATCTTCTACAACCACTACCTTCTACACTCACTACCTTTCTACACTCACTACCTTCTACAACCACCACCTTCTACACCCACCATCTTCTACAACCACTGCCTTATACAACCACTACCTTCTACACTCACTACGTTCTACACTCACTACCTTCTACAACCACCACCTTCTACAACCACCACCTTCTACAACCACGGCCTTCTACAACCACTACCTTCTACAACCACAACATTATACAACCACTACCTTCTACACTCACTACCTTCTACACTCACCATCTTCTACAACCACCACCTTCTACAACCACCACCTTCTACAACCACGGCCTTCTACAACTACTACCTTCTACAACCACTACCTTCTACAACCACTACCTTCTACACTCACCATCTTCTACAACCACTACCTTCTACAACCACCACATTATACAACCACTACCTTCTACAACCACAACCTTATACAACCACCACCTTCTACAACCACCACCTTCTACAACCACGGCCTTCTACAACCACTACCTTCTACAACCACTACCTTCTACAACCACTACCTTCTACAACCACTACCTTCTACACTCACCATCTTCTACAACCACTACCTTCTACAACCACCACATTATACAACCACTACCTTCTACAACCACAACCTTATACAACAACTACCTTCTACAACCACTACCTTCTACAACCACCATCTTCTACAACCACCACCTTCTACAACCACCACCTTCTACAACCACGGCCTTCTACAACCACTACCTTCTACAACCACTACCTTCTACACTCACCATCTTCTACAACCACTACCTTCTACAACCACCACATTATACAACCACTACCTTTCTACAACCACAACCTTATACAACCACTACCTTCTACAACCACTACCTTCTACAACCACCATCTTCTACAACCACCACCTTCTACAACCACCACCTTCTACAACCATGGCCTTCTACAACCACTACCTTCTACAACCACTACCTTCTACACTCACCATCTTCTACAACCACTACCTTCTACAACCACCACATTATACAACCACTACCTTTCTACAACCACAACCTTATACAACCACTACCTTCTACAACCACTACCTTCTACAACCACCATCTTCTACAACCACCACCTTCTACAACCACCACCTTCTACAACCACGGCCTTCTACAACCACTACCTTCTACAACCACTACCTTCTACAACAGGCTGTCATACAGACCCTGATACAAATACATGTATTTCCAATACAGCCCATGCAAGTCTATAATGTTTAGCAAATCTGGATTACTGCAATATATCTGAAAATGAAGAGAGTCTCTGGGCTCCTTTTTATTATACAACTACTGGCTACACGTTCCGTCTACTACTACAGCTACCACGTCTACTACTACAGCAACCACGTCTACTACTACAGCTACCACGTCCACTACTTGAAACTTCGCCCACTACTACAACTACCATGTCTACTGCCACTACAGCTATAGTATATATTGACAACTACGTCTACTGCCACGTCTGTTACGTCTGTTACTACAGCGCAAGCTATAGTGTATATTGACACGACAACTACGTCTACTGCCACTTCAGCTACTATGCCTACAGCACTGCAGTGAAAACGTCTGTTACTTCAGCGCCAACGTCTACTACTACAGGCACCACGTCCACAACTACAGCTACAGCTAAAGCCTCTACAATCATCACAGCTACAACGTCTCCCACCAGCACATGCTGTGACCTACCACTCCATCACACACCGTGGTCACGTTCAGCAGGGTACCGATGTAACCATGTAAGATTGTCAGCTAATTACATAAAGCCCGTCACGTAACCACATCCGTATATTAGCATTAATGAACAACGCGGCTCTCGGCTGACAATTTGACATGTTAATTTTGACATAGACATAAATCACAATTACGTCTAAATACGTAACCACCGATATATGCCATGGCTGATGGGAGAAATGTATAGATCGGTACACTTTATGACGTCATATGCGGTAATTTGAAGGAAACTGGCTTCGCATTAGTTTATTAATTTGCCACTTGCCATATAAAGAATCGTTCACGAGCAAAGTATTCCTGACAGTTTGCGACTGTTTTAATAGTACGCGAAATATATTCCTTATTCTATTGATCCTTAAAAGAAATAACTTGGACAATATATCAATCACTAGGAATTGTGTAATCACACTTGAGCAGTTATGGTCATAAAGATTACCGAGTGTGCCTCACATAATCATCTGTGATTAGCTAAAACCGAAAAGCAATCCGTTCGGATATAGGTCAATATGAATATGTTACATAAACTGATATCAGATTAACGATTAGACTGTTTGACATAATGACATCTTACGTCACTGACGAAAATAAACATGAAATTAAACCAAAATACCCTCAATATTGTTTTAAAAAAGTAAACATAAAACATCAATCTAAACCTAATTAATCTTCTATGTTTTCATTTCAACATAACGCATGCAATGCAAATGGTTATGAAGAGTAGAAATATTAAAGGCAATGAAAATCAAATCTTAAGATATTACATCATTTTATACACGCCCATACCTCTATAAAACGAGTGGGGTTCCGGAAAAGAATATAGGTCCCCAGGAACCCATGTTTGTCGTAGGAGGCGACTAACGGGATCGGGTGGTCAGGCTCGCTGACTTGGTTGATGCATGTCATCGTATCCCAATTGCGTGGATCGATGCTCATGATGTCAGTCATTAGATTGCTGGTGCAGACTTGATGATTTACAGACCGCCTTCATATAGATGGAATATTGCTGAGTGCGGCGTAAAACAAAACACAAACGTACAAACCTCTCAAACCTCAAAATAGAATCCACCAGATCAATGCTTGGCAGATCACCATGGGTCGCAGAAAATGTTTAACCTCGAAAAACAATCGATTAAGATGCATGAAACACGATTTTCTGTCCTAGAACACGGTAAAATGTATTTGTTTATTTCATTAGGGCTAGAAATATTGAAACGTGACATAGAAATTTGGTAATGCGACCATAACATACATGTATGTGGTGAAATATAGATATACCCGTTCCTCCATACCCCCTACTGATGGACATCCCAAGTCAAACAATGCCTCACACCTAGCTGCAAGCTTTAAATGAAGGGCCACTGCTGATAACACAATCTAAATAAACTAATTTATCACACTGAATAGGCCGAATGTTTACGTCGTGCCACTATTAACCTAGATTTGCCGAACTGTAGGTCAATGTCACGTTCCATATATGGCAGAAGCTTCGAGCGCTTCAATAAGAGAGGCTGGCAAATATCCAGCGCTTGCGCAGTAGCGGTTAGCAACAGACTGGGGAATCAGCATATATTCAGTGCAGTGATGTTGGTGGTTTTCTTCTTGTGAATGAAGAGCTGAAACGAGAATGCTGTAGGTTTCGCGTAGACGAAAACAGTTTAACACGAATACCTCACGTTGTTTAGGGAGTTTGAAGACGGGGCTCTTCGTGTTTGTATTGAATTAATTAAGCCCCGCGCACCTGAAATATCTTCTGTTTTGCCAGTGGTGTCATTGATTTATGTGCAAGAGCTACGTGAGCTATTGACGGAGATTACGAAATTGACAACCCTTCGTGACAATGGGACGTATTGATGAGAGCCAACACAGGTGGTTTCTTATTAAGTTTGACGTAGAAATGTGTTGACTATGTTTCCAAGCAGAAGATATATGAAAGCAAATAAAATACGGTGTTTACATTACAAATAATAATGATGATGATGATGATGATGATGATGATATTGCCTCTGCCTTCATAATCATTGAAATATAAATATAAATATGATACTATCCTAAGAAAAAATATCGTGCAGTCTCTATCAGAGCAATTATTGGGCGTGAAAGGTATAAGATTCTCGGTATTGACACATAACATTATGAACACTGTAAACACATGTTGAAATTTCAATGCATGTTGTTGCACTGATTCACACGCATACATAATAATAATAATCATCATTATAATATCCATTCATATATTCACGGATGGGAACAAGTTAATATAATCTCAGCTAATAACCTCATATCGATCTATTTGCTATTTTCAGTACCAATTTATGATCTGAGATGCAGGCGTGGATCTGGTTTATGTAACGTGTTGTTATGGCGCGCGAAGCTGACGTATTCGGTTACAAACTATGGGATCATTATCTTCATGATATATATCACAGTTTCTTAAAAATCCATATCTCAGGTCGTAAATGTACAGTAAGTAAACACATGAAAGCGAGGCCAGTATCCCAGCAAGAGACTGATGATATGATAGGCTTGCGGTGCTGATGTCATGAAAAGACTTTCTCTCACAGGACACAGGTGAAGGGAGATAATTGCATAACCATACGCAATCAGTTTGTGTGTTCTAGAATATACTTCAGCCGGGAGATACTGGGTTCGAGACCATACTGACACGTTTACACAGATTCCGATGTTTTGTATAGTAATTGACCAGTACATCTTTTATGTCATTCTTGAGTCATTTTTCAAGAGTTTTGCTATTATTTGTTATTTTATTTATTTTATCTATGGATGATCAGGGTTTTCTTTGTACGATGCGGTATTTTTCTTTGATGTTCGGATGTTTTGGAGCAGTTATTTAGCGACAATTATTAGGTTACCATGAAAAACGTTCCATCCCAGCAACAAGACGTCCCGGGCCCTGCAGCCATACCTACCGAACATATAATAAGATAAAATACAGAGATTTCAAAACATACCTTTCTTATTTTACAACGATATATGACATACGTACTATTTGGTACCTTTTTGGTAGTGATTACTTATAAGACTCTCACTACCTATATCAGATGATTTACATGTATTTGACAGGTACTTTTGGTGGAGTAAGGAGTGTTGTGGCGATGTCAGCCATTAACAGAAACTGCGCATGTCAGAAACGAAGTCGAACGTGGTGATACATGGAGACAAGCATGACTGACAATTAAGTGCAAACGAGGTTAAGTGAAATTGACACATCAGTTGCCGATAGACATAAATATCCTATTTCAGCTGGGATCGCCCCGGCTATAACGACAATAGCCAGCGACTGAAGATCACACAAATGCCACAGTCAACGTATATCCCTTGATGCTTTATTTATAGTTTCTAATAAAATAATACGCGCGTGGATTGTAACGTTGTACTACGAACTTGCGGGTCAATGTTGTTATGAAGGAAAGCTTCTAAGGCACTAAGTGCGTTCCATTGCAGTGCATGTCATTACCAGAGCACTTTGGCAGTCACAACTAATGCACTTTACTGTCAGTGTATGAATACATAGCTTTTTTATTAGTCTGCCTCACAATCTCTGAACCATATTATTTTCCCTTCCGCCCAACCCCTACGGCTCCAGCTCTAAATGAAGCAAGTCTAGATTATTTTTACAGGTTCAAAATCTCCCAACTCTCTTGGGCTCCTTTTTAATTTCAATATTTGTTTTAATCAATATTATATATTTTGAAAGACTAAGCTTTAGTCTACCTTTTTACGACATGCGGGAAATGCGTACAGCGCGGTTGTAACTGTCTGGCAGTCCTGGTGTAGGTTCGGAGCTCCGTTTTGATGATGATTGACTTTGGGCTTTTTTTTAGCCGCTGGTCAACTTGACGTAGGAAGAAAGGCCGAAGTGATGCAGGTCTCAAATGTTTACTACTTTGGCGAAATCCACGAGGATGGTGCTGACAAGCCACTGATCTATATCAAGGCGAATCTGGGCTCTGAACCATGATTATAAGATCCTGGCACGCCTAAGGGATGCAACTCTGTAGAGAGAATTGAGAGTCTTAGACGAGTGAGCCACGCCGACTATTTTGAATGTTTTTTTATTTTATGTCGTTCATCAGTTAACTGGTTATTTAATGATTCGCTGACGTTATAGTTCATTTTAGAGAAAGGTACCATTGTCAGTAAAACCTTGTTAATCCGGACGGTGTCATTGTTAGTGGAACCTCATTAGTCAGGACGCTGCCATTATCTTTGAAACCTCTTTAATCCGACGGTGCCATTGTCAATGTAACCTGTTAATCCAGACGGTGTTATTGTCAGTACAACCGGGTTAATCCCCACGGTGTCATTGTTCGTGGAACCTGGTTAATCCCCACGGTGCCATTGTCAGTAAAACCTTAGTATTCCGGACGGTGTCTTTGTTTGTGGAACCTCATTAATCCGGACGGCCCCATTGTCTGTGAAACCTGCTGGACAAATTAGGATTAACGAATCACGGGAGAATAATAATATTCTTTAATGATATATAGCCGTATATAACAGTGGTAAGAAGGAAGACGAGTTGTCCATATTAGCAAGGTGCGGGCTAACGGGTTTTCACTGTATAGAACTCATACTTCAGTCCTTAGGAAGCATCTAACAGGTTACATGATATGTTCATCACACAATCAACCCCTACCAAGGCTGTCTTCTAACTGTAAAGTACACGAAAATGATTGTTGAAAGATGAAGTTCATGTTTTATGAAGGCCTACGCCGCTGTGAGATGTAAATACTTGAATTACACAAGGTGCCCTACTGCACATCACGCTTTTACAAAGTTAAAGATTTCAGAGAATTGTGGCTCGTCAATCTTAAAAAGTAAGCACTTGTAATTTTATTTTCCCTTTAGAGTTAAATATTGTTACATGTTCATGCAGGTATTATTACAGTTGGTCCAGTGGCCTAAAACTGTAAAAGCTGTCTGTCTGTCTATCTGTCTGTCAATTAACCCCCTTCTCCCTCAACCTCGCCAGCCAGCCCCGACGCTCTCTCCCCCCACCCACACAAGCAGCCTCAGCAGCCCTGAATATTTAGGCCACGGAAAATATCCCAGAAATGCAACAACGACTTTTGAGTTCATCGACTTCGTTTCATCCATCAATAAATTAATTTTAAAGCATCATCGCCGGTCAGTCCTGGCAGTCGAGCACACGATGTACAGCGGTAATGCCCCGTGCAAGCTGCTGTGAATTGGGCCTATCTAAACATCAAAGTCAGCCGGACAGCATGGCGTCTAATTAAAAATAAACGTTAATACCAGAGATGAAAGTAATTACCTAATTCGATAAGCCGAAATCGGGCATCACGGGCCCAGCTCTGTATTTAATGCGATTTATCTTGTTTACAAAATTAGATTTCTGAGGTTCGTCGATAGAAATTATTGATACGCGGTTTATTTCTATAACGATCGATGATGTCCCGCTGTTTTGGACCACGTCAAATATCACCCGTGGAGGGTGTATTTGAAACTGATTAATGATTTCCTACGCTGAACGTACGTAGAGCTATTTGTCCCAGAAGAACATTGGCCGATTCCTTATGGCAACACGTAACGGATCATTGCCATTTAATGAACCGAAATTAGTAATATCTGAAGCGAAAATGCCAATTAATTGACCAATATGCTAATAATTGATCACGTATGTTTATTCATGGTATTTTACTGTTGTATCTAAACACTTCATAAATTAACAAGCTCATTGATCGTATGTTAAATAACTTCACGTGGCCGTGGGGATGCTTGGCGTTCAATCAGTGTGCATAATATTGTAGTTCGATGTCCGTCAGTTGGGTGACATTGGTCTCATTGGGAATGTGGAACATAGTCTAGTTGGTAACGTTTTCGCTTTAAACCTGTGGTAAAACTCACTCACTAACTCACTCACTCACTCACTCACCTAGCCATCCACCCACCCACTCAGTCCACAAACCCTTCTGTACTTTGTTTTCGCAGTGAAATTAGCTTCTTGTCATATCGTCCAGTTCCATTATTATATCACAAAGAGCATTCTAACTGATGGCTTGTATCGGACAAATGGACCTCGAGAATGGTTGGTGACATGATGCCCAGGGTCAACTAGAAGCGCGAAACTCCCCTTTAAAACTGCACCTATTGGTCAAGTCGGAGTACCACACTGGGAATATGAAAGATTGATGGTGTTGAACGGCTGTGGATATTTAACAGTACACGCCATTCAGTTGTGAAGTAACCACGAATTCGTTACAGGTTGACGATTCGGTATTTATTCGCTAGACTTAATGCTCGCCATAGTGACGATGGAATCGCCGGTAAAGTGAACCATTCCTCCATGGTCGCATTGAGACAAGGATTCTGGAATTTGTATCCATGAGAATTCCTATGCTGGTGGGACGGGGCGAGTTAGTGGACGCGGTGGTCAGGCTCTGTGTCTTGGTTTGTTGCTTGCCACCGTACCATGGTCGCACTGAGACAAGGATTCCGGGAATGTATCCATAAGAATTCCTACGCTGTTCGTACGAGGCGAGTTAATGGGTGCGGGGGTCAGGCTCTGATGGCATGGATCGTCGCTCGTATATCATCACGGGTTTGTCTGGTCCAGATTTGAATATTTACATTCCGCTGTCCTGTATCTGGAATATTGTTGAGTGCGGCGTCGAATAGCATACACACGAAGCTGTTGCATAATGTTACACACGAGTGTCGAACTGTAAATCAACTGTTCACACGGATGTGTCGAAGTCCAAGCGCAAAGTTCATCAACGTATAATACATGAGTTTTGGATGGCCTCCGTGGTCTGGATGATATACCGCCTGTCCGGAGAGTGGAAGGTCGGTGTCTCGATCCCCGGCCGCGTCACACCAAAAGACATAAAGTATGGCACTTGTTGTTGCCCTGTCTGGCGCTTGGAATTGGGGTAAAACAAGGACTGGTAGGCTCGGAGTCAGTATACAGTGTCTAAGTAGGGTATCCATGTACAATTGCGGTATGGTATCTGTGGATTAACATTAGAAACCAGGAATAGTACAAGCAGCCACACACGTACACGTGCATGCACGTTGGTTTATAAGCGCAATATCTAGAATGTGACGTTAAACCTCAGCTCAGCTCAGCTCAGCTCAGCTCACATGAGTTCGCCCCGATCATGTTTCGAGATATAATTTGTCTGTCCTGCGTGTCTGCTTTATGCGAGAGGAAAGCCCGAAACCACTTGCATGAAACCCACGAGCAGGGGTACGATGCTGACAAACATAGAAACATAATCATAAACATAATTAATGCGAATATAAATATGATGGAGTTACCGAGTGCTGGCAAACGAGGTGCAATGGGTACCATGCTTTTAACAAAGTGACAACAACTTAAATTCGAGTTAACCAAGTGTAATTATCCTCTCGGAATAACGACAATTTCCGTCCTTGTAAGATAGAAAATATAATTATAGTGAACACTGCGATTAAAAAAACGACGGTGAAAAAATATGGTACCGTCTGATTACGCCACCGCTAGGCCGCATCTGTGAAATAATATTCGTAGCAAAGAAAAAGTATAGGATAAGGCTCGTTCTAACACTCTTGACTGATCGTTGGAGGTTACGGAAAGGAACGAATGTTGGCGAATGTTAACACTCAAAGACAAACGGAGACGGACGACATTGTCCGATGGGTCAGTACCGTTAGATCAAGGGGCATCCGCTGTTAGACACAACCCGTAATTATAAGCTAAGCGCATATTAACTGGATATGCCAAAAGTTCAAAGCGTTCAAAGTTACTAGGTTAATTACTAATTATATGGTGAATGAAAGGATGCGGTCGGTCATTTATTCAAGGGGCCTTTGCTATCTGTGTGAAGTTTCTCTTCACAAGTCTTAGCATGTACTTAATCGGGAGGAGAAAAAACACTGAATTTCAGCTGACGTTCTCTACCGCCAAGAACAATAAACTTTGTTTAAGCTACCGCGATTAAATGGATTGTTATTCGCGATCAATACACAGGGAACGTTTTGGGATGTTAACACAATAAACTATAACCTGGAACGGTGTTATATAAGCGTCTTTTATTATCCTGAAGACACAGATTGAGTGGATTGAGGAATTCTGTATTCTGAGAAATAACAGCTTAAACAACATCCACGGTAGTTCGTCATAGTGACGTTCTTGTAGATCTGATAAGCGAAACTTGTGGCAATTTTTTTTTAATCTTCAAAAGAAAACTCTGTGTTGCCCTTGATAAAGCACTCTCCAACACCTATCGTCTTCTTGTTCGTATTTACAAAGAAACTTGGAACGTGTGTGTGTGTGTGTGTGTGTGTGTGTGTGTGGCTGCTTGTACTACTTCGGACTAATGCCGATTTTTAGCGCTAGCCCACTGAGATACCATACCGCAGTTTTAACATGAATACCCCACTCAGATACAGTATACTGACTCCGAGCCGAACTTGCACTGTTCAAGATAGTCGTTCGATCATCGTAACTCGCACTCTTCAACATAGTCGTGCGATCATCGCAACTCACACTGTTGAACATAGTCGTACGTTCATCGTAACTCACTGTTTAACATAGTCGTACGATCATCGTAACTCACTGTTTAACTTGGACGTACAAATGGCGTAGCGCTAAGATCCCTTCGCGAAACGGGACCATTACCCCCTGCGTGTCTTAAGACTCATTAAGAGCTAATTAATCTATAGGGATCGAGTGAGTACAATGTATAACCCGACTGACTGTGTCACCGTATGCTGGTTATATTGTCAGACTCTAGATTTAGTCTGGCACTAGCAGGAATATACGCAGGTCATTGTGATATAGCTATCACTCACCCACGCGGTGTCAAAGGTATGCTTTAACGCAGTCACACATCAACCTGCAGTTCATTTACAAGCACTGAAACACCTCATGAAAACCTTAACCTCACAATCACTGTAATAACACCGGCTGTTTGCAAACTACAGCGAAACCTCATTTATCCGGACCTGACTTCCAAATGAAATCATCCGGATAAACAAATGTCCGGATTAACGGTGCGGAATTGAATGTCGTATATTTAGATGTCCTGACTGCAAGGTTTCCGGAATAAGGAAGTCTTGCTGTATTTGACAGTACCGAGTCCTACTGATGAGATCCACGTTGATGATCATCCCTGCTCTAGTGGGAAAATAGTGGACAACACGACGGATTCGACAGAATGCAACATACAAAACCACATGCATGAACACGGTTGTATTTCTGGAATATATATTTACGATGCACCTCAATATCTCAACAGGATAAACACTACAATGAGACGCCCATTTGTAAAAACAGAAGTTCAGTATATTTCATCAATAGAACATCTCTCATGTCAGCATCACAAATAGTCTTGTGTGCAATAGTCATTGTTTACTGTAAAGTTAACAGAGGAAAGAGTAACGTCCGAAACAGCTATTGTTAATAAAAATCAATACATGAAACACGATGCTACCACAGAGACTATAAGACCTACTCCATAATGGTATTTCTTCCTGACGCAAGCACGATGTGTGGATTTATATAGATCTGATCTGAGTGTTTACACTCGAGATTTCCTGTATACCGAATGAACCTGGCGAGGAAGCGCCACGTGATCTCACAAGGCACTAGGTGCATGATTTCTGTAACGGCAGCACTCGCTTTCAGCCGCTGTCCCCAAAGATCCAATGAACGTAGATTCGATTCCCGTGTTCAATCAAATTATGCTCTTTGGTTTGTCAGCACCAGATTCAGTAAGGGTCGGTTTCAGTGTCATTTTTGTACCCGCTAAAATAATGGTCCCCATTAAATTGACAACACTCGGTACTCCATCATTATCATATTCGCCCTGGTCCGTGAAGATCCGGGTAGAGAATAGCAACCCATGCTTTCCGTAAAAGGAGACTATGTTTGTCGTATGCGGCGACTGACGGGATCGGGTGGTCAGCCTCGCTGACTTGGTTTATGCATGTCATCGTATCCCAGTTGCGTAACTCGATACTCATGATGTGAATCACTGGATTGTCTGGTCCAGTCTCGATTATTTACATACCGCCTTCATATAGCTGAAATATTGCTGAGTGCGGCGTTAAACAAACAAACAACAACAAAAAGGCTTGAATCCAGTTGTCTGGGTTACTTGGATGCGAACGAAATTGTACATTTCTTAGGAAAATTTAAATGCTTGACCAGGTGAAGTGACAGCCTTAGCAAGTACTATCCAGCCACATAAACGAAAAGGCTCCTTTCACTCTCATTGACATCAGATCTTAGTGCTGACTCCTGGTACACATGGATCTGAGGACACCGAATTACAGGTCACGTCAGAGCGACCTTTCGTCCGACCAATCAGAGCGACGCTGACCAGATCTCGAAAGTCCGTTTTCTGATCATGCAATCTCGAAAAGGTCAGCACGAGCCAGTCCGAGCGACAGTTACGGGCTCGACAGATTCCGTCAAAAGCATCGCCTATCGCTCGCTTCAATGGGACAAACTTTGAAACGAAAGTACAATCTCGGTCATCTATTAAACATTGCAGAAAATTTTATATTGTTTATAAATTTTGAATCGAGAACTTTGGCAAACACTATTTTTTATTGCGCAGTCTGGAATGGAAGTCGACAGCTGATGATGACTTCCTGTTGGCCATTTCATTGGACGGTCAAAGTTCGCGAAAGGTCGTTCTGCAATGACCTGTAATGGGATGTCCTCAGATCTTTCTGCAGCACTGTGATCTGATTTTAATGTGATTGGATTCTTTCATGTTGCTGCTAAAACCGAAAGTTACCGAGTCTCACACAGAGAGTGTTTATGTTGCAATCACACTCGCCACAACGTCTAGACTGGCCGAAAATGAAGTTGAGGAAGCACAGCTCCGTTCTCCGTAAAATCTGGGACCGGCTTATCGAGGTTCCTATTCTGTCTCCAAGACCCTAGATAATAAATCGTAAAAGCATTTGGCAAGTCTTGATTGCCTCAGCCTGAATATAAGCATATATATATTGGTCTATATATTTATTTATCTTTAATAAGATAACTTTTATTTCTGGGACTAAATGTTCGCCTGCGATGTTCCAGTTTACAGTGTTCCGATTTAAAGGAGCCCCTGCATCGCGGCTTGAAGAGAGAGTACGCAAATGTGTGGTGGAAGCGACCTGTCAGTACCCAATGACCGTGGACACTATGCTAGCAATTAGATGCATGGGACGTCATTTATCTTGCCTTGGTCAATTAAGGGCCTTTCCTGGAGATATAAATATTGTTTATTAGACACGAGATAAAATATGGTCTAATTAACGTCTTTTTGTGTGCACGTAAATCAGCTGTTCGGGCCCTCTGATCTGAGGTATTTGCACCACTGCTATTGGCAATTACCACAACTATATATCCGAGTCCAGTGTTGACCTCTGCAAACTGTGTGGTATGTACTGTAATCAGCTGTAATAACACTGACTGCAATACGATACCTGTTTTCTGTAACACTGTAATTCACTGTTACTGGTCCACTTTGTATACTCGTCAGACAAACTGTATATGGATATTTTGGAATACAAAGATATGGTCATATATATTACTCAAAAGAAGTTGAAGAACGCCATATTTTTTTCATATGACTATAGTTAATCTGTCTTGTCACGACATATTTACTATAGTCATATGAAAAAATCGGGTGTTTGTCATGACAGTTAAACTATAGTCATGAAAATGTCGGGTGTTCTTTAACTTCTTTTGAGTAGTATATATTGCATCTCACTGAACTGCTGGCTATATTTTAGATATGAAGCTAAAATATATTCTTGGCTCCTCTTTCAAAATATATGCCTTGAATTAGTATCAAAGTAGATGAAATTTGTTTGTAATTGTATTTTTCCATCGATCTAATATTTTTCGATAGCTCCCTCTCGCTTCCAATTTCACAGTTCATCCATTTGTGTAGTACCCTTGTGCGGTACTCTTGTAGTACACTGGTGCGGTACTCGTGTAGTACCTTTGTGCGGTATTCGTGTAGTACCCTTGTGCGGTACTCGTGTAGTACCTTTGTGCGGTATTCGTGTAGTACCTTGGTGCGGTACTCGTGTAGTACCCTTGTGCGGTACTCGTGTAGTACCTTTGTGCGGTATTCGTGTAGTACCTTGGTGCGGTACTCGTGTAGTACCTTTGTGCGGTACTCGTGTAGTACCCTTGTGCGGTACTCGTGTAGTACCTTTGTGCGGTATTCGTGTAGTACCTTGGTGCGGTACTCCTATAGTACCTTTGTGCGGTACTCGTGTAGTACCCTGGCGCGGTACTCCTATAGTACCTTTGTGCGGTATTCGTGTAGTACCCTTGTGCGGTACTCGTGTAGTACCTTTGTGCGGTACTCGTGTAGTACCCTTGTGCGGTACTCGTGTAGTACCTTTGTGCGGTATTCGTGTAGTACCTTGGTGCGGTACTCCTATAGTACCTTTGTGCGGTACTCGTATAGTACCTTGGTGCGGTACTCCTATAAGACCTTGGTGCGGTATTCGTGTAGTACCTTGGTGCGGTACTCCTATAGTACCTTTGTGCGGTATTCGTGTAGTACCCTTGTGCGGTACTCGTGTAGTACCTTTGTGCGGTATTCGTGTAGTACCCTGGTGCGGTACTCGTGTAGTACCTTTGTGCGGTATTCGTGTAGTACCTTGGTGCGGTACTCCTATAGTACCTTTGTGCGGTACTCGTGTAGTACCCTGGTGCGGTACTCGTGTAGTACCCTGGTGCGGTACTCGTGTAGTGCCCTGGTGCGGTACTCGTGTAGTACTTTTACGCGGTACTCGTGTAGTGCCCTGGTGAGAATACTGTGTATCATCATGGGCATCTCATCTGACAGCAAGTCTCTAGATTTGCTTCGTCGAGTGAGTGAGTTGGGTTTAACACCGCCTTTAACAGTATTCCAGTTATATCACGGCGTGTCAGCTAAATGTGTGAGGAAAGCCCCAAGTGATGCAGGTCTCAGACGTTTACCACTTCGGTGAAACCCACGAGCACGGGTATGGTATTGACAAACCTAGAAACATAATCGGGGCGAACCGGGATTCGAACCCACGATCATAGGTTTCTGGCGTGCCCAAGGGACGCAACTCTGCACAGCGAATCGCGGCTCCTCAGACCACTGGGCCATTGCTTCGTCGATGTGTGTGTGTGTGTGTGTGTGTGTGTGTGTGTGTGTGTGTGTGTGTGTGTGTGTGTGTGTGTGTGTGTGTGTGTGTGTGTGTGATTTCCCATCAACTGTCAGCTGCAGATAGGTGGGCCTATAAATATTCGAGAAGATGCCAGTTAAAAATATTGCACCAAGGGACCCTTACTAAATGAGTTTGTGCTTATGTCGTTTTCAGCAAAATTAAAGATAAGATGTAATTGGCCTTTTTAATTCCACCGTAACATCTTAACCAGTATTTATGTCTTTGATGAGAATGATAACGGTTTAGATAGTCGTTAAACTAGCCACACACCCCACTTGCATTACCAATGAACTCTTTACATCGTTGTGTGATTCGCTGGAAGAGGTCATTTTATAATTGCACGATGTTTGGAGTCATGCTCCTCAAGGGAACTACATCAATAACTTGGCCCCTTGTGGTTGACTGGGAACCTGTCTACCGATTTCGGTTACGCTAAATGGTCCGAGCGGTCGTGTTGGTGAACAGTAATACCAATAAACTTCGGTGTTAACCCGGTACCTATTTCTGTATCCCACTGCTGGAAGCCGTTAGTGTGGATATGGTCCTCGTCTGTGGACTGGTGTGAATACAGACTGCGCGGCTCATGACGTACACTGGTGTATATTGCACGCCATACAAATCTCGAAACATACCGCAGTGTGGCAGATCGCGTACTCTAAACACTATGTAAATGCGATCACATGCTGAAGTTATGTGCCCATTTCCTAGCCCCTCAACCCTGTTGTGATATTGAAATAATATATGTCTAAATAATACTTTCCCCCAGGTACAACACGGTTTATTTCCGAACATATGGATGCAATAAATATTCTTTAAAAAAGCCAAAACAATCCTTTTTTCCTAAAACCTTCGCATGTTCAACTATATTTTGTGATACAACTTTCATGAAATTTTCATTTTGAAAATGCATCTGACAACGACTCATGTCGGACTTTGAACGATGCTGTTCTTTTAAATATTGTATTTAATTTGTTTGTTCTTTGTAAACAGTGCAAAGGTAAACATCTGCTATGGACATTTGCAAATATCAGATGTCTTCTATTAAAGACCAGGCTGACGTGAGCACTGGTTCCAGGGGTTTTAAAATAAGACCGGGCTTCTGAAAAGGGCCGGGTCAGCTAAAGTTAATATTTCCCCATTACATTTGAATACCCAAGTCCCCACGGCGATAGTTCATTCGTTGAGCGACCCGTGCTGCCGCCGCCACCTGTCAAATCTTTCCATTTAGTCTGTCTCCTAGTGCTGCACCATGACCGTGGAATATATTTATTTTATGAAAATAAAATCTAGAAACGCATACAAAAGCAAGTCTAGTCAGCTCTAGCTGGCTCTGTTCAACAAATCATTCTGAAATCAGCATAGGGATTTTTTTTATTTTTAGAGTCAAGAAGGATATTGTGTAATATAAGATTTCAGAGTCTAAATGTTAGTCTATCTGTCTCCCAGACCATAGGGGGGAAAAAGAAGTCCAACTCAAGTCTCGAATGATATGGCAAGTCTTGATTGCCTGAAATTAAAGATTATTCTGGTCCCCATTTCGATTTTTTTTATTTTGTAAATATATATTTTGAAATAAGTCAACTTTAGTTCTGGGACTAGATGTCAGTCTACTCTCCACTGCGCTAGGCGCTTTACAACTATGCATGGAGTTGAGGGACTGACTCGTATTGTATAATATATGCCTACAAAGTGACGACTGTCGTCACGCCGAATACTTTTCTCCAACTAAAACGTTTTGTTTGTCAATTTTTGTCTCTTTCATTTCAACTATGTATTTAATATAGTGAGAATGTTTTGGTGTTAGTCTGCAATCTCGAAACAATTTGATTAAACAAACAAACAAACAAACGTTAGTTTCTGGGAAATACCACTTTAGTCAGTCGTAAACCATTTCACACCTCACTACAATGGCATTCCCGTAGACATAAACAAACATATACATGTCTATCCCCCGTGAGGATCCAAGTTAGAATTGGTCTTCAGCAGCCCATGCTTGTCGTATAAGAGGCGACTAATGGGATCGGGTGGTCAGGCTCGCTGACTTGGCCACTCATGTTGGCCTGGCCCCGTTCCACTAAGCGATCGTAGCGCTACTCCCGTCGTAAGTCCGTGTTAAAGTATGGGAGTTAAGATCATCTTAACGCTAAGATTGTTTTTTGAAACGGGGCCCTGGTCTGTAAGTAAACTTGTTGTTTTTGCTGGGTTTATTCTTAACACGGCACAATCTTCCAGCTACATGACGGCGGCATGTAAAGATTCGTGTCTTAGCCAGACAATCCAGTGATTGACATCGCGAGCTACGATCAGAATATGATGACATGTCAGCAACCAAGTCACCGAGTCTGACCACCCGATCCTAGTCTAACATCCAGTCTCTGGAAAGAAAATATTTTACAGAAAAACAGTTCTTAAATTATCCTAATATAATATAATAAAAAGGAGCCCAGAGACTCATTTCATTTTCGAAACAGCAGTGATTTAGATTTAGATGGGCTGTATTGGACAGCTTTGTTTCAGGATCTGGACGACAAACTACACCCGATCCATGTAGTCACCTTTAACGACATTCACAGCTGGCTGGGGATTTACCCGGATTACCAACGGGTAGAAAATAAACCCCGGGCTCAAAGTAAGGGACATGTGATATAAGTACTCATCAAAATAATCCCAAATATAAAACACTTTATGCGAAATCATATTTATTATTAATGTGATATGTATAACCTATATGGGCATTTGAAATGAAGAACTATGCCCTGACCATGTGTATGAATATTTCTGATGTATATTCCCAGTGATGTTGATAACGATATATGCACTGTTCCTGAACGATGCAGGTCGAGTTTCCTCGTCATAACATGATTCATGTTGTGCAAGAGTCCCTAGGGTGACTATATATGTCAATAAATCAGATAAAAACATCCCGGGAATTCACAAATATGTCTATAGGAACATTCATCACAATACCCCTATGGTCTTGTTGTCTGTGTTATCTTTCCAATGATATCCCTAGTGAGGGCCTGTGATCGACAAACCTGGGCCGAAGCGAGGATTTGTACTATAACGTGAAACGTTGCTGATTCAGACTATCTTTATATTTTGGTGATATTACTGCTTGGTGCAGGGCCCCGTTCCACGAAACGATCGTAGCTCCAATATTCTAACATAGACTTAGGACAGTCTGAGCGCTAAGGTCGCTTTGTGGTTGGGGTTCCAGATGACATTTGTATCAGTCACTATATAGCCTTGAATAGGCCCTCCCCATGTCTCAGCAACGGATATTCGATTATTCGAATTAAGGACATTTCACTGTTATAATTAGAATGAACCATACTTTCGGGACAATTGGTGTTCGATATGCATATGAGTGAGTGAGTGAGTGAGTGAGTGAGTGAGAACCCACAACCTAAGGGAAGCAACTCTACACAGCGAATTACGGAGGCTTGGGAGTGCCTAGACTGACATTTACTTCTGGAAATAAAGTTATCTTATTTAAAAATATATATCTACAAAATAAAAATAATAAAATCCAAATGGAGGCTAGACGGTACAATTCCCCATGTGGGTACAATGTGTGAAGCCCATTTCTTTTGTCCCCCGCCGTAATGTTGCTTGAATATTGCTGAACGCGGCGTCAAATCAAACTCACACCTCACTAGTATTGCTACAGTCGTGTGATCATCATCATTATTAATTTTATTTATCATAATCATCATCATCATCATCAGATTAAAATAAATAAATGCAGCAAAGAGGGTTTGGGAGATCCTGGCAGAGTCAGGCTGGTTAGGCTCATCATCAGCTCAGGGCCCTTGCCCCCTCTACACGCAGGCCAGACAGTGAATGGGACTCCTCCCAGGAAGCGCTGCCTAGTCGAACCCACCCAGAACCTTTAGGGGAATGTGAAGACTCCCCAACACTGCAGCCTTCTGCATTACCAAACTTGTCAGCAGGTCTGTATTCCCGGCTGCAAACCCGGGTACTCTCCTATTGTTATTATTATTTAAACAAGAATAAGCTCGACCTGCCTCATTTTACCAGAACCATATGCATGCAGAACTATACGCCATAGACTACCACCGAAGATAAAGATCCCCGATCTACCAGAGTGTAAATCTTTACCCTTGTTCCCAGTTTTGATAAATACGTGCTACGTGCATTCAACACGCACGTCCACATATATAGTACCTATCCCTGTCTGGGGTTAGTATTGTGGGCGTCGTGGCCCCGATCAAGCGTAATTTCAATTTCTATGTCAAGATATACGATTATTATGGTTAGTCGCCGCCATGTTGTAATTACCTGTGTAGACGATATTTTAATGGTTTATCCTCATTCTGGGCCAATGTAAACGACATCTTGGCCCTGAGCGAAGCACATACCCCGTGCCTGTCATAACACACGCACATCTGACATCAACATATGTAAAATCCATTACACCACGACCTGCTGACAGTAATTACACTATTCAGGAGAGGGGCGCATGCACTTCCGCCGTCTCTGTAAACACCATCTATAATGAAATGCACGTGCGCACGTGGAGGTTGTTCATTCAATTAATAACGATAAAAATGGTATAACACATAAATGTTAATTGTTTACAAAAACTTTCATGACTAAAGTCGTTCAGGAGGTCTCAAGTTAGATCTGGTATTAAATGCTGTTGAAATATACTGACATTTCTTCAAGTATTTATCTTTAAAGGTCTTTCGGGTGACAGGGATGGCCAGGTTATCTTAGGCGTCGCAACACTCTGTGATGGGTTATTTCCCTTGCACGGGCCAGGATATATTGATCATTGGTTCGAATCACAGATTCACCTCAAGTGTAACCACGTGATGAAAACTCAATGATGATGTTTATCGCTTAGAAGTTCAGCATTTCTTGTACAGAGCACATTTCATTTTTTTGCCATTACTGTAACTCATATTCCTTATCGCCGGAATTGCTATTTTACTATGTATGTATACGTATTAGCACACATGCATCTATCCCCCTTAATAAAGAATCGCGATATTTCGTGATTCTATTGGCTAGGACTACAGAAAGGAACACTGACCTAATCACTGATGATGATAATAATACTAATAATCCGGGCTATTAGCTTTGCGGTTCTGGACGAGATTTCGTGAATACGTGGTGCCATTACCTCCATCACAACTCCATCAATGTGAAACAAGAACAACTAGAGGAGCTGTGTCATGGAAGCAGATAGGTCCCGTCATCCACCCCATGGCTACCACTACCAGTACCATTACCAGTGCTTCTACTACTACTACTACTACTACTACTACTACCACTACTACCAATACTACTACTACTACTACAACTACTACTACTACCACAACTACTACTACTACTACCCCTACGACTACTACTGCCACTACTACCCCTACCACAACTACTACTACCACGACTACTACTACTACCACAACTACTACTACTACCACAACTACTACTACTACTACCACAACTACTACTACTACTATTACTACTATTACTACCGAAGGCCCGGGTTCGATTCTCTACACGGGTACAATGTGGGAAGCCCAACTTTGATGTCCCCTGTCATGATATTGATGATATTTTGCTAAAAGCGGCGCAAAACCATAGTCACTACTACTAGTGCTGCTTCTGCGGCTACAACTGCTACAGCTACCAACACTACTACCCCTACCACTACTACTACCACAACCACTACTACCCCTAAAAATACTACTACCACCACTACTACCCCTACCACTACTACCCCTGCCACTACAACTACCACTACTACTACTACTACTACCATAACTACTACTACCACTACTACCACCACTACTACCCCTACCACTACTACCCCTGCCACTACTTCTACTACTGCTACCACTACTACTACCACTACCACCACTACTACTACCCCTACCACTACTACTACCACTACTACCCCTACCACAACTACTACTACTACTACGATATTACTACTGAACATCAAAGTAAAATGTCGATTTTTTCAGCAAATTTAGCTTCTTGTGTCTTTTGTGATGAGCTTTTTATGTATATTCATGTTCTGGCTATGGCGAACAAATAGGATGTCCCGTAACCTGGATCCAATAACACAACTTCCATACCACCCAATATCGACTAGTGCCACTTTTATACAGTTTCTTGCAGTAATACTTTCATACCCTCCGCCCTGGACCTGGACACAATGCAAACGGTTCCATACCCCTTAAGCCAAAATACAACACTTCGATATACATGTTCCAATAACTACACACAAAAAGGGAAACCCAAACCTGGATATTAAAGGCCCTGCTTTGTGTTTTTGGAGTTGGTAATCTTAGCGGAATGTGCAAATACTAATTGCATGTCCGATTGTAGCGAACCTGTGTTTGAACGTGAGATCGCTGCAGCGTGGTTGAGGTCTAATTGACCTCGCGCTGAAGATTCCCTGACTTTCTAAGAATTCCTCTGTTAAGCACTGCACGCGCGAATCTCTCCTCAGGGCCATTCGATCATAGCGAGCTTGTTGTCAGCTACTCGTGAGAGGCCATCACGATTTGTCACAATTTGCAATTCCTTACGCAAAAAACTTCTTTGAATCAATTACTGACACGAAGTCTGGTAGTTATCTTTGTCATTTACTGGCCTATTTCAGAACTCACGAGGGCGTCAGCTGTCAGTGGCGTTATCATTGTTACAGTATTTGTATGTGATTAAAAGCTTACCGTGACCATCCAGTCTTATCAGCTGATTGAGGATGGAGAAATGAGTGTTTATAGGGATAGCTGACAGACAATGGCTAAAGGACCAATCGTGGTTTATCTTTTGTTTTATTTTATGCAAATATTTTACCATTTTTTGTTTCGACATCCATAATCCAGAAGGACTTCATGCATCCAGTCGAACCTCGTTATCTCGAATGTACCGATACCTCGATCGTATTCTCCGGTCTCGACTTCCACACAATATAAATACACTCGAGATTCAAATATATAGCGCTATTTCGAAACTTGGACTCCAACTTGGACTTTACTACATAATGCCACATTAACAGTTTTGAGAAGCGCAAGTGTATCTTGTACCTGTATGGTTTTTTGGCCAAGAGTGGAACACAAATGTTTGTTTCCGGGATGAAAGGTGCATTTACATGAACGAGTACGTGTGCGTCTTCGTAAACCGGTATATCCCTGCGTATATCATTATGCACGGGGATATACCGGTTTACGAAGACGCACGCGTACACGCACGAAGGAAAAAAACAGACGCAAAAACATAAATACGAAAAATATGAATAAATAGATTAAGATGTGTTATTCAATCTGAATTGCAAATATCAAATTCCAATCAATAAAATTACATTAGAAAGATCAAACGTATCATATGTTACTACGAAATATGAACTAAATGAGTTTGAAACCAAATCGGCACCTCAATGAAGAATTCATCAAAGTATAGTAGAACTTTACGAGTGCAGCGCATATCCGTGATTAGGAACGAAGTCGCCTTCTGCAGTTGGGTGTGTATGAAAGGACTGTGATACCTTATTAAATAAGATACATTCATCTGACACTGTAACCCAAACTGATGAGGAGAGGTAGTCATCATTCGGGACAATTACGTCAATTCTACACGCCACCTATCCCAGTAGTGTTACAAGGCAACTATGCACGTCAGCCCACACATCGAAATCGACACATCGCTCTGCCGTGAACCCTTGACCCCTGTTGAGTGTCGAAGTGATTACAGGAAGCGCCAAGATGCACGTGGCTGCAATGAATATGTCATGTGACTGTCATGTGATGCTGAATGCAATTACCTCAGTTGTGGTAGCAGCTGAGGAATACGTGATGTGAAAGGAAAGCCAGAAGTATGATTTATGAAGTATCGACCGATTAATAAATGAAATACAATGTGTCGCACCTACACGGCATGCTATGACAGCACCATTTATTATTGAAACAGCTGATGTTTGCAGAAATGCATATTTAGCCTAGTTTAGATAAATGCGCTTGTGCATGGAGTTGGGACATCCTGACACACATAAACATTAATTATAGCCATGTTTATCTCGAAGAGATGAAAGCAAAGTTTAATATTATTTCATATTAAACTCGCTCATGTGTGCAAAAAGTATTCTGGAAATTTATGATGCACGAATGAACCTTTTGAGGTTGAAATTCTCCTTATGCAGCGTTTAAGGTTGTGAAGGTAGGATGAGTGGTTCTGGGCTAGGGTGTAATGAGCGTCATAAACTGGGAGCGTGTGAGCGTGAACGAGTTAGAGAGATGCAGGGAACGGTTAGATAGTGGAGGGTGAGGGGAAAGAAGTGAGAGAAAAGAGAATGAAGAGGTGTGGGGGTAAATACAGGAGGGGCGTTGAATGAGAGAAAATAAGAGGGAAGAAAGAAAGTACACAGATATGTACAGAGACAAAGACGGGGCGGTGTGTGTGTGTGTGTGTGTTTATGTCTCTGTGTGAATGTCTGTGTGTGTATGTCTGTCGGTGTGTGTCTGTCTGTGTGTATGTCTGTGCGTGTGTCTGTCTGTCTGTGTGTGTTTATATGTCTCTGCGTGTATGTCTGTGTGTGCGTGTGTCTATCTGTGTGTGCGTGTCTGTCTGTCTGTGTGTCTGTGTGTGTGTGCGTGTGTCTGTCTGTGTGTGCGTGTCTGTCCGTCTGTGTGTGTGTCTGTGTCTGTGTGTGTGTGTGTGTGTGTGTGTGTGTGTGTGTGTGCGGACACAGGGAAACGTTTTTGTAGAGGGTTGGCGGAATAATATTTACGGAAACTTAGAAGTCTAGGAATAGATGTAAATTATAAGACGAGAGAAGAGCATCGAGTTGGAAGGCGAGAAAGAAGAGAGAACGAACAAGAAAGGACGAACTTATAGAGGTTACACAGAATCAAGGAGAAGAGATCGACTATATGCAGGTCGCTGTTGAGAAGCTTTTTGAATACTCAAAACAACATGTCATACTTTTTCGTTCTACTAATTTAAACACAGTAATCACCCGCGCGTAAACTCATCCGCGAACAACTTGTAAACGTGACACGACAACATAGGAACTAGCTACAGGCGAGCCCCGGCAGATCCAGAATCTATTAAGCCAATCCCGTACGTATTGCTTTTAATACACGAAAATATAGTGAGTCAGTTCCTCTGAGCTGCTCTTTCAGTTATCCGAACAAAAGGCTTTTACGATTGCCTCAAGTCACCAGTGTATCAGTCAGGCTTGAAGGAAATGTAATTTCAACGTTGAAGACTCCTCAAGCACGGCTAATGTACACAGTGAGGATTCGGTCAGCAATCCTGGCTCCAGCCAATTGTGACCCGCGATGACCAGATCCATTGCGAGGCAAGGAATGCACGATGAACCGATGTTCGTGTGAATATATTAACCGAAAAACTGACCAATCAGATCGCGGTATTTTAGGTCACGACGAGTCCAGCCTATCGCTGCCGCGTCCTTGTCATGCCTGTTTTCCCACGGCTCACACACTGAACGAGGCTTGTGTTGTGTGTGGAATCTGTAGTAAACAGTGTTTTGAGTTATTGTTGGTTACATGACATCGTGTTCATTTTACTGCGCATTTAAGTTTGTTTTGTATCAAATATCTCTGGTTTTCTTGGAAATGGGATCTGTCTAACGGTGAACACTAGCCAGATGTATTGTAATTTTGGATTTAATGTGATCTGAGTACGAAATCGACTTATTTAGAAGGACGCCTTAAAGTCTCGTACGTGTTCTTGCTTGGTGTTTGTGTTGAAAAGAAAACACGTACAAGTTTTTATCAAACCTTTCGTCGAGATTTACAAATAGTAGCGAGTATGGAATGGAAAGTTTGCCCCCATTTCATGAACGTAATATAAATAACAATGTAACTGCAAATCTGCCATTTTAAAAGACGATCTGTGGTTCATGCCTATATATGGCTAGGATGGGTGCAGTGTCCGATACTAGCTACATCTATACTGGAGGGACGGTCGTAGCAGTCGTCGAAGTCGTTGTAGTGTTTGTAGGAGTAGTAGCATTAGTAGTAGATGTAGTAGTAGTAGTTGTAGTAGTAGAAGTAACAGCAGTAGTAGAGGAGGTAGTAGTTGTAGTAGTAGTAGTAGTAGTAGTAGTAGTAGAAGTAGAAGTAGTAGTAGTTGTAGTAGTAGAGATAGTGGTGGTGGTTTAGGCAGTCATCAAACACCTGTATCTTGTACCTGCAGCGTTATCAAGCACTTGTATCTTGTACCTTCTTCGTCATCAAGCACCTGTACCTTGTACCTGCTTCGTCATCAAGCACATGTAGCTTGTACCTGCAGCGTCACCAAGCACATGTAGCTTGTACCTGCAGCGTCATCAGGCACATGTATCTTGTACCTGCATCGTCATCTAGCACATGTATCTCGTACCTGCTTCGTCACCAAGCACCAGTACCTTGTACCTGCACCGTCATCCAATACATGTAGCTTGTACCTGCACCGTCATCCAATACATGTAGCTTGTACCTGCATCGTCACCAAGCACCTGTATCTTGTACCTGCATCGTCAGCAATCACATGTACCTTGTACCTGCATCATCATCAGGCACATGTACCTTGTGCCTGCACCGTCATCAAGCACATGTATCTTGTATCTGCACCGTCATAAGGCACATGTATCTTGTAGCTGCTTCGTCATCAAGCAACTGTACCTTGTACCTGCTTCGTCACCAAGCACCTGTAGCTTGTACCTGCATCGTCACCAAGCACATGTAGCTTGTACCTGCACCGTCATCAAGCACCTGTACCTTGTACCGCATCGTCATCAAGCACCTGTATCTTGTACCGCATCGTCATCAAGCACCTGTAGCTTGTACCTGCATCGTCATCAAGCACCTGTATCTTGTACCTGCACCGTCATCAAGCACCTGTACCTTGTACCGCATCGTCATCAAGCACCTGTACCTTGTACCGCATCGTCATCAAGCAACTGTACCTTGTACCTGCTTCGTCATCAAGCACCTGTACCTTTTACCTGATTCGTCATCAAGCACCTGTAGCTTGTACCTGCATCGTCACCAAGCACATGTAGCTTGTACCTGCAGCGTCATTAGGCACATGTATCTTGTGCCTGCTTCGTCATCAGGCACATGTATCTTGTACCTGCATCGTCACCAAGCACATGTAGCTTGTACCTGCACCGTCATCCAATACATGTACCTTGTTCCTGCACCGTCATCAAGCAGATGTACCTTGTACATGCATCGTCACCAAGCAGATGTACCTTGTACATGCATCGTCACCAAGCACATGTACCTTGTACATGCATCGTCACCAAGCACATGTACCTTGTACCTGCATTGTTATCAGGCACCTGTACCTTGTACGTGCATCGTCACCAAGCACATGTATCTTGTACCTGCATCGTCACCAAGCACATGTACCTTGTACATGCATCGTCACCAAGCACATGTACCTTGTACCTGCATTGTTATCAGGCACCTGTACCTTGTACGTGCATCGTCACCAAGCACATGTATCTTGTACCTGCTTCGTCATCAAGCACCTGTATCTTGTACCTGCATCGTCACCAAGCACCTGTATATTGTACGTGCAGCGTCATCAAGCACCTGTACCTTGTACCTGCATCGTCACCAAGCACATGTATCTTGTACCTGCACCGTCATCAAGCACATGTAGCTTGTACCTGCAACGTCACCAAGCACATGTAGCTTGTACCTGCATCGTTATCAGGCACATGTACCTTGTACCTGCATCGTCACCAAGCACATGTAGCTTGTACCTGCATCGTCACCAAGCACATGTACCTTGTACCTGCATTGTTATCAGGCACATGTAGCTTGTACCTGCATCGTCACCAAGCACCTGTATCTTGTACCTGCATCGTCACCAAGCACCTGTACCTTGTACCTGCATCGTCAGCAATCACATGTACCTTGTACCTGCACCGTCATCAAGCACATGTATCTTGTATCTGCATCGTCATCAAGCACATGTATCTTGTATCTGCATCGTCATCAAGCACATGTATCTTGTATCTGCATCGTCATCAAGCATCGGCGCTTTGTCAAGACATGAATCTTAAACTTGTCACATCCGCACGATTATTTGATATTAGATTCTCAGTTTCAAGACTGACAATCAAAGACACAGTGCTAGGAAGATATCAGCTTTGATTTCTGTTGCTTAGGGTCTCGCTGTCTCGAGTCTGAATAATCTTTTCGCTTTTATGAATAATTTGGACGGTGTTATTTAATTATCTAACAACTGAGCCAAATCTTTCCACATAATCTAATTCACGGATGTATAATTGATATATTTGACACAACAACATTTCAGATCCATCTAATCAAGAATGATACCAAGTTCGTTTCATATTCTGTTCCTCAACGGAGCTACGCTGATCTAATCATGATGTACCATTCGTTCAAAAGGTCACGTGAAATTGCTAAAAGGCACAGCCCTTAAACAGGCACTCCCTTGTTGTTTTGTAATATAGCAATACCCCTACGTCCTTTCATATCACATTATTCAACGTGTTTCTGAATAAATAAACTGTGGTGTTTGTTAGAAGCAAACAATAAACATGCTACCATCAGTTTTAATTGCAAACGATGCCGTTTCAACAAGAAACATAAAACATGATGAATCGGGAATATATACTGAACCGTATCTGCAGAAACGGTAATGTCTACAGCATCTGCATGTGACGGGGCAGATAGGACTATTGTCAGCCATTAACCCAGATTCTCGTCAACGGAAGTACTGATGTTATTGTCAGCGTAGTGGCAGTTTATACGACCTATAGACACGTGAAATGTATTTTAGATGTGATCCGGGCTATCCCTCACGTGGGACTATTGTTCTCACGCGTTTGAAGTTATATACATAGCGTTAAAACCAAACCATTTGCCGAGGCCCTCGAAGACCCTCCCAATGTCATGTATACTGACTTAGATGTGTGGGAAGGATTGACTTAGATGTGTGGGAAGGATTTGGTCCATGACAACCCCGCGAAGTCAGTAGACGGGTGGTAGTTGTGGGCTGGTGGTTGTAGTCGTGATGGTGGAGACTTTGTGATTAATAGAAGCAGTAGTGAAAATATGATAGTAGATATGTCAAAGGCGTCCGTGGTAATAACACCACATTCATTGGTTGCAGCAGTACAAGTAGTGCTGACAGAAGGAACAGAGTATAAACTGTAGCCGCAGTAACAGTAGTGGTTGTTTTAGTAGTAGCAGTAGCATAGTAGTTGTTGAACGTTGTGGACTAGTACAACAGTAGCAGTAACCACAATAGTAGTAGTCGCATTAGTAGTAGTAGTAGTAGTAGTAGTAGTAGTAGTAGTAGAAATAGTAGTAGTAATAGTAGCGGTAGTGGTAGCAGTTGTTGTAGTGGTAGTAGTAGTACTAGTAGTAGAATCAGTAGTAGTAGTAGTAGCAGCAGCAGCAGTAGTAGTAGGAGTAGTAGAAATAGTAGTAGTAGTGGTAGTAGTTGGAGTAGTAGTAGTAATAATAGTAGTAGTGGTAGTAGTAGTAGTAGTTGTAGTAGTAGTAGTTGTAGTAGTTTTAGTAGCAGTAGTAGTTGTAGTAGTAGTAGTAGTAGTAGAAGTAGTAGTAGTAGTAGTAGTAGTTGTAGTAGTAGTAGTTGTAGTAGTTGTAGTAGTAGCAGTAGTAGTTGTAGTAGTTGTAGTAGTAGCAGTAGTAGTTGTAGTAGTTGTAGTAGTAGTAGTAGTGGAGCAGAAGCAACAGTAGATGTAATGGTAGGAGGAGTAGCAACGGTAACAACAGTAGTATATTACAGACTTAATTACATATTTCAGGTTGAATACAGACTGTTTATATCAACGTGATATTGTTGTTTTCATTATCACGATATTTCATCACTTCATCACACATTAGTATTTTCCGTCTTTCAAGTTGTTGTTTTTTAGACTCTATCTGATTACCCCAACGCCACACCGCTAGCCATGTTACACATATTCGCCCATCTGGTTACTTTTCTTTCATCAGGGGTTCCATTACAACCGGATGAGCTCGGTACAAGTTCGACCTGGTCTAAGGGAGGTAATCCCATTTCAAACCAAACAGTTATACTTAAATACAATTGTATCTCACGAGTAGTCCCCCGTTAGTTTCAAATTACACCGTCTGAAGTAGTTGTAAAATCAATCAGTTATCTGACAAACACCAAGAGGTCTGCTTGATAAAACGTTTTCCAAGCTGATATTGCCTCATGAATCTCTTCAAGAGACCACTGTTTACGTCCACAAAAGAACCTTAGTCATATATTTGTTTGATATATTTAATAATGAAAACAGTCATTTGTATTTTCCAAAAAAATTAAGTATATGTGTTCCATTATATAATGTTAAATGTAACTTCCATGATATCCTTTAATGATAAATTATCTATAATCACTCATTTTCTTGATTACATGATTGCTTTGAAACCAGCCTTGTCAGAAAGCCTGTACCCCCAATCACACTTCCAGTCGGCTCATACGACCAGCAAGGGATACACGGTGTATAAAGGGGTTCCTGCCGTTAAGCCACCCTCACGAGGCATTGAAGCTGAAATGAACAGGGATGATCCCAACAATGGTAGCTGATGCTACTCACAGCCACATCAGAATTCCCCAAAGACAACCATGATAATATTGCCACCTGTCCGGTTGTCCTGTGGGATTCAATCCAAAAAAGTACCAGAGTCTGTCCTTTACTAAGAATGTGTTTTCCCAAACATAACATTTATACGATTTGGCCACTTTCTAAATGGCATTGTGTTTTCATAGATTTCGGCCGTGGGAGCCGTGCCAATTTACACATGTCAGAGGGCTACACAAAGTACGTGATCTTGACTACCAGTTGTCGGACTTTCATTGTGTGGAACCTGAGTGAGTTCGATCGCTGACTTTGTGTGGTGGCGATATTGTACCCTCGTACCCCCAACACGTGGATCGTTGCTCATGCGTTCAGTCACTGGTTTGTCTGGCTCTTAAACGGTTATTGACATGTCCATGTGATACAACTGTGACTTAAAAGAAAACAAACAAAACTTAAGGCATGTGCAGATGACTACTGTGTTGCTAATCTTCAGGTTAAAATAGATGACAAATGGTGGACCTCAGAGAAACATGAAACTTTTCAAATGAAAACATGTAGATAAAACATAAAACAACGCATGCACAGTTTCTGAAACATACTTCAGATCTAAACCGGAAGTAATAACACAAACCCAGTTAACCAAACGGAACCGTATACAAGAGTAATGAGTGAGTTGGATTTAACGCCTCTTTGAATAGTATTCCACTTATATAACGCCTGTCAGCTTGATGTGAGAGAAAGCCCGAAGTGATGCAGGTTTTAGACGTTCATTACTTTGGTGAAACCCACGAGCACGGGTATAGAGCTGACAACATAATCGGGGCGAGCCGGGATTCGAACACACTGTCATAGGTTTTCGGCGTGCCCAGGGGGCACAACTCTGCATAGCGATTTGCAGCGCCTTAGGCCATTGGGCCAACCGTACACAACTGTAACAAATTATCATACAACAAAGGTGTTTTAGATGAGATATGTACTGTAAAGCAGTCTCACACTTTGCCGAGGTGGTTGCCGAGCTCCCCCGAGCCTAACTCGGTTAGGACTCGGGAAGAGACTACATATATACGAGTATCATACGAGTACGCTACGAGTGTGCTACGAGCCCCACAGGAGTCCAATAGGAGTCTAATAGGAGTCTATTAAGAGTTGCATACGAGCACAACGATCTCGATACGAGCTGTACGAGTTTGGTACGAGGTGGCTACGAGCTGCTTAATAATTGGCGGGAATATAGCTCGTATTAGACTCGGTCAACTCGGCAATACATTTTGCAGACGATCCTCATACGAGTTATGTCATAGCACCACGAGGTCGCCACGAGGGTACTACGAGTAGGACGAGTGTGTTACGAGTTTGTTACGAGTTTGTTAGGATGTGGCTGGCGGCCCGACTGTTTTGAGCAGTTCCCAAAATCTCGTAGATCAGTACGAGGTACCCCGAGTTTAGTACGACCTACGAGTACCCCCGAGTCAGCTCGGGTCCATACTCGGGACGCAACACGGCAAAGTGTGAGAGTCCCTGAACATTCCATGGGGAAACAGTGGCAATATTACACTATCACAAACTACAAAATACTAGTATATGCACAATAAGCGCTAACCACACAGGTACATTCAACATACAAAGGAGGTACATTATAACAATTATATTTTAAAACAAGTGTGTTATAATTTTATGGAAACAATATGAGAATTGAGCAAAACTATTGCATGTTATACATACAACGAATTTGTTTGTAATTGTAGATATGATAACAGATCTTAGAAATTGTTTCACGATAGTTGTTGTTAAATTTTTTAAGAACTGTTCCTTACAGAGTGTACCAAATTCTTTATCATGATCGAGGATTATTTGTAATTTTCTTTCTTGGTTGTATTTTACACAAAACAGTGCATGATGTTGCTCATCTTCTAAGACATCACGTTTCACAGAGACGTTGTTCCAATGGGGTTGGTGTTTTTGTATATCTACCAGTTTCAATTTTTAGTTGTGATTACTTAAACGAAGTTTTGATAAATGTGACCTATGATGTTTGTTTTTACAATATGTAAGATAATTCTCAATATTTATAGATGACTTGACCAACATGTATGTTATTAACTTGCTGTTAGATAAATGGGAATCCCTTAATGAAAACGTGAACATAATTTTACATTTGGACTGAAGTATATTTACAGTGCATTAAATATATTTATTTGTGTTTACTATTTCAAAAGTTTGTTTTATTTAACCCAGCTAACATTTTTTACCAGAAAGATTGATATTTGCTGCCAAAGCATGTTTAAGAATGATATTTGTTTTCTTATCTATATAGGACTTATAATTATTAACAATTTTTTTTATATATTATATGTACTAATAGTGAGTATATACAAAGTTCTGCCTGACAGGCCAGTTATGTGTTTTCTTGCCTTGGTTTGCCTTTTGTTGACACTGTTTCTTTTATTGTGCTTTCCAAAAATAACTACATTAATAGCAACCAATTTGAACTTTACACCAATCATCTCCTCCCATTGCTTACACGTCCTTCCTCAGCATATGACATTCATTATCTGGCAGGGAACAATTGATGCACTTCAGCAATCTCTACTTGTCGTCATTGCGTTAGAGTCAGGTCGAGTTCAGTTGTGTTTGTTGATATGCTTGGCGTTCCCTTTGTTTTCAATGAAACATAATAGGAAGTCTTTATATAAAGCTGACATGGCTTGTCAATGCATGTTGAATGGGCGATCGATTATTAGCCCGGTGGTAAGAAATTGGAGTTACCTCCCTTAGAGCATCGTTTGCTCGTCTGCTCTGCCACCGGCCCCTAAAGCGGGATTGCGAGTGACGTTCCTTGTCTATTTATATATATGGGTCCGGTGTTTCAGTAATATCACTATCCTGCTTCAGGGGTCCGTGTCTTCGGCTAGCAGTCCGTGACGTCTTCCAAACAAGGTGAAACAGTATTGCATTCATTTGCAAATAGATATGTTTTAATGGGAGGGTACCTTTCATTTTGCTGCACGTGCAGTTTGATACGAAGCTGACATTAGAGTATAAAAGCATCCTAACATTGCTCAGTTTCACTAGAAGTTGATGAAAATCTCAACGATTACCCCAGGAAGAAACCCGTGGAATGTGACATATTACATGGATAGTCTAGCCCTTTCTCAGACTGTCAGCGTTGTGAGATCTTTATGAAACATATTGGTGTCCCCAATAGTATTCCATGGTGTTGTGGGAGTTTTAGTGGCGCATTAGTGAATAAAATGGAGTCTTTATTCGTGTTAATATATTTTCCATACTGAAAGGTCATAAAACCCGTTTTTAGGCCCTGGGCTTAAATACATGCATTCCCGGTACTGCTCGCTCTATATAGTATATCACTATTATATATACTGCACAACTGTTTACCCTCCAATACTTCTTTGGTAAACATCGTTACATAGTCATTCCAGCTATAAGACGGCGGTCTGTAAATAATCGAGTCTGGACCAGACATTCCAGTGATTGACATCATGAGCATCGATCTACGCAATCGCGATACAAAGACATGCTTCAACCAAGCCTTAACACACGATATTGTTAGTCGCCTCTTACGACAAGCATGGGTTGCTGAACATCAATTCCAAACCGGTTCTTCACGGTTTCACCAGTTCGGTCTCTGTTTAAAGACTAACAATTGGGTGCTGGGGCACATTCAAACTGGCTCCCCACTGGGAATTCGAACACGTGTAGCACATGACATTCGGTATTAATTCCGAGCTCTCTACCACTGAGACCTCACTCATAGGACTATTGTAAAGTTATGCTTTGAAAATATTAAATATTTTTACTTGGTATGTCAAAAAGATATTTTGGGTTTGGTTCTTGTACATTGAAATGTACAATTGCATCTGAGATTTATTAAAGAAATAGCTGCGAGCTCGTTGTTGTCATGGGAATCACGTGTTGCACTTGGCCTTGGACGAGTCCACTTTGGTATAAGGAAGACAAACCAGCCAATATGTGTTTTGTTCGATAATTAACATATTTTCTCAATTTATTCTGGCATATTTGTCGGTATCCAAGTTAGATAAAACACTCCATTTTGGTTAACACCCTTGTTGAGAAAGATCCGGGAAAGGAAGACCTTTGCATACCTGGTACCACTCCACAATCTACCTTTCAACCCTTTCAAGGTCAAAACAGGAAACAAATCTCTATTTCTCTGCAGATGACCCCTATTCATAAAAGTTCACAGGGCATAGGACTCGGAACTATTCCACTCTATAAACCCTTGTGTGTTTCCTTTCTGAAAGTGAAACGAATTTAGACCTGATGAGGAAGTTTCTTAGACACATGAAAATGCGTGCAGAGATAGCGAAAGACTATATCCAGTGATGCGCCGTGAATCAAGGCAAGTGTTTACAGCATACGAATTCATCACATACACACCCGACTCCAGATATATGCAGAGCCGTCTCGTCTTAAACATAGTGCAAATGATTCCGCAACATTTGGTTGGCAAACGAAGCAATGTTTGTTGCGTTTAAATTTCCACACACTGAAAACTAAATTGGCCACGCGTCACTAACAGGCTACTGTTTTCTGATTGGCTGATAATGAAATGGACGGACTTCCTGCATTATTGCGCTGAACGATGTTTCTTATTGTGTACAGTGTTTGTGTGTTAATAATTAAAAAAAGGAGTCTGTGAAGTTATTGTAGTTGACCTATTTATCTATAATACTTTTCGTGCGGGTGCAGGCTTTAATCCTTATAACTCCATAAATGCAAAACAAAATGATTTTCTAAATAACCGTGAGCGATTTTAACATCGCATTACTTTTACAGTAGCAACCGTATGGGCGGCCTGTGAAGATTCTAGAGTCTAGCCTAGGCAGCCTAGTGGTCGACAGCAAGAGCAGCTATCACACCGTGGTCAACTTCTCAACCAAAATAAAATGACCCGATGTTGATACGGTGATAACACGATAGACCTCGGTACCCCGTAGTCCGCAGATGGATGATTCAACGATAGAGCTGGACCAAACTCGAGGACGAAATTACTCTGTTGGTATAGAATGCTGACGAGCGCTAAACAACATTCATTCATTCACCGACCAGTTTCAGTGTCCTGTTAGATGATTCATGGTTCAAGTATAGCAACACCCGACACACCTTATCCCCCGCTATACTCAAGTACAAACAAACATGTCACGGTGACACAACGCTCTAACAAAAATATGTGCCTACACGATTCATTAAGGGAGACAACTCTGCAACGTTCGAGTAAATGCTTTTCACTTTTCTACTATTGAAGCTCATTCACTATTCACAACGACTACCACACAGACATCGTGAAGGACAACTTCCTTACTGGGAGATTTAGGTCAGAGCATAGCCGAGGCGACATGAGACAGCTTTAGGTAAGTAGAACGTTCAATCGTTCACTCGGAATATCTAAGTGTTGTTTTTACTGTTTGTGACCCCGTGTTGTGTGGGGGACGGGGGAGAGTGGGGCCGTGCGTCCCAGTTGTCCCTTGGAGCGTGAGAGTTATTCAGCTGAACCCTGTGTGGAGACACCAGGGCTTCGCAACACTGCATACGCCGTGACATGGATGGTGCAGTTAACAGTATTCTTTATTTGAAACATTCGCGACTGTTGTACATTGTTGGCGAGGATTATAAGTTGGTCTTATGATGTCAAAGTCAAGTCGATTACCAGCTTCATACTTTCATACTGATATATATATATATATATATATATATATATATATATATATATATATATATATATATATATATCAATACTGTGTGGTATTGGCGTTTGTGTACATTTCGAGAGCATGCCTTTCAGAGTGTGTGTGTGTGTGGCTGTGTACATGTTAAAATTCTAATGTGTTTTAGAGAATGCGTGTCTATTTCACTTGTGTCATATCTAGTGTTCTAGTGGTGCCATGTGTGTTTAAGTGTGCCATGTCTGTTTTAGTTGTGCCATGTGTGTTCATGTGTGTCATGTCTGTTTAACGTGTGTCATGTCTGTTTTAGTGGTGCCATGTGTGTTCTTGTGTGCCATGTCTGTTTCACTTGTGTGATAGACATCCTTCTTGTGTGTCATGTCTTTTTATGTGTGTATCGTATGTTTACTGCGTCTACATCTGTGTGATCTGTGTTATTTATATCGATGTATCTGTTTCCCTGTTTCACCTGCCGTGGTGTTATCTATGAACTGTGTCTGTCTAATATGAGTGTTTGTATCAGTTGCAACAAAATCATTAAATGCACTATCGTGTAACTGCATTTTCTGGTTCAGCGATCACTTGATTGTATGGTTTGTTTACAGGCCGCCGTCACATGGTAGGATACTGCTATGCGGGGTCAGGCAATACATACTTACTGTGTTTATACATATTGTGGGAATAGCGGGTGCTACCGGTTTTTAATCCGTTTCTGCGGATAATCTAGACTGGTTATTTTCTTGCATTGACAATTTGACAATATTTCTGTATCTGTGGATTTGGGACTTTGATGTCACAGTGTGTATAATGTGTCCCTTTATCTGTGGGTAAGTGTGATTTCTGTGTCTTTACATCTAGCAGTGTGTCTTTGTCTATTTGAGTGTGTGTTTGTGTCTGAGAGTGTGTTTGTGTCTGAGTGTGTCTTTGTCTATTTGAGTGTGTGTTTGTGTCTGAGTGTGTCTTTGTCTATGTGCGAGTGTGTGTTTGTGTCTGAATGTCTTTGTGTCTGCGAGTGTGTCTTTGTGTCTGCGAGTGTGTCTTTGTGTCTGCGAGTGTGTGTTTGTGTCTGAATGTCTTTGTGTCTGCGAGTGTGTCTTTGTGTCTGAGTGTGTGTCTTTGTGTCTGCGAGTGTGTCTTTGTGTCTGCGAGTGTGTCTTTGTGTCTGCGAGTGTTTATTTGATTCTGAGTGTGTCTTTGTGTCTGCGAGTGTGTCTTTGTGTCTGCGAGTGTGTCTTTGTGTCTGCGAGTGTGTTTGTGTCTGCGAGTGTGTCTTTATGTCTCAGTGTGTGTCTTTGTGTCTGCGAGTGTGTCTTTGTGTCTGCGAGTGTGTGTTTGTCTCTGCGTGTGTGTGTTTATGTCTGCGAGTGTGTCTTTGTGTCTGCGAGTGTGTCTTTGTGTCTGCGAGTGTCTTTGTGTCTGCGAGTGTGTGTTTGTGTCTGCGAGTGTGTCTTTGTGTCTGCGAGTGTGTGTTTGTGTCTGAATGTCTTTGTGTCTGCGAGTGTGTGTTTGTGTCTGCGAGTGTGTGTTTGTATCTGAGTGTGTGTCTTTGTGTCTGCGAGTGTGTCTTTGTGTCTGCGAGTGTGTCTTTGTGTCCGAGTGTGTGTTTGGGTCTGCGAGTGTGTCTTTGTGTCTGCGAGTGTGTCTTTGTGTCTGCGAGTGTGTCTTTGTGTCTGAGTTTGTGTCTTTGTGTCTGCGAGTGTGTCTTTGTGTCTGCGAGTGTGTGTTTGTCTCTGCGAGTGTGTCTTTGTGTCTGCGAGTGTGTCTTTGTGTCTGCGTGTGTGTCTTTGTGTCTGCGAGTGTGTGTTTGTGTCTGAGTGTGTGTTTGTGTCTGCGAGTGTGTCTTTGTGTCTGCGAGTGTCTTTGTGTCTGCGAGTGTGTGTCTGTGTCTGCGAGTGTTTATTTGATTCTGAGTGTGTCTTTGTGTCTGCGAGTGTGTCTTTGTCTATGTGAGTGTGTCTTTGTGTCTGCGATTGTGTCTTTGTGTCTGCGAGTGTGTCTTTGTGTCTGAGTGTGTTTCTTTGTGTCTGCGAGTGTGTCTTTGTGTCTGCGAGTGTGTCTTTGTGTCTGAGTGTGTGTCTTTGTGTCTGCGAGTGTGTCTTTGTGTCTGAGTGTGTGTCTTTGTGTCTGCGAGTGTGTCTTTGTGTCTGCGAGTGTGTCTTTGTGTCTGCGAGTGTGTCTTTGTGTCTGCGAGTGTCTTTGTGTCTGCGAGTGTGTGTTTGTGTCTGCGAGTGTGTCTTTGTGTCTGCGAGTGTGTGTTTGTGTCTGAATGTCTTTGTGTCTGCGAGTGTGTGTTTGTGTCTGCGAGTGTGTGTTTGTGTCTGAGTGTGTGTCTTTGTGTCTGCGAGTGTGTCTTTGTGTCTGCGAGTGTGTGTTTGTGTCTGCGAGTGTGTCTTTATGTCTGAGTGTGTGTCTTTGTGTCTGCGAGTGTGTCTTTGTGTCTGCGAGTGTGTGTTTGTCTCTGCGAGTGTGTCTTTGTGTCTGCGAGTGTGTCTTTGTGTCTGCGAGTGTGTCTTTGTGTCTGCGAGTGTGTCTTTGTGTCTGAATGTCTTTGTGTCTGCGAGTGTGTGTTTGTGTCTGCGAGTGTGTCTTTGTGTCTGAGTGTGTGTCTGTGTCTGCGAGTGTTTATTTGATTCTGAGTGTGTCTTTGTGTCCGCGAGTGTGTGTTTGTGTCTGAGTGTGTGTCTGTGTCTGCGAGTGTTTATTTGATTCTGAGTGTGTCTTTGTGTCTGCGAGTGTGTCTTGTCTATGTGAGTGTGTGTTTGTGTCTGAGTGTCTTTGTGTCTGAGTGTGTCCTTGTCTATGTGAGTGTGTGTTTGTGTCTGAGTGTGTTTGTGTCTGCGAGTGTGTGTTTGTGTCTGCGAGTGTGTCTTTGTGTCTGAGTGTGTGTCTGTGTCTGCGCGTGTTTATTTGATTCTGAGTGTGTCTTTGTGTCTGCGAGTGTGTGTTTGTGTCTGAGTGTGTGTCTGTGTCTGCGAGTGTGTGTTTGTGTCTGCGAGTGTTTATTTGATTCTGAGTGTGTCTTTGTGTCTGCGAGTGTGACTTTGTATCTGTGTGTCTTTATTTCTGTCAGTGTAGCCGTGACCTGTATTTAAGTGCTTTTGTGTATTTGTATTCAGTAGAACGCGTGTATTAGGAACAGATTTCCTTGTAGGCAGTGTTTGTTTCGGTCATTCTCGATATGTTCATTGCAAAACAAATATGGAAGGCTTGTGCTTATGCACACCGCTTTGAACAGTATTTCAGTTTTATCACGGCGTGTCAGATTGATGTAGGAGGAAAACCCGAAGATTTCAGACGTTCGCCACGAGCACACGTATGGTGGGTACTGACAAACCAAAGGCGAACCGTGATTCGAAACCGCGATGATACTGTAGGATATATAGGTCCGTGGGCAAACTGAAGGCTCGCAATGACAATTTTGACGACTGGGACACCGATGTACAATATATCAGAGAGTGAACGAGTGAGTGCAGTGTTATTCCGCATTTAGTAACATAACAGTCATATCATGACCACAAATAACCTTTATGGATTGTAACCTTATTAGGAACCGACGCCCACGGAGTAAAGGATAAATGAAACCACGAGGTGATTTAACTGAAATACAGTTCAAAGTGGCGCTAAACAAAACTCACCCACTCATGGCAGTATGAACTTATCGTACGCCGATATATCGTATCGCCTGTGAGATATGGCCGATATGTATCATTGAATAGCCACACCCTTCGTCAATATTCCACAATACATACAAAGTGATACAACGTTAGAGTTCTCAAGTGATTGATTCCTGGTGTCCCTGTCGTGAGTTTGCTGGAATATTGCTGCGGCGTAAAAACATACTCATTCACTCGTCCTATAAATAATACTTCAGTACAGAAACCCCCGCCCGATGCCTCTATGGCATGTGTTATTCGACGTCGATCATCCGTTACCTTTCTTGAAATAGTACGCTCCAATTAACACATACAAATTTGTATCTGCTTCCAATATCAATCACTTGAGAACTCTAACATTCATATATAGTGTTTGTTTATCCTCGGAGTGTATTTGCTTTAGGAACGCATTGAAGACCTGTTCAACAAGTTTGATGGGTGTGATGAACGAAATTCTGAAACGTTGTACACATCCTCTGTTGATATTTCAGCATTCATATTTCAATGTTTTCTTCACATGGATACAACTTCTCCCTGCACATGCGACACCACTCGCCAAGTTCCGTGGCCATTCGGCTTGTCCCGGGAAATGTCACGACTGATCATGATATCCCAACTTAAAGTCCCTTGAGTGAGGTCACGTATGTAGGGGTCAGATTTAGAACGTTCTAGAATCCTAAAATTAGATCTAATTATATACGCGAATGGAGTAAAGGTAGGTTTAATGTAACAGCGTGGGGTGCGTGGTAGGGATGTGGACTGAGGGTGGGGTGGGATTGGATGGGGCTCGTGGACTGATCGTGGGGTGCGTGTAGGGGATGGTAGACTGAGGGTGGGGGTTTTAGACTCTGGCTGGGGTGGTGTGGGGCTGGTGGACTCAGGGAGGGGTTTGTGGTTGGGGTCGTAGACTGATAGATGGGTGTGTGAGAGGGGTGTGGGGGGGGGGGGGGGGGGTAGGTGGGGGGTCGTAGACTGATAGATGGGTGTGTGTGAGGGGTGTGTGTGTGGGGGGGGGGGGGGTAGGTGGTTGGGCTTGGGGTGTGATAGGGAGACTTGTACCAATTTCATTTGAACTTAACAACTGTAAATAGTTTTTTTATTCTAGTAACCAGTTCCTTATACAACCGTGTGCTGTTTAGAAGGGTGTTTGATGTGCTATTACACCAACGCCATACCATTGAATATTAATGATGTTGAGTAATCTGGGATTCGAACCCAGGACTCCTTATAATGTTTGAGTAATGCAGATATTTATAGGATGGTTGAGTAGACAGGTGGTTATAACATTTGGTGGTCACGCCTTACAATTGCTGGAATAAGGTGGCGTAAAACCATAAGGATTTCACTGTAAGAAACAAACGATATAACATGGACACAATGGAAGGGTTTCACACATTGTACAAATGTGAGATTCGAATTTGTGTCTTCATAGCGACGATCGAACACTTTAACTACTTGGCTACATCATAATTGAGTGAGTGAGTATCATTTTACCCCGCGTTTAGCAATATACCAGCAATACCAGGACGGGGGCACTAGATATGACCTTCACGCATTGTACGAAGGCTACTCCATAACTACGAGTTCATCGTGAAAGTTCAGTTATACGTCTCATCGGCGCCCTTAACCGTAGTGATATTTCCTCAAATTAACGTTTATTTACAGATCAATGTAGGTGTATTTCCAGATACACAGGATTTCCGAGTAGACACACTTCTTTGGTGGTTGACGGTTTCCTAGACACAGAAACATCCTGCAGCAAGTTAGTTGAGCGTCAATAGGATCTGGGAGTGGTCCTTAGAGCATCAGCGTGTAATAAATTATAATATTACCGTACCCGGGTCTACAGCCAGGCACGAATGTACCTGTTCATGTTCACGAAATGTTCTTCAAGTTGACATATTTTATAGCCCTAGAGATCCGGGGTAGAATAGGTCTTCAGCAACCCATGCTTGCTGTAAGTGGCGACTATGCTTGTCGTATTAGGCGACTAACGGGATTGAGTGGTCAGGCTTGCTGACTTGGTTGATGCATGTCATCGTATCCCAATTGAGTGGATCGATGCTCATGGTACCAATCACTGGCAAAGTTCACTGAATGATGAGACTGTTTCCTTCCTGATAACGCCAATACAGGGAGTGATTAAGTGCTTAACGCCGCTCTGGACAGCATATCCGTATTTCAGTTACCCGTCAAGATCCGGCCAGGTTAGAATAGGATTCAGCAACTCATGTTTGTCGAAAGACGCGACTATGTTTGTCGTAAATGGTCAGGCTCGCTGACTTGGTTGATACATGTCATCGTATCCAAATTGCGTGGATCGATGCTCAGACTCGATTATTTACAGACCGCCGTCATAAAGCTGGAATATTGCGGAGTGCGGCGTTAAGCAACAAACAAACAAACAAAATTAATGTCCTACTTGCGTCGAGTGGAGTCTGCCTACGATAGTTTAGAACATATATAACAGTGTTACAATGTGATGCAGTGGTCACTCAGATAATACAATATTCCCCTTTATTTATCTGACGCATATTGTCATTCTGTATAAATAACCCCGACAAAACCCTTTCCATATTCATAAAGCATATCTGCTGGAAGCAGAGTGGACTGTACGATTCGACTATATCATGAGCATGTGTCCATGATGCTATTAAACAGTGATGATACCAGGTGTTCGCGAAAAGGCAAGCTTATCCTGTCCGACGGTGGCATCCGTCACAAACACATGCAAAGACAAGTCAATTGTTCACCTGAAAAAAGACATGGGAACATATGATCCAAGTCAAAACAGGGAAGTGCATCGGACATCATATGTTAAATGTCGTAAATCTCCGTTCTTGAATCCAGTTTAGTGTTTGAAAGAATTCGGTGTTTCCATATTAATATTCAAACTGCAGTTGACAAGTAGATTTGAAAAGTTGAAAGTCAGATGAAAAGATCTCGCATCGTCCTTTTGTCGCTCTTATGTAGGTGCGACCAGCCCTCTAGAAACTGTACTATCCGGAAACTTCTTGAAAGATCAAGCCCGTCATAGGCAAGGTATGCAAGGGCAGATAACTCCAATTCCTAGCACAAAACCATTCTAGAAAGCTCTTCTCGTCGCCACGACATCACGCGGGATCTCTTTCACTAACACTTCCATCATGTTCTGCCACTGATAGTGTTCATTAGTTACTGGGGCGGTGGGGTAGCCTAGAGGGTAAAGCGTTCGCTCGTCACGCCGAGGTCCCGGGTTCGATTCCCCACATGGGTACAATGTGTGAAGCCCATTTCCGGTGTACCCCGCAGTGATATTGCTGAAATATTGCTAAAAGCGGTGAAACTCCCGAATCAACTCACTCACTCTTAAGTTATTCTATATAAATATATTAACAACAGTTTCCACCGCCACTAAAATAACATACACATAGCAATGTGGATATGAAGATCATTAGAGATATAGTTCATTTTCGTTTGATCATTATCTTCATATAAAGTCCGTAATCATAAAATTCATGATCATATAAAGAGTATCATCATATAATCATTTTCATAATAAGAACTTCGAAATGATAGGAGCGTGTGGTGAGTGGGATTGTTGTACCACTTAGTATGGACCAGACAAACCAGTGATTGATATTGTGAGCAACGAAGGTTGATGACTCCATGTCAGAGAAATGTTGTATATCATAATGAAGATGAGGGTTTATACTTTTATGAAAACTACTATCTACAAATCTAGTTCAACGTCATTATTATAAACATCTTGAATTTCAGAATAGTGATGACAACATGTCTGACTCACATTCGTACTGGTCAGCGATATATTACAACAGCTCCAACCGAGACAAGGCAAATGAGTAAGTACTGGTCAGGTTTATATACTGAACCGCAAAAGAAACGTCACCCTAAGTGACATTGCATGAAAGGTTTTCATTTCAATATCATGATAACGCCCGTGCCCACACCGCGAGAGCAACAAGAGATTTCATCCACCATGCAGTGGCCTGCCCTCAGTTCCGATTTTAATCCCACTGAGCACCTGTGGGACGAGATTCAAAGACGGCTGAATGACGTCCGACCAAGGCCGACAACTGCAGCTGAACTGCGTCAGGCGTTCCTCAGGGTGTGGGCTTAAGTGCCTATGGCCTTCATCAACCACCTCATCCATTCCATGTATCGACGTTGCACCGTAGTCATCAATGCACATGGCGGACACACGAAATACTAACTTGTGATTTTCTCAGAGACTAGTGTTGTGTTTCACTTTTATAGGAACATTTGGCACTTTAATTTCAACCTTGATGATCAGTTTTGCCAAGTTTCATCTTTTTAATATGTCTCAAAGTATGTTTACAATGTTTGGACAAATAAGGTTTCTCAAATATCTATCCATTGTGATGTTTCTTTTGCGGTTCAGTATATGTCACCATAAACTGCGGACACAAGACAGAAACACAAACACATGCACTCACACACACACACACATGCACTCACACACACACACACACATTCACTAACACACACACTCACACACACATTCACCCACACGCACACACACACATTCACTCTCGCACACACATGCACTCTCTCTGTCTCACATGCACGCTCTCTCTCTCTCACACACACACTCGCACAAACATGCCTTCACACACTCACACGCACACATGCACTCTCTCTCTCTCACACACACACACTCGCACAAACATGCCTTCACACACTCACACGCACACATGCACTCTCTCTCGCACACACATGCACTCACACACACACACACTCACTCTCACACATGTACACACCCACACACATTCACTCACTCTCTCATACACACTCACACACTCTCTCCTACACACACATGCCTTCACACGCAGACATGCACTTTCTCTCGCACACACATGCACTCACACACATAAACTCATTCTCACACATGTAAAAACTCACACACATTCACTCACACTCTCTCCTACACACATGCACTCACACACACACACTCACTCTCACACATGTACACACTCACACACATTCACTCACTCTCTCATACACACTCACACACTCTCTCCTACACACACATGCCTTCACACGCAGACATGCACTTTCTCTCGCACACACATGCACTCACACACATAAACTCACTCTCACACATGTAAACACTCACACACATTCACTCACACTCTCTCCTACACACATGCACTCACACACACATGCACTCACGCACACACATGCACTCACTCACATTCTCTAACACACACACTCACACACACATTCATTCACACGCACACACACATTCACTCTCGCACACACATGCACTCTCTCACTCACACATGCACGCTCTCTCTCACACACACACACAGACCCTCGCACACACATGCCCTCACACACACGCGCGCGCGCACTCACACGCAGACATATGCACTCTCTCTCAAACACACACACATGCACTCACACACACACTCACTCTCACACATGTACACACTCACTCACACAGACTCACACACATTCACTCACTCTCTCACACACTCACTCACTCACACATACTCTCAAACGTACACACACTCACACACATACATACACGGGCCCTCACACACTCGCACACACATTCTCTCTCTCAAATTTAATCTTTCCTTACATATTCATGACGACATCTCGACTTCGTTCATGCTCATGCAGGGTGCACAATTTGGATGTTTTGCGTGTTTGCGATACTCGCACACGTGCTTTGTAAATGTGACCAACACTTATTGATTGTTTACCTGTCAGGTGCTCATCACACCGTTTAACCGTAAAAATCGCTACCACAATGCCACAGCGTGCTGAAATTCATAGTCTACGCGCTGTGGGCATGCTGCGAGCAGAAATGGCGCAAAGTGAAGTTGCTAGACATGTTAATGTTCATCGAAACACCATGTTATCTCTTTGGAGACTTTATCTACAGCAGGGCAAGACAACCATATTCGGTTGGTGCATCTAAAGAATCGATACCTAACTGGATACTTTATCTACAGCAGGGCAACAAGACAACCATATTCGGTTGGTGCATCTAAAGAATCGATACCTAACTGGATACTTTATCAGGGCAACAAGAGAACCATATTCGGTTGGTGCATCAAAGGGAATCGATATCCAACTGGCATATTAAAAGCTCGGTCAATCCCTGGGTTGAGGCAAATCAATAAGTTTTAGATCCGTACGCAACCGGTTGAGGGATCACAATATCCGGCCCCGACGTTCAGCGATACGCCCAATTGTGCTTCCACGTCACCGCCAGGCACGCCTAGCTTGATGTAGATAGTATATGTGGCTCATAAGACAAGACTGACACAGTTTATTGTTCCCAGATGAGTCCAGGTGTCATCTAAATAGCTCTGATAGTCGTGAATTGGTCTACTGGCGTCCAGGAGACCTTTTAATGACACTTGCGTTACTCAACGTCGTCAGTGTTATGGTATGGGATGGCATCACAACTCATGAAAGGACACAACATTACAGCAGAATACAGCACGCCCAAGTTTTGCACGTGTTGTAACAGACTTTTTGAGACCTCTCCCCCATAGAACATGTATGGGATGAGATAGGTAGACGCCTACGACAGGACCAGAATCAGCCGGCAACGCCAGCTCAGTTGGACCAACCTTTGTTTGATATTCGGAACAGCATCAGCAGGCTGTTGTCAATGCGCTAAGCAGGGGAGAAATCGGAGCATTTATCTCCACACATGATTTAATGTTTGTGTATTTGTAATCTGTATTACCATTTACAACAATGTTACAACAACTATTCCACATAAGTGTTGACAAAACTTCCGTATAATGCGCGAGGGAGCAGCCTGCATGCTTAAACTAGGAATACATTTGTATAGAGATATGCGAAACAGCCATTTGTACCCTAAGACGTTGTATTATCGCACATCGAGTTAAAACAGGCAAAATATCATTAAGAACAGACGGTTTGTTGTGTTTCACTAGTCTAGACTGGACTCGACTGGAATAGACGGTGTCACGAGTTTACACAGTTAAGCCCGTATCCCAGTTGCGCATACAGTTAAGTGAGTGAGTGAGTATGGTTTTACGCCGCTTTTAGCAAAAGTCCAGCAATATCACGGCGGGTCACACCAGAAATGGGCTTCACACATTGTACCCATGTCGGGAATCGAACCCGGGTCTTCGGCGTGACGAGCGAACGCTTTAACCACTTCGCTACCCGATCGCCCCGCATACAGTTAAGACTAAGGCGGACTGGAATAGGCGGTATCCAAGTTTGAAACATTTAAGACTAGACTGTACTGAAGAACACAAAGGTGAAAGCCCCGGACAATGAAGACGACCATCAGAGTCAGGGGTCAGGGGTCAGGGGACTTGACTGACTTCGTGTCATCGTGACACGATGGCTTGGATCCTTTTCGTCTTTTCAATCACCGGTTTGTGTGACCCTAAATTATTGGGATACCCCACTGGGATATGGGTGGATATTTGCTCACTGTGGCATAAAGCTTCATTCAGTCAGTCACCCACTTCATGATAATAGATGTAAACCATGTACCTGTTTTCAAAAGCATTTTTGCACTTTTATAGCGACGTGCATGCACGTGCGTGTGTGTGGCTGCTTGTACTAGTTTGGACTAACGCCGATTTTATAGTGCTAGCACAATGAGATACCATGCCGCAAGTTTAACAGGAATACCCTGCTCAGACACAGTATACTGACTCCGAGCCGACCAGCCCTTGTTTTAGCCCCTTAATGCCGAGCGCCACAACATGTGCCATCTTTTAACGTCTTTTGGTATGATGCTACCGGGGATCGAACCCCCGACCTTCCGCTCTCCGGACGGGCGCTCTCCCACTGGACCCCGGAGGCGGTCGTATCCCATGTGTGCTTAACCCTTACGGGATTTTGGTGCGGAATAGGTCCACAGTCCCCAAATGTACCCATAGGGTCCGACTAACGGGAGGATCGGGAGGTTACAGACTACCCTGATGCGAGTATCGTTGCTCATGATTTCAACCACTGGTTTTTAAATCAGGAGTCGGAAATCGTAACTCTCGAGGGCAGGAGGATTCAGTACCATACTGGGCTGTGATGATAACTACAACCCCACTGATGTCATGATTGACGTCACACTATGATGACGTCATATGTGAGTGAAGTTGATGTTGCTTAAAAATATGATTCAATTATAAATATATTCGTTCTGTCGCACTGATTAGAAAGGTCAGCCAAGAAAACTAATTTCTGGTTATTCTCTTACAGCATCATCAGACGACTGGCAGAGGACGGCGTGTTCCTTGTTCGAGATGGGACGCAAGGAAATGTCAGTAGGAATGCAGCTGCAGTCTTGTTCCTTAATCACGCCATCAGATTTTGCTAACAGTGACATCCCCACTACCCCAGACACCACCCTATCAGTTTTACCATGTCTCTGCTACCCCAGACACCACCCTATCAGTTTGACCATGTCCTGACTGCCACAGACACCACCCAATCAGTTATACCATGTCCCTGCTACCCCACACCCCACCCTATCAGTTATACCATGTCCCCGCTACCCCACACCCAACCCTATCAGTTATACCATGTCCCTGCTACACCACACCCCACCCTATCAGTTATACCATGTCCCCGCTACCCAAGACACCCCAGCCTATCAGTTATACCATGTCCCTGCTACCCCACACCTCACCCTATCAGTTATACCATGTCCCCGCTACCCCAGACACCCCACCCTATCAGTTATACCATGTCCCCGCTACCCCACACCCCACCCTATCAGTTATACCATGTCCCCGCTACCCCACACCTCACCCTATCAGTTATACCATGTCCCCGCTACCCCACACCTCACCCTATCAGTTATACCATGTCCCCGCTACCCCACACCTCACCCTATCAGTTATACCATGTCCCCGCTACCCCACACCTCACCCTATCAGTTATACCATGTCCCCGCTACCCCACACACCACCCTATCAGTTATACCATGTCCCCGCTACCCCACACACCACCCTATCAGTTATACCATGTCCCCGCTACCCAAGACACCACCCTATCAGTTATACCATGTCCCTGCTACCCCACACCTCACCCTATCAGTTATACCATGTCCCCGCTACCCCACACACCACCCTATCAGTTATACCATGTCCCTGCTACCCCACACACCACCCTATCAGTTATACCATGTCCCCGCTACCCCACACACCACCCTATCAGTTATACCATGTCCCCGCTACCCAAGACACCACCCTATCAGTTATACCATGTCCCTGCTACCCCACACCTCACCCTATCAGTTATACCATGTCCCCGCTACCCCACACCTCACCCTATCAGTTATACCATGTCCCCGCTACCCCACACACCACCCTATCAGTTATACCATGTCCCCGCTACCCAAGACACCACCCTATCAGTTATACCATGTCCCTGCTACCCCACACCCCACCCTATCAGTTATACTATGTCCCCGCTACCGAAGACACCACCCTATCAGTTATACCATGTCCCTGCTACCCCACACCTCACCCTATCAGTTATACCATGTCCCCGCTACCGAAGACACCACCCTATCAGTTATACCATGTCTCCGCTACCCCAGACACCACCCTATCATTTATACCATGTCCCTGCTACCCCACACCCCACCCTATCAGTTATACCATGTCCCCGCTACCCAAGACACCACCCTATCAGTTATACCATGTCCCTGCTACCCCACACACCACCCTATCAGTTATACCATGTCCCCGCTACCCCACACACCACCCTATCAGTTATACCTTGTCTCTGCTACCCCGCATCCCACCCTATCAGTTATACCATGTCCACGCTACCCCAGACACCCCACCCTATCAGTTGTACAGTGTCCCCGCTACCCGAGACACCACCCTATCAGTTATACCATGTCCTTGCTACCCCAGACACCACCCTATCAGTTATACCATGTCCCCGCTACCCCACACACCACCCTATCAGTTATACAGTCTCCCCGCTACCCCAGACACCACCCTATCAGTGATACCATGTCCCCGCTACCCCAGACACCACCCTATCAGTGATACAGTGTCCCCGCTACCCCACACACCACCCTATCAGTTATACCATGTCCCCGCTACCCGAGACACCCCACCCTATCAGTTATACCATGTCCCCGCTACCCCAGACACCCCACCCTATCAGTTATACCATGTCCCCGCTACCCCACACACCACCCTATCAGTTATACCATGTCCCCGCTACCCCACACACCACCCTATCAGTGATACAGTGTTCCCGCTACCCCACACACCACCCTATCAGTGATACAGTGTCCCCGCTACCCCAGACACCCCACCCTATCAGTTATACCATGTCCACGCTACCCCACACACCACCCCACTTATCTCTGCTACCCCAGACACCCCATGCCACATTGGTTCTGATCAAGTGTCTTTGTTTGTCAGCACCATACCCATGGTTACGCTGGCTTTGCTCCCATACTGAGCTGACGCCCCTTGATAAAACCGAAATACAAAATCGATCATGCAATTGTAAAATCTAGAACCATAAACATCCAACGATTAACTTTTAACATGCAACATTAGTTATTCTGTTGGCCCTGTCAGCTGAATTGAGCAGCTAAGAGCAGGAAGAAACCTGCTTTCGTTAAATAAATAAAAACCAGCAACAGGGAAGTGTTCTGTTCTATAATCCAGTATTAATTACTGTGTGTATTGAACTATATCGCATTGTGACTGATATGTTAACGTTGTTACGTTTTATTAACATCATGAATCCCATATTACAATCTATTCTCAATTTGTTAGCGATTTAATCTGACAGTAAACTTATCAAACTATTTTTCCTATAATTTATGATAGTATTGGAGATGTTATCTAACTGGTACACAGCAAAAACCGTTAATTTTTTAAACCCGCTGTCTAGATAAATACGTTTTGGGAACGACTCAATGTGACCCATGGACACATGTGCCCCTCCCCTTCATTCCTCACTTAGAAGTCGAATTAAATTAATGATACATCACATTACATTTACATACAATACATTTACAGTTTTTTATTCTGCGAGAAACTCTGTTCTGTGATATCATCCGCTGTCAGTTCAGGTAAATCTCGCCATTTAATAGCGTCTCCTTGTCAAACCGGTTTGATAGTGGCAGTTACATTTACACCATAAGATAGGAAATTTGATACCAGTATGTGCGACATATAGGCGTAGTGTTTACAGTCGGAGATTGACTCAGTTCCTCTCGAGCGCAATTCTGGTACAACCTTAATTTTTCAGATCTTATGAAAATGTGCGTCAGAAAAATAACTCCACATCCACCGGGTTGAGGATGTGTGCTGATTTTGCATTAACTGCGGAACTCGACCTGTCATCATGATGTATGACAGTGTTCTAAACGACATAGTGTCATTCAATCTTTGATTCTGAAGCCGGAAATCATAGAATCAAGAGTCGAATAATAAAATAGACGGCGTTATATATCAAACGTAAATGGAACGAATTCACATTTTACGACATCTCGCGTCTTTTTTATGGCAAAGAAGAAAACTATGACGTCACTGCATTGTAACCTCGTTGTGTAACGTCATAGCCACATTATTGTGATTCGATAATCTGTAAATTGAAACAAAAACATCTCCTCTTCAGTTAAGTGTCAATTTATTATATTAAATCATTGGAATAATTATATACTGCTCAGCGTCTTAATGGGCTTAAATGGTCATTGTCAGCAGTGATGTATTCTGTTTGTTGCAGAAGGTGCTAGTCGTCTACGCCGACAATAAGCCAAGAAAATTCCGAATTGAAAATGTCGTAAGTATTTGCATTCAGTCGAAAGACACAGTCGGATAATACTTGAGAGATTGGTTGCACAGTGGGTGGTGAGTTGTTTGTTGTTGTCGGGGTTCTAGTGCCAAATTACAAACATGATAAATTAGTAGTGTCTAGTAGTGTTTTTGTGTGAGACTCGCTGATGTCTTCACCGCCATCTCTTGGTTATCTGTGTGATACTCGCTGATGTCTTCACCGTCATCTCTGGGTTGTCTGTGTGAGACTCGCTGATGTCTTCACCGTCATCTCTGGGTTGTCTGTGTGAGACTCGCTGATGTCTTCACCGTCATCTCTGGGTTGTCTGTGTGAGACTCGCTGATGTATTAACCGTCATCTCAGGGTTGTTTGTGTGAGACTCGCTGATGTCTTCACCGTCATCTCTGGGTTGTCTGTGTGAGACTCGCTGATGTATTCACCGTCATCTCTGGGTTGTCTGTGTGTGACTCGCTGATGTCTTCACCGCCATCTCTGGGTTATCTGTGTGAGACTCACTGATGTCTTCACCGCCATATCTGGGTTATCTGTGTGAGACTTGCTGATGTCAACACCGTCATCTCTTGTCTGTGTGCGTGCATCTACCGATCGTTTCCGTCCACACGTGTATTTTGCAGTCGATTCATAAACACGTTATACCTTTACTATAACGCAGTACCTCAATCTCTGGCAAAGCTTATAACTGAAACATTGTTCTTTAGAATCTCACACACTAATTCTTTTGGTCTGAGAAGGATATTTTTTATCAGTGTTAATATATTCGAAGTACATCAGGAGGTGTATGATGTATTGGGTAATTAAATAAAGCCAGAGCTTAGTTCAGAATGTGATGTCTATATCTTTGTGTATTATACGTTATGTAATGTATTAGATTGTTCCAAAGCTGTTTTCACGCCCAACTATTATTGGATTACGACATATACAAAGGTGGGGTGTAGGTCAGATGACGCAGTGCAACTCCCAGTTAAGCATCATTTTAGAGTTAAATAAAGATGTATGGTACTGTTCACTAGCAAATCATTAATGTCCTATTTTACATCTTTTTTTTTACCACTTTACCGGTTAATTTGACCATTTGGTAATCGTTCAGGGGACATTGTGGATGTTCCAATAATAATGCGTTGTCAATCCGAAATTAAACCTCCCAAACCACCCAGAATATTAAATGGTCGGCCCCAAGGAAACATCAATACATTGAACTCTCTGGAGCGTTTGAGTGTGTATGTGGCTTCAGTGTTGGGGATCGAACCAGGTCCATGTCTTTCTGTAACCGTGTACTCATATTCTTCTTGTGTAAAGATTTTGTGAAACCACTCACAACACATAAACTCACAAGCATACATATAGTTTGTTTTTTGTTTAACGCCGCACTCAGCAATATTCCAGCATTATGACGGAGGTCTGTAAATGATCGAATCTGGACCAGACAATCCAGTAATTGATATCAAGAGCATCGATCCACGCAATATGGATACGTTGACATATTGACAGACAGACAGACAGACAGACAGACAGACAGATAGATAGATAGATAGATAGATAGATAGATAATTATAAGTATATTTTAGGCCAAATCATTGACGCTGATTGCCTTGATGCTTATCTTATCTTTCTGTTGACTTTCAGCAAGGACAATATTGCTTGGAGAGTAATCATGAAGTCGTATGCAGCACGGTGGAAGAATTACTGCACTATTACTATACCACGTGTCTACCTCATTATAACGTGTACCTGACAACTCCTTTTCAACTTCACCCAAGGTTTAGTTCAGACATGATGTGGTAATGCCGAACTGGATTTGGTGTCATAGGGTAAATATTTGTGACCATTCCAAAGACTCGCCCGGAAATGTACCGGAGTTCAGTCCCACGTTCGTGCATGGTGACTGTGATTGTCCCACAGTGAGGTAACAGGATATGGTTATACATATCCATTATCCGGGCACTTTTATGAAGTTTACCAGCCCTCGTCGTGGAAACGAAGAAATATTCATTCCATATTTAGGATTGTCCTTAGTTCTCATTGGCCCTGAATGTGTATATGGATGAAGTTTATGTGGACTCAGATGATTGTGGATGAACTAGTGAATTATTGACTCATCAACAATATCTCAGCTATTCGTGACTAAGATGAGTGAGCGCGTTGAGTTCAACGCCGCTTTGAACACTTATGGTATGGGGTGCTGGCGTCATGTGGGAGAAAAGGCCACAGATAAGCAGATAATTTTCTATATACGTCTTTGGTGAAACCTAGCACGGGGAGGATTCTGACAGACGGAGGATCATACTTGTGGGGAATCTGGCATTCGAACCTCATTTAGCACGCCACAGGGGGGATGAAGAACCGATGTTTTGTAGTTCCTCGTTTAGCACGCCACAGGGGGGATGAAGAACCGATGTTATGTAGTTCCTCGTTAAGCACGCCACAGGGGGGATGAAGATCCGATGTTAGGTAGTTCCTCGTTAAGCACGCCACAGGGGGGATGAAGATCCGATGTTAGGTAGTTCCTCGTTTAGCACGCCACAGGGGGGATGAAGAACCGATGTTATGTAGTTCGATTGTGAATTATTGTGCTTTTGCATGTGGTCTCATTTAGCTAGCAAAACAAACCATTTTTTTAATCTATGTATGCGTTGTTTTTATTTAAACAAGGTCCTGGCTGCGTGTCAGGATGTTGGTGTAACACTGCATGCAGCAATACTTCAGCTTCATCACGAGGTGGGACATTACACCAAGAATGCGTCACACGTTTCGTAACCATGTCGGGAATCGAACCCGTGTCTTCGGTGTTACGAACCAGTGCTTTAACCACTAGGCCACCCAACTCACCGCATGCGTAAGTTTAGGAGTGTATCAAGACTTTCCTTGAAATCGACGAAATCCTGAATGTACAGCAATCAATCCTGTCAAACGTGTATTTGTTCATGTAGCTGAACCGGACATCCGAGTGGTCTTTTTATGTGCTTTGAAATTCTCGGAAATCACAGAAATTGTGTGTTCATTGGTAGAAGGAAGTTGTCACCGCTTGCCAAGAACACCAAAGTGTATTAATATTAACATTCTGCTTCCTCCCGCCCGACGAACAAACGCTCAATCACAGCTCAACTTGTCTGTCACACAGACCCTGAAACAAATATATCCAATACAGCCCATGCATGTCTATAATATCGGACAAGTCTAGATTACTGCAGTATCAGGAAGAAAGTCCTTTTATTATATTTTATAACTATAATTTAACGACTCTTTTTCTGTAAAATGGTTCATTTCAGAGACTTGATGATAATTGCTATACTTTAAGCCGACTTTGACATCATCTGACAAGACTGTTAGTTATGTGTACCAATCCCACTGAACTGAAGACGGATGCTTCGTCTGTGATAAAGCAATGAGCTCATCAATCTTCCTTGTCATTTTTACCCAGAAATGTAAAATCTCTCTGAAAATGAAGTAAGTCTTTGGGGGTCCTTTTTATTATATTTTGTAACTATAATTAAACAACTGATTTTTTATGTAAAATTATTCATTTCAGAGATCAGATGTAAGTTTACTTGTCAACTTGATGGGGTCATAATTTACCATAGGAATAATCGTCGAGCAGTGAATGTTACCAAAAGGATTATCACAGTTATTTTTTTTCTCACAATTCATCTTTGTATTGTTAGAAGAGCAGAGTATAATACTGTTTCTTCAAGGGCTGGCTGTGGTATTATTAATATTAAAAAGAGATATATGTCAGGTGTTATATTAACAGACCTATATATGAGGTCGTGTGTAGTAGGCGACGTATGTTTCACCACTGAATCTTTCGCTTCATGTAGTGGAGCGCGACACGGTTGTATGCTGAGCCTGTAGGTATTTATGTACTTTTTATATAAACTTGTATGTAAACTTATTAACGATTCTGTTATGATCCTGGTAACGTTTTGATGCTGTCGCTTAAAGCTTATGTAATACGTGTCGATGACTTTATCTGTCACTGTTCTTTGCGAGTTATCGCGTAGCTATCTTATATAGATATATAAAGGTGTTCCAGTGCCGCTATATAGGTATATATAAGATAGCTACGCGATAAATCACAAAGAACAATGAAGAACGAATCGTGTTTTTTTCACGATAAAACATTGTTCTCTCATGACGTCATTTCTGGAGATTCGAACACGCGCTCGTAACTTGATGACGTCGTAAATTGGACTACGTTATTTTTTAGAGGTAGGTAACTACTGAGTTCCCTGTAGATGTAGTTGGCCAAGGTGTTCCGATTCTGCTATATACTCATATATAGGTGTTCCTATGCCGCTATATAGGTATATATAAGATAGCTACGACATAAATCACAATGAAGAACGAAGCGAGGTTTTTTTCATGATAAAACATTGTTCTATCATGACGTCATTTCTGGAGATTCGAACATGCACTCGCAACTTGACGTATATTGGAGGACGTTATTTTTGAGAGGGGAGTGTCTAGTGAGACGTTCACCATAGATGTAGCTGGGCAACGCAGATAAACGCAACGACCAAACGCATCAGGGGGGTATCTTAATGACAATCGGTATTGGCAGGAAAGGTAATCGACGTGAGGTTTGTGAGAATATGCGGGAAATTCCAACCTGTGCATAAAATGTACCGGATTCTATTGAGGGAGTCATCATTATTTGAAAACGTGTTAATGTTTCTAATGCTTGTACAGTTTATCACCATCCTTACAGTGGCTGTACATAATATTGCTATCTCATATAAGAAATAAACGACTCGTGGTCATACCGTACAATAAAACACTGCAGAGAGAACAAACCACTCCGGGCCGCTCCCGCTATGATTTATTCTCCCTGCAGTGTTTTATTGTACGATAAACAACTCCCACTTGTCGTATATTTCTTAAATAAAGGTGTTCCTATTCTACTATATAGATATATAAAGGTGTTCCTTTGCCGCTATATACATGTATGTATCTAAAGGTGTTCCTATGCTTCTATATAGGTATATTTCAAGGTGTTCCTATGTTTCTATGTAGGTATATAAAGGTGTTCCTTTGCTGCTATATAGGTATAAAAAGGTGTTCCTATGCTTCTATATAGGTATATAAAGGTGTTCCTATGCTTCTATATAGGTATATAAAGGTGTTCCTTTGCTTCTATATAGGTATATAAAGGTGTTCCTATTCCGCTATATAGGTATATAAAGGTGTTCCTATTCCGTTATATAGGTATATAAAGGTGTTCCTATTCCGCTATATAGGTATATAAAGGTGTTCCTATTCCGCTATATAGGTATATAAAGGTGTTCCTATTCCGCTATATAGGTATATAAAGGTGCTGTAATATATTGTCATTGTAGCGTCAAGGCGAAACTTTATTCAACAAAGATAACGGTCGGCACAATAGCAATAATCTAAAATATAAGAATAAAATGACTTGGTTGGTCATCTGACGAACAAATCGACGGCTGAGGAAATAGTTCCTCGTCAATAATTAGGTTCTAATACGCGGGGCGGTGCAAATGGTACACACTATCCGGGAGCATTTGACAACCGCAGCCATCATAACATACGTGCTCTCGTTCAGACTATATGTCACAAAATGGGCCAATGACGGCTACATTATTATTTCTTTCTTTTTTATTTATACTACTCAAAAGAAGCTAAAGAACACCCGAGTTTTTTATGACTATGACTATGTGGTGTCAACTGAACACATATACGATTGAACATTGTTAAATAAAAAAATCATGTAAATGTGTGTGTGTGTGTGTGTGTGTGTGTGTGTGTGTGTGTGTGCGTGTGTGTGTGTGAGGAAGGGGAGGGGGTCAACAAATGTTACACGTATCATTTAAAAAACATATTTATTTTTGGGGGATGAGGGGGGTGGATGTTGCATAAAACGAGCCCCTATAATAAATTACCAGCTCCTTAGACTAATACCATGTGTAGATATTAGTAAGTAGTACATAACCTTGACCAATGCATTTGTATCATATTATGTCATTAGAAAAGGGAGTCTTGAACGGGTTTGTCAAATAAATAGAACATCACCTTAACCATAGTACATGGGCCGCGGGCCTAACATCCATTAGAAAACTCCTGTGACGTCATGTATTATTTTCGGAGGCTTCTGAAACTTGTATACTGACCTCTGACCTCAACTGTACTCAAAGAAGGAAGGAAGTCCACGTCACCTTTGATGATCAGTTGCAGTAGGTCATTTTTACAAACTTCACAATACATCTGTAGCTCAGTTGCAGTAGGTCATTTTTACAAACTTCACATTACACCTGTAGCTCAGTTGCAGTAGGTCATTTTTACAAACATCACATTACACCTGTAGCTCAGTTGCAGTAGGTCATTTTTACAAACTTCACATTACACCTGTAGCTCAGTTGCAGTAGGTTATTTTTACAAACTTCACATTACACCTGTAGCTCAGTTGCAGTAGGTTATTTTTACAAACTTCACATTACACCTGTAGCTCAGTTGCAGTAGGTTATTTTTACAAACTTCACATTACACCTGTAGCTCAGTTGCAGTAGGTTATTTTTACAAACTTCACATTACACCTGTAGGTCAGTTGCAGTAGGTTATTTTTACAAACTTCACATTACACCTGTAGGTCAGTTGCAGTGGGTTATTTTTATAAACTTCTGTTTATGCACAATGAAATGGTATTTTTTTAAACAGGAACACAGATAGTTTATGTAAACACTCTACGTTCGGATGGCAAAGTTCACTGAATGATGAGACTGTTTCCTTCCTGATAACGCCAATACAGTGAGTGATTGAGTGATTAAACGCCGCTCTGGACAGCATATCCGTATTTCAGTTACCCGTCAAGATCCGACCGGGTTAGAATAGGTCTTCAGCAACTATGTTTGTCGAAAGACGCGACTATGCTTGTCACAAATGGTCAGGCTCGCTGACTTGATTGATACATGTCATCGTATCTCAATTGCGTGGATCGATGCTCATGGTATCAACTACTGGATTATCTGGTCAAGACTCGATTATTTACAGACCGACATCATACAACTGAAATATTACTGAGTGCGGCGTTAAACAACAAACAAACAGTATTTCAGTTATATCACGGCGTGACAGTCCCGAAGTGATGCAGATCTCAGACGTTTGCCACTTTGGGGAAACCCAAGAGCACGGGTACATTGTGCAAACAAACTTAGAAACATAATGAGGGAGAGCCGTGACTGCAAACACGGGTTTCTAGCACACCTGAGGGACACAACTCTTCACTTCAGGACAAGGACACAGTGTCCCTGGTATACATACGTATTGCGTAGCGCTGGATGCCAACTGTGAACATTTATTCTGAAACATCGACCTCACTTTGGAGGTAAACGTTCTGTGTTTTCAAGTTAGAGCTAAGTCACCTGTAGATTATCCGCGCTAAATTGAATCATATATTAGTATACATAAAATCGTTTAAAAAATGCCTGCCGACGATGACCGAAGAAGTGTTCTATTATTATCTCCAGGGGTGATGCGGCCATCAAGTTGGCTGTTTCAATCACCTCTGATTAACCAATCAGAATCAATTTCCCAAATTCATGGTAGAATGATAACTCAACTCGCTATCGAATTCCTCAACCCATAGAGATTATTGGGTACAGCCTGTTTCAGCATGAGCACAATGCACGTTTTAGGCTTGATATACGAATAAGATATTTACGATTCGAAACGATTTCCTCTATGTTTTGAAATCAATAGAGATTATTAGTACAGCCTGTTTCAGCATGAGCACAATACACGTTTAACGCCTGATATACGAATATGATATTCACGATTCGAAAGCAACCACGAGGGTAATAAACATATTTATCATACAATGTCATATATAATCATCAACATTTAAGATCGGTATTTATCACTGAAGTAACTTGAGGAAGTGCGTTTGAATATAACATGTTAGAGTGAATCGCCAAATGATATGAAGCCATGTGTATGAAACACCCACATATCGATGAATATACATCTCAATGTATAGGGAACGTTTGGTAAAAGTATACATTGACATATTGATATATACGAGGATGTTGATTCATGGATCTTATTGAAAGTATATAAGTTTCTGTAGAGTGACCTTCATATGTATACATTATAAGTAGTCAAACGATCCCTCGGGGCATAGGGAGTGATGTGCCCTGTGTGTGAGCCTATAGGTACATAGTCTCACCCAGGGTACATCACACAATAAACCCCAAGGGATCGGTTGACAACGAATTTATCTTACCGACACTAATTCATACAGGTCCGGAACATATATCCGCAGTTTCACTAGCAATAGCAGACGACGCAACCTAACCGAGTTACTTCCCTTTACCCAATGCATTCAGATAAATATCGGTTTATTTCAACTCAAAGATACTTATCCGTCATTTTGTCTCTATCTATATGTATCAAATTCAAATGTCAAAATGACTTCATGTAAAGGATAAAACACGCCCCCGAGGATTGTATTTAAAAATGAAAACATTAGGCATGGACAAACCTGAGGGTCGAAGTGTTCTGATCCCGAGCGTTTATGTTTTTAATCAAACTTGTGGGACAGTGTTATGTCTGCCCTAAACACCGAAAGAAATACGTGAAACAACATTTATGAATAATTTTATGTGTATAACACACTGTCGATAAACCTCAAGAAACGGACGTACAATATCTATTGTTGGTCTACATGTTCCTGAAAAAGATTCTTAAAAGCATTGCGGTTTACAAGTGCCATACCAAGGTTGCAGGTTCGATCCCACAGAATATGAATAACATTGTCGTTGGATTTTCAAGTCATCATTTGGCACATTTCGTTAAGTTAACATTGTAATGCGTGTTATGTAGTGTTTAAATTCAAAATGGATCTCTAACGGGGGATATTCTATAGAATATCCCAGGGACAGCGGGATATACTGTAGAAATGTCCCCCTAAGATGCTATTCTATAAACTGAAGGTCCTGCAGAAACAGTAAGATGACGTCACTAGAGGTTTATAAACGTCCAGTAATCTTAAGGGCAACGTTAACTCCATTTCACCTAACCTCACTCGTCAGTATATGTTATATTTTTCACACCTCACCTCGTCAGAATACGTCAATACATTTATCTCAACTCACCTTAGTATTATCTTGATATATGTATGTACACAATTCATTTATAACAGAAATATGGCACACAACTAGTCCATGAAGCCATACTGTTTTACTTATCATAAACAAGATTATGATTTTTGTGTTAAGGTATACACTTTAACACCGGCGTGCATACTGTGTACATCCGAGTAGGAAATATACTGAAGTCATTTCTTAACTATAATGCGAAATATTATACACCACAGCAGTACTCTATTGCTATATATTATGACATGGATACAGCGCATATCATTCACAGGTATCCCTCACTGAAGTAACCGCAGGGATCTTTCAACATCGTGTGAACGGTGGGCGTCACGGAAATCAAAGTGAAAGGGGTAAACATTCAATAAGGGGATTACACTAATTCACCTGATTTTAGTATAAATTTGTATTAATTAATTTCTAAACGTAACATTTTTTAGTCGCAACGGCTATTTCCAACAGCACGTCTTTTTCGAACAGAGAGCGCTTTGGTTCCTTCTGGTTTTGGTTTTTAAACCTTATATCGGGTTTTGAAACGGGCCTTTCAAAACCTAAGGTTTGATATGATAAACGGAATAGTTTTCTTGATTCTGCAAGGAGCCTACTTTATTATACACTCAATCGACGATAGGTTTAAAAGACTTACAACTATTGTATCTTGAACTGTGCTTACTGTGAATGTTTAATGTATGTCTTTTTGGTTGATAGGATATTGGCTGACCCTTATTATACGAGTTGAACGCACACATACAGAACAACATGATGCCTGATGAATTACCAGCTGTAACACACATCTGGACAACTGGCGAAATATGTCAATCCCAAACAAAACAGACACAATGTATCCGATAAAGTAAGAAAATATTTTATTTTTCAAAAATAGGAAACGTATTTGCACTTCAGCACATCATATGTACAACAAAAGATCACACATTCGACTCTTTGCAAATAAGTATTTACATCAAATTGTCATTAACATCTAAGCAGAATAAAAATTGGTAAAATATTAAAATATTGTATACAATTTTTTAAAAAACATGGAAATAGCACTTTGACTAAACTGTGTAGGTACAGTTGATTTCATGAATTTGACTTTCTTGCCAATTGAGACATTTTATTATTAACAATCATATTAGTGCTAATTTTGCAGCACTTTTACAGCGAAGTATAACCAAAGGATTCAATGTACACGTGCACCGCACGTGCTGATACACAAGTAGAATTCTTTAAGGACGCCTTCTCGAAACACCACATTTTTATTTCCTTGTCATCAGAGTGTTATTAAATAAATAGTAACCAAATTATCTTGACTTTTCTAGAGTGCTTCTTAACATTCACGAGTCTCTTACAATTTCAAGTAGTATTCTTGTTACGTATATTCGAGAAATTAATTGCAAATATTAGAAAAGACACGTAATGGAAACTGATCGAATATTCAAGAAGATATTTTGTGAAAAAAAAGATAGCATACAAGATTACATATTTTTCTCTCGTGCAGGAGACAGTATGAAGACTAGGCAGACAGGATCAACGGTATGATTTTAACATTTTTATTCTTTCACCTCGAATAAAATTCCTGTCCAATATGAGACAGCAGCTTCTAACACAGAGTGACTCTTAAAGATATTCTAGTTTAAGTAGCTCAACAACTGTGGATCAGCAGACTTGAAGGCTTCAGACAGGGCAAACGGCATCAATAATACCATCACAATGTTGGTTCTCTGTCCATACATGATCTCTCTATATATCTCGTCAACAAACACTCCATACTAACACATTATTCCTGAGGTCTGGTTACCAAGGTCTTGGCTTCAGGAATGAACAAAGGGAATGTTTCCATAAGGATGTATGTGTAAGGTCATTATTTGGGCAGGCATAAGGGAAAAGAACATATTAAATGTAACATTATCCTCATGAGGCGAATCTGATATATATTGTTTTCATCCTTGATGGGGGGTCAGTTTTGCATAAACAGGCTTAGAAATGTTTGCTCGAAGCCAAGCATGCATATTATGCATAATCTTATTGCAAGCCAATACTTTATACACTAAACCACACGTTTATGTGTCTTCTTTTGATTTCATTCTCTGCATATATATCGATGGTTAAAATCTCCTATTTGACATACAATACAGAAATGAACAGAATACCAATCTCTGATGCCTTTTGTTCATAGTCGAATCATTAGAGTCATGTTTTAGCATCTGAAGATTGGAATGTAAAATAGGAAAAATTAAATAATTATACTTGTTTTCATACTGATCTTTCAAACCTGACTTTAAAAATGGTAATTAAGAATGACATAATTTTGAAAAAGAATTGTAGAATATTATTTCATCACACAGCACAATTTTAGCAAACACAATCATCAATTAATTTGGCGTTGCTACAGGATTTTTGCTTTCCCAAATTCGAAAAAAATACCTTTATGTAAATTACAATGACAAATTGTATTGTATTTTAGTGTGAAAGACTGAATTTTCTGAAGTTGAGAAAAGTGATATTTTCATTGCAGTGAACATAACGCTTGACATTTTCAAATGCAGTGAACATAACACTTTGACGGAACTATTTTCATACAAGAGTTACCTGCCCGCAAATTGTCTCCCTTTATCGTCAGTGTTTAGCCTGTACACAAATGTTGACTTCCTTTTTACGTTACTTCTACATTGACAAGGCAAAATAATTACAGATGGTCATTTATGGAGTTATATCGGTTGTTGCCGTTTGTTTTTTTCTTGAAAATGTTTCGTTATAAACTGTAAATTTCTCTTTTAACTCGTCAATCGACGTTCGTTTCGCCAAAGACGTATATAGTATATACTATATACGTCTTTGGTTTCGCAAAGCGGCGCTTTTGTTCCTTGACCAGCGTGTATTCTCTCGCTTCCAACAGCGGTTTCGTAGATTTCAAGAATATTGTTTGTTTAAGTTGATTTTGTATGTAATTTTATCTAAATAAATGATAAGAACTTTCGTGACCTGAAGTATATTTTGTTACTTTTGTTTATATATTTTAAGATTTTGCAAACACGGAACTACCTTTTAAGTCGCAAATACAAGGGGTTGTGAAACGTCACCGTGTGTTAGGTAGGGAGAATTTATGTTTCAAGGTTTTACTGTATTAATGAAATCCGGTAAATAACTACACAATAGGATATCATAAATAGGATATTTCATGTCTCGTGAAATATCATGTTTATCACATCAAATGACGGGGAAAGGAGATTCTTTCACGAGTACACTTGAAATAACCTCTATATATCAATGCATAAAACATGACGTATTTTGTATACGCCTGCGTACCTAACTGGCATTCAACGCAAATTGGTAAGACACATAATTAATTATAAACCCCTTAATCTGGGCGTTTACTGGTTTTGAAAATCAATATATACACATATCGTGTCCAGTTAACTCTATCACAGCACTTAATGACAAAATAACGATAACGAACACTGTGAGATATATGATGTTTTGCAACAGGTGTTCACCCATTAAGTAGTTGTTTAAGCTTCATACTGTGCCGACAAGAACTGTTATAATCATTGAAATTTCTCACTACAAACGTCACACCAATGCACACAAGGACACAAGGGCCACACCATGTATTTCAATGAACACATTTCGATATAGTGTGGTATTGTCACTTCGTTTTTACAACAGTAAAGTATTATCGAACCAAACAGTTGGGCAGTTGGATTAAAATGTTTTTCACTCGGATGTATGTGGGGAGCCTTCCCTGGTCAATGACAATTTCAAAAACTAATTTGATATTCAAGTTTGAAGTTCTTCGTTTTGTAAAAAACATTCCTGTTTTTTTCAAAGGGTGGGACACTTTTTCGAGTCCTTAAATGCTCCGACACGAACAATTGTGAGATTTGCGAGTGTTCGAATTTTCACAGGTTCTTACCAAGAAGCAGCACAATGACATTTCTACAAATCAAATATAACGGTATCCGAGGTTTCCTGTTAGAGACAACGGGGATGTTTTCTAAACTTGTGTCGTTTATAATGAATAATATCCTATAATGTGGATGCAGGAAATAACTACAGTTATCAGAAAAGGAAAAAGTTTACATATGTATGATTATATATCATGACTGTATGTATATATGTTAATCTCATCATGTGCTTCGGTCAACGGCTTGCAATGCCCTCTGCTGATACAAGTTGGCAGCTGATAACTTACAACTATTTACAAATGTGTGTGATGAGGAGAGTTAAGTACACCCTAACGTCGTCTTACATCTACGGAGACAGGGTCCGATCTGTGGGCACTGGGGCATGAGGTCAGCCCGTTGTCTGTGATGTATTTCGTCATGTCCAGATATCTGAAATTAACAAACATATGTTTGACGTTGAAATGATAAAATTGTCGATGGCCTGCTGAACTTCAAACTTTGAAAATATGTGTGTGCTGACTAATGCCGATTTTATGGTGCTAGCCCACTGGGATACCATGCCTCACGGTTAATGTATTTAATGATTTTAACTATGCACATATAGACTGTTCTTCTGCATAGTCTGATTGTTATAATGTAGAGTGTATTTTGATTGTTTTAATGTAGACTGTATTTTGATCGTTATTATGTAGACGTAGATGGTTATTCTGTTTATTTTGATTGTTAGTATGTAGACTGTATTTTGATTGTTAAAATGTAGACGTTGGTGGTTATTCTGTATATTTTGATTGTTATTATGTTGGTATGGAGAGTATTATGTAGATAGTGATTGTCATCATGCATGGTGATGAGGCAACATCCACAATGTGGGTCACAGCATACTTACTGTTTTCCAACAATCATCTGAGAAATGCCTCCAGAGAATGGTGACATGCTGTCGTCCTCGTCCTGCCCGCCGATAGTGACGGTGTATGGAGTGTTGGAGTCACCGCCACCAAATAACCAACCACCCCCATAGCTGATGGACGCTTCCTTGTCCAAGTACTTCACTGTCAGTGTGCTGCAAAATGAAGATGGATAGGGATTTCAAATAATGATTTTTCTTAAGTCTTAACTGGATAACTTCTTAATTCTGTAAACAAATGCCCAGCGCCAGGGAGAGTAACAACAAGTACAATCTTTTTTTAGCGTCTTTTGGTATGACGCGATCGGGGATCGAACTCCCGCCCTTCCGCTCTCTGGGAAAAAACGCTCTACCAACACATGCCGGAGGCGGTCTACAATATCTTTGAATCGCCAAAAGGGTTTATGAAATGATCATGCACGATGTATAAGTACTTGTGAAAGAACAAAAAATCCACACAGAAATTGGAGCAATACATTATGACAATGTCAAGTGACCCGTGAAGATCCGGGTTAGAACACGTCTTCCGCAACCAGTGTTTGCTGAAAAAGACGACTGTGCTTGTCGTAAGAGGCGACTTTGTCGTCCTCGCTGACTTGGTTGAAGCATGTCATCGTATCCCAATTGCGGGGATCGATGCTCATGATGTCAATCATTGGATTGTCTGGTCCAGACTTGATTAATTACAGACCGCTGTAATATAGCTGAAATATTGCTGAGTGCGGCGTTAAACAACAAACAAAGAAACAAACAAACAAAAATTAAGAAATGTTGCCAACCTGTCCTTGTCTGTTATTGTGATCACCACAAACATATTGTGATCATTCTTCGCATAGTCCAGTTGACCGTCGTAGGATTTCTTAGACTCTACAATGGCGATTCCATTTTCTTCCATCGAAATAATGGCATTGAACTTCTGCAAGAAAATGTACTTCCTAATTACAATGCACGTTCATGAATTCCTGATCGCAACAAAAAACCATAACTCCAGCTTTAGTAAGGAAAGATTTGACTTCAATTGGTAACTAACCTAACGTTCTGTAAAAGCAAGAGCTAGCTTCATCCAATACCAATACAGAAAGTATCTAAGGTCAGTCTACAGAAGCAATTAAATAAGCATAATTATATATCAAATATCAAATATATAGAACTAAAACAACCCGAGGTACGCTGAATACTCATTTACATAGATGGATATTCTTCAAAGCATATTACTATAGAATATAAAGGAATATTATTAATGAAACATGTGTCAGTAATTGTCTAGCACACACAACTTGTTATATATACTACTCAACGTTTTCTAGGGATATGCCAATAGTATTTGGCGAGTCTTACGGTGGTGAAGCGGTGCACGGAATGATCACTTTTCACACAGATGAGGATGGTTAAACATGTATAATCAGGCGAAATAGCTACATTAAACTGTATTTTAATATCATGTCATGTCATCTCATTGACGATGATATTATAAGAAGAAACTGCGTTTCTACAAAAAGTCAACCTTATTCGTCGTTTTGGGAAGTAACGTCAGTATCCTTGCAAAAGTTGAGTAGTATACCATAAGTACAACAGAGATGCAAAGGGTTTCCATGCCAAACTATCACCAAAAGTCCTTCCTATGAACCAAATTAACACATAAAAACCGTTTCATTATTTTCCGGAAAGAAAACAAAATCAAGGTGACAATGTGAGAGAACATAGTTGTTGACTAAAGCGCCATGTAAATACTTTTCGAAAAATGTTCTTAATGTTACGTTTCATACATTATTCAGTGTTAACTTGAACTGCATTATAGTGAAATACTTCCGTCACTTGAATTATGAATTTCTCATTTGTCAGAATCTACGTCACACTCGATGTTGTCATACTGACATCGGTTTTGTTGATATTCTCCTATATTATTTTTTGTGCAAAGACGCTTGTAGTTATCGAAAGAATTAACAGCACTGAAAAGATGACAGTTAATAGCGATAACAGGATTTGAAGTAATGTGATGGAGAAGAAGTACTGAAATGAACTCTCAGCATACTAGATAGGAGATTTAGTACATGCGACTTTATATTACGTTATCTGAAAACATGTGACGGAGATCATGAGTACTGGTGAAAATATTTACAGAATTATCTCCCATGTTCAATCATTATTTGAATGATCATCGCCAAAGAACCAAAGGGAGATAACTCGCTATTGCACAATGCAAGAATATTCACACGTGACTTTCATGCACCGGGTAACACTATACTGGCCAATGCTACCTAAAAAATCTCATTTTAAAACATTAAATTTGCAGGTTTTACGATTATCAGAAAAAATGGCAATTTTTTTTAAAAAGACACCTTGAAATTATCATACACGTATCAAATCTAGAAATCAATTCTTGTTCTAAGCCACTTTACCAGTCAAAACCCAAAGGGAAGATCACATATGCAAATACTTGTCTATGTATATCTGTGTAGGAAAGTAAAACCTGTTAATTTTTCATACCTTTGAAAACCACGCGAGACAATACTAACCCTTTTCGTTTGAACAAACGCACCCAATACGTTAAAAAGCTTGTAATTAACGCGCGTATCATAAGTTTCAAAAACACCTTTTAACTTATCGGTTGCGTTTGTTTGCTAACGTCGCATACAACTAGTTCTATACAACTGTGTCGAGTGCTACAAGTCGTGTCACCTTAGGCACGTCCTCCTCATCATAATAAGCCTGTTAAAATCAAGCAAGGCATTACAAGAGAGAAACTACAAGCGACTGTGTCGGAGGCGGTCCACCCTCATGGATCTCATGAGTTGCATGCTCAACATATACTTGGATTAAACATATACTGGAGCTGCGTTTTATAACAACAAAATGAAAATAATGTCAAATCACTTTAAACAAGAAAGCAAAATACAAACAACATGTAAAACACTTAAATGTGTACCTTGTTGCAAACAAGAGTCATCAGAAAGATGACATATGCCCCCGGCAGCTGTCTGTAAAGTAACCACTAGTAAATGTGCAATTCTCTTTGTAATGAGTCAACAGTTGAATGTTCTTTAAGAAGCATACATTGTTTACCCACTGAATGGTTTTCGAATTCTGGCCCGGAAACGAACCCGTTCCCCAATGGAGTCTAGGTCCAACTTCTTTCCATAAAAATTGTAAAAAAAAATAAAATCGTAAAAGATATTTTATCAAAAGGCACCACTTCAGTATGTGCCTGATAGCTTTGCCAAGTTTCGATCAAATACACTGAATGGTTTTCGAATTCTGCCCCTGAAACGAACCCCATCCCCAATTTAGTCTATGTCCAACTTCATTCCATAAAAAAATTTTTTTTTAAAAATTGGAAAAATCCCAAAATATCAAAAGGCACCACTTCAGTATGTGCCTGATAGCTTTGCCAAGTTTCGATCAAATACACTGAATGGTTTTGGAATTCTGCCCCGGAAAAGGAAAGATTACGGACGGACAGACGGACGGACAGACAGACTGGCTGATCGCTATATCCCCCCGCATTATATGCCGGGGGGATAAAAAGGTAAAAAAGTGACTTGGGTATACATTCGAGTGAGTGAGTGAGTATGGTTTTACGCCGCTTTTAGCAATATTCCAGCAATATCACGGCGGGGGACACCGGAAATGGGCTTCACACGGGTATACATTCGAAAGACACCAGGGCCGAAAATCTCGTTTTGATTATATTTTTCCAAGTCATATTGAAAACAGTAGCTGTTTCCCGTCAAGGCAAACAATACATGTTATTTTTCTTATTTCAATATTTTGTACATGTGCCACGTTAATTCCAGTGAAGATGGGGTGTCCAGGTCCCCGTTCCACAAAACGATCTTAGCACGATTGCTATCCTTTACTCTAATATGGACTTTAATGATAGTCGTGGAGCAACAACAGCTTTTGGGAACTGCGCCCAGAAAGAGCACACAATAATTCACCTTTCAGCAAAGCGGAGTTACCCACGTCAACTCGGGAGAACAAGTCATCAATTTTATTAATCTGTATACTTATAAACACCTGTCAGGTTATATTTCCTGATACAGTATCGCTTTCTATCGCTTTGGGGTAAAATACCCGACTGGTTTGTAGCATTGTCAATACATCACGAGTTTGCAGACACTACGTTCCTCCAATACCCGTGAATACATACAGTTGCTTAATGGGCAGTCGCTATTTTTAAACAACGAATCAACCAACGGCCTGGTTAACGTTTCAGCGAGTGCTCTGACCTATGAGCGCTCAGTTTGTGACCTGGCTGAAGGCGCGTCATTTCACCCGGACAGTGAGGACATGTACCAATGCTACTAGATGTCAGATATAGACGCCACATTCATTACTAATTGATGATACATTGCTGATAGCGCAGTGCAGCTTCCTCTCTCATCGTAAAATATTTTGTTGGGAGGCAGCTGAGATTTAAAATAACGTCCGTTCAAGTGAATGGTGACGAATTGGAAAGGACAGTTATAATGCATGTAACAATATGCATTAGTCATACTTGAGTGCAATGTGTATTTAGATATGAAAATGAATAAAAAAATGTCGGTTGTATTTGAGGGACGATAATACTGGTTCGTACAAATTATTCACATTTGCTGTGTCCATAGAAAAGTGATATCTGATACAAAAACATGTTTTTCAACATTGCAACATTCAGTTGTTGTTTTTTATCTTTTCGAGAAAGATGCATAATCTTCATGTTTTGTTGACGTTATTGATAGGAAAAGAGCATGTATTTAAAGAAGAAAGTATAATAGATTTAACGGAGTTTTTGTCACAAATTAAGCAACTGTAATATTGAACTTTCCAGTTATCCACAGTTCGAGACTAGCCAAGTGATGATAGTAGACCAGGGTATTGATAAGGATTCTGCCGGGAATTAGATAATCTTAAAAAATATATTCCACTGAGATGTGAAGCAAAGTGCAGTTTCCTGACAAGCGATCACGTAAGCTGTATACATACATCTCCCTTCTGATACTGTAGTATTGGCCCACGACTTGCACGTGTTGCGACGATAACGACGGCTGCAGCATCCTCCGTCGTTCCATAGGCGATAGGCGAGCTGGTATTGACAAACTGCACACAGCTAAACAAGGGCTGGAAGATAATACACGACAGTGAACGTCAAGGACAGTCGTGCTGTGAACATTACCATGATTCCTAAAGGGAACGTCAAGGACAGTCGTGCTGTGAACATTACCATGATTCCTAAAGGGAACGTCAAGGACAGTCGTGCTGTGAACATTACCATGATTCCTAAAGGGAACGTCAAGGACAGTCGTGCTGTGAACATTACCATTATTCCTAAAGGGAACGTCAAGGACAGTCGTGCTGTGAACATTACCATTATTCCTAAAGGGAACGTCAAGGACAGTCGTGCTGTGAACATTACCATTATTCCTAAAGGGAACGTCAAGGACAGTCGTGCTGTGAACATTACCATGATTCCTAAAGGGAACGTCAAGGACAGTCGTGCTGTGAACATTACCACGATTCCTAAAGGGAACGTCAAGGACAGTCGTGCTGTGAACATTACCATTATTCCTAAAGGGAACGTCAAGGACAGTCGTGCTGTGAACATTACCATTATTCCTAAAGGGAACGTCAAGGACAGTCGTGCTGTGAACATTACCATTATTCCTAAAGGGAACGTCAAGGACAGTCGTGCTGTGAACATTACCATGATTCCTAAAGGGAACGTCAAGGACAGTCGTGCTGTGAACATTACCATGATTCCTAAAGGGAACGTCAAGGACAGTCGTGCTGTGAACATTACCATGATTCCTAAAGGGAACGTCAAGGACAGTCGTGCTGTGAACATTACCATTATTCCTAAAGGGAACGTCAAGGACAGTCGTGCTGTGAACATTACCATTATTCCTAAAGGGAACGTCAAGGACAGCCGTGCTGTGAACATTACCATGATTCCTAAAGGGAACGTCAAGGACAGCCGTGCTGTGAACATTACCATGATTCCTAAAGGGAACGTCAAGGACAGTCGTGCTGTGAACATTACCATGATTCCTAAAGGGAACGCCAAGGACAGTCGTGCTGTGAACATTACCATTATTCCTAAAGGGAACGTCAAGGACAGTCGTGCTGTGAACATTACAATTATTCCTAAAGGGAACGTCAAGGACAGCCGTGCTGTGAACATTACCATGATTCCTAAAGGGAACGTCAAGGACAGTCGTGCTGTGAACATTACCATGATTCCTAAAGGGAACGTCAAGGACAGTCGTGCTGTGAACATTACCATGATTCCTAAAGGGAACGTCAAGGACAGTCGTGCTGTGAACATTACCATGATTCCTAAAGGGAACGTCAAGGACAGTCGTGCTGTGAACATTACCATGATTCCTAAAGGGAACGTCAAGGACAGTCGTGCTGTGAACATTACCATGATTCCTAAAGGGAACGTCAAGGGCAGTCGTGCTGTGAACATTACCATGATTCCTAAAGGGAACGTCAAGGACAATCGTGCTGTGAACATTACCATAATTCCTAAAGGGAACGTCAAGGACAGTCGTGCTGTGAACATTACCATGATTCCTAAAGGGAACGTCAAGGACAGTCGTGCTGTGAACATTACCATGATTCCTAAAGGGAACGTCAAGGGCAGTCGTGCTGTGAACATTACCATGATTCCTAAAGGGAACGTCAATGACAGTCGTGCTGTGAACATTACCATGATTCCTAAAGGGAACGTCAAGGACAGTCGTGCTGTGAACATTACCATGATTCCTAAAGGGAACGTCAAGGACAGTCGTGCTGTGAACATTACCATGATTCCTAAAGGGAACGTCAAGGGCAGTCGTGCTGTGAACATTACCATGATTCCTAAAGGGAACGTCAAGGACAGTCGTGCTGTGAACATTACCATGATTCCTAAAGGGAACGTCAAGGACAGTCGTGCTGTGAACATGACCATGATTCCTAAAGGGAACGTCAAGGACAGTCGTGCTGTGAACATTACCATGATTCCTAAAGGGAACGTCAAGGACAGTCGTGCTGTGAACATTACCATGATTCCTAAAGGGAACGTCAAGGGCAGTCGTGCTGTGAACATTACCATGATTCCTAAAGGGAACGAGGACCGGAACTGTAAGGACAATTTCTGCTTTGCCTTCCAGAGTTTTCTCCTCCTTTTGTCATGTGACCACAGTTCATTTTGACAGTTTGACCGCGGTTACCTGGTTTTGCAAAGGTACGCTACTCTGAATTGGCCAATGGCCAATTGACATTTCTGGGAAATTAAGTAGTTATTTCTTTTTTATAAATAGAACTAATCTATTTTGTTATTATGCAGATTTTATACCACGTCCCATTTGACAGCAAAACCATTTACAATGGCTTGACGTTGACGGCGGCTGGAGATAACTCGGGACTGACATTATATGTATCGACAGTAAAGACGTGGAGAGATTAAGAGTGGAACAGCTTTTGTGGATATAATAAATAAGACATTTTATTCACATCATCTTTTATCTGACAATTGATGTCTTTTAACAACCCAATTCATTCAGTTTATTCAGGGGACGGGTTATTTCTAATAACTTCACGGTGTTTTTATTTGACATCAATAACACGTATGGGATGCCTACGTCCTGGACGGACGCGCCAGGGGAAGTCCAGGGTAGATTCGGTCTCCAGCAACCTGTAAGTGTTGTAAGTGGCGGGTGACTTTGTTGATTGCGTACCAACTTTACTACACTTGACTATTTATTTACAGGCCCATCGATATAGCTGGATGTTCAACAACAACAACAACAGCAATTACTCCCAAGCATACATTGATCTGGTCCCCAACTTTCTTAAACCTTCAATGTAGTCAGCAAGGGTAGATGATTGCATACGCAGGTCCTCCTCAAAGCGTGACACTGACTCTTGACACACTCACTCACTCACTCACTCATTCATTCACTACCCTTACGTTGTTACTAGAGCAGCTGCCGATGTGAACACCCTCTGCACGCTCAACATCGGACATCGTCATGGTGACGTCATTGATCTGAAGCTTTCGCACGCAGCCAATCAGCGGCCTGCACAAAGTATAGGGAATCCATCAAACTAAACATATTAACAATCTATGTCTGGGTCAATGTAGCATTAATCAATCATGTATTAACTATTAATTCACCAGTTAAGTACTGAAAAACCTGGTATAGGTAGTTCAAATTCAGTCGTGGTACGATGAAAAAACCAATATTCGACTAGTACTTCTGCATGACACGATTCTTAACATGCAACGTTTTGGTTTGGTACTAAAGTATTGATATACGAAACAAAGAAATTGTTTTGTGGACAGTCGAAAACAGAATATGTTTTAAAGTAAAGATTTCATTTAAAAAGATCGATGTATACTGTATGAGCAATAATCTTGAACGCGACGTTAAACCCCATTTCACCTCACCTCATTTCATAAGATGAATTACGCTCATTACGAACCAGACCTTGTTCATATTGCAAGGTAATAATCACTAATATATGTATCATCACTATATCCTATCCACGACTCATACTTTTCTGCTAATTGGGTTTTTACCTGAACCTGTTCCCCATTCTCTCTCGGTGTTCTGGCAGCATCCCCCCGACGAGGATACCCTTGGTCGGCGTCTGTATCCTCTCGGGGCGCGTCCGCTCTATGGAGAACAGGCCTTCTTTGCCATCAATCTCTGGATACGTCTTGCTGTCTCTGTATCCGATCTGTGGACATAAACACAGAAGGCTCATGCCTGCATGACATCGTCTCTAGTCGATGTCATTACACCGAATTATACACTGATAAGCAAAAAGTAACAGAAATATAGCACTATTAAAAACATAATTCCGACATTACTTCAAATGCTTCTTATGAACGAAATGAGTACAGGGTGAAATTTCTGTAGTGCGCAAAACGCAATAACATATACACTAACACCTTCTATTGTAGGTTTGACAACAAATACAAACTAGCGGTCATCCCTACGTAAAGTATTGTGGCGGTCGATGCATTCTTGTCCACCTGTGGTATAGACCTACCTTAAGCGTGTGGAACAGCCCATCACTATATTTGTTTTTGTCTTCTGTAAGAACCACTGCTTCTGATGGGGTTGTAGTCTCTATAACCAGCGCCCCGTCCTGTAGTTGAGCTCGAAGCTGGAAGCCCTGCCATGACAATTGTGACATAAGCATTGTTGTCTACCTGGTTCTGATCAACCACACAGTGCTTCGAACACGTCATAAATGTGGAGTTGTGTTTTAATCGGAGAAGAGTTTACCTGCATACAACCATTATTACAAATGGTTGCGTAAAATTTAATACAAGGCAGTGATTGTACCAACGATTAAATTCATCTCTCACCAAGGGGAGATAATTGTGTTTCAAGGCTAACGATCGCCTGAGAAATTGGAGTATCTCCGATGTTTCATGCAGGAAACGCAAAGTGTGTGACCAATCGATGGAATTATCTACCCTCATTGGAGTCATTAGCGTATTGCGTTTACAACAGTTTATTCCATGTCGTATTAGTATCTTTATTCAGATAAACCATTTTATAACCATTATCGTCATAATGAGTGAGTTCATTTCTGGTATCCCACCCCCGTGATATTGACATGATATTGGTAAATGGGACATAACACTACTCACTCATACCCATGTAATAAAGTAGAGCTCATCGATAATGCATTAGAAAATATCGAGTCAGGAACAAGTCAGTTTCCTGAAACAGATGCAATGCATGCCAACCAGATGATTTTAAAAAAAAATAAAATAAAGATCAAAGATCCAACTTACTCTCTTCACGACTGTCATAAGGAACGCGTCCTTCTGTCTCGTTCTGAACTCAAAGTAGACGGATCTGGTGGGGTACCTCAGCTGCGCTGTGTGGACCGGGTAGTGGGCGTACCCGTCACCCTCGAACACCATGGAGGGAGGCTGCAGCGACGGGGAGCTGTGGGGAGTTCACGGTTTATTGTACCAGCGTTAGTTAAGTTGTACACCGTATATTTCTTAGAAGATTAAATTTTCTTTACTATTACTACTGCTTTATGAAAGTATTCAATAAATTATAAAACACAAATTATATTTCAACTTTGTATGATATTCGTTATTTTTGGTAGGGATCGCTACTACAGCTACTCACCAGCTAGACGTGCATGGAGCTGGCACTTTACCGTCGCTGGTCTTCTGTAGGAGGCCCACCGAACGACCGTTCACCCTCAATCCGCCCACACAGCCTTTCCACACGTCACTGGACAGAGACATCTGCAAACAGGGAGCATAGGGATACAACATAGTAGAATAGGGATAAAGCACAGTAGGATAGGGATACAACATAGTAGAATAGGGATACAGCACAGTAGGATAGGGATACAACAAATTAGGATAGGAATACAACATAGTAGAATAGGGATACAGCACAGTAGGATAGGGATACAACATAGTAGAATAGGGATACAGCACAGTAGGATAGGGATACAACAAATTAGGATAGGAATACAACATAGTAGAATAGGGATACAGCACAGTAGGATAGGGATACAACATAGTAGAATAGGGATACAGCACAGTAGGATAGGGATACAACAAATTAGGATAGGAGTACAACATAGTAGAATAGGGATACAGCACAGTAGAATAGGGATACAGCACAGTAGGATAGGGATACAACAAATTAGGATAGGAATACAACATAGTAGGATAGGGATACAACACAGTAGAATAGGGATACAACATAGTAGAATAGGGATACAGCACAGTAGGATAGGGATACAACAAATTAGGATAGGAATACAACATAGTAGGATAGGGATACAACACAGTAGAATAGGGATACAACATAGTAGAATAGGGATACAGCACAGTAGGATAGGGATACAGCACACTAGGATAGGGATACAACATGGTAGGATAGGGATACAACACACTAGGATAGGGATACAACACACTAGGATAGGGATACAACACACTAGTAGGATAGGGATACAACACATTAGTAGGATAGGGATACAACACACTAGTAGGATAGGGATACAACACACTAGTAGGATAGGGATACAACACACTAGTAGGATAGAGATACAACACATTAGTAGGATAGGAATACAACACATTAGTAGGATAGGGATACAACACATTAGTAGGATAGGGATACAACACACTAGTAGGATAGGGAAACAACACACTAGTAGGATAGGGATACAACACATTAGTAGGATAGGGATACAACACACTAGTAGGATTGGGATACAACACACTAGTAGGATAGGGATACAACCCACTAGGATAGGGAAACAACACACTAGGATAGGGATACAACACACTAGTAGGATAGGGATACAACACACTAGGATAGGGATACAGCACAGTAGGATAGGGATACAACACATTAGGATAGGAATACAACACACTAGGATAGGGATACAACACACTAGGATAGGAATACAACACACTAGGATAGGGATACAACACATTATGATAGGGATACAACACACTAGGATAGGGATACAACACACTAGGATAGGAATACAACACACTAGGATAGGGATACAACACACTAGGATAGGGATACAACACACTAGGATAGGGATACAACACACTAGGATAGGGATACAACACACTAGGATAGGAATACAACAAATTAGGATAGGGATACAACACATTTGGATAGGGATACAACACATTAGGATAGGGATACAACACATTAGGATAGGGATACAACACACTAGGATAGGGATACAACATAGTAGGATAGGGATACAACACATTAGGATAGGGATACAACACACTAGGATAGGGATACAACATAGTAGGATAGGGATACAACACACTAGGATAGGGATACAGCACACTAGGATAGGGATACAACATAGTAGGATAGGGATACAACACACTAGGATAGGGATACAACACAGTAGGATAGGGATACAACACACTAGTAGGATAGGGATACAACATAGAAGGATAGGGATAAATCACATTAGGATAGGAATACAACACACTAGGATAGGGATACAACATAGTAGGATAGGGATACAACACATTAGGATAGGAATACAACACACTAGTAGGATAGGGATACAACATAGAAGGATAGGGATACAACACATTAGGATAGGAATACAACACACTAGGATAGGGATACAACATAGTAGAATAGGGATACAACACAGTAGGATAGGGATACAGCACACTAGGATAGGGATACAACACACTAGTAAGATAGGGATACAACATAGAAGGATAGGGATACATCACACTAGTAGGCAAGGGAAACAGCACAGTAGGATAGGGATACAACATAGAAGGATAGGGATACAACACAGTAGGATAGGGATACAACACATTTGGGATAGGGTCACAACATAGTAGGATAGGGATACAACATAGTAAGATAGGGAAACAACAGTTGGGTAGGAATACAACACAGTAGGGTAGGGATACAACACAGTAGGATAGGGATACAACATAGTAGAATAGGGATACAACACACTAAGAGAGAGATACAACATAGAAGGATAGGGATACAACATAGTAGGATAGGGATACAACACAGTAGGATAGGGATACAACATGGTAGGATAGGGATACAGCACAGTAGGATAGGGATACAGCACAGTAGGATAGGGATACAACACACTAGTAGGATAGGGATACAACATGGTAGGATAGAGATACAACACCGTAGGATAGGGATACTATATAGTAGGATAGGGATACAACACAGTAAGGTAGGGATACAACATAGTAGGATAGGGATACAGCATCAGAAGAATAGGGATACAACACAAGCAGAAATAGCACAGGCTATATAACAAACCGGCACTATACCGGCACCATGCAAGTTAGTTGCGTGAATGCATTAATATATCATTTTTATGAACATAGGCCTACGTACGGGCACAGTGTCAGGTGCACCTCCCACGTAGGCGGCTAGAGGCGGAGGTTGACCGTACGACATGTCCATGCTGTCTTCCACAACGTCGGGGTCGTCACTTCCTTCAGACCGAACCATCAGTGCCACATTCTGACCATTCCTTGAGAAGCATTTAGCAGCATAAGTGACACCAGTGTGAGTATTTTAATCATTTTCACAGGTTGTTCCTATTCGACAAGTCTAACTATAATATTCTTTGAACATTTCCATTCCGATAGCATTAGAAATGCAATTTTGATTAGATGTCAGAACATTTTAAAGAAAATTGACGACTGTTAACTATGTTGGACTTACAAGAGTTGTTTTTCATTATTTTGAAAGTAGTTTAATGTATTGGACTACTGACGGAAACATCTGCCATACTGTGTGTGAAAACACACCAAGTATCTCTGTGGTCCTGAGTTAGTTGCTAAAGTGTTAAAAAGATACCAAAACGTCCTGAAAACGCTACGTTGTCATGATCTTACAGTACGTGTTGAGAAGAATTAGTTCCGATAAAATGTCAAAAGACGAGTGTGAGGTCAACGCCGCACCAGCATTCGTTCAGCTACTAGCAGCCAGACAAGTACATGCAATAATGAGGTTGTAACACTGCGTCCCCACCTCTGTATCAGCACGTTATACCACTTGTCCTTCTCGAGGGAAATCGTGCTGTCGACGTCGCCGGTCTCATAGCCCTCCTTGTCGTAGACGGTCATCTTCAAGGAGTTGCTCGACATGCTGAGGCCGTACGACTCCTAAAATTGACAATGATTTATCTCCGAGAAAGGCCACTGAGTGAGTTATTTGGTGCATTAGTAAAGGAGAAAGACGAGTTCCAGGTCTGGTTTGGGATTGTGAAACCCAAGGGTAGAAAAACAGGATACGCAGAGAAGAAACTGGTTATTGTATTTGCAAAAACCTATTTCAGTGGAGGTATGGGTTATCATACAGTTTGTCATAAACAAAGGGGAGGAGGCCAGCACAGACAAAGCCCAAATAAGCATCATCAGAGGTCATTATACGGTGAACAATAGATGACGTCACATGAGTTTTCTAAGGCTGCTTCCCTCTCGGTTTTCCTCACCCGATCTCTGCTACTCTCGGGTTTTTATTTCCAACCAGTCACTTCACCGTATTTCGAACCGATAACCAACAATGCCTGGTAGCATTGCTAGCTGAAGCTCTTCCATCTTTCTAAGGCAAGGGACTGTAAAAGTCTTGTTTCCGCCCTTGTCAAACTAGGTTGGAATTTGTGGGCCTCATCTGGGGCTTTTACGAGTCATGCCCCTTCTATGACCCTCCTATTGACCAATCAGATTTTACCTCTCATATCACCTGTTTGTTTCAAATAAAATGGCTGCGCCCCGTCAAGAAGATCTGATCGATAATCAAGGTCCTCATTGTGATAGAAACGGGGCTTACCTCGCGAAGCGCATCAAATCACTTGTGCACCTTGATTAAAAAACATGAGATATTTTAAATATATCTGTCGACGCCCAGTTGACGGTACACATGCTCTGCAAATTCTGCAATCGGCGGAAATATGTACGGCAGTCGCTATGTTGATTATGAACCGGATGTAGATTTCGTTACGCGATTTTGATTGGACTATGCCAAGACTCGTTAGTCCAGCCAAAATATAAGTTTGATAATTCCAGCCTAATTCGGCAAGGGTGGAAACTGGATTTTTATAGTCTTTGCCTCGGGTAGACGAAGCTCTGCGGGGTTGGGTTAGTTATTAATTCATTTATTGATTGTTGTTCCAAGCCACTATAAAAAACAAAGCTATATCATGGTGGCGGTGTCCCCCATGACACAAAGTGCTATAATAAGCTATAGTAATCGGTTCGAATCCCTGATTTGCTACGACTGTTAGTTTAGTTTATCAGCATCATGCTCGTACCCCCACCCATTGTGCTGAGTTCCCGTTCCATAACTGAAATTCAGTTCCATCGAACGTTCAACCTTTCTCAAGACCACCGAGGATAGGACAGAACTATACAAATCATTGCCACCATAAACAAGTTCCTTGTTCTCACCGAATTGTTCCCAGACAACAACAGGATTGGTCCGTCGGCAACTTCCGGTCTGATACAAACTTCGACAGATGTGCGCAGGGTCAGAGAGTCGTCAGAAGCCGCAAGGGGCAGGGGGAGATAATCCTCGTCTTGCTTGTTGATGCTCATCTGATATCGACATGAATGATGTTGATGGTGTATTGGAATAAGCAAAGCGTATTTCAATCAAATAAAACAGTTTATTCTGTTGCCAATTTAGTCTAAACTGCCCGTAGTTAACAGTTAATGTAGCGAGCACAATTTTGAATCATAAAAAACAATGTTTCATATACATCTCGATAAATTACAAACACACACACACGCAACACACCAGATATCAGAAAGATTCAGAAAGACTCCAGAGTTACAGTCCCGGAAATATAGTTATCTTATTTAAAAAGAGATTTATCTCCAAAATAAAATCGAGGTGGAGCCCAGAAATAAGCTCAAATACAGCCTAGGGTTGAGGCAATCCAGACACGATTTGGATTCATTTGTTAATTGATCTCTAGGCTCTGGGAGACATGCAGGTTACACATGTATGGTTATTTTTGCGAGGTCAATGGCCAGGACCCCCAGGCAATCTGATGCCATCAATCCAGAGTGGCATTGGTCACCAAACATAGTTCCTTTGTATAGCGTACCTGTATAGACGCGAGCATCATCCTCGCCTTCTCCACCTTGTTCCTGAGACTAGAGATGTTGGCTTGTATCTGGCCGACAGTCAGATCCACTCCGGCCACCATTGATGGGCTCAGCCGGGTTAAGGTCAGCATGGACCGCATGTTGGTTTGTGCTTTACCCGCTGTGTACAAGGCATCGTAATGAATACAAGGCGACTTTAAACGGAAGTCACTTTGGTGGACGAGAAATATTTGAAGAATCAATGCTAAATGCAAGACAGGTATAGGTTGTTCTCGAGTTCTCACATTAGGCAAAAAGTACCAGAATGAGTCAGGGGAGGATGTTAAATGCGGCAGTCAGCAATATTCCTGGTATATCAAGGCTGGCGAAACAAGCCAGGCAAACTGGTAGCTGAAAACCCGAGCAACGACCCACCTAATCGGGGTATCTTAACGCACAGTCATTTAAGTGAACGATCCAGGTCCCCGATACTGTAGTGGATAGAGCGTCTGATCAGAGAAGGGTGGGGAGTTCGTTCTCCGGCCGCGTCGAACCACAATACGTTAAAAATGATACATGTTATTACCTGCCTGGTGCTGTGCATGAAGGGGAAAAAGCAAATATTGGTCGGCTCGGAGTCAGTACAATGCACCTAAATTGGCTACCGATGTTAACATCTCAGAATGGTATCTCATGAGAGCTAGCTCTATATAGCCGACATAAGTCCGGATTAATGCTAGTAGACACACGCGCGTACATGCATGTTGCAATCTTAATGGGATGTCCCAATAATCTCGACGTTAAACCCCACTTCATCTCACCTCACAGTATTTGCTGTGTATTCAGCAGTGTAAACAGGCCGGCAAAAGGAGAGCCGTGAGTTGTGATCAATTACTGAGATATTTTCCTAATTTGTGGCAACATTTGAGCGTAAGTTATTTTACAATTTAATTTAAAACCTACTGGCTTCAATGGCTGCAGCAAAATCTTGGCTTTCACTTCCACCACTTCCTCCGCTTCCCCGATTACTGGCGTCACCTGACCCCCCGCCACCCTTGACCTCTGCCACTTTTCGTTCCGCTTTCAGCACAGCCTGGAATGTCTTGCTCTGGGTCATATTGTAGACCAGGTCCACCCTGTCGTGAACATCTTTTATCCGTTCCGAAATCCGATCAATGTTTGGCCTTTCTCTGTCCCAATCAGACAGAAACTGCTTGGCATCGTCCACAAATCTCCTTGTGGATTGGAGATTGACCTGAGCAACATTCCACCTTGTAGAAAAGGCTGGAAATTGAAGGTGAACTAATAAAAAGGTTGGCAAAAAGACACTTTTAGGAGGAAACCTGACCATTTCGGTTACCATTCGTTAACCATTCAAACTGTCATACGTTTTATTAATTTGTTTGAATTTCTGGTCGGTCTGTGACAAGAATGCATTAGAAACAAAATGCAAAACTCACCTCTTGATTTGTTCCTTGCCACTTGTGATTTGATGAGAGTAACGTCCCCTTTTTGACCCAGTTGAACAATATGCACCCGCAACTTATCACCTTAAACAGAAAACACATGTTGAAATATACTTTTTAACCACTACAACTCGTAATGGTATTTAGATTAAAATGCCCAACCATGTTCAAGCCTATACAAACATCACAATAACTCAAACGTGAAATACAATACAGGTTCTAGTCTGAAACTTAAATCAAGGAGACCATGCGGCTGACCTGATATTAAGGCGCAGAATAAGGACATGGAGAAAACGATCCGAGAATAATGCGGTTCTGGAGTGCAAATAATCCGAAAAAAACTGACATAATATAAATGACAGTGCAGTTAGAAAGAATCTATGCTTTCTTCGAGTGGTTTATTCGTCTTAACCAAAAATAGTAAAAGACATTACTCCCATACTTCAAACCTAAGCTCAACCAGGTTGTTCTTTACAAAATAATTGCAGTTTTCTCGGATTTTTTCCCAAATTCAATGAATTTCCACACCCATAAAGTTTCAATTTAGTTCTAATATTAAACAGAAAATCAACGATGGATTCCTTGCAATCTGACTGAATTTTCAAATTTCATGCCTATCAAACTTAAATCCCTTAAAGTGTAGGGTCAATCGGTAACCAATCCTACATTTCAAAAGGTAAAACCATCACAGAGGCCGACAGACGTAACTGATTTCCCATCCATTTATTCAGAAAGGAAACAATTGATGAGATCATGGGAAGAAACGGTTTCGGATAGGATTTCAAAAATAATTAGATACAATCTTTGCAAAATGTTAGCTATCGTTTTCGCATAAATATATTTTATTCGTATCAAATAACATATCGATAATAATTTTGTTACAGTTGAACAAAGAAACCAGATCTGCAAATAATTGGAACATGTTTTTTCTGCATTACTTCATAACATTTGGGTGAAATAAAAGATTATAATCTACGACTGTAATGCTGGAAATTACCAAAGTTTTTCAAAGCCTTGTCTGGTATTCTTTTGGGAAGTTTGTCTTCGTCAAATACAAAATCTGAACCATCCGGGTCGGTTGACGTAAAAGCTGTTTCGAGTGCACTCCCCACGTCGACGTAGTCGTCACAGTCGATGGGGGTGACGTCACTGTCATCGCCTGAACCCATTTCAAGCTCCTCGCAGCGTCGGCGTAGTTCGTCTTCGTCATTGATAGCTAATCGTATGCCATCTAACACAGTGTGGATTTGCTGAAATTGACGAAACGGAACATATTAACGCGTATACACGTTGACATTTCCCCTCAAAATATACCTGAACTTGACAGTTACTCTTGTATTAATATAATTCAACATCGAATGTTGAAAACTGACTAACTGGGTCCCACCAAATCGGTATCCAACAATGACTAGGCTGAGACAGTTTGTGACGATGGTTGACAATGTTGTTATAAACGTCATCCCGGTCACTGACATACAGTATATAAGTAGAAATTCAGTCTCCTTAAAATCGCTACCACTAAACAAAGATCTGACATCCCATTAAGGGTGACGTCAGAACGACCTTTCTTCCGACCAATCAGAGCGTCGCTTACCAGATCAGGAAAGTGACATTCGGGATGTGCTTTCTAATCATGCAACCTCGTAAAGGTTAGCACGGGGTATTCCAAACGACTGAATCCGTCAAAATTATCGTTTATCTCTCGCTTCAATGCGATAAACATTTTAACGGAAGATACTTTGCGTAGCCCGTACGAAATACAGCGCTTCAATCTAGGTCATCTATTGGACCTTCTAAAGTGTTCTTTTGTTCAGTTTTCAAATTTTGAATCGAGAACTTTGTCAAAATATTTTTTAAAGTGTTGTCTGGAATGTAAGGTGGCAATTTGAAATGCTGCTTTCTGATTGGGTTATGTCGACTTCTTGTTATAAATCATTTTATTGGTCGGTTAAAGTACGCGAAATGTCGTTCTGACGTGATCGGTAATGGGGTGTCCTCATATCTTTCTTTAGCCGTAGCGAGTACTAAGATCTGATTTTAATGAGATTTGGAGAAATCGAGATAGTTTGTATTTGTTATTGCCACAACCATTTTTTAAGTCATCCACCATGTCCAACGAACATTTTTTTTGTTGGGCAAAAATGAATTCACAGACTACCGACCCCCCACCAGAATATCAATATTAGTCCCGTGCGTATGTTTGTCAGACTATACCTTTACATGTGCGATGAGTCTATCTGCCAGTAGGGACGCCTGCAGGCGATATGGCACGCCCCCTCCTCCCCGCCCAACATTCTTGGCCTGTCTTATCAACGGGTTCATCAACCTAGAATAGACATCTTCCATAAGATAATGCATAATCAGATTGATAATCAGCCTAGATTATTCAATGCATTATATCTCCATAATACCATGGACCAACTGGAGTCAACAGTCTCGTTTTGATCCCGATTCTATAAATAGTCGTCCACTGAATACACTCATAGACGAGAGAAACTTTGTGCGAAGTTACTGATAAGAGGAATGGAAATTGTGACATCACTTCCGAATCGTAATTATGGTAATCAATCAGTCTTTATCATTAAAGATTATATTAATACTCACATATTACTAACAAATGATGCTGGTTGTAAACAACTTATGTTTGTGCTTAACGCTGCAGTCAGCAATATTTCAGCAATATTTCAGCTGTATTACTGCCGGTTGTAACCAGACAAACCAGTGATGAAGCATCGTCCCGCAACGTTGTGATACGATGACACGCAATTAGCCAAGTCACCGGATCCGCTACGATGCCTCTTATGACAAGCATAGATTACTAGGGATCTATTCTAACCCGGACCACACGGACCCACATTCTTTAGTCTATGTGTTTACGGTTTGTGAACCAGTCTCCGCACATTTAAGGAACACTATAGTTATCTTGTTTGTTGGAAACCTATGTATTCCGGGTGATAGTGATTTCTGGATTAACCATAATTTCCCGTCTGGATTAACGGGGTTTCACTGCATACCACTACTATGGCCTAAGATGTCATTCCTTGGTTTTTGTTCTGTATGAACGAGGATTCCACCTTCCACCCAGCCCAGTTTTAGGCGTATTACCTGGCGATGTTGTTCGCTTGCCGTTCCAACTTATTGGCATAACTGACAGCTCGGTTAATGATTGGTCGAAGTCGATCCCTTTCTGCGGCAGTGATGTATGTGGTGGATGCTCTTCTCGGCCTTGACCTTGACCTTCGGTGTGGTCTCCTGTCGGTAAATGACACGGGCGCCAAAGGATTTATGCCTCCACCCCTCTGTCTTTTCAGATCTCCAGCAGCAATCCTGTTACCCTGAAGAAAAAACAAAAAATCACAGTGAGGGATCAGCAATATTGCAGTTATTCATGGCCAGGTTTCCGGAGACGACTCCGCCTACGATGCTTGAGTTGTCGTGATATTCGCAAGTGATTGAATGCTGTTTTACGCCTTAGCAAGCAATATGCAGAAATAGACGAACTGTAATACAAAGCCAGACAAACAACAAATTGATAGCATGAATATGCCTGGTATTGTGGATGACACCAGTCAGTCACCTCAAGCGTTCTAACCAACAAATACCCGGGTTCGTTGGCTTTTGGGGCGAACATGGGGTACTGAGGACCAAATACTGGCTTTGGACAATGAATTTTGAGAAGACACAAGCAATATGTCAGAAGTGAATCCTTTGACTTCATGCCGAACGCCATAACCACTAGGCTAACCCACTGCCCCAACTGATCACACGTTAATGATTCATGTGGCCTAAGAACGAATCTGGAGACCATACCCTTGACGTGGCAGCCGCCACTCTCAGCTCTTCTTTTGCCTTCCTGACCAAGTTGGACGCCACTATGATGTCGTCTCTAGCCGTCGCCCCATTTGTCAGCTGAAAAAGCATACCGGTACAAAATTAAATGTTGAATCTCTTTAGACGTCAGCAACTGGAAACTGCATCGATAATATACCCAATGAATCTTCATACTGGGAGAACATTTTGACTCAGGGCAAAAGAGAAAATAAATAAGTAAACTATGTTATTTTATTCCTGCAGTAAAACAAAAACATTTCTCTGGTACTTTGGGGAGAGATTCTTTCGGGAAACGCCAGTTCTTACCGAGAACCTGCCAAGCTTCCTTGCCACCATGGCGGTATCGAACTCGGCCTGAAGCTTCCAGACCGTCATGTTGACATGGCGGACCAGGTCGGCCAGCTCTCGCTCGTTGGTGTTGTCAGCTAGGATCTCCTCCAACTGCAGCACGTAGGAGGTCTGCTTCTCACACTCGCTGCAAAACAGGTGCCCGTTCATAGACTTATCAACGTGCAAAGCGAATGAAAACACGTGCTCGATCCCTTTATCTTCTTGGATGGTTGCATAAACAGAAATAACACCTACGAAAACTGTCAGCCCTGGGTTGCATTCCATAAAACGATCGTAGTGCTGAGGTTATCGTTACTCCCATACTTAGTACGATAATAGACGTACGATAGTCGTAGCGCTGTTCGCTTTGTGAAACGAGGCCCTGGTCTACTAACGACATAGCTTGCCACGAAGGCAACACAAAACCCGGTCGCATTTACACAACCCGTGAAAATCCCACCCACGACTGACGTTATTCGGTCGCCTTTTATCACAATCTGTGAAATATCCATACCTACCACTGACGTCATCCGGTCGCCTTTTACCACAACCCGTGAAATATCCATACCTACCACTGACGTCACCCGGTCGCCTTTTACCACTACCCGTGAAATATCCATACCTACCACTGGCGTCACCCGGTCGCCTTTTACCACCAACCGTGAAATATCCATACCTACAACTGACGTCATTCGGTCGCCTTTTACCACAACCAGTGAAATATCCATACCTACCACTGACGTCATTCGGTCGCCTTTTACCACTACCCGTGAAATATCCATACCTACCACTGACGTCACCCGGTCGCCTTTTACCACTACCCGTGAAATATCCATACCTACCACTGACGTCTTTCGGTCGCCTTTTACCACTACCCGTGAAATATCCATACCTACCACTGACGTCATTCGGTCGCCTTTTACCACTACCCGTGAAATATCCATTCCTACCACTGACGTCATTCGGTCGCCTTTTACCACTACCCGTGAAATATCCATACCCTTCACTGACGTCATCTGGTCGCCTTTTACCACTGCCCGTGAAATATCCATACCCATCACTGACGTCATCCGGTCGCCTTTTACCACAACCCGTGAAATTTCCATACCTACCACTGACGTCACCCGGTCGCCTTTTACCACTACCCGTGAAATATCCATACCTACCACTGACGTCTTTCGGTCGCCTTTTACCACTACCCGTGAAATATCCATACCTACCACTGACGTCATTCGGTCGCCTTTTACCACTACCCGTGAAATATCCATTCCTACCACTGACGTCATTCGGTCGCCTTTTACCACTACCCGTGAAATATCCATACCCTTCACTGACGTCATCTGGTCGCCTTTTACCACTGCCCGTGAAATATCCATACCCATCACTGACGTCATCCGGTCGCCTTTTACCACTACCCGTGAAATATCCATACCTACCACTGACGTCACCCGGTCGCCTTTTACCACTACCCGTGAAATATCCATACCTACCACTGACGTCATTCGGTCGCCTTTTACCACTACCCGTGAAATATCCATACCTACCACTGACGTCACCCGGTCGCCTTTTACCACTACCCGTGAAATATCCATACCTACCACTGACGTCTTTCGGTCGCCTTTTACCACTACCCGTGAAATATCCATACCTACCACTGGCGTCATTCGGTCGCCTTTCACCACTACCCGTGAAATATCCATACCTACCACTGACGTCTTTCGGTCGCCTTTTACCACTACCCGTGAAATATCCATACCTACCACTGACGTCATTCGGTCGCCTTTTACCACTACCCGTGAAATATCCATACCTACCACTGGCGTCATTCGGTCGCCTTTTACCACCAACCGTGAAATATCCATACCTACCACTGACGTCATTCGGTCGCCTTTTACCACAACCCGTGAAATATCCATACCTACCACTGACGTCACCCGGTCGCCTTTTACCACTACCCGTGAAATATCCATACCTACCACTGACGTCATTCGGTCGCCTTTTACCACTACCCGTGAAATATCCATACCTACCACTGGCGTCATTCGGTCGCCTTTTACCACAACCCGTGAAATATCCATTCCTACCACTGACGTCACTCGGTCGCCTTTTACCACTCCCCGTGAAATATCCATACCCTTCACTGACGTCATCTGGTCGCCTTTTACCACTGCCCGTGAAATATCCATACCCATCACTGACGTCATCCGGTCGCCTTTTACCACAACCCGTGAAATATCCATACCCATCACTGACGTCATCCGGTCGCCTTTTACCACAACCCGTGAAATATCCATACCTACCACTGACGTCATTCGGTCGCCTTTTACCACTACCCGTGAAATATCCATACCTACCACTGACGTCATTCGGTCGCCTTTTACCACTACCCGTGAAATATCCATACCTACCACTGACGTCACCCGGTCGCCTTTTACCACTACCCGTGAAATATCCATACCTACCACTGACGTCTTTCGGTCGCCTTTTACCACTACCCGTGAAATATCCATACCTACCATTGACGTCATTCGGTCGCCTTTTACCACTACCCGTGAAATATCCATTCCTACCACTGACGTCATTCGGTCGCCTTTTACCACTACCCGTGAAATATCCATACCCTTCACTGACGTCATCTGGTCGCCTTTTACCACTGCCCGTGAAATATCCATACCCATCACTGACGTCATCCGGTCGCCTTTTACCACAACCCGTGAAATTTCCATACCTACCACTGACGTCACCCGGTCGCCTTTTACCACTACCCGTGAAATATCCATACCTACCACTGACGTCATTCGGTCGCCTTTTACCACTACCCGTGAAATATCCATACCTACCACTGACGTCACCCGGTCGCCTTTTACCACTACCCGTGAAATATCCATACCTACCACTGACGTCTTTCGGTCGCCTTTTACCACTACCCGTGAAATATCCATACCTACCACTGACGTCATTCGGTCGCCTTTTACCACTACTCGTGAAATATCCATACCTACCACTGGCGTCATTCGGTCGCCTTTTACCACCAACCGTGAAATATCCATACCTACCACTGACGTCATTCGGTCGCCTTTTACCACAACCCGTGAAATATCCATACCTACCACTGACGTCACCCGGTCGCCTTTTACCACTACCCGTGAAATATCCATACCTACCACTGACGTCATTCGGTCGCCTTTTACCACTACCCGTGAAATGTCCATACCTACCACTGGCGTCATTCGGTCGCCTTTTACCACAACCCGTGAAATATCCATTCCTACCACTGACGTCACTCGGTCGCCTTTTACCACTACCCGTGAAATATCCATACCCTTCACTGACGTCATCTGGTCGCCTTTTACCACTGCCCGTGAAATATCCATACCCATCACTGACGTCATCCGGTCGCCTTTTACCACAACCCGTGAAATATCCATACCCATCACTGACGTCATCCGGTCGCCTTTTACCACAACCCGTGAAATATCCATACCTACCACTGACGTCATTCGGTCGCCTTTTACCACTACCCGTGAAATATCCATACCTACCACTGACGTCATTCGGTCGCCTTTTACCACTACGTGTGAAATATCCATACCTACCACTGGCGTCATTCGGTCGCCTTTTACCACAACCCGTGAAATATCCATTCCTACCACTGACGTCACCCGGTCGCCTTTTACCACTACCCGTGAAATATCCATACCCTTCACTGACGTCATCTGGTCGCCTTTTACCACTGCCCGTGACATATACATACCCATCACTGACGTCATCCGGTCGCCTTTTACCACAACCCGTGAAATATCCATACCTACCACTGGCGTCACCCGGTCGCCTTTTACCACTACCCGTGAAATATCCATACCTACCACTGACGTCATTCGGTCGCCTTTTACCACTACCCGTGAAATATCCATACCTACCACTGACGTCACCCGGTCGCCTTTTACCACTACCCGTGAAATATCCATACCTACCACTGACGTCTTTCGGTCGCCTTTTACCACTACCCGTGAAATATCCATACCTACCACTGACGTCATTCGGTCGCCTTTTACCACTACTCGTGAAATATCCATACCTACCACTGGCGTCATTCGGTCGCCTTTTACCACCAACCGTGAAATATCCATACCTACCACTGACGTCATTCGGTCGCCTTTTACCACAACCCGTGAAATATCCATACCTACCACTGACGTCACCCGGTCGCCTTTTACCACTACCCGTGAAATATCCATACCTACCACTGACGTCATTCGGTCGCCTTTTACCACTACCCGTGAAATGTCCATACCTACCACTGGCGTCATTCGGTCGCCTTTTACCACAACCCGTGAAATATCCATTCCTACCACTGACGTCACTCGGTCGCCTTTTACCACTACCCGTGAAATATCCATACCCTTCACTGACGTCATCTGGTCGCCTTTTACCACTGCCCGTGAAATATCCATACCCATCACTGACGTCATCCGGTCGCCTTTTACCACAACCCGTGAAATATCCATACCCATCACTGACGTCATCCGGTCGCCTTTTACCACAACCCGTGAAATATCCATACCTACCACTGACGTCATTCGGTCGCCTTTTACCACTACCCGTGAAATATCCATACCTACCACTGACGTCATTCGGTCGCCTTTTACCACTACGTGTGAAATATCCATACCTACCACTGGCGTCATTCGGTCGCCTTTTACCACAACCCGTGAAATATCCATTCCTACCACTGACGTCACCCGGTCGCCTTTTACCACTACCCGTGAAATATCCATACCCTTCACTGACGTCATCTGGTCGCCTTTTACCACTGCCCGTGACATATACATACCCATCACTGACGTCATCCGGTCGCCTTTTACCACAACCCGTGAAATATCCATACCTACCACTGGCGTCACCCGGTCGCCTTTTACCACTACCCGTGAAATATCCATACCCATCACTGACGTCATCCGGTCGCCTTTTACCACAACCCGTGAAATATCCATACCTACCACTGGCGTCACCCGGTCGCCTTTTACCACTCATTGCCGTTAAAATCGCTTACACCAATACTTGTCATGACCTAAGCCATAAAGCAACCAAAGATAAAACCTGGTGTACTGACAGCTGGTCCATCGCTGATATTGACGAAACTTGAACAAAATCGCGAGTATTTGTGACTCAATAGTCACGGGGATTTCTAAACTACAAGAAGGAAAATATGAACGTGTCTACGAAAACATATATGTACTTACTCGACCATATGTTGAGCCTGATCAAATTGGACTTTAGACAGTCGCTGAGCGTTCTGCACCGAATCCAAATCCTGTCTAAAAGACTTGAATTTTGGCATTTCTTGTTTTCGGTACGTCCTTGGTCGGGTATCTCCCCGCTTATGCGCACGCATGTATATGTCTTTCGTGAGGAGGGATATATCCATGACGACATCTGAAAAAGAAGAAGATTAATCTATATGTATAATAAACAATGCGTCTCAGACTCTATACTGCCTGAAATCTGATTACTCGGTAGCACTGTGTTGATACATAGTCGGGGATATTGTCATAGGGCCCCGTCAACACGGTGATCTTTGTGCCACGAGTATATCCTAGCTCCTACATTTGACACAAACGCACGAGTGTTAGGTTATATATGTTAAGGTGACTACAAGCAAGAGTATATGTAATGGTAGCGTGCTCATAGACTGCAGTGGATCGCTAATCGTAACATTGGTCAAAATATACACTGGAACCATTTTCATTTTATAATAATAATTTTATTATAATAATTTGGATTTTAATTCAAATTATGGCTCAAATTGCCTCAAACAAGACAACACATAAAAGTAAAATTGAAACATGGTTCCGAGGGGGTGATATCATGTTTCCGGGTTCATATCCATTCGGAACACTTGGCTGAGCCTCACGTAGAAGCAATTGAGTAATAGTGAAATCCTTTGTTGAGGACATTACATAATGACATAGATGTATACCCACAGAAACTTCAGTCAATTGAGCAAATTGTTTCGTTGTGACGAGTCAGTAGAATAAGCAGGTGTACAAACTTGAACGTACAGTGACCAAGTACTTGCAGAGAATGGCTTCCATGACACCAAAGCCCTCCATGCCGACATGAGTAAAAGACACAACATGTCTCGTGATAATCTAGCTCTGTTTGAAGTTGTTCCAGAGTACAGTTCGTTATCGCAGAAACTTTAGCAATAAAGAAAAGATAGGCTCGATGGGTTGCAATGCTTCTGACATCTGAATACAGATAAAAACGCACCATGCACATGTCTCGTCATAATCTAGTTCTGTTTTAAGCTGACCCAGAAAGATCATTGCAACGATTTGTGACCATGGGTGGAATCTGAGTTCACCGCTTCCAGGCAAACACCAATCAAAACAGTGAAGGCATCTGACCACTACCAAATAAGGAAACCACTGTTCCATCAGCTGGAAAGGCCTCCGTGTCCTGGGATGCCGAGGGAAAGACCAGACAATAAACAGGCCATATTATGCTGCTCTTCCGAGGCGATTGCGGGTTGAATTTAAGACAAAGAGACGTGTGAAGCTATAGTGAACTCACCATACACCATGTCATTTGCCTTAGCAATGTTCTGGAGTTCGTGCCTCACGCCCATCATGATAGTATAGCGTGTACTGTTGAAGGCGAAGTCGTAGGTGTCATGCATCTGAAAGATGAACCAGGGACATAGTCAGTAGGACGCAAGTATTCTCAGTAGTCACTGCTTGCATGTTTATTGCATATACATATATTAGTACTATATACTTTATTAACCCACCATGCCATGGAATCTATACTTGCGATAAGTAAATGCACACTGTACAGCTTCTCTAGAACACACAACATTAACCATCTTTAAGGTAGTAATCCCTGCAATTGTCTGTTGACAAGCTTTACGGGTCAGTTAGAATATTCGATATTTACATTTGACTAGATATTTGCTCCTTCGGTTTAAAATATCTTTACAGCAAATAGGCCTAAATAGGATTTCGGTGTGGCTTTTATAAGTTCAGGGTGAAAAAGGCAAAATATCCCATTGTAACGTACAGTCAAACAACGTTGTGTCTAGGTTAAAAGGACCAAGATAAATACTTCGAGACAAACTTAAGTTCGACACACTAAAGTTCGACACAACAGCGTTTGATTGTATTTGTCCCAGCGGTACAACTTAAATTTGTGCATGACATTTTTAAATGTATGAAGCGGCTGGAAAAGTCTCATAGCTGGAAAGCATTATTCCACTCGCCCTCCATCCGCTCACATTCGATATATGTCGATGTCGTGTGAAAACAATTGTATCCAAAGTATTATTTTGTAATCTTCATCAATAATAGTGATTTCGGGTCAGGATGAGCTTGAGGGGACACAGTGACCCAGATGTTCACGGGGATCTTATCGATGAGAATGGCTCACGCTGGAGTGACCAGATCCAACCCATCTAATGTAATGTGATTACTTACAAGGACGACTTACGCCTGGGAGCTGCGTCAACGATTGACGCATTAAGCACTTAACCTTGTACGACACTGGTTGGGGGGATTTGCGCAACACAACAACATAAGCGGATTATATGAGGGGTGAAAAACTTGCCTGTTGAATGTTCGACTTCAAGGCCATAATGACCCGGTCGATGGAGGACACGAGGTGATGGGTAGAAGTCCCCATGCTGGGGTGGAGTCGTCGTTCCTGATGAAACAAGATTGTTAATGACAAAAAATATCAATAATTGCAAACTAAGAGTAGGGGTAGGTACATGGAAAACTGAAAATAAATGTGAAACTTGCTCTAAGGCTCTGTAGCTCACCCGACGGATAACAACCACTGCACGTTCAACATTCTGTGTCATGCGTGTTTCAATAGTTTTTGTTTATAGGAAATACAGCCATTCACTCGAACAGAGAAAGTGTACACAATTATTCAAACATCCATGAATAGGAAATCCTACCTGCTTTTTATGGATGTGGATCATTATATTATTAACATGATTGGCACCTTTGTTTGGTCATAAAACTGGAACATGTTACAATGTGTTTACATCAAAGATTACGTTTCGACACAAGGCATATTCGTTGAATATTGAATTAGACGTTGCTACATAAATAAAGGGTTTGTTTGAGAACAAAGAACATTTCAATATGGTTGCTGTGGCTGCCATGCTAAGCACGCGTATTGGAACTATGAGGACGCTATAACTCGGCTCAGAAACATACACGTCCTACTAGATAGGTGCCATAAGAGTAATTGAAGGTCAAAGGTCGGGGCAGGGCAAAAGAACATAATAAATTAGTCATAATGTGTTGCTATTGCTACAAATTGAAAGCACAGACAATTTTTAATCCAAACCCGCAGACTTGGTGGAGGAATGGGCCTAAATGACATTTGAAAAATGGCCATGTTCAAATTCGGATGGGAATTCTATTACTATTGTAAAGCCTTGTGGGATTATCTTTGCAAAGTTTCAGCTACGGTGGCCTTTTGACATTTAGAAGAGGTGTAATGTGAAATAAATGCAAAAGTCCATGGGCGGGAGTTATTTATATTCCTCATTTTACTGTCAAAACCTATTTCTTGTTTGAGAAGGCCTAGTGTCAAGTATACATGTGCAAATTGGACTAGTTGTTCTCCAAACAATACACCCAGGTTTGTTATTTCAAGGTCGCTTCAAACGGCTATAATTGTTTTTCCAAGAAGCAAAGCGCTTTTGTAAACCTAAAAATAAGTAATTTCCAATGTCGATGTCTTCATCAAACGGAAATGCTGCTGTGTGATTTAACAAGGCTTATAAAGGGGTCAGTTCTCCAAGTTGTAAAGAAGAACTTGAAAATGCGGCATGTCACCGCGGACCGGACCGGTTCCAAAAAGCAATCTTAGCGTGACGTCTCTCGTGAGTCAATGTCAATGAATGTTAAAGAGTTCAAGATCTCACTATCATCGAAGAAGAACAAGGAACGTTTTCTGGAACTGGGCCTATGACCTTTATAGCAGTGGAAACAGTAGCCTGAATACATAACCATGTAAAGCTGAACACCGCTAAATCACTAACCAGTCTGTCAGCTTCAGGTGGCCTTTGTAGACGGTCGAAACCCCTACCAAACCCGGCATAGTACTGGTCGTATGACGCTCGTTCATGGTGATCCGCTAATACGTCCTCTGATTGAAACATGTCTTCCAGTGATACGGCGGCCATCTTGGATTTTTCCTTGCGTTGTCGGTTCTTTCTTCTCCTCTTCTTTTTGTTCTTTCCGTGTTTCTTTTTATTCATATTTTTCGGTTTTCCATGGTGATGGCGACGTCGTTGCTCTTCCGCACGTTTACATCCTGAATTTAAATAAAATGTTGTATGTTACTTTTAGAATCATAAATTATGTTCTTAGTCTCAATTCGGGAATTGCCCGACCTCGGTTATAACGATACACGATATATTTCCAAGGTGTGTTATTGAAATATGATGTGAAAAGCCAATTTGGGATAATAAGTGATCTTTGTTTAATTATTATTGTTTTACGTGTTTATATTGTATATGTTTAAGGTGAAACGTTCAAACAATTATGCATATCTATATAACAGTAAACTATGGTTATAACGAACTCAAAGGGACCACTAATTTTAGTTCGTTAAAACCGTTGTTCGTTATAAGCATATATACAGCATATACATAGCAATTGTCCGGGACAAAAAACACAGTTCGTTATATCCGCCAGTTTGTTGTAAGCGTGTTCGTTATAAATGTATATATAATATATTAAGCGTATATATCCACTCAAATCGTACACTTTAACACTGAGATTAAAATCGCAAGTGAATTGGTTTCATTCGCATTTTAACACGACTTTTGCTTCATATAGTGTACATCTACATGTGTATCAAACACGTAGCACTGAGCCGGTCCATAAAATGACAATGGAGTTTTTTACCAACTTTCTGTCAAACAAGCTTTCAAGTAAATAGAGATCAGAGAACGGATAGCATAAGGTTAAAGAAAACAAATAGAATCTAAGTCAGATAACATAAAATCAAAATGGCACTTTATACATATCTACGATCGGTATCTGAAGTGTACATAATGTTGATAATACAAGGATATGTGTGTATAATACAATCTGTAGTTCTGAAAACAGTTTGAGCTTCATTACATCCCACATGTCTATACTATGTACGTATATGTCTATGAAATGTTTATAGAAGGTTTATAACACAGCTAGGGGTTAAGGAGTACATATCCCCAGACGGCCCACAGACTGGGGTAAGTGACATTAAGATAAGGGCTTTATGAACACCGGCTGTACAATACATTGTATATTGACCGGGCCCTACATACACCTGTGGCGACAAGTAGCGAGACACACGAGACGTCGGGTCATGTCGGGTCAGCTGGGAACAAATCTGCTTTGTCGCGAACATCAAAGTCGACTTGGGGTAGTGAGGAACGTAGAGCGATAACATCTCATTCTGAGCAGCACTAAGAAGGTAACCAGTTCACCAGTAGCGCTATATGACGATATTTCATTCATGGCTCAGCGATAAACTCTGCAGAGAGAATGGCTGATCTACACGCAAGCGTTGTCAGGGGGTAGTTTCGTGGGGTAACTTATTCATCATTGTAACAGCAAGTCTACACTTGGAGGTGTCAAATGGTGAGAATGACGTTAGCCACACAAGATATCATTCAGATGACACTAATAATGACAAAAGGCCTAGTAGCGTAATTGTCTTTTGTGGTACTGCTTTTTTTGTTTATTAGTTGTATAATGCCGCATTAGTTGTATATTCATGCTATATCACAACAGCCTGTAAATAAACGAGTCTGGACCAGACGAGCCAGTGATCGATATTACGAACAACGTCTCATGTCGTCTGGATATGATGACGTAATCAGCATGTCAAGGAGCTCATCACTTAGTCGCCTACGGTTATGATTTATGCTTTCATTAAAATGCACCCGCGTCATACCAAAAGATGTTACATGCTGGTACTCGTTGTTACCCTGCCTGGTGTTCTTTAAGAGGATGAAACTTAGTAAGGACTGGTCGTTTCGGAGTCAGTATACTCGGTCTGAGAGGAGTATCTATATTAAACTGACACACGGTATGTCAGTTGGCACTAAAACACAACTAGTTCGGAGGGGTACACGCACGCACGCACGCACGCACGCACGCACGCACGCACGTCGCTATATAAGTGCAATTATCTTGAACGCAACGTTAAACCGATTACACCTCATGAGCGCGGGAGATTGTATGCTAAGTTAGAGATAGGAGGATGGTGGATGTGACGTTTTTTCCGATACACATCTATGGTGGCGAATGGGTCTAGGCTATTTCTTGAACTGGAATAGAGAAATAATATACTCGATCATGGAGGATGGCCTAAGGGATGCAATTCTGCCCTGTTGTCAAAGTAGGACTCAAACTCCGATCTATCTTGATGACCAACCCTCGACAGTAAGCCTAAAGCCATTCCGCAGCATACAGAAAATAACTGAACTAGCACTTGAATGATGTGGTCCTTGGATGTGATCTGGTCTTTGCGGACAGAACATGGGTACTATGTTTGCTTATCCCTGCGACTCCGTCAACGACCTTCACAGAAGTATCCATCATCACCCCATACCACGCCCTCAGTAAATATGTGTCCCCTCGGGGCCGTCAGAATGTCAGCATGGCCTTATGTAGAGCACTCGAGTGTTGTCATTCGAAGCTCCGAAAAGTGGGCAAACAGAACCTTCATGTAATATCGCAGGCATTCATTCGTGGGTGTGAATTCGAATGCCATAGGAGTGGGTTAGACCAACCAACCAGGATTCCACGCTAGAGGAATTCCACGCTACTAACACAATAGGTAAAGCTTAAGGGACTGGGAAAAGAATGATAAAAATAATTATGTTTCAGATTGCTGAAAAAAGAGCTTATCTTCAACAAGAATTGCATTAATGCAAGGTGTCCGTCTTGAATAAATAATCGCGCTCATAGTTATAATTTATAAAATATGTGATTTTGCACTCTACTCTAATCACCAGAATCACAACACAGAGCCCACGTATACAAAATTTGAATGTTGAATCGTTGTGACAAAGAGCCGATAAATCAAGCTTACTGCAACCACGAGTACATTGCTAAATCCCCTCGATATCAATCTGTCTATATGTGTTAACCTTGCCCATGCATCCTGTAACCTAGATTCCTGTCAGACCCCGGCCCTCTGACACTACCTGCTATTTTCTGCAAAGGAGGACCGAAAGGTCAGCGGGACATGACCTCTCCGATGGGCACGAACAAACAGCACTATGTTGTGTTCCCAAACAATTACGGATAGTATATGGGATGGACTACGGTGGAAATACGCAGCACATGGGAAATAGGAGCGCGATCTCGGGCAGGATTCAAACCAACTGCATAGCGTTTCTATAACACGTGCTTATTTGCATGTGTGCTATATTTTGGTATCGTGGGCAACACCCGGTTCCCATCTTGAAATGTAGGTCAGCGTGCGGTGAATGTGAGGGTGTACTACAGCAATACTCAGCATGCAGCAGTTGTAAACGCCATGGCCACATGTTCAAGCGCATTCTCTGGTGTAAACTGATCATGTAAAGATGGGTACCCCTGATAATAAAGTAGGTATACGGGAAAGAATAGGTCCTGAGTGCCCTATGATTGTCGAAAGAATCTACAAACCTGGCTGCAATTGCGTGCAATGGTGCCTTGCTGCCTTGGGTCGTTGATTATGCTATCGACCACTGGTTTCCCTGGCTCCGGCGCGATATAGTCATATAGCTGGGCTACTGCTGATATTGTTTGTCACTTTGTTCTATACTTATATGAATCATTCAATAAATGACAGTTTGAACGTTATTGGTGGATTTTATATCGTGAGAAATCGTGTCAACTTCAGTAATGAATGTGTCAAACGTACAGAATGTATTCCGACTTATCGTTAACTGAGATGCATGTTTCTCGCATGTTTGTAAGAACAGAGCCACTGCCCAGATCTACATCGGAGTTGACTCCCATACCTTAATATGGACATGTGAGAAAGTAGCGCTATCATAGATTTCTGGACGTAAGACCTGGGACCATGTTACGAAGCGAGGTTTTAGTGTTTCATCAATGTACATATGGGTACGGTAGTTGTGGAGAATGACTTCGTTGAAGTGTCGGTGTTACGATAGTCGCATCCTCGTTACCCAGTGTATTATATCTCCTTAAAAAAGCTTATACTTTGAGTCATAAACACAAAGTTTCATTTAGGAAGTCACGTCACCATCTCCACCTCTATCAACTGAGCACAGGATTTCTCTCGCTCATGGGTGAAAACCGATTGGAAGGCTATCTTTAGAGGCGTGTGTTGCGAACATGGTTCAAAGCGAAGCTATGGTAGCGAACGGACCCCGGTTGTTTATCATAATATAATAGAGAAATAACACACTGGATAATCGAAGATGCGATCGTGGTAACGCTAAGACCGCTTTATGAATCGGTGCCAGACTCACAATGTCCTTGTACATACAATGTCAAAGTATATACTTCTTTTTCTTTATTAACTGGAAAGACAGGTATATATGTTTCACAACATAATCAACAATTCTTTCAATAGGTGTCATACTTGGCACGCTCAACAAAACATTCTGACGAACTGTCATCGCTTCCAATCTGACACCCTCTGTGGGCATCGACAATTCACCTGTCAGAGGTTGTGGGCAAAGGAAACTCGTTAACAACTCAGCAGTAAGCAGAGTCTTGACAACAGCATGTTTCTCATGTTTTGCTGAGGACATCTGCACGAGTAATCAAGAGAAAACCTTGGTCAGTAGATGAGGAGATATCACAAACGAGTTTCTTTTATTTATTTTTATTACCTTTTCGCCATAGCTTGCACAACTTTACGTTTGGAAATCCCGACTTCATAACTTAGGAAACCAAATGCGATTTTGTGTGCTTGTCGAAAGAGGCAACTCAGTAGATCGAGCAGTCAGGCTCAGTGACTTGGTTGATTGGTGTCACCGTACCCCGATGGTGTGGGTAAAAGGAATTAGGATTCCAGATCAAAAGAAAATCGGAACGGGTGTTGGAAAAGAAGATGGCGTCCACCTCGAAAACACCCCGGTCTTTGTTTCGACATGAAATCCTTCTTCATAGTTCAGTTTGGATGACATTAACCACACCTTTTGAAGGTTTAAGTGATTAATGTCGGGACTAGTATATAGATTTTTAAATGATTTAATGATTTATAGCCATTCGGAGATGTAAAAGTTAAAATCCTACAGCGCAAATCCGCTAACCTTTCTTAGGGACGCCGTCATGTTATGTGATGTTAACTTTTAACTGACTCACTCACTCACTCTCCACTATCCACAGCCGCCAGTAGTGACGAAGGAAACTGATATTAAACGAGGAAGGGATGTGGGGATATGGTAACCGAAGCTACGCCATATCCGTGCTCGTGGGTTTCACCAAAGTGGTAAACGCCTGAGACTTACTCCCACATGAAGCTGACATGCCGTGGTGTAAGTGTAATTCTGTTGAAAGCGACATTAAACCAACGCACGCAACGCACACACGCATGCATAGCCATATCGCAACACTAGTTCCGGTGCACTGTGAAAGGTATCTTAACCACCTGTATGAATGCACCCCAAGTCAGTAAACAACAGCAGTAGAGCAGGTTTATCTGACTTAATATAGGTCAGGGTCTCTCGCCTTAACTTTCTGTCATTTATTAGCAGCGTCATTGCAGAAACAACATGAAAAGATACGTCAACACATGAACAGCGACGGATAATGCTAAATGTAAACACTGCATGATAAACATTGACTTGCTAACACAACCGAGGTCACCCATGGTGCCACAGGCTTGGTGATTTATTTAGTATACCCTCCACAATGGTGGTGTATATGACCTCTATCATACCGCCTGCAGTTTAGGATCAATATTAAGGGTGACATCAGACTTCCCAGTTTACTATATATTTTTAAAGATATTTCATTCATATATGATATTGGAAGTCAAATTCTAAAATAGGACATTTTTTAACTTGCCCTTTTCATAGATGGTGTACATGGATTGCTAATAGAAACAGAAAAGATTGGGTAATGTATGATAAACCAGGAACCTAGTTCATATAAGAACGTCTTTGCAGCGTGTGACACTTCCATCTCTCTGGGAACAAGTTATCGCTATGGTTAAAAACACAGTAAATAATTTTGCGAGGCCGAAATCATTTTCAAATACGCAATGCACACAACAAACAGATTAGAGCCAATACAAATGTCATCTTGTAGATTTTAACACATGCTCGGGACTATGTCTGGTCGCCTCAGGGAAGGGAGGTGACCTTGCGTTCGGCGTTTCTGTGACATACTTGGGTAAATATATGTACGTATAGAATAGTGATTTTTAATGAAGTAGCGAGGAATGATATCGTACTACCTACGTTGTTTATCACTGGCAGATGTATAGCCTAAGGACGGAGCGGAAGGTCGGATTTGTTTGTTTGTTGCTTAACGCCGCAACCAATATTCCAGCTGTATGACGGCTGTCTGTATATAATCGAGTCTGGACCGAGTGGTTGATATTATGATCATCGATCCACGCAATTGGGATACGATGACATGCCTTAACCAAGTCAGCGAGCCTGACCACCCGATCCCGTTAGTCGCCTCGTACTCAGATCGGATTAAGGGATCATCACGTACTGACGCTAAATGTGTCAATCACGATGGGAGATAAGCGTTTAAAGCAACTACTTAGTATGAAGCGCCTGCGTATATTACCACTAACAACATAATCTGTCGACCTTGCTTCTGGATTGGCGGTATCGAATAGACATGCTTCCTATTCTGGAACACGAAATGGTACTTCATTTTCATCTTACATGTCAGCGAGAGAAAAATATTTAAATGCGTCTTGCCCTTGAACCAAAGTCCCTTGCCCTTTCTCCTTCAGACGTCTCAGCGTGCAATCGCATTGTTATCACATATGACTTCCGGATGAATTGCAGGCCTTCATTTATCATTCACATCGGACATAGGGTCGCAGGCCCCGTGTGTTCTATCTGTGTCTGTCAACTTTAATGCTAGTTACCACACAACGCACATTGTTTGTCGAGGGAGATTAAGGGTGCACGAGTAGCACAGGTGTTTCTAGGTGAGGTTATAATAAAGCTACCAGGATCCGCAGATAGAGTTTTCGAATCCCAAGTTAAGATCAATTACCAATGGTCTGTAAGCAATACAGCCGTGTTCGTGACTTTCACCCGTCCTGAAGGTTTTCCAGCAAGATGGGTCCTCAGCAACATGTGCTTGTCGTATATGAGGCAACTACAATGATGGGTGGTCAGTCTCGGTGACTTGGTCGATTGCATGTCAGGAAACGCCGACGGCGTAGGACGTTTCTCATGACATTAATCACGGGTTTGTCTGATCCAGACTCGATTATTTACAGGCCGCCGCGATACTAGTAGTGAGTCGGTTTTACATTTTGTTTCAGCAACATCACGACAGGGTACACACAGTGAATTCTGTTCAACGCCACTTTGAATAGTGTTTCAGTTATGCCATGTTAGCAAGTGTCGTGTAACTGTTCCAGGTTATCGTCTACGAGGATAATATATACATTATAATCAAATTTAAACTTTGAGCTAGTTTGAGGTATTTACTTTACTGACAGCGATGTTCTTGTAAATGATCGTGTCTGGAACAGGGAAACCGATGGTTGATAGCATGAGCGTCGGGAAAGAATAACCCCAATTGAAATGGGTGCACGAGTGGCACAGGTGTTTCTAGGTGAGGTTATAATAAAGCTACCAGGATCCGCAGATAGAGTTTTCGAATCCCAAGTTAAGATCAATTACCAATGGTCTGTAAGCAATACAGCCGTGTTCGTGACTTTCACCCGTCCTGAAGGTTTTCCAGCAAGATGGGTCCTCAGCAACATGTGCTTGTCGTATATGAGGCAACTACAATGATGGGTGGTCAGTCTCGGTGACTTGGTCGATTGCATGTCAGGAAACGCCGACGGCGTAGGACGTTTCTCATGACATTAATCACGGGTTTGTCTGATCCAGACTCGATTATTTACAGGCCGCCGCGATACTAGTAGTGAGTCGGTTTTACATTTTGTTTCAGCAACATCACGACAGGGTACACACAGTGAATTCTGTTCAACGCCACTTTGAATAGTGTTTCAGTTATGCCATGTTAGCAAGTGTCGTGTAACTGTTCCAGGTTATCGTCTACGAGGATAATATATACATTATAATCAAATTTAAACTTTGAGCTAGTTTGAGGTATTTACTTTACTGACAGCGATGTTCTTGTAAATGATCGTGTCTGGAACAGGGAAACCGATGGTTGATAGCATGAGCGTCGGGAAAGAATAACCCCAATTGAATAGTTCTATTTAGACGAGCGCAACTTCTTTACCTACTTCAACGTGATTTAAACAGTAAAACCAGGACAGAATACTACATACATGAATGCACATGGTTTTCAGTCGTAAACTAGCTTATTTTCAAAGATAGATGTCATCGGGTTTGGAGGAGACACACAAGAATTCATTTGTATGTAAATCGATTCAAACAATTACTTGTTTGTCCACACTGCAACATGCAGTGAAGGATGGTTCGCCACAAGGGGCGTCTGTTGAAGCTCTAGCTATCCTATATTCTTTGCATTGTGATGAACACAATACGCGCCTGCATATAGCACCATGTTTAACCCAATTAATAGCCCACCAAACTTGTGCACAGCAACAATGTGATATATAATGTCACCCGCTGTGTCATATTGCTAACATACCCCAACGATGTGTATTCTTTTATAAGCATGTGATATAAAATGTCTAATCTTGTCACAAGTCATTCCCCTGATACGTATTTCTCTCCATAAACACATAACACATAAATATCGATATGATAAAGCCTGTCATCCCATTGTAAACTTGTCAATATACACTCCTAAAGGCGGTTTTGTTTTCATAAAACATATGACACAGTGTATCACCACGGTGAGATATCAGCCTTTTCAACTGAAGCCACCATTTACGTCCTAAACATCATATAATGCCATGTAAATGGCGTGTAAATACCCTCTCACAACCACGACTGCCCCACTGATTCAGGCAGGTGTGCGTAGGAATACATTAGTGCCGGTGTGTACAACAAGATTGTGTTGCCTTCAGGAGCCCACACAGTTTGCCTTTGTACCTACGAGCGGAAGTCCATGGTGCTTAAACCATTAAGTCCTTTACATTTAAATATAGATATATAGGGGATTACGCTGCCATGTGTGTTTCCCTCGAGTTGTACGCGAGAAGAATTAAAAACATTGCTGATTCGCTATGCGTATGTGTGTGCTTGTATGTAAGCTCATGCATGTTGATGTTTGGCTTTTTGTTGGTTTATGAGAACGTTGTGGTTTGAAGTCCATTATCTGTGTGTGTTGTTTTTTTCCTTTTAATTGTTTGACTCGGTGCAAACAACAAAAGGGTACCTGTGATAGATATGTTTACGTCCATGTCTTTAACAGACGCATAAATAAAACCTGAGAGAGATAAGACCAGAAGAGGGTCGTCTTAAATGGAATGACATAACACACTGAGCACTTCGAAATGCATTTATCATATATATGGCTGAACAAGCCGATTAAAGTGGCGTTCTTAATTGTCACTGTTGTCCTTTAGCAGTTAAGTGTCCTTTTTCCTTTTCTTCAGTACACTTTGTCTTTTGTTTGCGAGTTGTTTTGAATTCATTATTTGTATGTAAACAATGACCTTTATTTGTGACATTCATTCTTTATTCGTAACATTTGACTATTATTGCGTACGTTTTTCCTTTATTTCAACTTGGTATTTTTGACCGGATCGCCGCCTATATTAGTCCACATTTCCCTTGCGAAAAAATATTCATCACTGGTTTCGTATAATTTATATCATCAGAAGCAAATTAGGAAAATACAGCTATTCATTGCTGAGTGTGCCCTTTAGGCACCAGGAACTTATTTTAACTTGCTTTTTCTAATTTAATGGTGTCATTGGCACAAGAAAGATCTAACCCTGATCCCATATGACTTCATTGTGCACGGGGGCAAGTAGTGAAGGCGTTTACTTGGAAGACCCGAGTTTGATGCCCTACATGCATACAATATTTGTAGCCAGTTCATGGTAGTCCCATATATTTCATTTTCAGATATTTTCAATTTTGAAGGGACACGGTAGGTCCAGTTGTCCGAGGTGCCTCAATTCACCGCAAAGAGATGCGTCGCTTAGATTTGCCAGGAACCTATGACCGGGTTTGAATCCAATATTCGCCCTCATTCTGTTTCTAGGTTTGTCATAACCATTCCTGTGCTCGTGGGTTTTTACCAAAGTGGTAAATGTCTAAGACTTGCATCATATCGGGCTTTGCTCTTGCTTGCTGATATGATGTACGTAACAGAAACATGCATGTATATACTCACTAAATATAACTCACTTAAGTTTGCAAAACATGTGTTCGTCATGTCCTGAATCACACAATCTCTTTCCCATAACACCATGCCTCATATATTCACTTAAGTCAACTGTGACAGGTTGCTCAACAGGCATTGTGCAATCACATCACATAAACAACTATGTTTAAAACTGCCATTTATGGCCGATATCCTGCTGCGGGTGCTAAAGGCTAACATCAAATTGCGTTATGGGATCGCACAGGGCGCCATCATATTTGTGACGTCACATCATGTACAGCACGTGCACATCAATCACACCAGGTGTCCTGGCGCGAGGAATGACCGTCAGATGAACGTAAACACATCAGGACCGCCAAATGATAACGCTGATGTTTGTCATTTAGGATTTATTTAGGACGCAGACTTTCACCGGGGTTGAATGTATGCAGTGCATAGATTTCGAGGGGAGATTCACACTCGTATCTAAACCAAACTGATATACAGTTAACTACGGTTATAACAAACTCAAAGGGACCACTGATTTGAGTTCGATATAGTCGTAGTTCGTTATATATATATAAACGTAGCTTACTGTTCAGTGAAATACCGATAAATATGCATGTAACTATGCTTACTCGATACGCCAATATGTAAGACGCTGGCACTTCTAAACACATCTACTGACCATAACAGCTGTGTTGACAGTGCGTTGTTTAACGCCGCTCTCGACAATTTTCCAACCACATGGTGAGAACATAATCGGGCCTGACCAGACAAACCTGTGATTGACAATGTCATTATAAGCAACGTCCTACATCGTCGGAGTACGATGACACCCAATCAACCAAGTCACCGAGCCTGACCATCGGTTACATTTATTCTCGTACGACAAATAAAGGTTACTGGTAGCATATTCCAACCTCAGATCTCCACGGGGCGTGTTGACAGTACAAAGAAATGCATGTACAAAAACATATATTTACTCAATTTATTTCTATCCAATAAGTGTCTTTCATCCACAGAATTCGTGGGGTTTTTTTGTTAGGATATTTTCATAATATTTATATTCCAACATACAATGTTCTTTTTTCACAGCATAACAAACCACATACCTGATATCCACATGTTAAATAATACGTACTGGGTCTTTTTCGTGCTCACCGGCCCGAAACTAGGATAAACTGTCTGTATTAGCAGTCGCTGTAGGTTTCAGTGATAACTCATTGCGGGCCCTAAATTCATTTAATTTGGCCCCGAAGAAGGATACCAAGAGTGAAATTGTCGTCGCCAGGTATGTAATCGTATACAGGTAGATCGACCGCGAGATGTCTACCTGGACGCATGTAATGACCTTCAGCTAACGCGCCTTGCAATGATCAAAGCGCTCAAGAACGTGCATTTACCTGGAAAATGCCACACACGTCACTTGGCATAAAGGGAGCACTGTTCGTGGCGAATCGTGGTTTCTTCTAGTAATTATGTAACCAAATATTGCATGTGCTAATATAGGTTATTTGTTTCGTGGGAAAACTGAAAGAATTTGAGCGTATCCGAACCACCCTTTTTGGCGATTTATGTGGTATTTTGTCAACTGTCTTTGAAGGCATTTCCTTGGTCAAGAAATCAAATCATCCATGGAAAGAAAACCGACAATTAGCCTTAATTTGCAAATGTACGATAGCAGAATGGTATGCAAGCCATGATTTAACTGGTTATTTAACGCTGCAAGGACAACACAAGGCCATGTTCGACAGAGAAGAGTAATGAAGCGGGGGGTTCTTTATTTCAAAACGTGGGCGGGGAGGCAGCCCAGTGGATAAAGCGTTCGCTCACCACGTCGAAGGCCCTTGTTCAATTTCCCAGGTGGTGTCCCCCGCCTTGATATTGCAGGACTATTGCTAAAAGCGGCGTAGATCCATACTCACTCACTCACTATTTCCAAACGTGAAGGAGACCACTCTTGAACATATAACGGAGTTTTGTAATACATTGAATATATGAATAAATACCATTGCGATCAGGAAGACAGTGCCCAGAGTGTGTGGTTGTATCTTTCACGTCACATTCAGCAAGGCCCCATCAATATCACGACTGTCAAGATATATTCAAGTCTGTATTGGCAAACTAACGGTTTATATTGTGAACAGGATATGTTGACACACAATCAGCTAGGTCACACGGATGGTACTACGGACGCTAGTGTGGACACACTTGCAGTCGGATCAAGTGTTACAGCCAACAAATACCCCATGTAGTCGCTTCTTTTGACAAGCATGGGGACTGGGAACCTCTTCTATTTGTTTGTTTGTTGTTTAACGCCGCACTCAGCAATATTCCAGTTATATGACGCCGGCCTATAAATAATTGAATCTGGACCAGACAATCCAGTGATTGACATCATTAGCATCGATATACGCAATTGGGATACGATGACATGCTTTGTTTGTTGTTTAACGCCGCAATCAGCAATATTCCAGCTGTATGACGGCGGTCTGTAAATAATCGAATTTGGACAAGATAATCCAGTGATCGATATCATGAGCATCGATCCACGCAATTGGGATACGATAATATGTATCAACCAAGTCAGCGAGGATGACCACCCGAACCCGTTAGTCGCCTCTTTCGAAAAACATAGCCACCTTTTTCTTGCTGAAGATCTATTCTAACCGGGATCTTCACGGGTGTGATGACATGCATTAACCAAGTCAGCGAGCCTGACCACACGATCCTGTTAGTCGCATCTTACGACAAGCATAGTCACCTTTTACGGGTCCTGGTCCGGATTGAATCCCTTTAGGATGAGTGACTTCGAGATAAGAGATATAGCTGTCACAGACTGGGAAGAAGACAATCCGAGATACTGACATATTTGTATCATGTCAAAAACACCAAACAAATTGTTTTGGATTTTCTATTTAGTTTCTTTGACCAAAAAACCGCCTGGGGAGCGGAAGGTCCGGGGTTCGATCCCCGGCAGCATCATACCAAAAGACTTTAAACGATGGTACTTGTTGTTACCTTGTCTGGCGCTCGGCATTAAGGCGCTACAACAAGGACTGGTCGGCTCAGAGTCAGTATACTGTGTCTGAGTGGGGTATTCATGTTAAACTGCGGCATGGTATCTCAGTGAGCTAGCACTATAAATCGGCATCAGTCCGGACTAGTACAAGCAGCCACACACACACACACACACACGTGCATGCACGTCGCTATATGAGTGCAATAATCTTGGACGCGACGTTAAACCCAATTTCACCCCACCTCACCTTATTTGACCAAAACAGAATGCAGGTATGTTCAACCTGTCCTATAGAAATACATGTGATCAAAAGTAATCTATGTCTGCAATAGGATGAGACAACAGGTCCATATCAAATAAATTTCCCCAAGCTTGATTTTGAAAGAAAAAGTAGACTAAAATAAGATATATATATATAGATATTATGTTGGCTGAGATTAGTAAGACATCGCACGAGTCGCCCTTCCCAAACTCGTCCTGAAGCTTAAGCCGCGCTTTTACTAATTAACCTTGAGCGTTACAGTGGATCATGCTAATTCTGTAGTCATCCTTTCAAACTTTCTATTTTCCCCAACAAATCTCTGGCACGCGGGGATAGGCTAAGCGAGTTGCCATTGGGGTCAAAAATGGGATTGATTCAAATCCCCCGTGTCCGTCTAACAAGGAATCAGGTCAGGGTAGAGGTCCTACCAACCAAATCAAACATTTGTTGTGGATAATAGACTTTAGGAACGATCGTTGGAAAATTCTACAATGTAGAGTTGCTTAATGCCTTAGCGGATTTTTCCCGCCTCAACTGACCGCTTACGCTGTAGGACCAAGAGAATTGCTGGCAACCACCCCTGACACGTCCATGTCGGCGAATAACACTATTGTACAACATTTACTTGATGCAAACCACCTGAGAAATGCGCGTTCAAGTTGCTAGAAAATAAATTTATTGCATAGAAATCGTGTAAACATTCTGTAGCTTAAAGCTGAAATGTTGTTTGTGGACATTGCTATTGGTTTTAAAGTTAGTGAATGTTGAAGTTTAAGGCCGCAGTTCAAAACAGTCAGTCTGATATGTTACGGCGTTCAGTGATTAATCGAGTCGGGACAAGGCAAACCATGACAGTGATTGAAAATGTTAACTTTGATAAACGCCATCGGGGTACGATTACAGGAATAAGCCCAGTCCCAGAGACTGACAATCCCATCTTACGACCAGCATAGGCAGTAAGTACCTCTTCCGGCCCGGCATCCGCACGTATACTGGATTTATAAAACAAATATTTCAACAAATGTTTGTATGGTGTACATTCAATCCAAAGCGTAAAAGCGTCTCTAGTCGGTCACGGATGAAATCTAACAGCATACCCCAGACCACCCATACAACTCTAAACAACCGGACAATGACTTACGTCGGATCATGTCGACAACTGAAAGGCAGCTGTGGATCGTTACGTTTTTCGTGTTCCAATTAGTGAATTTACTTGTCGAAAACGCTTCGGTGAAGATATGTATCAAACTTGTAAAAGTATAGATTTAATTACAATCAAAGCTTCGAGTCGACAACTCGAAATCTCCAAGTTCATGTGTTTATGAATCACTATCAAATAGTGATGATACCAGATGTTCGCGAATACGTGAAAGTATCCTGGCCACTGGTGGCACCCGTTACAAACACATGCAAAGGCAAGTAAATAAAATCACATGAAAATAAACATGGGAACATATTGTACAAGTCAAAATAGGGAGTTGCATCGGACACAAATTTTATGTCGTCCACATGTCTACAATAAAACCTTTTGAAAGTTTTGCTGCCAGCTTGAATGTTGTAACCTTGATGAAAAAAACAACTTATACGTACATATTTCTATTACCCGTTTCAAAGACCACACCAGCCCAGACAACTACTGACAGTAGAATGCTGAAGATTATTACGAAAACCTATACTTCTTTCATCTGCAAATAATTTTTTATCGGAAAAGAATCCTGTCTGTATATGACATTTTACAAAATGGCTCTCAAACGTAAATCTGGAAGGCACTTTCATGTAGAGAACACAGCGAGTTTATGACAACAATCATTAAGGTGGATGTCGTGTGAAGATGTCCGGTGACCTTGTATTTCTGCCTAGAGAAATATTGACCAATGGGACAGTACGAGATACAGACAGAGTTCTCAATATCTAAACAATAATTCATGAATGCAGTTGGAAAATAATATTTGCTCACTTAAAGCTTCAAGAAATCCTTTCAATAAATACCGAGACAGCTCACGATCTACGCGGTTGCAAACGTCAATGAACGAGACATAACTCTCTGTGAATGGAGGTGAAATAAGAGCGCGAATACCCGGATAATTACAGCGCCCCCAAGTGGGCGGTAGTGTAAACACATTGTCTGTTCATTCATGAAAATCGGACGATCGAAAATCAGGCGATTTAAAGCATTTGTTTGAATAATAGGGGCCTTTTGGGGGTTGGAAAACGTTGCGCCCAATTATTGTCTGATCTAACAATAAGTAAGTAGGTTAACGCTTTAATGGTGTCATTAAAAGTACAGAATGCCACTTAAAAAGAACACTTCAAGTCCAAATACACATTTTTGTCGATAACAAAAATGACATTTTAACATCCTATTCCACTCAGCCACTTTTATTCTCATGTACAGTCGATCATTAAATGGAATAAATCAAGTTAATCCTTTTGTATATGAGGAGAGTTGAATGGGTCAAACGTCTCGTTCAAGATTATTTCACTCAAATAGTGACACCCATGCACATTATATAGTGCTAGCCCAGTGAGATATCCTGCCGCAGTTTCACAGTATACCCCAGTCAGAGACTTTGTACTGACTCCGAGCCAGGCAGAGTGTTATCCCCTTAACGTGGACCGCTGGGGAGGGTAACAACAGATACTATATTTTACAAGTATGGCGTTGCCAGGGGATTGAATTTCCGCTTTCCTCTCTCTGAGCAGACGCCCTATCGAGGCAGTGCGTATGACGTTGTTATGCTATCAGTCACCGGTTTGCATGGTGAAGGTTTGATGATTTATATCTCGTCGTGGCATAGCCTGAATATTGCCGATGTACCAATGATGGACGTCAACATAGGACAAGTATCAACGATACTTCCGTGAATCGTTAAAGCCATAACAGTGTGTGCTTAACCCTATCTGAGAACACGTGGACCTATTTTCATCTCTTGCTTTAAAAGAATTAATAATTCTCTGTTGTTCACGTTCTCTTGGTTATGTCACGTGGTTATCGTCGAGATATCTAAATGTCAATAAACACTGAAATGAAATACAGAAAATAACAGGGAATATGAATAATTTGACCCTTTGGGGAAATTAGCGAGTCATAATTTTCATTTTCATTAATACGATCAATGACTGCATATATTCATGGTATTCGTAAGCTCCCCGGTTCCAGAGCATATATGTGTTTCCCTTGAAAACGTAATACATAATGTTCCTGACTTGAGCTAATGTGAGTGAGTGAGTTGGGTTTAACGCCGCTTTTAACAGTATTCCAGTTATATCGTGGCGTGTCAGCTTAATGTGGGAGGAAAGCCCGAAGTAATGCAGGTCTCTGACGTTTACAAACTCGGTGAAACCCACGAGCACGGGTATGGTGCTGACAAACCTAGAAACATAATCGGGGCGAACTCGGATTCGAACCCACAATCATAGGTTTCTGGCGTGCCCAAGGGACGCAACTCTGCACTGCGAATCGCGGCGCCTTAGACGACTGGGCCACCCGTGCCCCCACTTGAGCTAATGAAGCAAATAGGTTCAGGACACTTTCCAACCCCAACAAGGCCCCTCTAAGAGCGGGACACGGGGAAGGTGAGAGAGGTGCAAGTGTAACCCAGGTCACCACGTGTGTAAGCCCACCGTGGGACTCCGCCGACCTAATGCTGGTCGACAGTTGGACTAAAATGCAAAATTTGTTTTACATAAAAAAGTAACTTCCCTTGTTGTTTTTCAGGTACGTTAGTGTCCTCCCGTGTATGTCACTCTGACATAGGAGTGGGTTCACTTAGTAACTGGGAATAATTACATCCAACCATCATCCTCTTTAAAATGGTGGTGGTAGAAGCAGAAGTAGTTCTTGCAGTAACAAAAGACGTGTCATTCTTCATCAGACATGCGGTAAGTATCCATCCCGTCAACGAATACAGAGCAGCTGTATACAGCATACAGCCGCTCTTCATAATGTGGAACTGTAGGTTCAAAGTGAGGAGAAGGCAAACACCTTGTCTAGATTCGCTGTGTCGGCCATGGAACTTCAGCTGGCTAATAGCTTCCAAAATCACAACCAGCTTTTTATGTGATGCCAGTATTCCCATAATGTGTCAACCATTTTACAATAACGGAATGAAGAACTGTAATCCTTGCCATACACGACTACAAAGGGGAAGACTAGCTTTGTTTGGCGATGTTGTTTAAAAACTATATTCGTGTTGTGAAACAAAACAAGAGTATTTGCTCAGTGCAGAGCGCTGTGGCGGGTGGAATTCAGTGAACGCTAATGTTTAAGAAACGACATTTTGGTATTTGAAGTCCAGTATTTGATTCACAGCTAGAATCAAGCATAGAACACGTGTTCAGAACAAGTGAAATACCTGCATATGGTAACTCTTCAAGAACGATGTTTCTTCTTAACATTTGCACGTTCGATAGTAAATGTACACGTTCGAAAGTAAATGTGAAAGTACTTACATATAGCAAGATCGCCGCTCTCTGTACTTGTGTAGTCTTATCTCTGAAAGCTAGTCCGCCATCGGACTTAACATATTGCAGTCACAACGGCATTCGGACCAGGACCCTGGACCCCTTATCAAATCCAGAGTGAGTGAGGAATCACGTCGCTGTAGGTTGTATATGGAACAACATCGTGACAAGAGAAACTGCAAAATGAGCTTCACACGCTGTTTCAGTTTTGGATCAGAACCTCGGTGTGTCAAGCGAACAGTTCAACCACAAAGCTACCGATCAGCACAAGCAGAACGTTGTGAGATACCAAGCTAGCCAAATCATGTTTGTGACCATTTGATTGGTGATATTACACTGACTGGACTAAATCTTATGCTAATTTCTTACGATTCGTACTCAACAGTTATGTTTTGCCGACTTATTTTTATGATAAAACCATTTGCGCAATGGGAAGCTCGAACCAGTTAACGAAGATACTGGTGGTGCCTTATGTATATGTTGACAGGCAGTTTTCAATAATCTGTCATTGTGCAGGCATTTGTCCTTTAAGCCGCAGCAGCCATGTGTTTAGGATCGGCACGTTATCTCGTCAATACCTGATACCACATGAACACGAATATAAGGGTGAAGGCATAGTTTCATTAGAAGCAGAGCGTCAAGTCATTGCTGGTCAGTTATTGATCAAATCAAATCCCCAAGGACTTGTTTGAAAGTGTGCCATCGTACTCCAGCGTCGTGGGACGTTGCTAATTATATCAATCACTGGTTTGTCTGGTCCAGGATGGTTTATCTGGTCCAGGATGGTTGGTCTGGTCCAGGATGGTTGGTCTGGTTTAGATGGTCGTACTTACAGGCCCTCTTCATATAGCTGAAATGTTGCCTACTGCGGCCTTAACAACAAGGCTTATGAGTGAGTTTGGTTTAAAACCGCTTTAAACAGTATTTCAGTTATACTACTCAAAGTCTGCTTAGGATCACCACTTTAAACGGGAATATATCACATTGTGTGCAACAGGCCAGAGACAATATTGCGTGATGACATGGTTAAGGACCATTAGTCATGTACCAAACAATGGTTGCCAAGGGATTGTTCCGATCTTTAGCAAGAGCATTGCTGAATTCCTGTACAGTAGCCGGAAGGACAGAATGTCGTGAGAGGGCTATCTGCAGATCGTTCCACATGTGTTCGATAGGGTTGGTGACCGGGCTGGCCACTCCATGCGGACAATGGTCTCCTACTCTAAGTAGGCATCAACGATCCTGGCACGATGAGGTCGTACGTTATCGTCCATGAGGATGAAGTCCGGCCTGATTGCGCCAGCATGCGATCTCACGTACACATCCAGAATATCAACCCTGTAGCGCACACCTGTCATCGTGCTCCAGCTCTACTGATCCCACCCCAAATCATGATTGAGCCACTCCATAGCGGTCATGTTCGGCTACGTTGGAATGCTGAAATCTTTCTTCATGTCTTTCACTCTGGCACGACAATCTGTGAAGTCTCGACAGTATTTCGATTCATCAGGGAAAATAGTGGAGCCCTGTCCTGGTCTGTCCAACTGACGTGATCTTCAGCCCAATTCAAACGTGCCTGCCTGTGATGTTGGGTCATTGGGATGCGAATGCATCACGGAGACTATTTCTAACTGTCTAAGTAGAAACGTTAAAGCCACTAGCGTTCCGCGGGTCATTTCTGAAAGTGGTGGCAGTCACGAAGTGATGACGCCTTACTACAATCAGGAGAAACCTGGCTTCCCGCTGCGTGGTGGAACGCCATGTCGCTTGGTTGCTGATCCAAACGTCTGATATCGATTCCATGCCCTGTTGATCACTTGGCTGACACCAAAGACGTTTGAGATGTGACGTTGTGTTAACCAATTTTCAAGCATGCCTATGCATCTGTCTAATATAATCGGTCCTCAAACGTCGTCTCTGACACTGAGGGGGCATTCGATTGTTGCATTCGTCAGTAGCAAATATTGTTTTGCTCTCCGAAAATGATGTGCAGTGATTCTGTCACTATACATCGAAACACAGGTTTTCAAGCTCATTGTGCACATTGTGCCCATGACTGCGTGCTTCGGTCCGTTCATCATGACACTAAGGTCCTGTAGGGGTTACCCAATCATTGTGTACCGGGCTTTTTCCATCTGTATTTGTTGGATGACTTGTTTATGTCATCAAAACTCAAAATTGATCCTCAGCAAACTTTGAGTAGTATAAATATATACAACAGAAGTTTACTACTTTACTTCTGGTGAAAACCCACGAACATAGGTATGCTGTTGACAAACCAAGGGTCTGGTATTCGAAACCACGACCAGAGGATCCTAGCACAAACTAAGGGACGCAACTCCCCACAAGAATTACAGCAGCTTAAACTAGTGGGCCAACGTGGCTCCTCTGTACAAAGATGAATACCCTGTATGTGTTTTTTTATCGATGGCATAAAAACGCGGTTCTCCTTCCTGCGTTAGATACTTAAATCATTTCACAAGGTGGCGGCTTCAAGCATATACTCGGCGTACATCCCGACGTCGCACAGTGAGCCCATCTTACTCCAGATATGCAGTAAAATAGGTCATTATATGAATCACGATGTGAAGATGTACCCGATACCCTTTTAACGTGATTCACGCGGCTTTGTGCTTGGGATGTTATACTAAAAGGATTACACTGGCTTTGCAATTTCCACCACAAACAAAACATCTCAGAGACACCATACATAAAATAATATATTTTCGATTTTTAAGAGGGTGTAAAGAAATATATTTTTTTATCAAAAAACGCAAAGAAATGTTTAATCTGTGTAACGCCTGATTGCACTATATGTAATGCAAAAGGGTAATTATCTATTAACATTGCTGCAACTCACTGTCTGTTTCTTAAATGTAATGCCATATTTAAAGTGAGTACCCAAAACCTCTGTTTCTATTTTAGAGATTATATTTGTGGATATTATGAGTGTGTGTTATGACTCATATCGTAATGGTCCCCTTGACAGTTTGAACTGTGATAGCCTTCACCTTTCAGGGACATCATATTAATCGGAAACACCAAAAAAAACAATTTGCACTGGATGGTATGTGTACCGGGACCTTGCACTCTCACCCATTGTTGTTGATGTTAACATATTCATAATAGCGGCTGGTGTCACGGGAGTTATTAACCCTGTGTCACAATGCACACTCTGATTGACTGACTGTCTGTCAGAAGGTGACGCCATCGATCACTGGGGCCACGTCATCACTCAAGCACACATGTAGTTGGATATATCAGAGTTAGCTGTTAACGGGTCACAAAAAAACCACATGTCCAACAAAGAAAATACGGAAGGAATTAGAAACAAAGAAAACGTGACGGTATTATATGTTTAACTTTGGTAAAAAGAGGACTAAGTGAAAGTTGACGTGAAAGTTTCCGTATACGGGTTCTGTACAGGTTTTAACAACATCGAATTTACGAGATGGGGTGATCTGGTCACGTGATCTGCCCATACTCAGGTGGGTCGGGTTTGCAAGTTTCGAAGGGGAAGGAATTCTCCCCTACGTGTTTTCGTTTAGTCTGCCCTGACTGCAAGATTGTCAAGGAACTTTGTAAACAGAGAGTTGCTCCGCTGCTGGTCCTGGTTAAACACTCTCCCTCGCTCCCCCTGGCGTCCCCTCCCACGCATACCTGTTCACAATGACAAGTAGCCATCACCCGACACTGCAAAAGTCGCATGTTCTCTTTCGACCAATACGCAATTGACGATCAGCTACACCATAATGCATCCGTGGGCTTCATTCATGCGTTTGTACTACTGTGTTAAAGAGCAGGGACTGAATTGAAAAAGGCCATACACTCGTAAAACATGTATTAGCGTCAGTGTGATTCAAAGTCTAGCCAGTGCACATGAATATCTGACAACATTTGTTCATCTACAATACACAGCGTTTCCGTCTTTTGAATACCACGGACCCCACATATACATTAAACTAGTACTTCTGCACTTTTATAGGTGTTTTTGCCTTGGACATTCAAGGCTAAGCTCTGTATCTATGTATGCATGACGTTTTTTCTTGCTCTTTGATCATCAAAGCAGTAAAGCGTTTGGATGAAACCTCTCTGATGTACAACAACCTGCAATAGTACTGTAACAGTACTTTAGTTGATATCTAGGTACAAACCTCTGTCTGTCTTTACTGCTACAGTTAAAATCAAACCAATGGTATTCTCCCTGCCTCATGGCATTCATTCACCTGATGAAGGAGTAAGCATATACTCCAAAACGTTGTGTTCCTCATAATAAATAATATCAATATGACATCAATATATTCTCTTCCTTAAACCACATATATACTCTGTTTGATATGGTATTGCCCTGGACACGCTAGAGACAATGTCCAATAAGTCGACAGTGTATGATGCAAGGCAAAACAAATATGACTCTGGTTTCTGGTATTTTTTATCACCTCTTTAACTCGTCATAAAAAATAACAATAATTATTAATGACTCACCTATTCTACCGACCAGTGAATGTTAAGCACATAATAACAGTATATATATTTTCCTAATATCCCTAGATCCGAGGATTCGAGCTACTCGTTACTGCAAACGAGGACATGATAGTGTATTTAGTCATGAGACTCTAATAAAGAAAACGGTCAAAATAAAAACAATTACTGATTATACGATGCTTTTCACGGGTGTGGCAAATTATGCTATGTGACACGACCCTGAATGAGATGCTATTCGGGTGCCGAAGCACGTGGTATCTCATTCAGAAGAGGACATTAGAATGCGATCACCTTCCCGCACTGAGTGGTACAACTGTCTCTATGATGCAACAGCGCAAGACACAGTAAGGCAGCGAGTGCGAAGATCCTATGTAAAAGGGCTTGGCTGAAAGTTGTCTCACGGTAGATTTCTATGGTAAACATTCAGAGCATGATGAGTTTATCTTTTTTAGTGAGGAAAATATATCAACATATATATCCTGCATGGCAGTCGTGTTCTTTTCATGCCCTTATTATAACCGGATGTTCCTCCAATGCAGGTAATTGATGCATTGTACCATATATCAAGAGAATGCTGACGGTCATAGTGTATTGGTTGAAAATTTATATTGTTTGACTCCATTGAATATTTTTAATTCCCCATTAGCATGAAAAGAAGAAACTAAGTTTAAATAATTCATCATGCACTAAATTTCAATGATAGAAAGTCAAAAGTAATTGAAACATGATTGAATTGCGGTTTCATGATAAGTAGGTCAATAAACCCTTTTGTCTGACATTGTTAATTTAACTAAATTCCGGTTTAATTGATAATTATAATAACAATGTAATCCAATTGGAAGCACTACAACGACATCAATTGACAAGACTCCAAGAAAACCTGTGCCTACAAATGTGTGTGTATCCAAGATGTACTGTGTGTTTTATTGGGTAAATATGTCTTTGTGTCACCACAAACAAGACCTGAACATTTCACTTCCCTGACCTACCTTTCAGGTATACTCGGTAAAGTTAAACATGCTTTTCAACCTAGTCATCGAGACCTCGGTGTAGGGCACGAAATAAATGCGTATCAAACGACGCTGTCAATATGGGGAACACAAGTGATAAATATATCATCTGTCTAGTATCTATCACCAGATCACGTCACACTGTCGTGGGTTGATTTGATGTCAAGTCCATATCGCTTGATAATACCTGTGCTGATGAAGTTCGACCTGATTACCGATAAATCTATTTAAGATTCTGATGCACACAGATACATAAGGTTGAACAAAAACAAATAAGTTATTATCAATTATATACCTAATATTCTTAATTGGCTTACCTGAACCGTGGCAGATGACTTCAGTGTTATCCGACGACGTTCGTTTAAAATATATCTCAACAGAATCATCCGAACTCCCTGCTTGTTTTTTCTTGTGTTTTCGGCGTAAAATCCCTCTGCCTTCGATAAACTCCGAAAGAAATACCATCAGGGTGAAGACAATCACGAAAAACACCAATTGGTTTATTTGAGACATGATTTATCGTCTGTAAGTAGCGTCCAGTACTCGCATGTTCCCACAGTCTCGCGGTGTTATGTCGTCTGGGTGCTTGTATCGTCTGCTTAGTCACGTGATCGTAAGGTATCGGGGTCACAGCTAACAAAGCCGTATTTCGGTATTTACCAAGCAGCCGGCGAACATACACAAGTTTTTACTTCACACTGACAAGAAAAATGCGTCTAAACTACGTACATGAAGTATATTGGTGTAGTAATATTATGACAAAGTATAGGTTATGATAAACGCATGTGCTCGTTTTGAATTTAATAATAGCCTTACTGCTTGAATGATTAAAAAAATTATATTACCTGTTTATGGTTATTAAATGAAACTATTATGCACGGTTGAACACACGAATCACCTGTTGGTATCTGTATCGATGTGGCCAAATGTAGACAGCTTTATACCTGTGGGACTCGATAGGGTCATAGATTTGCATTCATTAAGAGCCTAATTCAGGTCAGGTGAGGTGGGGCTTATCGTCACGTTCAAGATTATTGCACTTATATTGTGACGTGCATGTACCTTAGTGTGTGTGTGTGTGTGTGTGTGTGTGTGTGTGTGTGTCCCCTTAATGCCGAGCGCCAGGTAGGGTAACAATAAGTACCATGTTTTAAAGTATTTAATATGACGCGACCGGGGATTGAACCACCCAACTTCCGCTCTCAAGACAGGAGCTCTGTCCACTTGACCAAGAAGGCAGTGCTTAATTTAGGAGAAAAACTCGCTGTGTCCTGTGAAAAGTAGAGGAATGCTTAACCGAATTGATAGCCTCCAATTTCATATGAAAATGAAATAAAATAGAGGTATCAATTCGGTATAACATTCCACTAATTTTCAAATACGGTGTGTCTGTCTCAATTCTACCATGTATTCAAGTATATTGAACGGAACCATGGTAGACTATACAGCTAATACTAGGACACAAAGCACGCGCACATTGCATGGTTCTAGATATTGAGATTATACATATTATAAAAAGCACATATAAGGCAGATATATTTTGGGATCATTTTTCCAATATAACCGGATTAATAAAATATCATACGATATTTACGAGTTACAAGGCGGTGCGGCCTTTGGAAAAGGGGCTTGCATTGTACATACTAGATGGGTGGGATATATATGAACAAAGGTAATGTTGGATTTCCTCAAACAAAATGAAGAAGAATAAAATTGTTCTTTTGTTTTCTTGTTTATGTGTTTGTTTGTTTGTTTGTTTAACGCCACACTCAGCAATATTCCAGCTATAAAATGGCGGTCTGTAAATAATCGAGTCTGGAATAGACAATTCAATGATTGACATCACGAGCACCGAGCTACGCATTTGGGATACGATGACATGCATCAACCAAGTCAGCGAGACCAGACCACCCGATCCCTTTAGTCGCCTCTAACGGCAAGCATGGGTTGCTGAAGACCTATTCTACCCCGGATTTTAAGAGAAATCTGTTTCTGTTCTCTTTTAAGAGAAAGGGTTATTCCACGGCGGCCTATAGATAATCGAGAACAGACAAACCAGTGCTTAATATAAAGAGCAACGTTCCACGCCATCGGGTTACGATGACCCAGTAATAACACGCAATCTTACAAGCAATGGGAACTAACGTACCAACGGGTTGTACAGCATCATGTGCGTTAGGATCGTAACCTTTTTCATAAACAACACCATAGCATAGACATGGCATTTCAAACGCTTAAATCATAAATCTGTTGATTACCAATTAGTTTGATTTCCAGCATGTGCTGTGCCCCTAGATAGGGCGATCAGAGCTCCCTGGCTGTCACCAGGGGGGGGCCTTACGTTAAACACTCACTCACTCACTCACTCACTCTGAGACCTTCATTACTTCGGGCTTTCCTCCATGCTAACAGGCCGTTTTAAAACTGAATTCTCATTCACTTGCTCGCCCGCCCACTCACTCACCCATCCACCCGCCCAAAACTCAAAGTTATGTTTTCAGATATGACAAGAGTCAAATGATATCTTCAGATAATATCCCACGGATGACTCATCCCCTCACACCACTGTCGGTGTGCACCTGTTGAGGTGAAGGAGCCAAGGTGGGACTGCCACGGCGTGGGTGGGATACAAAGGGGTGGGGTAGCGCGTTATGCCGACATGCTCGAGGGTCATACGCCTCCATCTGTGAGCTGACAATCATGTTATTGCCATATTCAGATGTGTTGGGGACATTTGGGCTTTCTTACCTATTGGTGTGTGAAGTCTACCCCATTTATAACGTCCTTTAAGCTCGGGAGGATTAACGCCTATCTCTATTCCATTAAAACGCAGTGTACAAACACGGTCTGTATTCTAGAGCCCGACTCAGTAGCCACGAGTCCTATGAAGATTCAAGCAACGGGAACAATTATTCCTAAGTGAACGAATTAGATATTCAGTCTAGAAATGAACTCGGCACCAACAAAGAAATGAACTCGAGAGAAACGACATATCGATTGAAAAGTTAATCATCTTACGTTTGAGCAATGTTTTTTCTTGAATGGTGAAAGATTTATGTTTGAATGAAACTTTATTGAATATTTTCTTTTAACATATAGAAAGTTATTTCTTTTTGAAGTTAGACACCTAAAGTTAGGATTTGGTCAGCATCAAACCTTAGTGACCATTCCGCGCATCCGCCATGAATGTCTTTGCTCGATCACAGTGTATCTATTGTAGGATATGTTGTCTTGTTGTAATAAGGATCGGTTGTCCAAAATGGCTGCTGGTCACGGGCAGTAGTTGAACCTGATAAACAAAAGACCTCACTAGGTAAGACCACAATGTCCAGTATGCCAAAACGAGCAGCTTGAATTAAATCCTGTTCCCCACACTCGAGCTATCTCTACGCTTCTCTTTCACTTGAATCGAAGGAAACTCCTATTATGTAAGAGTGAGTGAGTGAGTGACTAAATGAATGGTGTGTATTGGTCATGCTTCTAGTCACTGGGGGCGGTCGGGTAGCCTTGTCGTTAAAGCGTTCGCTCGTCACGCCGAAGACCCGGGTTCGATTCACGACATGGGGACAATGTGTGAAGCCCATTTCTGCTGTCCCCCGTCGTGATATTGCTGGAATATTGCTAGAAGCGGCGTAAAACCTTACTCACTCACTCACTCACTCACTCTAGTCACTGGTTTGCCTGGTCCAGACGGGATTATGCACAGGCGGCTGCTTAAATATTGCTGACTGCGACGGTAAACAATATTCACTCTCTCACCATACCTTGTTTCAATAACCGGAATATTCATAGGATGGGCAAATTGGTAGCAATGCTTAATATGAATTCAACCGATTTAATAATTACATTGAAACGTTGATTCATGGAAAATCTTCATTATTCACAACGAATGTCAATAAACAGTGAAACATCCTTAAAATGGATTTAATGTGTCAAAAAGACTGAACATGAGTCATGTCTTTGTTGCAAGCTGATGTTCTAAGATGTAGTACACACTTATGATAAGAAGCTTATCTTTGACCAAGGACTTGATCTCGATGAATAGGGGGCGGTGCAGTAGTGTAGTGGTCAGTGCGTTCCTTCGTCACACAAAAGGCCCGTGTTCGATCTCTGCATGGGTGCCATGTGTTATTCCCCGCCGTGATAGTGCTGGGCGGTTGCTAAAAACGGCGTTAAGCTATACTCACTCACTCGCCAAACAGGGGGGTTGGGGCGGTAGCTAAGTGGTTCATGCTTTTGTTCGTCACGCCAAGGCATGGGTTCGATTCCCCGCATGAGTGCAATGTGTGAGGCCATTTCTGTGTCCCTGACGTGATATTGCTGGACGATTGATAAATGCGGCGTACAACAATACTCGCTCATTCGACAAATGGACCCTCTCACTCATTTAGTCAAACCAATGAGTAGTTGTTGGCCATCTGATAAGTTTAATGTTTTCCGCAAAATAAAATCTAAAAGGACCACAACTTAAAATAAAAAGGGCCCTAGTTTACCCTGCCTTGTCCTTCCATTTAAGCGAATATTAGTTGGCGATGTAGCGGGAGAGGGAAAACAGACATGATCAATTTGATATGAAGCGTTTTCATGAATCACAGCAATACTCATAATTCTAACATAGCAACATTTACTTTATTACTGAAAGGTAGAGCCGTACATGTTGCTTTTCACAATATGTTTTTGGAAAATCCAGTGTTTCCAGAGAACATGTTTTTTCTTCTTTTTTTAAAAAACTGCGAAAGGATGGAATTTTCTTATCTTAGCAGCAATTGCATCATTGGTGCTCATGGCTTCTACCAGTATACGATGTACGATTAGAACAACATGGGTCTCGTATTCATTCCCATCCTCACAAGGTTCATTCACAGCCTTCCTCCTACATATTTGGTTGTACAGGCCCCGTAGAGGAGTTTGACATTAAGCCTCCATGCGGCGAGAATACCGTTATATGTCACGGGGTAATTGTGTCGAGTAGTATACCTGCATTAAGTAACAGATACCAACTGGGGTTTGCATGTGGCATTCACAGGAATATACCAGAATGGTGTGCTGTACATATGGACCTGTAATACAGTATTCGCTCGGTATGCAAGATATCGGAACATGAATCTAACCTATCTATATCTATATCTATATGTTTAAAATTGGCTGTTGTGAATTAATGGCAATGGGAGTTACGATGTACAGTCTAGTGCATTGAGGAAATAAACGATGTATTAAATTAAATACAAGGTTATAAAGTCTATATCACTCAATTTTGACCTTGCCTTGATTGGTCACTCATTATTGCTGATGAACGAGTGAATGAGTGCGTCAAACCAAATTCACTCACTCACTTCCTTTTAGACATCTTTTGTAAGTCGCTGTGGTGATATTAAACCAAAACTTCACGTACACAAAAACATGGAGGTATGTAATGTATCAACATCGACCCGTACGCAACACGCAGACAACCTATGAATGGACTTCACATTTCAGTCCAAGCTCTGTCTGATAGTGCACAATATTCATTCATTCAACGTTGCTGAACAGTACATATTAAAAACTTGAACACGACTGAACTCCTTCTGTGGGTTGAAATGTGCTTGACATTTCCTTTGTTAGCAACATCAGACCACACCCACTGCGTCCTACAACAGCGCGGGGGCGGAAAACCAGATAGCCGTTCAACAGGGAGCCCGCCTTTACCCTTGTCATTTATGGTATCTTGATTAATGCATGGGTAAAACTAGCATTTGTCTTTCAGCCCAAGGCAGAATTCCTGTAAAGTTAGGTATTTGAGAATCTCTTGTGAAGCTCTTTTTATGCATTGGCCTGACTAATATCTAATTTATGTCATGACTGTTAATGTACTATTATAAATACCGCACAATTCCTTTTTAACAGGTTATCACAATTTCGTGCCTTCGTCAGACATGGTGAACATGAGAAGATTTCATTCGATATTTCTACCATTAATTGCCATTCTCATGTAAATGTGCGTTGAAGTGAAATTATAAGTGTTGGAATTCGAAAAAATAAAATAATCGAAAAAAAAAGATCTTTGTCAATATAACTTTCGATAGTGTAATGGTAAAAGTGCAGTCTTGACCATGCTTCATAATCTAGTTTAGTATATCGTCATGAACAAACGCTACTAGTCTAACAAACGAACGTTATATCCACACTCCAATCAGTGAATGTATTTAATCATGCATGTATCCTGATTTGTAAAACTCGACATTATGTTAGGAATCTTATTATGTGCATTTTACGTCATTTGGCCATAAACATAATCTTTGTGTTTGCAGCCTCATCAATAATAATATGCACGTGTTATATAAGCGACAAATAGCCTTTTATCCTGCAAACTGCTTGACGTATTCTTTAAATTCAACCACCTTGTGAAGTATTTGAAGCCATGTGAAAATGTCAGTATAAATAACGAGACCATTTTGGATTAAAGTAGAAAAAAATTATCATCCTAACAACCAGTTCCATTTATATAGGATAATATATTTTTGAATAAAATACAACTTCATATTATGCCGAAGCTGGTCGCATCTGCTGCCAGTCAACCCTGACATATGTGGTGTTGGAGCAAAACGTTAGACTTAATCAGTCCCTATTTTATCATAAATAAATGTCTGAATTTAACGAAAATGTCTAAACAAAGACGTTGAAATGGTGTTTCGAAAAAGATACTAATTGTTTATAATGTATTCAGACCACCAGTGACAGGGTGTAACATAAACCTCGGAATTAAAAAGAATATGTCATCAAAATATTTTTTTAAACAGAGACCATTTCCAGTCTAGCCTCCCATAACCGTCAGCTAATGGGAAAATAGTTATTCTTTTTTAACGGTTCAGAGTCGTAATTTTTCGGAGATGAACTTAATGTCCGACAGCGGAAACTGCCGAGACATTGATGCGGGAGTATAAACCGGTTCCGGAGGAGAAGATGCTTTCAATGAAGTTATGTTGACTGTGTTGTTGAAAATAGTGTACTATGTAGTTGCAGTGAGGGACGCATCGCCGCGTTGGACTTGCACCTACTTGGAATTTAAAGTGAATATGTTAGTTCGAGTGAAACCCTTGCAATGGCGTGGACTTGAGTGAATGAGTGAGTGATTGAGTAAGATTTTACGCCGCTTTTAGCAATATGCGACCAATATCAACACGGGGTGCACCAGAAATGGACTTCACACATTTTGCTCAAGTGGGGAATCGAACCCAGGCCTTCAGCGTGACGAGCGAACGCCTTGTCTTGTATCGTGGATCTATGTGATAAAACTCCACGCAAATTTAGAGTGAGTGGTTGAGTTTTATCTTTCAGAATTATTCAAGGCATATCAAGCTACCTCCAAAATGTAAACTACCTGACAAAATAAAGTATACAACCATATTTGATAGTGGCTAAAAATGAAACATACAAATGTTTATTCGATGGTGATGTATTTTATATGGGTACCATAGTTGAGTTTCGGATTCGTAGTAGAGTGTTGTTTTACATGTTGTTCAAAGTACATTCTCTATAACGCTAGGGCTCGCATTTCGGTAAAGCTACCAAAGGGGGTAAATGTAGGTTTACAGAAATGCCATCCTTGGATATATAGAAGAAAAGGCAGGAACATGAAATGTTTGTCTGTTTGTTTGTTTGTTGTTTAACGCCACACTTAGCAATATCCCAGCTATATGACGGCGGTCTGTAAATAATCGAGTCTGGACCAGACAATCTAGTGATTGACATCATGAGCATCGATCTACGCAATTGGGATACGATGGCATGGGGCAACCAAGTCAGCGAGCCTGATCACCTCATCCCGTTAGTCGCCTCTTACGACAAGCATGGCTTGCTAAAGATCAGTGGATACAATGTTCTGGTGTCCCCCGCCGTGATATTGCTCGAATATTGCAAAAAGCGGCGTTACACCCAACTCACTCACTCACTGCTAAAGATCAGTTCTAACACGGATTTTCGCGGGTTAGACACGAAATGACATTAGTCTATCACCATAGGAATTTCTAAGAATTAACGAATAGACATTTCACAAATTGGATTCTCACATGTGGGTATGACAACCAACATTAGTAAAATCACGGGTGGCAGAAAGGGGACGAAAGGTATCTTTCAACATAACTCCCAACGATGCAGGAAAAATGGCAGCTGAAATGACGTCATAATCATTTGCTTAATGCTTGCCAGACAGTTCTTTCAAGGTTGAGGGGGGCACGCGTGGCCCAGTCGTCTAAGGCGCCGCGATTCGCTGTGCGGGACGCAAGAAACCTATGATTGTAGGTTCGAATCCCGGTTCGCCCCGATTATGTTTCTAGGTTTGTCAGCACCATGCCCGTGCTCGTGGGTTTCGTGCATCACTTCGTGCTTTCCTCCCACATTAAGCTGACACGCTGTGATATAACTGGAATACTGTTAAAAGAGGCGTTAAACCCAACTCACTCACTCTTTCAAGGTTGGTATGCCCATGCAGTTGCCTTTTATAGCAGATCAGCATAAAATTGCCTATATACGGTCTGACCTTTCGGGGGGTAGTCCTCAGTAGGATACCGGCTTTGGAATCCCAGACAACCTGAGGAGACATTGGGGGTTTCCACTGCTTTGACTGTTGCTTAGTCTGTGGTTGATAGTGGTGATCCAATACTCATCTAGGCTACAAATAGCTCAACAACTGCTTCAAAACGACGTACATTCTCACGGGAGAGGATGAACCTGATCGAGAGTCAGGCGTGCTGAAACATCTGACGTGCACAGTTCATTCCTCAGAATGTTCTCAACTCTGTCATGAGGCACGCCTTCTGTATTGGCTATGTGACGTGTAGTGTGTCGTCTATATCATTCGTAACCACAGTTTGCATTTTATCAACATTTTCCTCACCTAGTCACTTTGTTGCCTGCAGAAATATGCTGCCTGGTTGTGTATTTGGTTCAAATGCAGCCTGTAGCATGGAACGTACTGTACTCAATACATAAAAAATGGTAAGGTTGTACCATCCATTAATAGCAGTTATGCTCAAAACGTGTTAGCCACCCCTGGTATTTCACATAGCTCCTGCTTGCTTGATGTGAGGAAGCTCAAAGTGATGGATGCCGTAGACTTTAACACGGGTATTGCGCTGACAAACGCCAGCAATATCTATACATGGTGCTCTCCAAACACGACTTGATTTTCCGGGTCGACTTGAACATTGTTTTTACGCTGAACAGTTTCTAGTACAACCTTCACCTAACGGCTGAGGTCACAACCCCAGCATGCTTGCGTTTTAAGCACGCGCGCCTTAAGTACAATTGTTTTGAGAACTATAATGAAAAACAACGTCCGCTGCGGTCTTTTTACTGAATGACTACAGGTCACGTACTGTGTGATGGACACAACGATTCACTGGACGCATTTTGTGTTCATTTCTAAGTGTACATGGTCTCTGGTACAAGCAGCCGTGGTTTTAGTCCGAAATTCGAACGTATATCTGATATGAAATAGTACAAGGCAAGCGAGGTAAGAAGAAATATCTTAACGAATCTACCCGTTTATGTTGTTTATTACAAATTATATCTTTAGTTGTTATGGCCAAATTGTCTTCGAAATATATTCAAACATGCAGTTATTCGCGGTATAGCCTGCAACAACTTCTGCCCTCGGTAATAGATGAGTGGGGGTAGTGATTAAAGTTTGACACCGTTTTGTACTGTATTCGGTTAAATCTCAGCTTCATGTGGGAGAAAAGCCGGAAGTGATGCAGATCCAAGACACTGACCACTTGGGAGAAACCCAAGAACACGGGTCGGGTTTTGACAGACCAAAGACCATTACAACTGCGAATCAGAGATTCGAAGTCATGTAATAATTGAGCGTGAGTCAGACAAACCAGTGATTGATAACATGAGCATCATTCCACGCCGATAGGGTACGATGAAACGAAATCAGCAAAGTCACTAAACGTGACCACCTGATCCACGATTTCCATGGTGTAACGAAGAGCAATAGAGTGCTGGGTTCCATTCCAGTGCTGGGTTCCATGGTTTGTATTCTTGGTCATTCAGCGCAACACCCACGTGGAAGGAGAGCCCAAAGTGATGCAGGGCCACGGCTTGCTATTTATTTTGTTTGTTTGTTGTTTAACACTGCACTCAGCAATATTCCAGCTATATGACGGATGTCTGTAAATATTCCAGTCTGGACCCTTTGGTGTAACACACTAGTAGTGTGCTGACAAACCAAACATTTAGAATCAGAATGAATCTGGGATTCGAAACCTCAAGTATAGGTTATGGCACACCTATTAGGGACGGACCTAGTACCTCAACACAGCCACCCCTTGATGTAGAGCTAGATTTTGCTTGATATTGACGGGAGCTGACTGAAATAATTAACTCACTTACTCGCTTACTATTTATAGACCCGTGAAGATCCGGGTTAGAATAGGTCCTCAGCAACCCATGCTTGTCGTAAGAGGCGACTAACGGGATCGGGTGATCAGGCTCGCTGACTTTGTTGATGCATGTCATCGTATCCCAATTGCGTGGATCGATGCTCATGATGTCAATCACTGGATTGTCTGGTCCAGACTCCATTATTTACAGACCGCCGTCATATAGCTGGAATATTGACGAGTGCAGCGATAAACAACAAACAAAACTTACTGTATATATGAAACATGGCTTTCGGAAGAAACAAATATGGATTTTATGTGCTGTAAGCGAGGTCGTACATGTTTCAATAATCAATAAACAGCTTTATATGCAATACAAACCCAATTAAATCAGGTGGAGTTACTTCCCTTTAAAGGGGCACCGTCAACATTTCACGTCTGAGAAGTGTTCTTTGCTGCTTACTTGTCTGTCAAGCATTGGTTTGTTGAATAAACAACAGGCACATATGCATTCTAGCGCTATTTCCAGCGATATCTACATACTGATTCTTACACCTCGGCCTGATCAGTGGGTGAATTTATATTCAACGTCTCGGCCCACAATATCAACCACTCCAGCGAGTGACTTTGGGACAGGCCGTTTCATATTCTGGATTTGGTATGAAGAATGGACATTTTTCCAGGTACACATTCAAACCATGAGTCTACAATTTATTTATTTTTAGAAGGCTCTTGCAACAAAATATTTTTTTGTGGCAGACAATTTATTTTTTTCAGTCTGAAGCAAAAATATTTTTAGGAAGCATTTTCTGGGACAATTTTGTTTTCTCTTTGTATAATCCTGTGGCACATGTGGGAATGGGTTTGACTGATAGTAATTGAATGAATGCTATTCAATAATGAAAATAGTAAGGCCATATTCGCCTAGTGCCAATGCTGTGTACATGCCATGGCGTATAATTTCATTTATCTGCCGACCCCTGAAGATTCCGGGGTAGAATAGGTCTTCAGCAACCCATGCTTGCCGTAAAAGGCGACTAACGGGATCGGGTGGTCAGGCTCGCTGACTTTGTTGATGCATGTCATTGATCCCAATTGCGTGGATCGATGCTCATGATATTAATCACTGGATTGTCTGGTCAAGACTCGATTATGTACAGACCGTCATATAGCTGGAATATTGCTGAGTGGGGCATTAAACAACAAACCAACCAACCAATCATTTATCTGCCATGTCGTTGACGGTTGAACAACTATATGCCCCCGATTCATACTGTTTTTTATGTAACCACAAGCTGTCCATGTGTTGGCAGTGTGCCTTGCCATGCCATGCCTTGCCTGTATGCCATGCCTTGCCTTGCCTGTATGCAATGCCTTGCCTTCATGTATGGCATGCCTTGCCTGTATGCCTTGCATTGCCTTACCTGCATGCCTTACCTGTATGCCTTGCCTTGCCTTACCTGTATGCCTTACCTGTATGCCTTGCCTTACCTGTATGCCTTGCCTGTATGCGTTACCTTGCCTGTATGCCTTGCCTTTGCCTGTATGCCTTGCCTGTATGCGTTACCTTGCCTGTATGCCTTGCCTTTGCCTGTATGCCTTGCCTGTATGCGTTACCTTGCCTGTATGCCTTGCCTTTGCCTGTATGCCTTGCCTTTGCCTGTATGCCTTGCCTGTATGCGTTACCTTGCCTGTATGATTGCCTTTGCCTGTATGCCTTGCCTTGCCTGTATGCCTTGCCTTTGCCTGTATGCCTTGCCTTGCCTGTATGCCTTGCCTTTGCCTGTATGCCTTGCCTTGCCTTGCCTGTATGCCTTGCCTGTATGACCATGCTTTTACCAAACTTCCAGCGATTTCTTCATCTTCTTGTGGGGGGCGGTCGGGTAGCCTAATGGTTAAAGCATTCGCTCCTCACGCCGAAGACCCAGGTTTGATTCACGACATGGGTACAATGTGTGAAGCCCATTTCTGGGCTGTGATATTGCTGGAATATTGCTAAAAGCGGCGTAAAACCATACTCACTCACTCATCTTCTTGTCACAGGTGGAAGTTTGTTGGTGTGGATGGCATTCGTGATATGCATTGAAGCAATCTTGTTATATGAGACAATGCTCCAGGTCTGATTCACAGGTCATCCCAGCTGTGACTGTTCCTCTGGCACTAGGGCGTCATAATGTCCATGATAACGACTGTCCACATCAAGCACCAGTTTCCATCCAGGCAACCAGTAGTAACTGTATCTTACATCCCAAATTACATGGGTTTGGCCTCCCAGTTCATAGTCAATATACACACTGGTGCAGGGACCTTACAGTCAGACCAATGAACGCTTCAGAAAATCATACCAGCCCTCCAAACATGTTATAAATCCATCATATCCATCTCAGTCTAACGATTTCAAACTGTTCTGAATCTAGTGTAAAGTTGAAGGAAAAACAGAAAATAAAAACAGAAACATGACAGGTTGTCTTCTCTATTTTAAGTTTAATAACACCTTTTCTTTGTTTATAAATACAAAAAATAAAAATTGTTTTATACACTCTCCTCACTTCCTTCAAATACACAACTGGCAGTGATATACATGTAAATATATATATATGGTACAAATTCATACCCAGATCTCAGTAAAATTAACCATGACAAGGACTCTATTGTTTGCTATACAGCCTTAACATTAGTGGCGTGGAGGGAGGGGCCACAGATCAGGACTAAAAATACACGGGCCTGAGTTTCTGTGATATTTTAACAATAAAACAACTAAGCAAGACTAGGTGTTATACATATGTATCCCTTCCACATAATATGGCACAAAATGTAGGCATCAAATTAGGAGATTGTATTGACCTTATTTGACTCGGAACATTCAATGTGTGTAATGAACTCTAAATTGATAAACCATGAGCTATCTTCAATACGTAACAGAAACATTTAAGTAAATGCTTAGTGAATGAGTTGGGTTTAACGCCGCATTTAACAATATTCGAGTTATATCGCGGCGTGTCAGCTTAATGTGGGAGGAAAGCCCAAAGAGATGCAGGTCTCAGACGTTTACCACTTCGGTGAAACCCACAAGCACGGGTATGGTGCTGACAAACCTAGAAACATAATCGGGGCAAACCGGGATTCGAACCCACAATCATAGGTTTCAGGCGTGCCCAAGGGACGCAACTCTGCACAGTGAATCGCGGCGCCTTAGACGACTGGGCCACCCGTGCCCCCAGTAAATGCTTAATGTTAACTGTTGACAGAATAAAATACACCATTAAGAAAATTTATAAACAATAACAAGAAATGCTGGGATGATTACAATGTTATCTGAAGCAACACTTCTTCAATTCAACAACCACTTGAGTATGAAATATGTCCATGCTTAAAAAGTCTTCACTCATCAATCTGGAGGTAACCTTGTTAACTTCTTTCACAGCCTATGTTACCATGGTCACTGAAGATGATGGTCCTGACAACAGCCTTATGAAAATTGTAGTAATGTCACCCAGAGGTGGATCAAAGTGTGCACAGGGGTATTTCAATAATAAAGAAAAAGGTATTTGTGTTCTGTGTCATTGGTCCATATCTTACTCTCCCCACCCGTCTTTGAATACACCAGTGGACTGGTCTCAAATAAAAGATCACTTGATGCATTCTTGATCGTCACAGGGCATTCGGAATCATGACTTACCCGAACAAATTCTCTAATTTCTTACTGTAATCATGTAATAATTACTGCCAGAGAATAAACTTTTATTTTTATTTTATCCCTACTTTTAGGGACTTTGTTAACATTTGAACTATTTCGAAACTTGGTACACACTGCATTCTAATATTATCAATCATTAATCTTCTGCTTCATACTGATTGAATCAATAACCCAGTAATTTGGGTCCAAAACAATGACTTGGTTTCATGGGTGAAATCATACGTAAACTTCCAAAGTTTGTTACCCCTACATGACATCCCCAAAAGCACTACTATCTTTTGATTGTAAACATAGAATAGGCCTTGAATTCATAACCTTAAATAGGCCTCAAAATCATAGACCCTAAATAGGCCTTGAATTCATAGGCCTTAAATTCATACACCTTAAACATGCTTTGAATTCATACACCTTGACTTCATACACCTCATGAATGAACTTGTTCAAGGGGAATGAATTCAAGGCTAAGTTTGGAAATCCTTCATTCTACTTGGCATTCAAACAATCCTCTTTCTTAAGTTATCTTCACAACACTTCTACTACCATCGGATTAATTGTCACTCATTCATCACACAATTCAAACTATATTTACACATGAAATGATATATGTCTCTAAGCTAATACAATATCAATATTGTCCTTTGTTCAAAACACCCTGTATTTTCTTCATCATGCCCGGGAGCATGTCTACGTGGGCATTGCCACATTTGACAACGCACGCCTCTAGCTCTGATCGGTACTTGCTAGCCTCTGCCTCCGTTGTGTTGGCCGTTACTTTGTCTCGGACTCTGTCTTGGCAGTCCATGGCACACCGCTGGAGACGGTCCTGAAACAGTACCAGTTAGTTCCCTTATATCTAAGTCTGTGTTATATCAGCTGTATCACAACAGCCTGTAAAAAGGTTTTTGCAAGCATTATGTACAGCCTATGTCATTAAGGGTCATCTTCCCGAGGCAAAGAAGTCATCTGACTGTAAAGTCCAGTTTCCACCCTTGCCGAACTAGGTAGAATTATGGAGTTCTATTTTGGCTGGACAAACAGTCTTTGTATAGTCCAATCAAAATCCCATCAAAATCAACATGATCAACATCCGGTTCATAAACAACTGGCAACTGCTGTGCGGATTTCAGTCGATTGCAGGATTTGTGGAAACTTGACTTTTACAGAAGTTAACTGCCATGCCTAGGGAAGATGTTAAAGTACAATACACAAATATCAAAGATGGACTAGTTAGTCACTTGGAGCGCAGAACAGGGAAAAACATTCTGTCCTAGAATTCTCACTTTTTCTTGGTTGATCATGTTGATAATGATTCTGTGACACAAAAGTAATGCTCACCTGAAACATTTGGAGTTCTTTATGGAGATAGGTCTGAGCTTTGTTCACAGGAATGGAACATCTTTCAAGGCAATTTTGAGTTTCATCAAGTCCTGCACTCGTGTTTTCACAACATTTCACACTACACCGATGCATGTCTGCCTGTAAAAGATAAAATCTGTATGTCAAGCTTAAAGGCTGTTATTATATTATACTTATAGTGCTGTTATTATATTATACTTAGAGTGCTGAACTTGTCATCAAGTTTGTGATTATATATAGTGACTGAATTAAGCTTTATATTAAACATTTATTTGATGTTTTGTAGTATTCACATTGGGTATGCAAGTTATTTCAAACCCAACAAGCTATTGAAATATAAGAATTACAGAGTACCAATGTCAGTATTATTGAAAACCAATACCACATTGACAAAAAATTGGCTAGATTTGACATAACTGCTGTTACCTAACTTCCTAATTGAAATTGTTTGTATCAGAAAAGGGGGATTTGACAGTAATCACATTCAGGAGCTAACTATCAGCAATTCTTTCTGGAATAATTATTATGTTGATTTTGATCATCAAATTTAGACACAGACCATATCCCTCTCTTACTTTCTGTATATATTGATGTATTCCGGGGATGAATTTGTGTCCACAGTGATGTGATGGTCAGATGACTTAAGTACATTTAGAGGCAAATAGGCTTTTCATCCCTGACACACATCCATGTTTTTATTAGTTTTTCTGTTTCGAAATGTGAGCTTTAGCATTAAAAGAATTGTGTAATATAGCCCTACAACTTAAACAGCAGTTTCGAATGGAACATAATAATGGCTGCTAAGTGTTGTGAACCCTAAACTATGAGTCACTTCGATTCTTTCAATCAATGACATAACAATTTGTTTGCTGCAGTTTTATCTGTAAAACTACCCACAAAAAAAATCTGTGTTTGTTAATGTCTCAGCTGAATTTTCTAGGTATCATTATGCTGTCGTCAGGCCTATGTGAGATTTCATCATGTTCTTCAATAACATCAGATCGTTCAGTGTCAGTTTCAAATTATATGGACTAGATCTTGTTTGCCCTCACAAGAGTCTAGAATGATATGTCATCGACATTTTTACTTCTTTTCATGTTTAAAATAATGTACTCTGACATTACTGGTTAAAGAACTGTGTTGCAGTTCAATGTCAGATGTAAACGTGGAAATGATCTGTAAATTGGAATGGGAACTGGAAAACGCCCACTACACTCACACTTTAATTTCATTCAAAGGTCATAAAGATTTTTTTTGGCGTTTGCATGTCAACTGGCATATAACTATGTCTCACAGACAAAAGTCTATGTACCTGCATTTTCCGCAGACATTCTTTGTCGATTCGTGCAACAGATTCATGAACTGCTTTCTGCACACGTGCTTGTATATCCTCCATTTTGTTTGATGCTAAGGGCAACGGAGGAAATACTAATACGGGTTTTATTGGATTATTTTCGCAACGAATTTCATCAAACCATTTTATTAAGAACACATAAAACCTTTTTCGTACAGCATAAGCACAGATCAATTTTAATATACTATCAAAACATAATTCATCTGAAAAGAAAGTTGTAAATATTTATTTAGATAAACCGGAAGTAAAGTGCAGACATGTCAAGCAGACGACGCATATTTGTCTGTCTGTGCGTCGCACCTGTCAAGAAAACATTGGTTATATCAGCATGTTTACAGACGAAAGTCTTGATCCAGTTGAATTCAAATCATCGTGGAAAAAAGAAAGGTAGGTGTGATCGGTTGGCTAAGTCATTATTAATCATTACAATGACTGATGTGTCCTAATAGATTGGGTTGATCGTGTTTTTGTTAATCGTTACTGACAAATAGGCCTACTAGTTACACGAAGTATTCCCCGTTCAGCGTTCTGTCTAGGTTTCATTACTTAGATGGATTTCTGATTGAGTGAGAATATCAAATTCGAACTTTCGTCTTTGAAGGCATCTAAACAAAGGTGCAGTCAGGGATTCTGTAAGAGACAAATGGCCTATGGGCATTTCACTTTTCCGGACATAAAATATGAGTGTATAAAATTCACTAAAATTTCAGTCAGACAACCGGACTGGCAACTAATGAACTGTGCAAAGTTGTCAGACCAGATATAATGTTGCCAGTCCAGAATTGTGTTGACTAACCAGCAAAAGTAAGAAAACAGTAAACATAAGAATACTACAGTCTAATGTTAGTTTTCTTAAAATAACATTAATCTGGACGATTGTCAACTTAGTAACTGTAAGTGTAACTCATTGAATTTTTAATTATCAATAATGTTTTTAACATTTACAGTTAATTTACCTCTTACATTGAATTAAAACTAGAGTACTTCGGTAATTTATATAGCCCGACTATCAGGCGTGAAACTTTTCAACACTGAACGTCAGTCACTAGATAGACAGAAACATCTTGGACTATCGGACAGGCGGTTATTTTGGAAACACTGATAAATTAGTGACGATATAAAGTTTTAGTCGGATATTCATTCAAGATTCTGTCATTACCAAATTATCACATCCTCAGGACATGTTGGCAGACTAGTTATTCCAGGGAAAAATTGGTCCCTGGCTTGTGGAAAGCGCCAAATATTTGTGGAGATCAAGTAGTCAGACTTGCAAGGATAAACACCATTGGTCATATCCAACAGTATGCAGCTCATTTCAGACTTGTTATGTAAAATAACCAGATTTCTGGAACAAACAACTAACCTGTCAGGGTTAGAAATTGGCACTAGTCCTATTAGTCCTTGCCAATCTGCCCAATAGTTAAGAAACTGGGCTAGAGTATTTGATGTGTATAGATACATGTCAAATTAATTTGACTAATGTTATTTTGGGGGGAGGGGGGTGCTCTCTGTTTCTTTTCGTTTATTTATTTTGATGTTTTACTTTTGCTACTAAGTTTAAAATGTTAACTGTATGACATGTACAAGCAGCTAATATATTGAACATTTTCATGTAGGGCCTACTTCTGCAACCCATGCTTCTAAAGAGGCGCCTAAGGGGAACCGGTGGTCAGGCTCGCTGACTTGGTTGATGCATGTCATCGCAGCCAAATTTGCATAGATTGATGCTTATGATGTCAATCACGGGATTTTCTGGTCCAGAATCGATTATTTACAGATTGCCTTCATATTGCTTAGTGTTGCATTAAAAAAGAAACAAAGAAACTTGCATTAGAGATTAGGATGCCTTTGGCTTTATTGAATGAAAAGTGTTGAGTCATAGTCAACACTTAGGATACTTGGACTTGCCTTAATAAGATGTTCCAGGATACACGGTACAGTATTTAGAACTAATACTGGTAATAATGTTACACTCTACAGTTAGTATTGGCATTCAGAAGAAAAAAATCTTCTTCTTTTTTGGTCAGTCTTAACTTTACACTTTGCCTATTGTAATTAACTGTATTTGATTTTTGAATAAACATTATAAGACTTTCTCATCTGTTCACAGACATGTAGCTGACAATAGCTGCCAAACAAGTGATTTGCTCATTGAAGAGGTTGGATGTCAGTCCATAGAAAGAAATGATGAAGGGGTAAATTAAAAGATATATGATATTGGTGTCTTTAGACTGACTGTACATAAAAGAATAACTTGAGTTAATTGTTATGTTGTTTAGACAAACATGTTAGATCAGATAAACGATTGGGATGATTTTCTATAAATAAGAAAGTTAGATATGCTTTTTAGTGTGATCCTAAGGTCTTAAGGTATTCTGCGGTAGTCTTTCTATTTAAATCTAAGACTGCTTACAGCACGCATATCGCTACATTTTATCATTAGGTTTATGAAAAGCAGTTTTGAAAATTTGAAATGAAATTCAAGGGGTTTTAGTGACATAAAATAAAAAATTAGGGGGTCCCTAGGTTCAAATACCATAGCAGAAAACCTCAAGAACCCCCAGACCCCCTCTTACTTTCAGACTTTGGAAAATGTTACTTTGATTTTTATGTTACATTTTGAAGACAGCTTTTTGTTTTTTATGATTGTATTTACAATTCATGACATTTATGCAAGAAAATTGACTTTTGGCTTCCGTTTTAATTAGACACAGACAGATGATGGACGTGAAAGGGCACTTAACCTTGCTGAGACTGACTTACACAGATTGAATCAGTTCCTCCAAAGAGTGGAACCTCTAATAGTCACAGCGCTGTCCAAGAACCTCAAAAGTCATGCCTTTGATAGTAGGTTAAAATTTGACATTTTAGGAATAGTCATATCCCCTGAAAAGAGTACAAAACATTTATGTTAGGAACCATTTTCTCCATACGATTTGTCAATTTCAGTATTTGTATCACATTTACATTTATACTTCCATTTATTAAATGAATACTGATAGTTCAGGTTTCTTATGTAATCTCATTGATAACCAACCATTGACTCTGATATGATACCTCTTGAGCATCATCTTGGGATCTGATTTTAATGAGATTGGTATCTTGTGGTAAACTGTCTCTTTTTAAAAACAGATGTATAATTTCACATTTACAAGGTTATTACTGATCGATGTTTCAGATTTATTGTCAAGCACTGAAAATGAAGGAGCCTCGGTCACCTGTGTCCACACACTTGGCCATATAGCTCTTGGTGAAGAGGTAACTAGACTAATGTCAAATTTGTTTCCAATTGATTTTTTATCTGTGGTGATCCCTGGCAGCCTGCTCCCTGCTGGTTGTAGCTAATAAGATGGATCAGGTGGTTAGGCTTGGTGACTTGTTGATTTTGTGTCAAAGCGATGTGGTAGCCTAGTGGATGAAGCATTTGCTTGTCATGCTAAAGACCCAGGTTCAATTCCCCACACTGTTACAATCTGTGAAGCCAATTGCTGATATCCCCCCCCCCCCCCCCCATGATATTACAGGACTAATGGTGAAAGCGGCATCAGACTCAATTCAGTGTATGACTCTAGCCTCTAGTCTGATGCCCAAGGCTAATCAAATTGTGTTCGGTCTTGTAAGCTCAGTTAATAATACTCCATATCATAACACTAATATCTAGTAATATCTAGAAACAATAGCACTCATTTGTACGGATAGATGGGTTTTTTTTATATGCAATTGGTTTATTTTGAACATAAATGTTTGTTCACTAGAAAACTATTCATAATTTTCAAATAGTCATATGACAGAATTAGTATTTTCTTGTATTTTCTTACAGCTGCAAGTCACAGGATTGTCATGGAATTGTACGGGTTCAGTCATAGCAGCAGCATATCCTTTAATGTATTTTGGGGTTAATTTCCTGTTAAGGTTGATATCTTGTTTTGTATTGTAAGATACATGTGTTTATTGTGTGTTAAGATGTTAGTGTTGTGTGCATTGAATATGCAGTAAAAGTTGCATACTAGTAAATACTACATTCTTTAAATGTGGTAAACTCTTTAAGCTACTTTTGAACTTTGTCATGAGCATTTTCAAGTCAAGTTTTCCTGTTATTGGTATATGAAAATTGATGCAATATCCTTGACATGCTACTTATGGGAGATATGATCATGAAGACTGGTGTACACACAAAGCAGCAGTAGCCACATGGAACCTCGACAAACGATCTCTCAATGTCAACAAACCAGACACTGTCATTGATTCATCTTGCTGTATCATGTGTCTTGAATTCCATCCTGAAAACCCAGCATGGATAGCTGGAGGGAACTTCAATGGTAAGATTTTACGACACTATCCTGAAAATCTGGATTGTATTGACACTTTTGCAGTATTTACAGGGGATAGAAACTTTCGTTTAATAGATGTAGACTTAGAATGTACATATAATACTCATATCCAATATAAGATTCATGAATGTGAGATCTGTGTCATGTTACAGGTCATATCATACTTAGCATGTTGACAAACAATGAAATAATGAAGAGGATTGAGTTTGTATTTGTAAAGGTCACGCCCCTAACCATGATTATAATACAGATCCAGGATAGTAAGGGGGTGCCCAAGGGCAAGGATAGTGATGAGTTATTCTTAATGAACCAAAGAGTCAAACATGTATGCCTTGGTAAAACTACCACCACATGATGTTCTGTATGACAAGGGTACTGTACACTTCTATGAGACCTGCATGTACATAAGACTAGACTAGCGCTAATTGTTTTTGCTTGATATTCCTCTGTTAACAGTGTCTTTCAGTCATTGAGACTGATTAGGTACACATGGTGAGGGAGAAATTGTCTGGTCTCAAAGGGTTATGAATTATTAAGCTGGACAGTATGGAGTAGTAAGGTAACACCCCTTGTAAGGTGTCAACACATGGCCACTTAATATATGCAGGAAACAGTGGTTGAGCAAATGAATCGCTTTTTAGATATGGCAATGTTTACATGTGCACAGTTATTGTGTCAGTTAACAATCAGAGACCACCTTCTTGATGTGTAATTTGTGTTTGAAGGTGAGGTTATGGTTTGGGATCTGAGCAAGGAAGATGACCTGCTCGTGGCATCATCTGGCATTGGGGACGATGCCCACAGGGAACCTGTCACTAAAGTCAAGTGGATTCCTGATCCTGCATCCAAGAGTAGGAGGCACCAGGTCTGATATTTTATGATTAACAGATGAAATAAGTCTCAAAATGTTTACAAACAATAAATTTGTCGTACATATCATCAATAGAAACATGTTTTTCTCAAATTCATCAAACTAAAATGTTAATTCTCATAATATATCACGACTTTTTGTTGTTTATTCTAATTTTTGTAGCACTGTTTTAGCATGGTAGGTTCAATTTTCATGGCAACGTACGATGTCTTCCATTGTATTATAATGTCATAGCATTCCAGAGTGACATTACAGATGTCTCACAATTGTCTGAGAATTTGTTTTAGGAGAGTCCCGTGGAAAAATAAGTATACTTTTTTCCTGTAAAGATCCTGGTTAGAATTGTGTGGAAGTATTTACTTTTTGAACCTCCCGCTTATGTATGAATATAATATGCACATGCAGAATCCATATACTGGTAGATGGTCTCTGGCACAAGCAACCCAATCTGTTGTGTAGTGGGACAGCTTGTTGATCTCATCTCCAAACATGTTCTGTCACTCCTGAAGCAGCACTAACATGCATGTCCCTGGATCTAATAGCCTGTATGTAACATTGGTGTGACACTTTGAAATTTACACTACACAGATAATCAGTGCCAGTGGTGATGGAAAGATTCTTGTTTGGGCGATGAGTTCAAAGAAGCAGAGACTGAAACTTGTTGATGGGTGAGTTGACTACATGTAAATATGCCACTCACATGATATTCTGTTCTAACTCCTCAGGTTTCAAAATGTTTGTAATTCCTTCCAAACTGATCCTAATAGTACATGAGTGCATGTGAACCATCAGATTGACACATGATGGTAGAAAATGGATGTAGTAACTAGCTTTCCACCAATATATGATTGAAGGATATTGCAGATCAACATGGATAGGTAAGGTGAAATTGAGTTGAACGTCACGTCCAAGATTATTGCACTTATGTAGCGACGTGTGTGTGTGTGTGTCAACAGGGATAGACATGACTACTAGTCAGTTAGTCTGAGACTAGCATAACTAGGGACTGGAGGTTTTCTCCAAAATTCTAGTTATTTTACATAAACCATTTGTCAGAAATGAGCTGCAGACAAGTTGGTTTAAACCAATAGTATTTACCCATGAATCCAACCTAGTTATATTGTTTGTTTGTTGTTTAATGTCACACTCAGCAATATCATAGTCGTATGACAGCAGTCTGTAAATAATCGAGTCTGGACCAGACAATCCAGTGATTGACATCATGACCATCAATCACGATGACATGCATCAAACCAAGTCAGCAAGCCTTGACCACCCGATCCCCTTAGTCGCCTTTTACGAGAAGCATTGGTTGCTGAAGACTTATTCTAACCTAGATCTTCATGGGTCAACTCATTAATAGCGGAGTTGGAACATTTCCTGGTATTTTTTACATCCAACAGATTTGTGTTAATGGCCCAGAGTTTGCCCCGAAGTATGAAGACCCGGTCTGTGAGAGCCGACAAGGAGATTGGAGTGACGTGTCTGTCATACAATGCGGAGGACAAGGACATGTTCATCATTGGTTCCGAGAGTGGTTGTGTGTTCAAATGTTCCATGCATGCACAGGGAAACCCTGCTGGAAGTGAGATATTACTTGAACTAATACTATGCAGTGTTCGAAATTGAGGAGCTATTTGAATCGACAACCCATGAATTTCATGCTTTATTTCCCTTAATTTTTACTCATGTAATGAAAAGGAAATGAATGTTAATTGTGATCACAGCAATGAATTGCCATCCTAGGTAGTTCAAAGGTAATTTGTTTGCATTCCACTCAAAAAGCCCAAGACTTAATTTCCCACTTAGTTAATCAATAATTTCCCTGTTGTATACTGTTAACAGTTAAAGTATGCAATATTATAATATACCCTAAACTTGTTCATTACTCTTGTTCAATTTGCCAAAGATTCACACAGCTCTAAAAACATTTGTGTTGAGACATTACCTTGAATAGCTGTCAACACGTTTGGTGTCTCTTGAAAGTGACCTTATAAACACATTATGTGATAATAATTTTTTTTAAATATTATACTGATGTCATCATTTATTATGTACATACTAAATACTCCTTAATGTCAAATATTTCTGGCAGGTCACGTGATCTCCTCTGTACCTCTGCGATCTCCTGTCACCTTTACCTTCAACCCTCACCATGGCCCTGTGTACTCCGTGGATTGTTCCCCATATCACAGACATGCCTTCCTCAGCTCAGGCATGGACCAATGTCTCCGACTGTACAACATGCTTCAGGTACAGAGTAGAGATGTCATCATACCTATCATATCTTTGTAGCGATACAATGCATACTGTAAATCTTGAAATTAACGCGAGCGTGAATTAAATGCGAAAGATGCGAGTGGTCTTTGCTCGTATTATTAAATATTGCATTTATATCAGCAATAAAACATTTGGAGAGCAGAAATACCAGCTTAGACATAAGCTGAAAACAAACAACTATGTATTCCACAGCACTGTTTATTGAGCAGCTCTTGTAACAAGTATATAAACAATGTCATTCAAACACTAATTACATCCTGTGAATTGTCACTTATGTCATCACTGATCACACCTGCAAGTCCAGACAGACGCCACCCACGCAACACTGTTCTTTGTGACTGCGTCAAAGGCCGACACGAGCCAGCACGCATGTATTTCTTTAGCTGAAGTGCTCTACTCAGCGCTAATAAGCGGTGCTATTTGGTGTGTGATTGGATTGATGTAAGGTTGGATTATGGTGATGATTCTCCTGTAGGCCTGACAGAGGACATTTTCTTTAGATATAAATCCACTGATGCTTGAGAGGAGGGGGGTGTCGCATTCATATTGAGTCACATTTTTGGCTAGGGACCAGCGGTCACATTCTTTTGTTTAAGAAACTGTTCTATGGTGACAAGAATCGGAACAATTTAAGCTATTTCCTCATTGAAACAACCGACAATGAAAGTAAAATATAACATCATAAAAATTGTTGTTTACAACCCTTTTTCTGATCGATATTCGTTGCCATCTCCGTCAACCACCACCGTTAGAATTTAACAGGAGTTGATTTGAAAGTCCATCAGAAAACACTCCCCTTCGAAAGTCCACGAAAACAATGTCCCAACTGAAGTGACAGCTTATTAAACTTGATGAAGTTCATTTCAGAACACGCACAATTAAGAAAATCATACACGATCCACTATTTCTGGGACACAAATGTCTAAGTTCTGTCACAATTTGGCTTTGGATCCGTGAAATCTTGAAATTGACAGGTCACACCATGCAGATTCCACGTTTCAAAATATCCGGCTCGTCTGCAGCCTAAAAAGCAGCTGTTCAGTCATACTCAGTCACATTGGTAGTCATATGGATGTACCAGCAGGCTCGATCAATCCCAGATAATCTACATGTTAAAGTTGCACCACATCATAGATCAGGGTTGTCATCTTGCTTCATTCTATAACTCGTTACGGAGAATGTAAACACAAGATTGTCAGCCATTGACAGCTGTGAGGTGTAAGTAACCGTGATGTAGGTCAAGTTCAGCCACACCCAAGTTCAGGGTGGAGAGGCATTTATTTTGATTTTATTATTGTTTACTGGGGGTGATTGCTAACTAACTAATAACACTTACACATGTTAAATGTATAATAGAATGTTAATTCATAAAGTTTGTTGTAGAAATATATTCGTTTAGCATTTTAAACCCTTTTTCTATAACCCGTCTCCCCTACAATAGAAATGATGGCATGTTCGATTTCCAAGAAATTACCTCTCTGCAAAATTCTGAAAAAATGACAGTCAGTTCACAGCGTACAACAGTTTGGTAGAAGTTAAAACATCTCTCTTTGGACTAAGTTTGGAGTGGTATTTGTCAACTTCTTTTGAAAAACTATGTGTTTTGAACACTTATTATGAACTACTCACGACTATGGTGTTTTTAATCTTGAAGTTTAGTAATAATTGTTACATATATAACTAACTACCTGTGACCACTTTTCGGAATGTTCTAAGATTGCGGACATGTGCACCTGTGTTGTTACGTGTTGCAAGAGAGCACCGTTTTCAAAGCGTTGTTGCCGTCATGGTAGAATGGAGATAAACCTACTGTGTTTTGAAATTTGATGTAGTCCCGCTCGGTTCAAAATTAAAATAAAGAGGTATCTACTCTACAGTGGGACTACATCAAATTTCAAAACACAGTAGGTTTATCTCCTAATTGATGGGTTTTTCAAACACAGGAAAACCTGTTACACAGGGTTGAGAAGTTTTATTTTGAATCATACACTTATTTGAAATTGAAAATCAGACAGAACCATATCAGACAACTGTCTATGCAGGTTCATCCCAAGGCACCTGCTTTCTGCTCATCATTGGTCCTTTTACAGATCCTGATATCTTCATCCTGAAATGTACAAGATTTAATGGTAGACATTTATATAGCATCCTTCCTTTTAGAATCTGGAACCCTAAGATGTAAGCATATATGTATAGATCCGTGACATCACAATCCATATTCATTTTCCACTTATTCGATGGCAACTTATGTACTTAGTAAATTACAATAATAAAGGACCATTAACAGGGATGAGAATGAATATTTTCCTTTTCAGCTGAAATGTCTTTTCAATGGAGCGTGGTCCATAATTTGGGGGTGTTTATAGGGGGTTTATCAGAATTTAACAAATTTATGTTCACTAAAATTCGCAGAAAATCGCGGATCTGCATCAGATTCTCATCCCTGCATTAACTTAAAATTTTAGAGCATCTGGATCATTCAAATCAAAGTTGAAAAGCCCTAAAATGACTGTGCTTTGAATTGTCAGACAATACATTGACTGTCCGATAACAGTGTTTTGTATCACAGAAAGGCTGTTTATTAAACCACACAATACTTTTTATGAAGATATTATAAATATTCCTCACTGTAATTTGTCTTTAACACACTTTTTAAAAATTTATTTGTGCTAAGCCACAAGAAAAATGTGCAAGTATGTTCATATTTACTTTTTCACTATCTCAGGTGAAAAGGTTGACTTTGATTTGTAAGGTATTTCCAAATTTCCAAATTTGTCTTGTTTTAGGACCAGCCAATTCTCACAATAGAACCAGGTGATGGCTACCTATTTGGGGCCAAGTGGTCACCTGTCCGGCCAACAGTGCTGGCAACTGTCAGTGAGAATGGCAGCCTGCTAGTGTACGACCTGCGAGAGGGTCATCTAGCTCCGCTGCAGAAACTGGAGGCAGGGATGAAGAAGGCATCTGTGTACAGCTTACAGTTCAATGCTCACCAGTAAGTACTTGTCCATAGCCTGAAACTTAACTTCATTTGTCTGGTTTTGTCAGTTAAGCAACTGTTGCCAGTAAATTGAATTTATGCAAATAAATTTGTGCATAATGTCAAATAATGAACAATTAGTTTGTCACTGCTACTGTACTGTAGTTTAATACCCTTAGTCATATACTTCTGTGTTAAAACACTATTAGCCTCCTGCCTAAGAAAAAAGGATTTCCAATAGATTCATAAATTTTAAATTGTGCCAGTTTTATCAGAAAATAGTACAGATGACAGCCTTTGGCTAAATACCATCTTAAGTGACCAAAACCTTGAATAACTTTGTTATTGTTTGGCACAGGCTAATTTTAAGTTAAGTGCTAACCAACACAGGCTGAAATGATTCACCAGCGAAGACCATATCTTAGTTCGCCACCTCCGTCTGTATCTATACATGTCGTTTCATTAATTGTTTTTATTATCTTGGAATCAGAGTTTTCAAATTGGTATTGATTGGCATGTGAGCTTTATCAGATATCATATTAAGTCCAATCATTCAGTTGGATCATGTATTGATTGTTTGTTATTGTAAGCACTTTTAGACAAAAATAGTGTTTTTTACGATGTATTGCATTATGTGTCATGTGGTGACTTTGGTGTATCATTTGAGCACTATTTTGTATTATTTTAAAAAATGTAAGTTTTGTTTGATCATAGGCGCCATCTCCTGGCAACTGGTGATGGACTTGGCTACATCAAGATCTGGAAACTTGGGGACGAACTTACTACACAACTACCACGAGAGAATGATCAGCTAAATAATCTCATAAGCACTTCAGCTGATTAGGAGCTGTATAGTGTTAACAGGTCAAAATTGTAAGTGATATCTTGAATGTATTACAAGATAACATTGTTTTTTACTTCTCCTATTTAACGGAATAATTCTTGAAATTTGTTGTAATTGTAGACGGCAATCATGACTTAGACTATTACAATTTAAGAGTTGAACAAATAGTTTATACACTGTTCAACACAACCACTTGTCTGTTAATATGATATTAGCAAAATTTAAAGAGGATTAATACTTATTAACCCAAATGTAGTAATGTTCCTCAAATCTGACATTTTCTCATCAGTTATTCACCATGGAGATGCCTAAATTCAAAGCATTCAGGGCAGAATATTAGATTACAGGATCTTGAAAACAAATGTAAAGTGCAGTTTCAAATTCGAGAATAACAATTTCCACATTATATATTTAGATATTTTACACACTGAGCATCATTGGCTTCTACATGCACTTGGGTATACTGCTGAGGGAGCTTTCCTGTTTTTTGTAAAGGTTTTCTTTTGTTCAGTATTACCAAATCAGGGGCAGGTGGTAATGTACCATAGAGAAACTGCAACTGACAATGGATTGTGTTGACATTAAGACTGAAATAAGGCCAAAACATTTTAGAAATCTGATATTTGATTGGCTCAAAAACTCATGCATACTTCTTTTTGTACGTTCAAACTTTGAATCGGAGAAAAAGATCTGATAATGTTACATATACAACTGATCCAAAATTGTGGACTAGCTGGATTAAACCATGTCAAACCCCTGAATTATGATAATACAGCATGTACATACATTTCTAAATGCTGAATTAAGTGAGTTTTGGTCAAGTAATTATGTATGTTTTCCTCATGATACAAATTCTTTTACCTAAAAAATCTGCTAACTTTTGTACATCCTATCAGTGCTTTACATGTGGATAATTCATCCAGCAACTTTATTGTTTAAGGAGGACAGTACAAACTTTCCAATGGTTTGCAACCTATCTAACATGATCCTGTAACGTAAGATAGATATAAGAAATGTCACCATTATTTATGATTGTTTCTTCCTGTAATTAGAGAAAAACTATTATTACATCCATACAATTTGTGCAACCCGTCCATACAGTCTGTGATATTTTCCATTCATCACCTCATATTATATCATGTTTCATAGAACAGCCTGAAATATATCTTCTCAAGTGATTGTGTTTTGTACTTCTATTTATTCCAACTGAACAGAGATCCTTGTAAAACTTGATGGAACAGACAACTTGGAAATACTGCAATAATAAATCACTTGTGTAATGTTAATTATTTGCACAAAAATGGTTTGCTGATCCATGGACCTAAATATAGGTTCCTCCATAATCAAAGTGCAGTGACAAGTACATTTGTATAACAATCCCAGCTGAAAGTCATGTGTTCTGTGGCACATGTCATGAACTTCAGAGATATTATACAGTTGACTATAACATAACTTATTCTCATAGTCTACAATGTGCTTTGACATACTTGTAGCTGGAATACTGCTGAACATCTCTCTCTCTCTCTTTCTCTCTCTCTCTCTCGTTTAGAGAGATGCCCAAAATCATTTTGAATCCATAACTATGTTGTGATGAATCTAACATGAATGGCCCCTGCAGCTCAATAGACAATGACATAAATGTTGTCAGCATTTTCTGCACATAGAAGCTTTTCAAGATGGGTGATAAACTAAGGTCAACTCTTGTGTTACATGTATAACATAAGAAACAAGAGTCATCCGAAGATGACATATCCCCCCGACATGGCATGTCGGTAAACTGTGTGTACCTTCAAATGTACTTAGATTGGCAAGGCAATCTTTTTCCTTGATGCCAAAACCAGAAATATAATGAAGGTTATTAAATATTGGTTCATGTAGCTCACTTTCTGATGATCTCATGAAATTGTAATAACAATAACTTCGCAGATTCGCATATGAATAGCTCTGTACTCTGTAGTAACCTCATGACACAAAGGCATAAAGAGAATGTACTAGGTTATGTAGCTCACATCATATATAGTATATGATATCAGTAAATAGTACACCTTAGAATTATATGTCAGGGGCTACAAATTAAAAAGATTAAAATCTATAAATAACAAACTGCACTACTAGTGAACATGATTGATATGTGCATAAAGTTTGGTGAAACTGTCGCATGGTTTAGAAGATATGCTCTATCAATTTTCAATTTAAATTGAAAAAAAGAAGAAAGAATCATCTGTTAATAGCAAAGGCACCACTACATAACCTGCTTGATAGGTGTAAAAACTTTTGAGAAGCTAAGTTGTATGGTTCAGGAGATATGGCCCGGACAGGAGCACTACCCTCAAATTTCCTAAGTTCATCATATTTCCATGGAAACGACAAAAATATAAAATTGTAAAATCCCTAAATAGCAAAAGGCACTACCACTGAGTCTATTGTTAGTGTACCAAGTTTTGTGAAGCTAGGTTGTACGGTTTAGGAAATATGCTCCGGACAAGAGCAGTACCCTCAAATTTCCTAAGTTCATCACATTTCCATGGAAACGACAAAAATATAAATTCTAAAAATCTCTAAATAGCAAAAGGCACTACCACTGAGCCTTATTGGTAAGTGTACTAAGTTTTGTGAAGCTAGGGTGTACGGTTTAGGAAATATGCTCCGGACAAGAGCAGTACCCTCAAATTTCCTAAGTTCATCATATTTCTATGGAAACGACAAAAATATAAATTCTAAAAATCTCTAAATAGCAAAAGGCACTACCACTGAGCCTTATTGGTAAGTGTACTAAGTTTTGTGAAGCTAGGGTGTACGGTTTAGGAAATATGCTCCGGACAAGAGCAGTACCCTCAAATTTCCTAAGTTCATCATATTTCTATGGAAACGACAAAAATACAAAATTCTCAAAATCTCTAAATAGCAAAAGGCACTACTACTGAGCCTGATTGGTAAGTGTGACAAGTTTTGTGAGAGGACAAACAATGATTACAGACGGACGGACGGACGGACAGACAGACATACTGATGGCTATATCCCCCCTCATTATATGTCGGGGGGATAAAAACAAGGATATAGAAATCTTTAATAATTCATACTGGTTGGTAATCAATTTAATCAAGTAAAGACAAAAGTTAAAACGTCAAAATGTATAAATGACGTTCATTTGTGAAAAGTGAAAACTGCAAATGTTCGAAAGGGTCCAAAATGCCTATAGCACAATGTATTACTATTTTGTATTTAAATGTATTCTAATGATTCAATGTGATCATTATATGACGCAACTTCCGAGAAGTACCAAGATGTCACTCCAAGCATCTATCTTGACACGAAACACTCCTCAAGGATCCAGAACAAGTCTGGCATTGAAGTAGGGTAAATGACTTGGAAACTCACCTTCCTTGATCTCAAATGGGTCATTATTAACTAAGCTTGTGTGTAATATTACAACAAAAACATGGAGCAAGAAAATCAAGCCAATCTTTAATGGTTATAACTAATTTATGAATAATTAAGTTGAATGTTTGTCCGAAATGGCCAAAATGTAAACAAATTGTCATAAAGGTCAAAAGCACAATCTATCTTTGTTTATTTATATATCAAGTATTTCCCATACACAAAAGGTTAAATTTTTAAACCGTATTTATTCCAAGGTCCAAAATATCAAAATGATCAAATTGTGCAAATATTTTTAGAATGTCCGAAAGGTCCAAAATGGAGAGAACACGATATTTGTTTTTCAAAAGTATTCTAAAGGTCCAAGGTAATTATTAACACAAGTTCCAAGAGGTAGCAAGATGTCACTCTAAGCGTCAATCTTGACACGGAACACTCTCCTCAAGAATCCAGACACACGTGACTCCAACTGGGGACTGGGTCGTGGTGTCATCATCATCCAGGTTGATATCGAAGAAGTGAGGGGCGTCACGGAGGACGGAGGCAGTGAGAGGGGCAGGGATAGAGGAGGGAGGGATTGTTTTTGCCTTGCTATTGTCTGTTTTTATGAAATAGCAAAACCACACCATTTCCGTTCCTTTTCTGCATTTGGTTCCGCTGAGAGAAAAATAATTAAGCTTCGAAATATATATACAAATCGTAAGTGCAGTCGTAGAGAATTACTAATTGAACGTATCTTGGATACTCAAGGTGAGCACCTTGGTGACCAGGTGTGTTTCCGGGTTAGAACTGGTCCCTGTGCAGGAGGCGACTAAGTCCATGGACCAGATGGTCAGTTTCTCGGATGACCGCTTGTCATCGTACACAGATAGCAGTCAATAGACTCGCTGTAGCTGAAATACTGCTGAATGCGGTTGACATACATAAAAGCCCTTACATACTGCCAAGAGATGGTGAAACCCACAAGCACACGGGTATAAGGGGCCGACAAACCAAGGAGATTGTATGCAACAACGTAACTAAAGGAAAAACGGCTAAATGGAAAAAACAAAACAACAATAAATAATAAATCATAATGATTTAATGAAGTCCAATCTTTAAAGTGTAAAGCCAAAAGTGTCCGAAAGAGCCAAAAGCACATAACGTATTTCTATAGGTTATCCAAAATGGCCCAAGTATCTAAAAAGTCCAAAAACACTGAAGGTTTAGTATTTAAAAAAGTATTTATTCCGGGGTCCAAAATGAGCAAAATGGTCCTAAATGATCAAAAAAGTCGGAAAGGTCCAAAATATAGAGAACACTATAGCATTTATTTTTAAAAAGTATTCTTAAGGTCCAAGGTAATTATTAACACAAGTTCTAAGAGGTAGTAAGATGTCACTTTAAGCGTCCATCTTGACACGGAACACTCTCCTCAAGAATCCAGACACACGTGACAGGAAGACTCGAACTGGGGACTGGGTCGGGGTGTCGTCATCATCCAGGTTGATATCGACGAAGTGAGGGGCATCACGGAGGACGGAGGCAGAGAGAGGGGCGGGGTCGGGGATAGAGGTGGAAGGGACGGGAAGTTCTGACAGGGGTTCAAGGATGGTCATGTACCTCCCAGTAGGACGCTGACAGGGAGGGAGAGAAGGACATGTAGAGAGAGACAGAAGATAGGAGTACAGGAAGAAGAGGGTAGTTGTTGGAAATGGATCAATAAGGGGATAATTATGATGTTATAAGGACGTTAGTGATAATGATACGTGGTTAATAATATTCATGAACTTTCCAAATCAGTAGTATATGTTTTGCTACCATGTGTTAGTAATTCATTACAATAACAGTAAATTACTGATTCCCAAAGAAACCCACTTGGCGAGGAGGGGCCCAGATGTCAAAGTTCAAAGGGAACCTGATCACGAGGTCAAGAGCTGTCAGGAAAGAAAGAATGAGAGTGTTAAATGGGAATAAATGCAACAGGATCAACTTGGACAGTATATAAACTACTTTTAGACAAATGTATAGCATGTATAGTGGTTTTGATGATCCATTCGATGACTGTCAACCGATCAGTTCAGAAAAGGCAAGTATATAAGCCAGGGTTTCAGATAGGTACATTTTCTAGGACATTGACTGATTGCCATCCAAAATGTTGTAAGGGTGTGTCTGTAGTTGGGTGATGCTATGGAAGTACTTTCAATCCAAATATGCTCAAATCATGAAAATTCCCTAATGGTGTGTTTGTTGTTTCAACGCCGCACTCAGCAATATTCCAGCTATATGACGGCGGTTTGCAAATAATCGAGTCTGGACCAGGCAATCCAGTGATTTACATCATGAGCATCGATCCACGCAATTGGGATACGATGATACCTGATCCTGTTAGTCGCCTCTTACGACAAGTATGGTTTGCTGAAGACCTTTCTAACCTGGATCTTCATGGGTTGTCCTTATGACATTTGTCGTTAGCAAAATAAGTGTTAGCAACAGAATCATGAAGATATACAGAGTTTTCCCAGACGCATTAATATTGCGCCCTTTTCACACTGGAGAGAGAGAGAGAGTCATTACATCAACCTATATATTGTATATGAAGAAAAGGTTTTCTCAACGGTCAGTACCTGTATGCGGAAATATACTTAGTGTATGTAAACTACACTGTGTGTGGCGTATAGTCATCGTTTATACTTAAAGCCAATTCCTCGGTACCCTGGTAGGAACGTTATACAAGTTTGTTAAGTATTGACGTACAATTGGCATGCATTTCATGTTACATGAAAAGTTTAATTAGTCTAAATGTTCAGTGTTCGTGTTGATAATGATTGCGAAATTGATTTGTTTTCCGGTATTAAGTGGTCGTAACGTGTACATTCACAGAATAATACTTGATAGAACATATTAACACTATTTATGATTTTGTTCTATATTATGATATTGATTGGTCATTGTCACAACGCTATGAAAGATTCATAAAAGCACAGGATTCCAGATACTGTTTTAGCCATGGTGTATTTACTCACATGTTACCATTGACCCTGGGTATTGATAATTCTCTTTAGGTATTCAATATGTTTTTATTCCCTTGAGTATTTTTTAACCAACGAGTAAATTTAATTTTTTACAATAATTCAGCTTAAAATATTGTTTCATATGATTTTAAACATTCATGTGCAGCCCCAATGTCACATGTCGTAAATGTTTACAACTGTATATATCTGTCTTAACGACAATAAGCCAGACGCACCTGTTGTGAATTATTCACGGCAGTAGAATTCACTTTTACATGATGCTTGAATTAGATCAGTAAATAAATATCTATGGGGAAAATAGGTACGCTAGGTGGAAAGGTTACGTTTGGTATTTACGCACAGCACCGTGAAGAACCTTGGGGTTTTGACTGTTGTCATGCCCATTTGTTCGGAAGCAACTCATTTTGCGTACTTTACGTAGATCTAAATACGCAGCTTATTTTTATCATTTCAAAATGAAACCAGTGGTTGTGCCGCTGCTATACTATGTTTTACAATTCTACTATTTGTACATTACATGTTTGTTTACTTTCTTCGTAAGTGAATCTCATGCATATGATGGACAGAAGGGAAAGTTTCTATGTTGATGTTAGTGTTATCTATAGGGATGGAAGCCTTTGCAGGGATAGACACCACAGACTGGTCATATCCAACGATTCCGTAGTTCAGAATAGTGGTTTGATTAAGCAATAAGATTTTGGAATAAAAGAAACAACTAGTCCCTTTCCATTTTCACTTGTCTCGAACTAACGGACTAGCGGTCGTGTCTATGCCCTCTTTGAAGTCACTTGCACATTAGCACCTTGAAAGCTTCACAATATTTATGATTGAGTCTGATAATAATCTTCAGTATATTTATTTGGAACGGTTTAACCTTAAGTTATAATATTGTTGAAACAAAACTACCACACCTCATTGACAAAGTGAGTTGTTCAATATTACCCTGAGCTAGTTTTACTGTTGTTACAGAAGGGCTACAGATATCTATGTTATGAAAAGGCAAAATTAACACACCAGTGGTTTTTACTATGTATTTGAAGAGAAACAACTATGCCTAGATCTATCAGCCTTAGAAAATATATCTGATACGGCCGACAAGTATTTTGATAATGGAAAGATAAATCAAATGAAACGTTTAAAATAGATGATTTGTTTTATCAACAGACTGAAAAGGATGAAATGGTCTCAATTTAACCTGAAAAAAATCTTTATATTATAAGACAAATTGTCATATTTGAAGTTTCTTCTTTCGATACTTGACATTGAGTGTAAAAAATGGTCTCTTTTCAGAATAAGAATAAGGAAAGTATATAGATATATCGGACATATTTCAGGCTCAGATGTTGACATGTTATCAATGGCTACAAAAATGCAATCTTATATAAATGGTGAATGGTTGGTGGTAGAAATCTAGGCCTACTAGAATAATTTTTCAATAGATTTAGATCTCGGCTTACTTCAAATTTAATTAAGAAATTTAATCAGAAAACAAGGAAATGGGCCAACATGGCTAATTCAGAAACAAAGAAATACCTTGGGTGTATGCGCTCATGGTTTTCACAAGCGGAGATGAGCACAAGACAAGGCAAAAAGCAGCAGATAAGTTGTAATATGACAGCAGTATAACCTCAACAATGGCGATGCCAGTAGTGAAAGTGTCGTCAAGGTGACGTCATAAATCTCGCGAGACTGTCATAGCATCACGTGACGTTAGCAGCTTGACTGGTTCTCTCCCTGCTCTACTCGGACGTCGTATGCCAAATCAGGATCCCAGTCATGTTTCAAGCGTAATGTTGAGTTGGCGCCTCGTTCAAATATAGATTCTAACTGATTTGCTCGCAGTGGATGCATATGAAACGATTTTAACAGCGTGGTACTGTACAAGAAGTGCTTATCTGAAGGAGTGACCACGAATATCTTAAATGGTTTCTTATCGCTAGAATTATGGGACAATGCATCCTCCCTCATCATAGACTAAATAGTTTCAAAGCCTGACGCTTGTTCCGTACGCAGGACCTTAACTCCTCTAAATCGACCTTGTGATTAATGTGCGAATATAAAAATTGCATACAATATACATTCGGCTTGTAAATACTCGACACTGGGCCAGACAACCCAGTAATTCACAGGACCATGTTACTACTACTAATAATAATAACAATGAAAAACCTTTACATGGCGAGAAGCAGCAGCTGTAAAAAGATATGTATCTGATGGCATCTTGTAATTATGCACTGATTTTCTGGAGACAAACAGCATGTCCATGATTGTATCAACTCTTTCTTCTATTATACTACGAAACTCTATATATACAACACTGGTTTGTTTAGTCAAGGGGGATGGCCCAGTGGTGTAAGGGCCTTTGGATGAGAATCAGTCAGTGTGGGAGATGTGGAATGAAAGCGCAAAGGGATGCAGGTCTTACATATTTGCCACTTTGGCGAAACCCATGGGTATAGGGCTGACAAACATAGAAATATTACCTGGATAACAGGGATTAAACCCATGATTAAAGGTTACTGGTATGTCTAAGGGGCATAACTTGGACAGCAATCTGCGTGGGTCACAGAAAGAATGGCCGAAGACAATTTGGAGAAAATGACCTTCAATCAAATAAGTTAGTTGATACAATTGTTACATAGAACCTTGTCTCCTGTTTGACAGTATTAATTGCAACTTTGTTTGTTTTTCAATTAGTAGTAGTAAGACTTGTCACTTTAAAAGCCAGTGAGGAGAGAGACAATGGCACATACTGGAGAAGTGAGGATAAGTGATGGTCCCTAAAATGGTCCCTTATGCTGAACGCCAGGCAGGTTAACAACAAGTACCATCTTTTAACATCTTTTGGTATGACATGGCCGGGGATCGAACCCCGATCTTACGCTCGCCGGGCAGACACTCTACCACTAGACCACGAAGGCGATCCTTGACTAAACAACCAGACATATTCATGTCATTCAGAATATTCAGTAACAGTGACGGATATCATTGCATTATTTGTAGCATACACCATGTTTTGTTGATTAAATTACACACTCACTTCATTGAATATTTTAAAACATTTTATTATGGAAAATAACAATTTACAAATAAATAATGATTAATTATTTACATTACTCAACATAGCTTCATACCTCACAGAAATAACAATGATTCATGGATTCTACAGAGATTGATGGGAATAACAATATTCTTAATAGTTCTACTATATTAGAACATACATATACACATTTTTGGATTAACCCTTGTAAGGTCGGTCACTGCTGGACAGAGGAGTTAGAAATGAAAACTAGCAATAGTCATTGATAGTTGATTGATTCACAGTACAAGATTTATTTTTATGATGAAACCTGAATAAATGATAAATAATTTCAGGTTATTTATGACAGTCGGTCTCGTAAACCAACTAAAAAACCATGTAAAGCCTAAGTACATATAAATTCAACCCTAAACATTGCTTAGTAGTTCTGGCAGTGTTTAAAGCTTGTTCAGTCTAGATTTATCCTTAAGTCTAACAGACTGGTTGCAATACAAGGACTTATACTGGAAATAGTGATTACATCACAAAGCACGACTATCTGTGAATTGGGGTTTCCACGGCTTCCAAAAGTAAGAGTGTGTTTCGCATAGACCGTGGGCCAGACAATCCAGCGACAGCATGAACAATCCACATCGTCTGTCTGTCCATCACACACAATGTAATTATACAAACCACCTGATCCTCATTATTCGGGCCCTACAAGCAGGGGTTCTTGGACCCATTACCTAGAATACCAATGGGGGTCTATGGAACAGCTGTACAAAGAGTGAGTGAGTGTGTGAGTGAATGTTGTCAGCAGTATTCCAGCCATTTCACGACGGCGTGTATACAAATCGAGCATGTCGAGTGGTTGATAGCATGAGTGACGCTTTGTAACTATGTATGATGCACCCGATCCTTGTTAATTCTTCAAAGCAGGAGGTGCTGGTGGCGTCGTCTCACCCGGAATGAACACAGGGATGTTACCCACATATCGACCAAACAAGCTTCCAATATAATCATATATACCTTGTAGTGTTTTTTCCCTGCCACTTTGCTGGAGCAAAATCAATAACAATTTGGACAGCCTGGTTGTTTATTTGTCGGAGAAGAAATATTTTATACAAACGTTTGCATCTTCCTTTCACACCATGCCTACTAAAGGTTCCTCCTGCATTTGGAGATGCCTTTGTTTTCCGGCCTCAGTCCCAGGGGAAGGGCGTAGTGGAGTAGGCTAGTGGCAACAGGGTCACGCCAAAGACCCGGGTTCTATTCCTGACATGAGAACAATGTGTGGAGCCCATTTCTCGGCCCACTTGCACAGAACAATCTTAGTTACAATTGATCTTAGGCGCCTACAATCCACTTTACAATCACCATACAACTGTCCTATTCCACTTGCACCAACTGATCCCGGGGCGATTGTAAGACGGTTTGGATTTAAGATCGCGATCTTAGCTAAGTTCGAAATCTTCAACGGTGGAGATACGATAATCTTAAACTCGACTCCTGTCTACAATTGTCTGCAGACACGCATAACCTGCTGCGCATACAGTAAGTGGAACCGGTATCGATAAAAAACATGTACCTCCCTCCGCCCCCCATCGTATCTTGCACAGTATTAAGAAAGGTCCCAATTATTTGAAGGAAACGATTACTGGAATGATGGCATATATTTTTGTCGGCATTAATACTGTCGTGATTTAAGAATTGTTTTGTATTGCAACTAGAGAAATACCTAATCGTGTTTTATCAACAATATTGAAATACGAGTACATAGTATGATACTTTATTTAGTGACATAATTATTATGAACATTAAAATGAATAATAATAGTAATATGTCCTGACATACCACGTAAATGTACGGTCCTCATCTATTTGAGGGAGCTTTTCTTAAAATCCTAAATATATCCTTCATGTTTTCGTTTCGTTGCTATAACAAAGGATGTTATGCCTACCTTTTCAAAACACAGAAAAACGGAGAATTTCAAGAATGCAGTGAAATAAGAATAATCAATATTATTAATGTTTCGAGAAAGCATTTGTTTAACATGCATTCACTGGATATTAATTATATTGATAATTATTTTTTTAAAGTGTGATATTTACGTTTGCTATTAATGGGATATTTCACAAACATTTCAAATGTCTCATCATGTGCATTTGCTTGTTTGATGAATACTTGTATTTTATTTCTTTTAAATTCAGATTAATAACCCGTCCAACTCGATTTTAGATTTAGGGGGAGCTCAGCGATTCTACAACATCAATACACTGGGCAAGGTAGATTGTACTCTACGGGCTTATACAAAGGGAAACCACTCCCAATTAGAGTATGAACTAAGATTAGCTGCCCTTGATTTCTCCAAAAGGTCACGGACGTTACAAATCGGTTGCAGACAATACTTAGGTTTTTATCCTTCCCGTGATTAGCGAAAAGGTATGTTGTTTCACTCTTCTTTCAGAATTGAGTCGGGTGGAAATAGTACTTTTAGCTTTCGGCTCGATAATTATGTGGTTAACTATCCCAATTAACGATATTTCTAACGTTAAATCTGTGGTGCGTTCTTAATGTTGTTAAAGTGTCGATTAGAATCATAAAGTTTAACAAAATAAAGAGGCAATGTTTGAACGTAAAACAGATTATTTATGTGAAACAGACCAAGTCTTGCACGCCATTTTGTCAAGTTTAATGAGGAACTGCAACGATTTTAGCTACTTAAGATTGGTCCGGACCAATTGTAAGTTTCGTTTGTGTCTGGCAATGATCTTAGCCTACATTCCCTTTGTACAAGTGGGTGGCGATTGAAGCCAAAGCGTAAGATCGCGATCTTTAGGATTTACAATAATTGTAACGATAGAACCGCTTTGTGCAAGTGGACCCTGGTGTTCCCCGCCGTGATATTGCTAAAAGCGGCGCAAAACCCAGACTCACACCCTAGGGAGGTGCTTGCCTTACTATGAGACGCATGCAGTTGCGTCCCTTTATTTACATACGATTCTGCCAAGAGAACACGAGTTGCGTCCCTTAAATTACGTGACAATACAATACCGTGCAGTTAAACTCCGACATGTTTTTGAACTGTAATCAATCAAAAATGTTTTTGTTTAAATCGTGTTCACCATTAACTCTAGTGTTGTTGTTTCTCACTGAAAACTAACGTGTAAGCGTTTATTTATGTTTCGTTGAAGCAAGAATGCGTGTTATGTACAACGTGCCCTTGGCAACGTCTTTAAAGAAGTCGCACAGAAAAGAAAAATTGAGAATTCTAAAACTAAATGGAGTAAAGAAGTAGTGACTTAAGTGTTATAGAATTGAAAACTAACGTGTAAGCATCTATTTGTGTTTGGTTGAAGTTTTAGAGTGCGTGTCAAACATATATCCATCTCTTGGCGACAGCTTTAATGCAGTCGCGCGGGTGGGAGGCAAAGGTTAAATTGAGAATTCTAAAACGAAGTGTAAAAAAGTAGTAGTAAAGTGTAACTATTACGAGTAAGCACCCAAAATATTCTATTCTAAATGATTGTCATTAAAATATATTGTCTTTGTCCTTGCTAATGTCTGTTTTCATGAAATAACGTCAAACCATTTCCTTGGTACGAGAATGTACGAGGCGACTTAGTCCATGGATCAGGTGGTCAGTGTCTCGGATGACCGCTTGTCATTGTACCCCGATAGCAGTCAATAGACTCTCTGTAGCTGAAATACTGCTGAATGCGGTTGACATACATAAAAGCCCTTAAATACTGCCAAGAGATGGTGAAACCCACAAGCACACGGGTATAAGGGGCTGACAAACCAAGGAGATTGTATGCAACAACGTTACTATAGGAGAAACGGCTAAATGGAAAAAACAAAACAACAATAAATATTGAATCATAATGATTTAATAAAGTCCAATCTTGAAAGTGTAAAGCCAAAAGTGTCCGAAAGAGCCAAAAGCACATAACATATTTCTATAGGTAATCCAAAATGGCCCAAGTATCTAAAAAGTCCAAAAACACTGAAGGTTTAGTATTTAAAAAAGTATTTATTCCGGGGTCCAAAAATAGCAAAATGGTCCTAAATGATCAAAATATCCAAAACATTAAAAAAGTCCAGAAGGTCCAAAATGTAGAGAACACTTATTTTTTTTAATATTCTTAAGGTCCAAGGTAATGATTAACACAAGTTCTAAGAGGTAGTAAGATGTCACTTTAAGCGTCCATCTTGACACGGAACACTCTCCTCAAGAATCTAGACACACGTGACAGGATGACTCGAACTGGGGACTGGGTCGGGGTGTCGTCATCATCCAGGTTGATATCGACGAAGTGAGGGACATCACGGAGGACGGAGGCAGAGAGAGGGGCGGGGTCGGGGATAGAGGTGGAAGGGACGGGAAGTTCTGACAGGGGTTCAAGGATGGTCATGTACCTCCCGGTAGGACGCTGACAGGGGGGGAGAGAAGGACATGTAGAGAGAGACAGAAGATAGGAGTACAGGAAGAAGAGGGTAGTTGTTGGAAATGGATGAATAAGGGGATAATTATGATTATAAGGACGTTAGTGGTAATGATACGTGGTTAATACTGCTCATGAATATAACTTTCCAAATCAGCAGTATATGTTTTGGTATCACGTGATAGTAATTCATTACAATAACAGTAAATTACTGATTCCCAAAGACACCCACTTGGCGAGGAGGGGCCCAGATGTCAAAGTTCAAAGGGAACCTGATCACGAGGTCAAGAGCTGTCAGGAAAGAAAGAATGAGAGTGTTAAATGGGAAAAAATGCAACAGGATCAACTTGGACAGTATATAAACTACGTTTAGACAAATTTAAAGTGATCCTGATGATCCATTCGATCACTGTCATCTTGTCAGTTCAGAAAAGGCAAGTATATAAGCGGTAGCCAGGGTTTCAGATAGGTACATTTTCTAGGACATTGACTGATTGCCATCCAAAACGTTGTAAGGGTGTGTCTGTAGTTTGGTGATGCTATGGAAGTACTTTCAATCCAAATATGATCAAATCATGAACATTTCCTAATGGTGTGTTTGTTTGTTGTTTCAACGCCGCACTCAGCAATATTCCAGCTATATGACGGCGGTTTGCAAATAATCGAGTCTGGACCAGACAATTGCAATTGGGATACGATGACATACCACCTGATCCTGTTAGTCTCCTCTTACGACAAGCATGGTTTGCTGAAGACCTTTTATAACCTGGATCTTCATGGGTTGTCCTTATGACATTTGTCGTTAGCAAAATAAGTGTTAGCAACAGAATCGTTAAGATTTATACAGTGTTTTTCCAGACGCATTAATATTGCGCTCTTTTCACACAGGAGAGAGAGAGTCATTACATCAACCTAAATTATTGCATATGAAGGAAAGGTTTTCTCAATGTTCAGTACGTGTATGCGGAAATATACTCAGTGTATTCGTAGGTACCCTGGTAGGAACGTTATACAAGTTTGTTAAGTATTGACGTACAATTGACATGCATTTCAAATGTTACATGAATAGTTTAATTAGTCTTAATGTTGTCAGTGTTCGGGTTGATAATGATTGCGAAATTGATTTGTTTTCCGGTATTAGGTGGTCGTAGGGTGTACATTCACAGAATAATACTTGATCGAACATATTTACACTATTAATGATTTTGTTCTAGAGTATGATATTGATTGGTCATTGTCACAAACGCTATGAAAGATTCATAAAAGCACAGGGTTCCAGATACTGTTTTAGCCATGGTGTATTTACTCACATGTTACCATTGACCCTGGGTATTGATAATTCTCTTTAGGTATTCAACGTTTTTATTCCCTTGAGTATTTTTTAACAATGAGTAAATTTAAGTTTTTACAATAATACAGCTTAAAATATTGTTTCATGTGATTTCAAACATTCATGTGCAGCCCCAATGTCACATGTCGTAAATGTTTACAACTGTATATACCGGACTAAACGTCAATAAACCAGATGCACCTGTTGTGAATTATTCACAGCAGTAGAATTCACTTTTACCTAATGCCTGAATTGGATCAGTAAATAAATATCTATGGGGAAAATAGGTAAGCCAGGTGGAAAGGTTACGTTTGGTATGTACGCACAGCACCGTGAAGAACCTTGGGGTTTTGACTGTTGTCATGCCAAAACTACCACAATCCTCCTTTGACAAAGTGGGTTGTTAATATTACCCTGAGCTAGTTTTACTGTTGTTACAGAAGGGCTACAGATATCTATGTTATGAAAAGGCAAAATTAACACACCAGTGGTTTTTAGTGTATGTATTTGAAGAGAAACAACGATGCCTAGAACTATCAGCCTTAGAAATTAAATCTGATACAACCAACAAGTATTTTGATATTGGAAAGATAAATCAAATGAAACGTTTAAAATAGATGATTTATTTTATCAACAGACTGAAAAGGATGAAATGGCCTCAATTTAACCTGAAAAAAATCTTTATATAAACGACAAACATTTCTTTTCAGAATAAGAATAAGGAAAGTATATATCGGACACATGTCAGACTCAGACGTGGACATGTTATCAATGGCTACAAAAATGCAATCTTATATAAATGGTGAATGGTTGGTGGTAGAAATCTAGGCCTACTAGAATAATTTTTCAATAGATTTAGATCTCGGCTTACTTCAAGTTCAAATTTAATTAAGAAATTTAAACAGAAAACAAGGAAATGGGCCAACATGGCCAATTCAGAAACAAAGAAATACCTTGGGTGTATGCGCTCATGGTTTTCACAAGCGGAGATGAGAACAATACAAGGCAAAAGGCAGCAGATAAGTTGCAATAATACAGCAGTATAACCTCAACAATGGCGATGCCAGTAGTGAAAGTGTCGTCAAGGCGACGTCATAAATCTCGCGAGACTGTCATAACATCACGTGACGTTAGCAGCTTGACTGGTTCTCTCCCTGCTCTTCTCGGAAGCCGTATACCGAATCAGGATCCCAGTCATGTTTCAAGCCTAATGTTGAGCTGGCGCCTCGTTCAAATATAGATTCTAAGTGATATGCTCGCAGTGGATGCATATCAAACGATTTTAACAGCATGGTACTGTACAAGAAGTGCTTATCTGAAGGAGTGACCACGAATATCTTAGATGGTTTCTTATCGCTAGAATTATTGGACAATGTATCCTCCCTCTTCATAGACTAAATAGTTTCAAAGCCTGACGCTTGTTCCGTACGCAGGACCTTAACTCCTCTAAATCGACCTTGTGATTAATGTGCGAATATATAAATTGCATACAATAAACATTCGGCTTGTAAATACTCGACACTGGGCCAGACAACCCAGTAATTCACAGGACCATGTTACTACTACTAATAATAACAATGAAAAACCTTTACATGGCGAGAAGCAGCAGCTGTAAAAAGATATGTATCTGATGGCATCTTGTAATTATGCACTGATTTTCTGGAGACAAACAGCATGTCCATGATTGTATCAACTCTTTCTTCTATTATACTACGAAACTCTATATATACAACACTGGTTTGTTTAGTCAAGGGGGATGGCCCAGTGGTGTAAGGGCCTTTGGATGAGAATCAGTCAGTGTGGGAGATGTGGAATGAAAGCGCAAAGGGATGCAGGTCTTACATATTTGCCACTTTGGCGAAACCCATGGGTATGGGGCTGACAAACCTAGAAATATTACCTGGATAACAGGTATTAAACCCATGATTAAAGGTTACTGGTATGTCTAAGGGGCATAACTTGGACAGCAATCTGCGTGGGTCACAGAGAGAATGGCCGAAGACAATTTGGAGAAAATGACCTTCAATCAAATAAGTTAGTTGATACAATTGTTACATAGAACCTTGTCTCCTGTTTGACAGTATTAATTGCAACTTTGTTTGTTTTTCAATTAGTAGCTCGCCGGGCACTAGACCACGGAGGCGATCCTTGACTAAACATTTGAAACATTTTATTATGGAAAATAACAATTTACAAATAAATAATGATTAATTATTTACATCACTCAACATCATACCTCACAGAAATAACAATGATTCATGGATTCTACAGAGATTGATGGGAATAACAATATTGTAAATAGTTCTACTATATTAGAACATACATATACACATATTTGGATTAACCCTTGTAAGTTCGGTCACTGCTGGACAGAGGAGTTAGAAATGACAACTAGCAATAGTCATTGATAGTTGATTGATTCACAGTACAAGATTTATTTTTACGATGAAACCTGAATAAATGATTAATAATTTCAGGTTATTTATGACAGTCGGTCTCGTAAACCAACTAAAAAAACATGTAAAGCCTAAGTACATATAAATTCAACCCTAAACATTGCTTAGTAGTTCTGGCAGTGTTTAAAGCTTGTTCAGTCTAGATTTATCCATAAGTCTAACAGACTGGTTGCAATACAAGGACTTATACTGGAAATAGTGATTACATCACAAAGCACGACTATCTGTGAATTGGGGTTTCCACGGCTTCCAACAGTAAGAGTGTGTTTCGCATAGACCGTGGGCCAGACAATCCAGCGACAGCATGAACAATCCACATCGTCTGTCTGTCCATCACACACAATGTAATTATACAAACCACCTGATCCTCATTATTCGGGCCCTACAAGCAGGGGTTCTTGGACCCATTACCTAGAATACCAATGGGGGTCTATGGAACAGCTGTTCAAAGAGTGAGTGAGTGAGTGAGTGAATGTTGTCAGCAGTATTCCAGCCATTTCACGACGGCGTGTATACAAATCGAGCATGTCGAGTGGTTGATAGCATGAGTGACGCTTTGTAACTATGTATGATGCACCCGATCCTCGTTAATTCTTCCAAGCAGGAGGTGCTGGTGGCGTCGTCTCACCCGGAATGAACACAGGGATATACAACAGACTCTCATCAAGTACATTCTCAGGGATTGAATAAAAATAGAAGTAGCACCTGTGTTTGTAGGTATGAACGAAAAAGGAAACACAAATCCATACGTTTCTCCAGCTGTTTACCCACATATCGACCAAACAAGCTTCCAATATAATCATATATACCTTGTAGTGTTTTTTCCCTGCCACTTTGCTGGAGCAAAATCAATAACAATTTGGGCAGCCTGGTTGTTTATTTGTCGGAGAAGAAATATTTTATACAAACGTTTGCATCTTCCTTTCACACCATGCCTACTAAAGTTTCCTCCTGCATTTGGAGATGCCTTTGTTTTCCGGCCTCAGTCCCAGGGGAAGGGCGTAGTGGAGTAGGCTAGTGGCAACAGGGTCACGCCAAAGACCCGGGTTCTATTCCTGTCATGAGAACAATGTGTGGAGCCCATTTCTCGGCCCACTTGCACAGAACAATCTTAGTTACAATTGATCTTAGGCGCCTACAATCCACTTTACAATCACCATACAACTGTCCTATTCCACTTGCACCAACTGATCCCGGGGCGATTGTAAGACGGTTTGGATTTAAGATCGCGATCTTAGCTAAGTTCGAAATCTTCAACGGTGGAGATACGATTATCTTAAACTCGACTTTTGTCTACAATTGTCTGCAGACACGCATAACCTGCTGCGCATACAGTAAGTTGAACCGGTATCGATAAAAAAACATGTACCTCCCTCCCCCCATCGCATCTTGCACAGTTTTAAGAAAGGTCCCAATTATTTGAAGGAAACGATTAGTGGAATGATAGCATATATTTTTGTCGGCATTAATACTTTCGTGATTTGTTTAACATGCATTCACTGGGTATTAATTATATTGATAATTATTTTTTAAAAGTGTGATATTTACGCATGCTATTTACGGGATATTTCACAAAAATTTCAAATGTCTCATCATGTGTATTTGCTTGTTTGATGAATACGTGTATTTTATTTCTTTTAAATTCAGATATTAAAACCCGTCCAACTCGATTTTAGATTAAAAAATGTATGGTTTTGCTCTTCAACTTGTATTTATTTGTAGATGAATTTAATGATAAACGAAAGACAAAATAACTTAAACGAATGTGCTCCAAAAGACTTATAGAGGAGCTCAGCGATTCTACACTTGACAAGGTAGATTGTACTCTACGGGCTTATACAAAGGGAAACCACTCCCTTTAGAGTATGAACTAAGATTAGCTGCCCTTGATTTCTCCAAAAGGTCACGGACGTTACAAATCGCTTGCAGACTAATACTTAGGTTTTTATCCTTCCCGTGATTAGCGAAAAGGTATGTTGTTTCACTCTTCTTACATACTGAGTCGGGTGGAAATAGTACTTTTAGCTATCGGCTCGATGGTTATGTGGCTAACTATCCCAATTAACGATATTTCTAAGGTTAAAGCTGTGGCGCGTTCTTAATGTTAGGGAAGAGAATATATGGATGTCAACTTCTTTATTATGAGGAACACAACGTTTCGGAGTATATGCTTACTCCTTCATCAGGTGAATGATTGCCATGAGGCAGATAGCATATATATGTACATGTCAGGACAACAAAATTAATAAGATAACAAAAGGTGGAAACTAACAAAGGGTACAAGCTAACAAAGGAAGCCAACAGATAAGGTGATTAGCAATAGACAATGGAAGCCAACACTTAAGTAATCATAGCTAAGTAATAGGTAAGGGCACTGGGTAAATGTGTGGTGTGTGTGTGTGTGTGTGTGTGTGGGGGGGGGGGGGGGGGGGGGGGGGAGACAAAGATCAAAGTAATAAGTCCCAAGCACTATAGGCATGTCTCGAAACAAACTTAAGTTCAAAAACTGACATACGTCTGAGTTTTTAGTCACATTTGAGAAAACTCAGCAAAAAGCATTTCTCGAACCAAACACTGAGTTCGATTTTGAACTCAAACTGAGTTTACAATTTGAGTTAGGTAGGAAGGTAACTTAAGGTGTTTTTTGTCGGTCATAAAATGGCGGTGTTGAATAGGCGTAGACGTCGTAGGCAAAATCAAAAATCAAGATTAGACGATAGACAAAATCCTCTCGAGTTCATGTAACCCGAGGAGTTATTTATGAGGTTCCGTTTCCGTGCGGGGAGCATATAATTTTATTTATTGTTTCCCTTGTTTGTGAGAAACTTGAACGGTGCTCCAACGATGCAGCCAATTACCTGTTTTAACGCAGGTACTTGTCGCCCTGCGTTTCCTGGCCACTGGATCTTTTTATTCTTTGATCGCCGATTCATATTCGGTTATTTCAACTTCTTCGGTGTTTCGGTCAGTCAGAGATGTATGCTCTTGTCTGATCGAACATCTCCGGCATTTTGTATGTATGCCAACTGGACAAGATGCAGACAAGATCAAGAAAATGTTCTTCAAAATTGTCACAATGTCACGGTCAAATAAGGGGGAGCTACTCTAATTCTTGTCATTTCTATATAAAAAAACCTTTCCCTTTCTAAAACGAACAGATATCATCATGACATAAATCCTGATATTCTGACGAAAACTTCCAATAAAAATTACATTTAACATATTTAAGATATACACTTTAAATCTTCCAATACCTTTTGTAAAATGCATAAAAATAAACGCCTTCAAGCGTTAAAAAAATCAAATTTTATAAAATATAATCAAGGATAATTACTATAACAGCCAACTCAAAAATTTTGACATAATGTTAGTTAAAATTGACAATATATTCCTGATAATAACATAATAATTTATCATTAATAAATCTGAAAAATGACATATAATATAATTTTTCAGGATTCCCCAATGTTCTTGGCTGCTTAGATGGAACCTTCATTCGCATTCTAGCACCCTCAAGGAATGAAGTTGATTATTTGAATCGAAAAGGATTTCACTCACTCAGTGTTCAGGTAATAATATTATGTTTATGAGACTTTATAATTGTTATTGCCTGAAGCTAAAATCACTTTATGTCCATGTACTTTTTTTGTTTCATGAAATGTATGAAAATAGAATCTATATTTTGAAATTCACAAATCACTACCTACACAGTGGCAGCCAAAATATGAATCATATCATTTCTATTATTCTTTTCACTGACCAGTGACCTGCTGTGTTTTGAACTGTAAATTATACCAAGTGACAAAACCTTTAAGGACACAGTTCATTTACAGAACTAATAATATTATTGCTGAGGGAAAGGGGTAAACAGCCTCTTGATATGATTATTTCTTAAAAATGTATTATGATGGTTCCAAGACAATTGGTTATTGCTAAAATCAGTAATAAATTCATTTTCTGCATGTCATGATCAAATATCACCAGAAAGAATCACACAGATTCTGATCTGCTTCATTTTATAGGAACATACAAGGGCTTTCACCTTGGAGAGTCGGGATATCCATGTAAGTCGTGATCGTACTTAATGACACCTTTCCTCACAACCTCATGCTGGGCTGAAGAAAGATATATCAGAAGTCATTGTAGAACTAGAGTTTTAGTAGAACAGAGTTTTGGAATTTTACAACGAAGATTTTCTTGCTTACACAGTGGATTAAGGACAACACCTCAAAAGGCTTGTAAAATTATAACTGCCTGTGTCATTCTACATAATATTGGTTTTGATAGAAAAGATATAATAAATGTTGACCATGTTGCTGATGAATGGACAGGTAACAATGTTCGTAAACACTTGTGCTAGCAGTTTTTCAGCTAAATGCTTGTAAGTATTTTGAACACGACTGTTTCCCAAGAAAATCTTTTTTTCGACTTTGTGCCCGACCCAGGCCATTTATCATACACATGGAATAGGAATAGGAAAAACTTTAAGTGGGAAGGGGGCAAGGGATTGGCTTGTTCAATTTTTTTTTTCAGATTATCAATGTAATAAATTGCAACTGACATTTATTGACCTATGCATAAATGCATTGATACTATCTGTATTTGATGTAGCTCCCAACTGTTTTGATACATAGATGTGGTCAAAAGAATTTTTCTATCAACAATTTTTTTGATAATGCTGGTAAATATTTGGTATCTTTCTGCTTCTTCTAATTCTTTAGTACAGGTAAACAGTAGCTATTAGACAGTCCAGGTATAGTCAGGGATGAGTGACTTTGCTAGTTAGACAAAGTAGGCATGGGGGTCCATCCATGTTACTGTCAATAGGAATGCTTGAAATTAAAACAAAAAGACAAATTTTCTTGTATTATTTATTTATCTTAGCAATTAAAATAGCCATGAACATAATCTACCACCATAGGTTATGGTGGAAAGATAGATATACTATAGCAATCTCCATAACTGACCATAGTACTGGATTACTGTCAGGACACATTTTATATGTTGAAGTTGGTGTCTTAAAATATTTTTGGGAAATGATCGAAAAATGTTTTTTCTGCCCTTTAAAATATGATCACAGACAGTTGCCATTGAAATATCAAGTAACTACCGATCTACCTACCTATGGTTTGAAGTACTTCAGTCACAAGGAGTTCTATCAAAAGAATGTCTATTGTCTATATCAGTGATAATTCTATATTGTCAAACTAACTTATTTCACTTACAGTTCTTGATTAAAGAAAACCCTTTTATTAATCATATCCCATTACTAAGAATTTGAATAAATACACTGCTTTATTAATCTCCATCTCAAGTTGTCCCAACCAAAAAACACCCCTATACCCATTGACAGACTCTCCCAAATAGATTATACGGGTCAGTGACTTACATGAGATAAGATAAAATTTTATTAATGTGTCAAACGTCATATGATATAGTGGAATGAAAACAATCTTCGCAAAAATATTCTTTACTGTCCGGCCAAAAAGGCCTATGAGACATAATATTATGTTGATGATACAATAAGAGCACTCAACATAATGAAATATCAGTACATAATTGACTAGAGTTATATTGGTTAGAATATATTGGTTTGCTTATTATACACCATACGAGACCAAAGAAGACATTATACCTTATTGAGGATTAGATAATTACAGATTATAAAAACATATAAGTACGCGGGTGGGTATAGCAAAAACATACTATAGAAGATGAGTTACATTTTTTGTTAATATGCCAAACTTTATTTTAAAACACACGGTTTCTAACATTAACCTTAAAAAAATTAATATTCTCTCGTAACTTTACTACAAACTTCCAACATTGAAACATTGTCATTTATGTGTTGAACACATTAAAGATCTTTATGTTCTTCATTATATAATTCTATTTTGTACTTCAATTTATTTTTACTCTTCTTCTAATGTCACACATTTCTTTCTTAATATTTGTATTTCAAGCTCTAACTTTTCCTTCTCTAATTTAGCAATGATGTTATTGGTTCTGAAGTATTCCGCTTGTTCTTTTAGTGTTATTGTTTCCTGTAAGAACTTCACTTTTTCGGCCCTCAGTGTCAGAAGTTCTTCCTCTTGTAATTTAGCCTTCTTTTTGGTTGGCTCCTTGATAGTACTAGTGCAGTCACTTGGGGTTGGAACTTTTAAGATTCCATGTTTGTCAAGGATAATATCCAGTTGCACAGGGCAATCTGAAAGAATAATAATTCATCCAAATTCATAAATTGCTTATCCATGTATCCACTGTATTTTTATGAGTGATAATGTTACTCAAGTGATGAAATTGAATATTTTCCTTGACTTCACACTCAACAAATTGCCTGTGTATATTTTATGTAAGATGCAACAATTTGTTGTATTACTGACTTACCACTAATGGTGTTTTCAGTGCCTCCAATTTTCACCTATCCACCTATCAACAGGTAGGACAGCCATATAGATGTCAATGGCTTTCCTTTGTCGCCAGTTGTTTTTGTTATGTTCTTCAGGATGTGTTCGGAAATAGCGAATTTTTGGTCGAGTTTGCTAACAGAGGCCCGATGTTCTTTGAGTCTTGTGTTGAGGGGTCTAAGGGTTTCTCCAATGTACTGGTGGACAGGTAACCTCCCAAAACGTAGACCTGCCAAAACGCAGACCCGTTAAAACAACACTCGTTGTGGCTGGTTGCATCAGTATTTAGTACCCTGTACCCTTAAGTAAAATGCTATCACCCATGTAACAAGTAAGAAAGCTGGGTAGAGTTCACAATCAGTTGCAGGGTATCTGGTATATACATCCTCGGGGGTTGGGACTCGCGCTGCTAGTGCCTCTGCCATTTGCTTGTAGATTGGTATTGATAGACTTGCCGCTAGAGAAGGTGACATAATAAAGAAGTTAACATCCATATATTTTCTTCCTTATGTGGATCACTTCTAAATGCCTTTCAAAGACCTGTACCCCGTTCCGCAAAGCGCTAAAGTGACCGTAACGCCGATGCTGTAGCATAGATTTACGACAGTCGTAGCGCTACGATCGCTTTGTGGAACGGGATCCTGGTTCTTAATGTTGTTAAAGGGGCACTGATCTAACGCAATTCCCCGGGACTGGTTGTTGCCTTTGTTATTGTTTTTTCCCAGTGAGTACCCGGATGTATAGCAGAAATCTAGATTAGTTCGCGACCTCTGTTGCGCCATTCGTAGTCACTTTTATGGGTAGTAATAAGGGCGTATGGTCACATTGATCAACAAAATGAAACACAGTTTTCGAGATAATAAGGAAATGTAGGTATCTCTGTGGGTAGAATCGGTAATGGTGACGAAGTTGTTATAAGTCAAAATATGTAACATTTTCAAATTTATTAAACGCCTAAATATTCAGTTATTTTACAAAGTGACTGAAAAACATTTCCATTTGTATAATTATGATAACGAATTCCAAACATTTTGATGTTTAATGTCATCACCAAGAGACTGAAAATGTTACGTTGAAAAGTACATTTCTATGTTGTTTGGCTTCTAATCCTACATATTAATCTGTTGTGGTGTTTGTAGGCCCTTTTGATCGTCTTAATCAATCTGGACAGATTTTTTAGTCAAAATGACTGAAATATTTACACATTTTATAAATTGTCTGAGAGAATCACATTTTATCAAATTGACGGTAATATATACACGCTTACAAAGGAAAAGACCCGTGAAAACAACGTCTATAGCGCATTGAAGAATTTCCAAACCAATACGTAGAGAAACAAGGACGAATCGGTTCAATGCTACAGCAATTGAAGGAAAACAAAATGCAAATACCATAATTACAACCTACCAAATTTATGTGTATAATTTTTTGGCAGTTTCCTTGTTCGAGGAATGTATCCGTGAATATCCACACAATGGAACAATATCCCACTCGTCTGCAGCTGTACAAAGAAACTTATTCGATGTCACGTATCTCTGTAACAATCAAATATTTTAAAAGATGTATATCGTTTCGGGATATTATAACCCGTGTTCGTTTTTCAACTGATCACTTGGATTGTTTCAGGTGTTTCACATAGGTGTCAAGTCTCAAAGGTCGGCTGAGAAAGCCCACGTGACAACTATTTTCATAACGTCCACGGTTCCTAAAAATTCCATTGAGTGATAGATAACAATGATCAATCAATCAACGTATTATCAGTTAACCCTTTGAACAAAGTATGTTGTTTTTACATCGGCACTTCACGCCATGATATGAGTGTATTCTCTTTGTTTTTGTAAACCTAGACATGTAAACACTCCCTTTTGACATATCCACTGTGCAAGATAACAGTGATTAATCAATCAACATATTTTCTGTTAATCCTTTGATGACTAGGAACGATCCGTTGATTTATAAAAAAAAGTAAATCAACTGATCATTCACCTCTTGCTGGTCTGCCACGTGCATATTACATAACACACATTTCACCTCACTTCAAACATGGATTTAGATTGAATAATTACCCCAGACACAATAAATGCCAAATGGGAACCTTTGTCAGGTAATCTAAGTGGTGCTACCACTAATTGTACCTGTAATAAATTCATTAACTGAGCATCAAGTGAATGACGACAAATACACAAGTGTAGGGTTATACGAGAAAACGTGGATGACAACAAGGGAGTAGTAATCGTATTATCGACGCAAACCGAAATCCGAAAGTGCTTTCACTGCATAGATACTTATTTTAGTATTAAACTATAATCATCTGGGGTATTTCCAAATGACGACATCCGATGAGCTCCGCCGTTCTTTTTGTCTGTTTGTTTAGGCTGAAGAAATTAATTAACATGCGCCCTTTGTCGAAATCTTTACAGATCACAGTTAACCAATCAGTGTTTATGCAAAAATGCGTAAAACAAATATTGCCTCCGGCCTCCAAGTTTATTTAGCCGTCCTTGCAGACGGTAGCCCAGTCTCTGGTCACGCTCAGTTACGTTGCGTATCATCCGGGTGCTCACGGGGAAAAAATAAAATAACAAAGGCAACAACCAGTCCGGGGAATTGCGTTAGATCAGTGCCCCTTAAAGTGTCGATTAGAATCATTAAGTTTAACAAAATAAAGAGGCAATGTTTGAACGTAAAGCAGATTATTATATGTGAAACAGACCAAGTCTTGTACGCCATTTTGTCAAGTTTATTGAGGGACTGCAACGATTTTAGCTCCTTAAGATTTGTCCGGACCAATTGTAAGTTTCGATTGTAGCTTACAATGATCTTAGCCTACATTCGCTTTGTACAAGTGGGTAGCGATTGAAGCCAAAGCGTAAGATCGCGATCTTTAGGATTTACAATAATTGTAACGATAGAACCGCTTTGTGCAAGTGGACCCTGGTGTTCCCCGCCGTGGTATTGCTAAAAGCGGCGCAAAACCCAGACTCACACCCTAGGGAGGTGCTTGCCTTACTATGAGACGCATGCAGTTGCGTCCCTTTATTTACATACGATTCTGCCAAGAGAACACGAGTTGCGTCCCTTAAATTACGTGACAATACGATACCGTGCAGATAAACTCCATTTTCAACTGTAATCAATCAAAAATATTATTTGTTCAAATCGTGTTCACCATTAACTCTAGTGTTGTTGTTTCTCACTGAAAACTAACGTGTAAGCGTTTATGTGTGTTTCGTTTAAGCTAGAATGCGTGTTATGTACATGCACTTGGCAACGTCTTTAAAGAAGTCGCACAGAAAAGAAAAATTGAGAATTCTAAAACTAAATGGAGTAAAGTAGTACTGTAGTGACTTAAGTGTTATAGAATTAAAAACAGAGTGCGTGTCCAACATATATCCATTCTCTTGGCGACAGCTTTAATGCAATGGCGCTGAATGGGGGCCCATGCAAAGGTAAAATTGAGAACTCTAAAACGAAGTGTAATAAAGTAGTAGTAAAGAGCAATTTGTATATTTCATTAATCAATGTATTATAACGAGTAAGCACCCAAAATATTCTATTCTAAACGATTGTCATTGAAATATATTCACGTCTTTGTCCTTGCTAATATGTCTGTTTTCATGATATAACAACGTCAAACCATTTCCTTTCCTTTTCTGCATTTACTTCCGCTAAGAGAAAAAAAATTTTGCTTCGAAATATATGAACAAATCGTAAGTGCAGTCGTAGAGAATTACTAATTGAACGTATCTTGGATACTCAAGGTGAGCACCTTGGTGACCAGGTGTGTTTCCGGGTTAGAACTGGTCCCTGTGCAGGAGGCGACTAAGTCCATGGATCAGGTGGTCAGTGTCTCGGATGACCGCTTGTCATCGTACCCAGATAGCGGTCAATAGACTCTCTGTAGCTGAAATACTGCTGAATGCGGTTGACATAAGAAAGAAAAGTAACAGTAGCCCTCAAATACTGCCAACAGTTGGGCTGAGCCGGACAGGGTATGCCAGCCCCACTGCATGTGAAGATAACCTATTGTGTGACATATTCTATGCTCACAATGCATGTCTTGTCATATCTTGTTTGTTTACCTGTAGATGTTTACCACTTTGGTGAAACCCACAAGCACACGGGTATAGGGGGCTGACAAACCAAGGAGATTGTAGGTAACAACGTGACTAAAGGGGAAACGACTCAATGGAAAAAAACAAAACAACAACAAGTATTGAATTTTAATTATTTAATGAAGTCCAATCTTAAAAGCCAAAAGTGTCCGAAAGAGCCAAAAACGTAAATAGCATATAACAATAAACATCATTCAAAATGTAATCCAAAATGGCCAAATTCCCTTTAAAGTCCAAAAACACTGAAGGTTTAGTATTTAAAAACGTATTTATTCCAAGTCGAAAAATAGCAAAATGATCATAAATGATCAAAATACCCGAAAAATTCAATAAAGTCCGAAAAGTAAGAAATGTCCGAAAGGTCCAAAATGTAAAGAGCACTATATCATTTATTTTTTAAACGTATTCTAAAGCTCCAAGGAAATTATTATGACACAAGGTCCAAGAGGTAGCAAGATGTCACTCTAAGCGTCCATCTTGACACGGAACACTCTCCTCAAGAATCCAGACACACGTGACAGGAAGACTCCAACTAAGGACTGGGTCGGGGTGTCGTCATCATCCAGGTTGATATCGACGAAGTGAGGGGTATCACGGGGGACGGAGGCAGAGAGAGGGTCGGGGTCGGGGATAGAGGTGGAAGGGACGGGGAGTTCTGACAGGGGTTCAAGGATGGTCATGTACCTCCCAGTAGGACGCTGACAGGGAGGGAGAGAAAGACATGTAGAGAGAGACAGACGATAGGAGTACAGGAAGAAGAGGGTAGTTGTTGGAAATGGATCAATAAGGGGATAATTATGATGTTACAAGGACGTTAGTGATAATGATACGTAGTTAATAATGCTCATGAATATAACTTTCCAAATCAATAGAATATATTTTGTATCACATATTAGTAATTAATTACAATAACAGTAAATTACTGATTCCCTAAGACACCCACTTGGCGAGGAGGGGCCCAGATGTCAAAGTTCAAAGGGAACCTGATCACGAGGTCAAGAGCTGTCAGGAAAGAGAATGAGAGTGTTAAATGGGAATAAATGCAACAGGATCAACTTGGACAGTATATAAACTACTTTTAGACAAATTTAAAGTGATCCTGATGATCCATTCGATCACTGTCATCTTGTCAGTTCAGAAAAGGCAAGTATATAAGCGGTAGCCAGGGTTTCCGATAGGTACATTTTCTAGGACATTGACTGATTGCCATCCAAAACGTTGTAAGGGTGTGTCTGTAGTTTGGTGATGCTATGGAAGTACATTCAATCCAAATATGCTCAGTCCATGAAAATGTCCTAATGGTGTGTTTATTTGTTGTTTCAATGCCGCACTCAGCAATATTCCAGCTATATGACGGCGGTTTTCAAATATTCGAGTCACATCATAAGCATCGATCCACGCAATTGGGATACGATGACATACCACCTGATCCTGTTAGTCGCCTCTCACGACAAGCATGGTTTGTTGAAGACCTATTCCAACCGGGATCTTCATGGGTTGTCCTTGGTGTTAGCAAAGCGAGTGTTAGCAACAGAATCATTAAGATATACAGAGTTTTATAAGACGCATTAATATTTCGCCCTTTTCACACAGGAGAGAGGGAGAGAGAGAGAGACATTACATCAACCTATATTATTGCATATGAAGGAAAGGTTTTCTCAATGTTCAGTACGTGTATGCGGAAATATACTTAGTGTATTCGTAGGTACCCTGGTAGGAACGTTATACAAGTTTGTTAAGTATTGACGTACAATTGGCATGCATTTCATATGTTACATGAATAGTTTAATGTTGTCAGTGTTCGGGTTGATAATGATTGCGAAATTGATTTGTTTTCCGGTATTAAGTGGTCGTAGGGTTACGTTCACAGAATAATACTTGATAGAACATAATAACACTATTCATGATTTTGTTCTGGATTATGATATTGATTGGTCATTGTCACAAACGCTATGAAAGATTCATAAAAGCACAGGGTTCCAGATACTGTTTTAGCCATGGTGTATTTACTCACATGTTACCATTGACCCTGGGTATTGATAATTCTCTTTAGGTATTCAATATGTTTTTGTTCCCTTGAGTATTTTTTAAAAATGAGTAAATTTAAGTTTTTACAATAATACACCTTAAAATATTGTTTCATGTGATTTCAGATGCACCTGTTGTGAATAATTCACGGCAGTAGAATTCACTTTTACGTGATGCCTGAATTGGATCAGTAAATAAATATCTATGGGGAAAATAGGTACGCATGGTGGAAAGGTTACGTTTGGTATTTACGCACAGCACCGTGAAGCACCTTGGGGTTTTGACTGTTGTCATGCCCATTTGTTCGGAAGCAACTCATTTTGCGTACTTTACGTAGATCTAAATACGCAGCTTATTTTCATCATTTCAAAATGAAACCAGTGGTTGTGCCGCTGCTATACTATGTTTTACAATTCTACTATTTGTACATTACATGTTTGTTTACTTTCTCCGTAAGTGAATCTCATGCTTATGATGGACAGAAGGGAAAGTTTCTATGTTGATGTTTGTGTTATCTATAGGGATGGAAGCCTTTGCAGGGATAGACACCACATATTGATCATTTCCAACGATTCTGTAGTTGAGAATAGTGGTTTGATTAAAGCAACAAGATTTTGGAATAAAACAAACAACTAGTCCCTTTCCATTTTCACTTGTCTCGAACTAACGGACTAGCGGTCGTGTCTATACCCCTGCTTTGAAGTCACTTTCACACAAGCGCCTTGGAAACATCAAAATAATTATGATTGAGTCTAATATTAATCTTTATTTATTTGGAACGGTTTAACTTTAAAATTATAACACTGTGGAAACAAAACTACCACAACCTCATTGACAAAGTGGGTTGTTAATATTATCCTGAGCTAGTTTTACTGTTGTTACAGAAGGGCTACAGATATCTATGTTATGAAAAGGCAAAATTAACACACCAGTGGTTTTTAGTATATGTATTTGAAGAGAAACAACTATGCCTAGATCTATCAGCCTTAAAATTTAAATCTGATACAACCGACAAGTATGAAACGTTTAAAATAGTTGATTTGTTTTATCAACAGACTGAAAAGGATGAAATGGGCTCAATTTAACCTGAAAAAAATCTTTATAAACGACAAATTGTCATATTTGAAGTTTCTTCTTTCGATACTTGACATTGAGTGTAAACAAATGGTCTTTTTTTCAGAATAAGAATAAGGAAAGTATATATCGGACATATTTCAGACTGGCTACTGGTTATCAATGGCTACAAAAATGCAATCTTATATAAATGGTGAATGGTTGGTTGTAGAAATCTAGGCCTTCTAGAATAATTTTTCAACAGATTTAGATCTCGGCTTACTTCAAATTTGATCAAGAAATTTAATCAGAAAACAAGGAAATGGGCCAACATGGCTAATTCAGAAACAAAGAAATACCTTGGGTGTATGCGCTCATGGTTTTCACAAGCGGAGATGAGAACAATACAAGGCAAAAGGCAGCAGGTAAGTAGCAATACGACAGCAGTATAACATCAACAATGGCGATGCCAGTAGTGAAAGTGTCGTCAAGGCGACGTCATAAATCTCGCGAGACTGTCATAGCATCACGTGACGTTAGCAGCTTGACTGGTTCTCTCCCTGCTCTACTCGGACGTCGTATACCAAATCAGGATCCAAGTCATGTTTCAAGCGTAATGTTGAGTTGGCGCCTCGTTCAAATATAGATTCTAACTGATTTGCTCGCAGTGGATGCATCTGAAACGATTTTAACAGCGTGGTACTGTACAAGAAGTGCTTATCTGAAGGAGGGACCACGAATATCTAAAATGGTTTGTTATCGCTAGAATTATGGTGGTAGAGGTGATTGAAAAAAGGATTGTAGAGGTTAGAATGGACACCTTTAGTGACACGAGTAGGGTTCTCAGTGTCATACTCTTAAACAACTATATCATCTGACTGAGCTCCCTTAATTCTTTCTCCTCTAGGAAGATGCAGGTTTGGGGAAGTGAAGTTTTGCAGACATCATCTGGAATGGCAGCAACACCAATTTTTAGACACTTGTAGTTTGCTATCAGGTACATAACACCTGTGATGTGGCCACAACTCTGACTCTAACTTATGGTACAGGAACATACAGCAGTCTCCACAGAAAGTGGATGACAACCGAAATGTATCTGGAGGAAAAAATGAAATAAGTATTACTATTTAGAATTATCCCCCGCCCAACAAGGTTGGCGGGGGATATAAAAACGGGCTCCGTCCGTCCGTCACGTTTCGTTTCCGGAGCATAACTAATAAACCGTTCAATATTTTTTCATCAAACGTTGCAGGTCTGTCAGGTACATGCTGAACTGGTGCCTTTTTCTATTTAGAAATTTTAGAAATATTTATTTTTTACGTTTCCATGGCAACAAGATGGACTTAGGTTCTGTTAGGGTAGGGTTCGTTTCCGGAGCATAACTCATAAACCGTTCAATATTTTTTCATCAAACTTTGCAGGTCTGTCAGGTACATGCTGAACTGGTGCCTTTTGCATTTTAGAAATTTTTATTTTTTACGTTTCCATGGCAACAAGATGGACTTAGGTTCTGTGAGGGTAGGGTTCGTTTCCGGAGCATAACTAATAAACCGTTCAATATTGTTTCATCAAACTTTGCAGGTCTGCCAGGTACATGCTGAACTGGTGCCTTTTGCTATTTAGAAATTTTAGAATTTTTTATTTTTTACGTTTCCATGGCAAAAGATGGACTTATGTTCCATACTCTTCTTTTTTACAATTTCCATGACAAGTTCCACCTCGGTTAAAAAAGGTTAGGGTTTGATTTCATTATGTCATAAATTTTGCAACAGGGGCGGCGGATATAGCCACGTGAGTGGCAAACTCTTGTTTTAATTACATTCCTTTTCACAATCATTTAAAAATAAATTATACCACAGTAACCAGTAGCAACTGATTTAAAAATGCTGAGTTATAGATCTCATTATTAACAGTCACATGATGAAACAAATTAATTATAATCCTGGTGAAAGTGACAAACAATTACTGATGAGTATTATAAATAACTTTAACTGATACAATATGAATGTAGGCCTGTTCATTATATATGCAGGGATAATTCTAGGCTGCGGCCTTGTTCCTAAATTTGAAAAAAGGCCAACATTTTCAAATTCAATGGGGCATTTTAACATGCTGTATGGGCAAGTGTGGGTGTCTCTGGAATATTTGAAATTTTCACATTCATGTCAGAAAATTCCTAGAATGAACCCTGTACGGTACATGTCTTAACACCATATATTATAAAAACCTCAAGTTGATGAGGGGATTCGTTTTTCCTCTTTGATCTGTAACAAGATGCTGTTACACGAACAACATTATCACCTGTAGGAACCACTGAAAAAAAATGGGCAAGATGGCTGAAATATTTAAACAGGAAAAACAAATTTAATAATTGTATCACATTAATGTGGCCGATGTAGTTTTTGTATATATTTGTTTTAATTTCATTTTAGGTTTTTACGTATATTTATCATATATAACTAGTTGTCCGTTTCAGTCAGCTATAACAAAGTGTATCTGACCTGTCTTACCTACTAACTGCCCCATGGCCAGAAGCTTCATTTGCTGATTGGCCAAGCTAACACCTATTGTTAAACTGCATGCTTTGATTACACTGCATACTCTCTCAGCACATAAACTGACAGAACTGCTCAGACCAGCAAAGTGTAAAGAGAGAATATTAAATCAGGTGAGTTAAATAGTTATAATCTCTATCTTGTGTTGTATTTAAATAATACAGTATGTTCAAAGTGTTATATGAAGTAAACTAAATGTATGTAATCTAACATAAATGTTGATTTATGTCTAAATATTTAAATCTGCATAGGATAAGCTAAACATCCATACTTTATCACTAAAATGTATTCTATCACTTCAATGAAATATGTGTGAAAGTGTTTTACCTCAAGAGTGTTTTAATAAGCTTTGTAATGTAGAGATTTAGATGTGATACAATGCAAATCATTGTAAAGAAAATGTGTGTATTAATTTGTTCAATATATTAAATGTTAAATAGTGTTTTAGTCTATGTATTGTTTATTCAGATAATCTATGGTGTTGCCATATAGGCAGTTGGGATCCACACCCTTGTATCACCCACAGGGTATGCATTGTGTTATTTATATTTGTCTAAGACTTACAATGTAATCTAATTGTGATGACCACATTTAATGTAATATCATATCATTAATTTCTGTCTTAAAGTATTGTATATGTTTATGCAGAATGTGTAAGCGTTATGCATTTATATTGTGTATATATTATAGTCAAATGAAAGTCAAGGAGTTATCTCCCTTGAATGTCGGTATTGTTGATCATGTACATACTGTATATGTTCTAGTATAATCGTTTAAGGTTCAGTCTATCTTGTGTTTAATGGATGACTAATATATGTAAATAATTACTTGTAATAAGCCTATGCTGTGTATCTAGCATTAATGATAATGTTTTACTTAGTATTTATTGTGTTATTATGTGTTTCAGGGTGTATGATATATAGATCCTTATCACACTCGACGCATCGCAATAAAGACCTCAACCCCGTAGCATGTGTTTGTTCGCTATAAAAAGACCTTCACTAAACTGCTACATTAAGAATACAAAAGATCTGCTGGAGTAGAGCTATCTAGATCAAGCATATGCTTATGCTTGCTTATGATCCAGCTCAATCAATATATTCTGCTTGCTTGAAGAATTTCGAATCGGAATTGAAGGATTTGAAACCTGGACACAAAATAAGTTGAGTATTCTGTTTTGTTCATGCTGATAAGTAAACGTGAATGACGTCCCCTGATAATATTTCAATGTTATGACTTTAGAGTAGCTTCCCCTAATAACTGCCGAGCAACATCGTAAACATTAGCCGAGATATCTAGGTCATACGACTTTTCGTGTTGTGTAGACAAGTGAAGAACAGCGATTACTCACCCTTCAGGCCGTGGATATAAGCTTCAGAAAAGTATTTGAAGGAAAACGTGAAATCAGGAAGCACGTTCAGATTTTTCGCATTCGCCGCCATTATGTTTAAGGTGACTTTGCCTACGTTCGCCTCGTTCTGATTGAGATATGAATATTCATGGTGCCTCATTAAGAATGGTCTATTGAGACTAGACTGGTTCCTGTTCGTTCCTGCGACAGACTGGGACAGACTGGAACGACCGGTATTGGGTAAAACAACCTTCACCTTGACGTTACGGTAAACTGGTTTAGCGCTTTTGCTGGTTAAATAGACAGAAACATGGCGACTAATGTGTCGTCTGTCAACAGTGACATAGAAATTTCAAATATTTTGGATCGGGCGAACAGATACCATTCTTGTATTTTTTTCCAATTAAAGGCTTAACAACGTGATGCTATTTTGGCATGTGCATCAAGGGATGTTTTAGGTGTTCTACCGACTTGTTACGGCAAAACTGTTGTGATACAGTGCCTACCGTATTTGAACGATTCCGCCAGCACTGTAGTGGTTGTGAATCCACTAAATGCGATTCTCGAAGAGCAGCACAATCGGCTCGGTAGCCGCAGTGTAATAATTAATCATGAAGATGTTGATTATCTATCTAATGGGTGTTCGGGATCTGCAGAGTCGGAGAAGAAAATGAAGCGAGTAAAGAGTGGCCATGTTAACTTCAATTTGGGTCACCCCCAGAGCACCTGTGTAGTGTGGCTGTTAAACGATTTTTAATGTCAGAAGACATATCATCACAGGTAAGTTAGAAGTCAGCTCTAAACTCAAAGCGGAGATTGTGACGATAAATGTCACCTACAGAAATCAAGGTTAATTTCCTTTGGCATGTTTTATGTTGTTAGTGTTTCCATATAACCATGGACACATAATACGATTTAGGGTCCATTATATAACCTGAACATTCTGATTGAACACTTGATGAATTATTGAAACATGATCCAAAACGTGACAATTATGCAAAGAATCACATTGAAATAAAGAAAATGTTTTGCATAGCCTATCGATATGGTCATAATATTGTCTTCGTGAATTCTATGAAAATATTGTTATTATTATTATTATTATTATTATTATTATTATTATTATTATTATTAAACTGTTCATCAAACAAGCTATTGGTGGAAATTAAATGTATGTTTCATGTTTGGAAAATAGTGCTATTTAAACCTCCTGAAAGGGCGATACCTTGACGTGGTCAGGAGGCTTAATTCTCTTTGACTTAGATATGGTCTTCAGGGAAGACCAAAATCGCCTTGTTGTAGTGGTTATTTTATTGCACATTTTGTGAATTGTTTTCTATAAATAAACATGTCTTAGTGTACTGTGTCCCATTATCCTCAAATTTCAGATCAGTCACATTATTGTTGATGAGGCGCATTGTGTCATATCATGGGGGAAATCTAACTTTCGACCCGCCTTTCTCCAAGTAGGGGATTTACGTGCAATCCTCCCACAGACTCGCATGCTGGCTTGTACAGCTACCATTAAAGCCCAGCATGAAATTCAGAAGGCTTTGTGCATGGTGAATCCTCTAATTGTAGCTGAAACTCCTGACAGGTGATGGTGGTTTTTAAAATTTTTAATGCCATGTCATTAAATTGTTACACCACCTTTTGAAACTTTTTTTGGTCTTGAATAGACCTGTATGTGTATGTAATTTACAAGAATGAAGGCTATATACTCCTACAATATTATAAAAATATGAAGTTGCAAAGTTTGACTGCAGATGTACTGTCTTCCATCCGTTTGTAACATTATCATACCCTTATTATAGAACAACATGAATCCATAACGAGCATAATTCATAATATAAGTTGTTTTATTCAATGTTTGAAACTAGCATAGTGATACATCTTCTAGTCTAGGGCTACTGACATTTCCTTGTGGATTACCACTTCGTCCAAGGTAGATGGTAACTCTGAAGCAGATTATTTGTAGACTAGTGAAAATACCCCAATTATTTGCAATCAAAATAAATTTATAAACAAAACAGTATACACCAGCAAGGTATCGATACACTTTGTTGATACCCAAGTTATGAAAACATGACATGTTTCGGAAACATTTCCCTAATCAAAAGAAATCTATTTAATTGTATCCCAACTAACATTTAGTACATTGAGCCATTTGATAACACTGATGTAGATATGGAAATCTAGGATTAAGTATAGCCATGGACTTGTATAACTTGTATATAGGTCCGTGGTATAGCATACAATGCAGCAACCTATAACCTAAAGGGCATCCACATTACTTACAAGGGTCAAAAAGTACCTCCCAAAATACCACCCAAAAGGGTTATAGATTATTTCTTATTACCAGACTTTCTGCACATGGTTGACCACTGGACAAAAATGATGTTTTACATGTACAATGTAGTTCAATAGTTTCACACAAACATACATATGATTTTAAAAATACTCTTAACATTCTTAATGCTATTGGAAGTGTGAAGTAAATCCAAAGTAGTACAGTATACTGTCATCTCAAGAAGAAAATTAACACCACAACAATTGCACTCAGAAATCTTTCAATATATTTTTGAATATACACACTACAACATGTACAATCTACAGTATGGTTTGATAAGATAAGGCAATTCATGTAGCGAAGCACTATGACAATTACAGAGGTTCGTTACAAATAATCAAGACACGACAAATCCCAAATTTGAAAAGTTACCATTCATCTAATCAACTCTTAAAATATGTGCTAATAATCATCAATAATTTATCAGTTAAATCATAGAAAAAACTGTTTACTTTTCTTATGCTCCATTCACCGATGTTTAGAAAACATATTGTTCTTAAATGCCAACTTTAGACAAATGGAAACATTAAAACAATTTACAGTCTTTTAAACATTTTTCGTTTTAGAAATGGTAACATGAACTCAATATCCTGATTTTGTTTCAAAGTAAATTTGATTGTATTATTGCTTATGTCTGTATGTTTACACTAGTGAACATCAATCAACATTGTCACTAAAAACAATTGTGAAGGTGAAATTCTAATCACAGAATAGGTATGTTTTTGCCACGGAATACATCTGGGATTGATATCAATTACAAAAATAAATAGTTATAACACTGAAATATCTTTCTTCGATACTGCACAAGGCAACAGTACAATATGATCATAGAATTAATATCACACAATCCAATTTGAATGGCCCCAATATATGGTGAAAATATACAACCAGTGAACATTAACCTCATTAACAAACATTAGCAAATTGATAACCCATCTCAGCTGTTTCCTGAACTTGTGAAAGTATCCATGCCAAATGGCAAAGAAATCTATTGTTGCGATAATTGAGTATTTATTCATTTTGTTGTACATGAATACCAGTGATATTGATAAAGTGTTTGGTTATCATATGGTATATAGCTTATTATTACAGTTAATGTTTTGTATTTATGTAATAATATCATTCATAGGTACCTCCTCACTTCTCACAGAAGTTGCTTCAATAATTATTAATAACATTTCCAAGCATCCTTTTGATCTCTGAAAATGAACTGCATCCTTATCGTAGGTAACACAGCTTCAAATTCTAGAAAGATTGTTCCTTTTAAGAGCATTCCTTGCATGGTATGTTCACGCAGGTGTTAGTGCAGCTCTGATATGCTAGGTTTTCATAACAATTATTGTAATGTTAATAAGATTTGTGTGTTTTTATATCTGAAAATCATTTTCACATACAAGTTTTAGGGTTAAAGAATGAAGTTTTTATTTATCTGACATAAACAACTTGAATCTTCCCTTTAGTCAACGCTTTAATGACATTCCAATATAATTTACAGGCCAAACATTTATCTAGAAGTTAAAGTAAGACCTCCATCCACTGGCAGTGGTCACTCTGTGGAAACTTCATATGAAACAGTGCTAGATCCAGTTCTTCTTACTTCGAGAACTGATGGAAAACATTTTGACAGAACTATCATATAACTTCCTCTGAAATGGTGTGGGCACATCCACCATCGGACCATTACAGAATCTCTCCTACTTCACCAAGAAAATCAAGAAACTGAGCAAGGATCTTCTTAAATGCTTCATTGCCCAATACCATGCTCCCCAGACACAGGAGGTAAGTAAAAACAGCACAGGTAGTACTGGTAGTTTAACCCTGTAGCTATTTACAGATTTACAGTTTGGTCAACAATGGTAACAGTATAAACATTTAACCTCTAATAGAATATATCAAATCTGATTATTGCTCAGTCTAAAATCTTGAGAACATTTAATGATGTAAGATAGAGAGAGTATTGATTTGCTGCTTATCTCGTTAAACTTTATCACACAAAAACATTGCTCCTGAGAAGCGCTCTCGTGTTAGTGATCTCCTCCAATTTGGAACTGTTTTTGATGACATGACACTTGATTAATATCAGTAATGATATTTTCATTTGAATCCAAGATTTTAACAGTGTCCTGGTAATATTGCTCATTATGACCCACGTGGTGAAGATACAAGTGGTAAGATACTTAATCCGTACGTCACACGGGTGTCGTACAAGGTTGACCTTGTTTTATTCGTTTTGATTGGATAACCGTGACCTCTGTCACACCGGGACTACTTTTTTCATTCATAAAAAATCGCGAGACGTCATTCATTTTGCGATTACAAGGCAGAACTGAAGAAATTCATGAGAACGAGAGATATTTACAAACACTTTATTAAACCAAACAAGATAGTCACACGCATCAAATTCGGTTTGCATTCTATATAAGTTATGCATAGAGGTCCTACAGACATATAATCGAGCTAGGTCTATAAATCGATTTACAATGTACGACCGCCGATCGAGCGCGTCCCTTGAGCGTGACGCACCCGACCATTTTCGCAACTTTCAATTTGATTTAACGTAAAAGGATAGGCGTGGTGAAATGAAGTCTGTTTAAACTATCTGGACAGATATCTAGACTTACTTGGGATGATCCAGTTGTGCCATCGGTGTCCCCCTTGAAGCGTATTTTGTGGCGCTGTTTCGGGAGGTGTTGTTCATGAATGAACGAACACGACAGCACGACCAGATCACTTTAAGTTCACAGTTCCGATACAAATCATTCGAAAACTCCGTGGAAGTGTGCTTGACTTCTGATTTTGTGGCCCCAAACATCCCAAATGTGAACAGTAACATTCCCTATATCTAGCGTAAAACGCTGTGAGTGGATCGCGGTTGTCTTTTCTTATTCTGGTGGCGACCTTGCCCTTCGATCGTTCGAAGCTGTCACTGACATGCAAGCAGATTTAAGTTTGTTGATTTTCACGTCTTCAGTATATAGGGTGGTACAGTTAACATGAATGTCTTTGGCGAACAGTCTGATTTCCCTCTTCCAAAATAGTACGGACATGATATAAATTCAGCTGATAGATCAAGGAAACCGAACCATTTTGATTGCACAGACGGGACCCCGGCAGTGTGATGCGTGTGACTGTTGGTCCGATATTCAAAGCGCGGCGCTAATGTGACATTTCAAATTTTCTTATCGGTGTCCTGCGTACTAACAACATGGCGCTTGAATTACCATAAGTTGAAGACTTTCTTCCAAAAGTATCTTGAGCGTCGGTGCTGGTTTGTTTGCAAACAGAACAGCAGGCGCATGTTGTTAATGCGTATGCATAAACATGTCAACAATGCCCATATTTGGTCATATATCAATATTCATGCGCAACCAGATTTTGCAACCGGTTTCAGTTTGGTCTGTCAACGAACGAAAGTTGTTATGTATTTTACACTTAAATATATATTTAACGTGGGTAATAAATAAAATACCACACTCATTCTCGTTAGATACCATTTTTACGAAACTCGTGAACTTTCTATGGTATCTGACCTCGCTTTCGCTCGGTCAGATACCATAGAAAGTCCACTCGTTTCGTAAAAATGGTATCTAACGAGAATGAGTGTAGTATTCTCTATTTATTACTTGCCCGTGAAGAGATCACCCGTTTAATAAACATACAGCTTTATTACACATTGTGTAATACCAAAACGCGTGCTTATGTACTCTCGGAACACGTTTCACGAACAAATATTGAAAGCTCTCAACATCCCTTGGCGTATTCAACGACATTGTGTGTGGAGATGATAGATCACTGGGAGGAGCTTATGCACACTCGATGACCCAAGCAACCTTGTTGCTAGGCTGACGTCACATGGCATTGTTTCGCCGATGGAACTTGCAACAAAATTCAACAAATTACGTCATCGGGTATTGTGACGTAATTGTAAACTTTGAGGTGCAAGGCCCCGTTCCACAAGGCGATCGTACTCTAGCGCAACGACAGTCGTTGGTCTAAGTTAAATTATGTGAGTTGTGATAACCTTAGCACTACGATAATTTTGTGGGACGAACGCCTGAATTCTAAAGGTGGACCATTGTATGATATTAAATTCATACGTTTCAACTTTTGACGTGTTTGAAGTATTATTGTGTTAAACTCAATAGGATTATACCATGGATCGTGTAGGTGTCAGCCTATTTACACTCAACAGTATAATTCTAAAAACATTATAAATGACAAGTAATAAATAAAATACTAAACTCGCTCTCGTGTAAAACCAATTTTATGAAACTCGTGAATAGTTGTGGTATCTGACTCGCTTTCGCTCGTCAGATACCAGAACTATTCACTCGTTTCATAAAATTGGTATTACACGGGAGCTCGTTTAGTATTCTATATTTATATCATGGCAGTACTGTCAATGGGACAACTCTGGTTTTGTCACAGAAAAGATTACTCTCAGGCCCAGCTAAGGTTACAGGCACAGAATCTTTCACAAATCCTAAATGAGTTGAATATTTGCTTTGTGTATGTGCCACAATGCTTACTACACCGTGTCTAGGCAAACAATACTCTGCCTGAGATAGTAAGACATTGTTGATTGTGAGATGAGCAAGAGGTATTTCTGGAATTTCTTTTTTTGACATAAAGTAATGTTCAGATATAAGAGCTGCTAAGGCTAACATATGTACCATGTGTTTGTGCTTCCCATACCTTTCCTGATTGACATCCACACTGAAGTTCAGATTGTCGCCAACTAATCGAATCTTTTTCAAGAATGAACAGCATCAATGAGAACATCATTGAAATGGCCACCAACCTGCTTGAAAACCTTCAAGGCTCGACAATAGGAAACTGTTACACCAAGCTTGTTCATCTGGTCATACATTTTTTGATCACATATGTTGTCAAGGAGACATTAAGCAATGACCCTTTGAAACCTTGATAGTTCAGGATTTCTTGTAAACAGCATGACTGAATAGATCATAGCAAGACGAGGTAGTATATCTTGTTGGTTCTCTGCTGAGTTTTGCTTAGACTTCGGAAGCATGACACGTTGAACCATAAAAAAAGTTCAGGAAATTTTAATCTAAATTCATAATTCACAATGTCTTCAATGACTAATGACTTCAGACTTTCAAAATCTTTCTTCATCAGTACCGATGCATTGTATTTCCTACCAGTCATCAAAAGAGTTGTGCCCTGCACAGAATCAGCAAGCAGATCGATGCAAGCATCTTTCAGCGATGGTGTGTTCATTAAATATCGTGCAATATTTCTTGGGTTCCTTGTGTTAAGGAGAAGCTTGAGTTTGACCAGATGAGTCAAAGATACTCTTGCAAGAACATTTCTTGATTGGTGGGAAAGAAATTCTGCCAATTGACTCATTATTTTTTTCTGCCTTTTAATCTTTTTCTTTGATAAGATTTGGGTTCTCTTTTGATTTGAGTAGTTATGCTCAAGCAATATTGAACAACAATCAACTGGTGAGGCTGGTTCAACGACTGTAAGTGGTTGCGAGTAGTTATGTTCGGGCACCAACGGAGAAGTGGCATCAGTTGATTGGAAAGCGGAATAAGAGCAGCGACACCAAGCGGAGGATCCAGGTAGCAGTCTATATTGAGACCAAATAGTTTCAAAGTCTGATGCTTGTTCCGTACGCAGGACCTTAACTGCTCCAAATCGAACATGTGATTAATGAGCGAATATAAACATTGCACACAATATATACATGCGGCATGGGCCAGACAACACAGTGATTCACCGCACCATCTGACCAACTAATAATATAACAATAACAATATAGATCTAATAATAATAAAAATGAAAAAACTCGCAAAAGAAATCGTAGACGAGGCCTCGTCTGCGAGGTTTTTTTGTTATTATTAGTTTCATGGTCCTTTGAGTGATTGCATGAACAACAATCCACACCAATCCACCCTGTCCGTCTGTCCATCACACACAATCTAGCCCAGAACACCTTTACATGGCGAGAAGCAGCAGCTGTAAAAAGATATGTATCTGATGGCATCTTGTAATTATGCACTGATTTTCTGGAGAAAAACAGCGTGCCAAAGATTGTATCAACTCTTTCTTCTATTATACTACGAAACTCTATATATACAACACTGGTTTGTTTAGTCAAGGGGGATGGCCCAGTGGTGTAAGGGCCTTTGGATGAGAATCAGTCAGTGTGGGAGATGTGGGATGAAAGCGAAATGATGCAGGTCTGACATATTTGCCACTTTGGCGAAACCCATGGGTATGGGGCTGACAAACCTAGAAATATTACCTGGATAACAGGGATTAAACCCATGATTAAAGGTTACTGGTATGTCTAAGGGGCATAACTTGGACAGCAATCTGCGTGGGTCACAGAGAGAATGGCCCAAGACAATTTGGAGAAAATGACCTTCAATCAAATAAGTTAGTTGATACAATTGTTACATAGAACCTTGTCTCCTGTTTGACAGTATTAATTGCAACTTTGTTTGTTTTTCAATTAGTAGTAGTAAGACTTGTCACTTTAAAAGCCAGTGAGGAGAGAGACAATGGCACATACTGGAGAAGTGAGGATAAGTGATGGTTCCCAAAATGGCCCGATGTATTAATTAAAAGGTGAGGTGAAATGGTGATTAACATCATGTTCAAGATTATTGTACTCATGTAGCAATATGCGTGTGTGGCTGCTTGTACTAGTCCGGACTTTTATAGTGCTAGCCCATTGAGAAACAATGCGGCAGTTTAACATGAATACCCCACTCAGACACCGTATACTGACTCCGAGCTGAACAGGTCTTGTTTTAGCCACTTATGCTGAACGCCAGGCAAGTTAACAACAAGTACCATCTTTTAACATCTTTTGGTATTACATGGCCGGGGATCGGGCCCCGATCTTACGCTCTCCGGGCAGACACTGGACTTATACTGGAAATAGTGATTACATCACAAAGCACGACTATCTGTGAATTGGGGTTTCCACGGCTTCCAACAGTAAGAGTGTGTTTCGCATAGACCGTGGGCCAGACAATCCAGCGACAGCATGAACAATCCACATCGTCTGTCTGTCCATCACACGCAATGTAATTATACAAACCACCTGATCCTCATTATTCGGGCCCTACAAGCAGGGGTACTTGGACCCATTACCTAGAATACCAATGGGGGTCTATGGAACAGCTGTACAAAGAGTGAGTGAGTGTGTGAGTGAATGTTGTCAGCAGTATTCCAGCCATTTCACGACGGCGTGTATACAAATCGAGCATGTCGAGTGGTTGATAGCATGAGTGACGCTTTGTAACTATGTATGATGCACCCGATCCTTGTTAATTCTTCCAAGCAGGAGGTGCTGGTGGCGTCGTCTCACCCGGAATGAACACAGGGATATACAACAGACTCTCATCAACTATATTCTCAGGAAATTTGAATTAAAATAGAAGTAGCATCTGTGTTTGTAGATATGAACGAATGGTTTGTTGTTTTCCCGACGCACTCAGCAATATTCCAGCTATATAACGGCGGTCTGTAAATACTCGAGTCTGGACCAGACAATCCAGTGATTGATATCACGAGCATCGATCCAAGCAAATGGGATCGATGATTGCTTCAACCAAGTCAGCGAGCCTGACCACCCGATCCCGTTAGTCACCTCTTCTGACAAGCATAGTCGCCTTTTACGGCAACCATGGGTTGCTGAAGACCTATTCTACCCCGATCTTCACAGCACCAGTGTATGTAGATAAGAACGATAAAGGAAACACAAAGTCATACGTTTTTCCAGCTATTTACCCACATATCTACTAAACAAGCTTCCAATATAATTATATATACGTTGTAGTGTTTTGTCCCTGCTACTTTTCTGGAGCAAAATCAATGACAATTTGGCCAGCCTGGTTGTTTCTTTGTCGGAGAAGAAATATTTGTAAACAACGTTTGCGCGTCTTCCATTCACACCATGCCGAATCTAGGTCCCTTCTGCCTTTGGAGATGCCTTTGTTTTCCGGCCTCATTCCCAGGGGAAGGGCTTAGTGGAGTAGGCTAGTGGTAACAGGGTCACGCCAAAGACCCGGGTTCTATTCCTGTCATGAGAACAATGTGTGGAGCCCATTTTTGGTGCCCCCCGCCGTGATATTGCTAAAGTCGGCGCAAAACCCATACTCACACCCAAGGGAGGTGTTTCCCTTACTATGAGACGCATGCAGTTGCGTCCCTTTATTTACATACGATTCTGCCAAGAGAACACGAGTTGCGTCCCTTAAATTACGTGACAATACAATACCGTGCAGATAAACTCCGACATGTTGAACTGTAATCAAGCAAAAAAATTAGTTGTTTAAATCGTGTTCACCATTAACTCTAGTGTTGTTGTTTCTCACTGAAAACTAACGTGTAAGCGTTTATTTGTGTTTCGTTTAAGCTAGAATGCGTGACATGTACAACGTACATGCACTTGGCAACAACTTCAAAGAAGTCGCACAGAAAAGAAAACTTGAATGGAGTAAAGTAGTAGTAGTGACTTAAGTGTTATAGTATTGAAACCAAACGTGTAAGCATCCATTTGTGTTTGGTTGAAGTTTTAGAGTGCGTGTCCAACATATATCCATTCTCTTGGCGACAGCTTTGATGAGTCGCGCAGGGTGGGAGGCAAAGGTAAAATTGAGAATTCTAAAACGAAGTGTAATAAAGTAGTAGTAAAGAGTAAATATTACGACTAAGCACCCACAACATTCTATTCTAAACGATTGTCATTAAAATATATTGTCTTTGTCCTTGCTAATGTCTGTTTTCATGAAATCATCGATCCCATTTGCTTGGATCGATGCTCGTGATATCAATCACTGGATTGTCTGGTCCAGACTCGAGTATTTACAGACCGCCGTTATATAGCTGGAATATTGCTGAGTGCGTCGGGAAAACAACAAACCATTCGTTCATATCTACAAACACAGATGCTACTTCTATTTTAATTCAAATTTCCTGAGAATATAGTTGATGAGAGTCTGTTGTATATCCCTGTGTTCATTCCGGGTGAGACGACGCCACCAGCACCTCCTGCTTGGAAGAATTAACAAGGATCGGGTGCATCATACATAGTTACAAAGCGTCACTCATGCTATCAACCACTCGACATGCTCGATTTGTATACACGCCGTCGTGAAATGGCTGGAATACTGCTGACAACATTCACTCACACACTCACTCACTCTTTGTACAGCTGTTCCATAGACCCCCATTGGTATTCTAGGTAATGGGTCCAAGTACCCCTGCTTGTAGGGCCCGAATAATGAGGATCAGGTGGTTTGTATAATTACATTGTGTGTGATGGACAGACAGACGATGTGGATTGTTCATGCTGTCGCTGGATTGTCTGGCCCACGGTCTATGCGAAACACACTCTTACTGTTGGAAGCCGTGGAAACCCCAATTCACAGATAGTCGTGCTTTGTGATGTAATCACTATTTCCAGTATAAGTCCTTGTATTGCAACCAGTCTGTTAGACTTATGGATAAATCTAGACTGAAAAAGCTGTAAACACTGCCAGAACTACTAAGCAATGTTTAGGGTTGAATTTATAGTTAGTTCGAGACTAGTGAAAATGGAAAGGGACTAGTTGTTTGTTTTATTCCAAAATCTTGTTGCTTTAATCAAACCACTATTCTCAACTACGGAATCGTTGGATATGACCAGTCTGTGGTGTCTATCCCTGCAAAGGCTTTTCATCCCTATAGATAACCCTGTGCTTTTATGAATCTTTCATAACGTTGTGACAATGACCAATCAATATCATAATCTAGAACAAAATCATTAATAGTGTAAATATGTTCTATCAAGTATTATTCTGTGAATGTACACCCTACGACCACTTAATACCGGAAAACAAATCAATTTCGCAATCATTATCAACCCGAACACTGAACATTTAGACTAATTAAACTTTTCATGTAACATGAAATGCATGCCAATTGTACGTCAATACTTAACGAACTTGTATAACGTTCCTACCAGGGTACCGACGAATTGGCTTTAAGTATAAACGATGAGTATACGCCACACACAGTGTAGTTTACATACACTAAGTATATTTCCGCATACAGGTACTGACCGTTGAGAAAACCTTTCCTTCATATACAATATATAGGTTGATGTAATGACTCTCTCTCTCTCTCTCTCTCTCTCTCTCTCTCTCTCTCCTGTGTGAAAAGGGCGCAATATTAATGCGTCTGGAAAAAACTCTGTATATCTTAATGATTCTGTTGCTAACACTTATTTTGCTAACGACAAATGTCATAAGGACAACCCATGAAGATCCAGGTAAGAAAGGTCTTCAGCAAACCATGCTTGTCGTAAGAGGCGTTTAACGGGATCGGGTGGCATGTCATCGTATCCCAATTGCGTGAATCGATGCTCATGATGTCAATCACTGAATTGTCTGGTCCAGACTCGTTTATTTGCAAACCGCCGTCATATAGCTGGAATATTGCTGAGTGCGGCATTGAAACAACAAACAAACACACCATTGGGATATTTTCATGATTTGAGCATATTTGGATTGAATGTACTTCCATTGCATCACCAAACTACAGACACACCCTTACAACGTTTTGGATGGCAATCAGTCAATGTCCTAGAAAATGTACCTATCGGAAACCCTTGCTACCGCTTATATACTTGCCTTTTTTGAACTGACTGGATGACAGTGATCGAATGGATCATCAGGACCAATTTAAATTTGTCTAAAAGTAGTTTATATACTGTCCAAGTTGATCCTGTTGCATTTATTCGCGTGTCATTGTACCCCGATTGCAGTCAATAGACTCTCTGTAGCTGAAATACTGCTGAATGCGGTTGACATACATAAAAGCCCTCAAATACTGCCAACAGTTAGTGAAACCCACAAGCACACGGGTATAAGGGGCTGACAAACCAAGGAGATTGTATGCAACAACGTTACTATAGGAGAAACGGCTAAATGGAAAAAACAAAACAACAATAAATATTGAATCATAATGATTTAATAAAGTCCAATCTTGAAAGTGTAAAGCCAAAAGTGTCCGAAAGAGCCAAAAGCACATAACATATTTCTATAGGTAATCCAAAATGGCCCAAGTATCTAAAAAGTCCAAAAACACTGAAGGTTTAGTATTTAAAAAAGTATTTATTCCGGGGTCCAAAAATAGCAAAATGGTCCTAAATGATCAAAATATCCAAAACATTAAAAAAGTCCGAAAGGTCCAAAATGTAGAGAACACTATATCATTTATTTTTTTTAAGTATTCTTAAGGTCCAAGGTATTTATTAACACAAGTTCTAAGAGGTAGCAAGATGCCACTCTAAGCGTCCATCTTGACACGGAACACTCTCCTCAAGAATCCAGACACACGTGACAGGAAGACTCGAACTGGGGACTGGGTCGGGGTGTCGTCATCATCCAGGTTGATATCGACGAAGTGAGGGGCATCACGGAGGACGGAGGCAGAGAGAAGGGCGGGGGCGGGGATAGAGGTGGAAGGGACGGGGAGTTCTGACAGGGGTTCAAGGATGGTCATGTACCTCCCGGTAGGACGCTGACAGGGGGGGGAGAGAAGGACATGTAGAGAGAGACAGAAGATAGGAGTACAGGGAGAAGAGGGTAGTTGTTGGAAATGGATCAATAAAGGGATAATTAGGATGTTATAAGAACGTTAGTGATAATGATACGTGGTTAATAATGCTCATGAATATAACTTTCCAAATCCACAGTATAAGTTTTGGTATCACGTGTTAGTAATTCACTAATTGATTAGAATAACAGTAAATTACTGATTCCCTAAGACACCCACTTGGCGAGGAGGGGCCCAGATGTCAAAGTTCAAAGGGAACCTGATCACGAGGTCAAGAGCTGTCAGGAAAGAAAGAATGAGAGTGTTAAATGGGAATAAATGCAACAGGATCAACTTGGACAGTATATAAACTACTTTTAGACAAATTTAAATTGGTCCTGATGATCCATTCGATCACTGTCATCCAGTCAGTTCAAAAAAGGCAAGTATATAAGCGGTAGCAAGGGTTTCCGATAGGTACATTTTCTAGGACATTGACTGATTGCCATCCAAAACGTTGTAAGGGTGTGTCTGTAGTTTGGTGATGCAATGGAAGTACATTCAATCCAAATATGCTCAAATCATGAAAATATCCCAATGGTGTGTTTGTTTGTTGTTTCAATGCCGCACTCAGCAATATTCCAGCTATATGACGGCGGTTTGCAAATAAACGAGTCTGGACCAGACAATTCAGTGATTGACATCATGAGCATCGATTCACGCAATTGGGATACGATGACATGCCACCCGATCCCGTTAAACGCCTCTTACGACAAGCATGGTTTGCTGAAGACCTTTCTTACCTGGATCTTCATGGGTTGTCCTTATGACATTTGTCGTTAGCAAAATAAGTGTTAGCAACAGAATCATTAAGATATACAGAGTTTTTTCCAGACGCATTAATATTGCGCCCTTTTCACACAGGAGAGAGAGAGAGAGAGAGAGAGAGAGAGAGAGAGTCATTACATCAACCTATATATTGTATATGAAGGAAAGGTTTTCTCAACGGTCAGTACCTGTATGCGGAAATATACTTAGTGTATGTAAACTACACTGTGTGTGGCGTATACTCATCGTTTATACTTAAAGCCAATTCGTCGGTACCCTGGTAGGAACGTTATACAAGTTCGTTAAGTATTGACGTACAATTGGCATGCATTTCATGTTACATGAAAAGTTTAATTAGTCTAAATGTTCAGTGTTCGGGTTGATAATGATTGCGAAATTGATTTGTTTTCCGGTATTAAGTGGTCGTAGGGTGTACATTCACAGAATAATACTTGATAGAACATATTTACACTATTAATGATTTTGTTCTAGATTATGATATTGATTGGTCATTGTCACAACGTTATGAAAGATTCATAAAAGCACAGGGTTATCTATAGGGATGAAAAGCCTTTGCAGGGATAGACACCACAGACTGGTCATATCCAACGATTCCGTAGTTGAGAATAGTGGTTTGATTAAAGCAACAAGATTTTGGAATAAAACAAACAACTAGTCCCTTTCCATTTTCACTAGTCTCGAACTAACGGAGTAGCGGTCGTGTCTATCCCCTCTTTGAAGTCACTTTCACATTAGCACCTTGAAAGCTTCAAAATATTCATGATTGATTCTAATATTAATCTTCAGTATATTTATTTAAAAACGACAAATTGTCTTATTTGAAGTTTCTTCTTTCGATACTTGACATTGAGTGTAAAAAATGGTCTCTTTTCAGAATAAGAATAAGGAAAGTATATAGATATAGGCCTATCGGACATATTTCAGACTCAGATGTGGACATGTTATCAATGGCCTACAAAAATGCAATCTTATATAAATAGTGAATGGTTGGTGGTAGAAATCTAGGCCTACTAGATTATTTTTTCAATAGATTTAGATCTCGGCTTACTTCAAATTAAATTAAGAAATTTAAGCAGAAAACAAGGAAATGGGCCAACAAGGCTAATTCAGAAACAAAGAAATACCTTGGGTGTATGCGCTCATGGTTTTCACAAGCGGAGATGAGCACAAGACAAGGCAAAAAGCAGCAGATAAGTTGTAATATGACAGCAGTATAACCTCAACAATGGCGATGCCAGTAGTGAAAGTGTCGTCAAGGCGACGTCATAAATCTCGCGAGACTGTCATGCATCACGTGACGTTAGCAGCTTGACTGGTTCTCTCCCTGCTCTACTCGGACGTCGTATGTCAAAACAGGATCCCAGTCATGTTTCAAGCGTAATGTTGAGTTGGCGCCTCGTTCAAATATAGATTCTAATAAGTGTTTGCTCGCAGTGGATGCATATGAAACGATTTTAACAGCGTGGTACTGTACAAGAAGTGCTTATCTGAAGGAGTGACCACGAATATCTAAAATGGTTTGTTATCGCCAGAATTATGGGGCAATGGTCACAATGCATCCTTCCTCATCATAAACTCTTATATAGACCAAATAGTTTCAAAGCCTGACCTTGTTCCCCACACAGGACCTTAACTGCTCCAAATCGAACATGTGATTAATGTGCGAATATAAAAATTGCACACAATATATACATGCGGCCTGTAAATACTCGACCCTGGGCCAGACAACACAGTGATTCACCGGACCATGTAACTTATAATAATAATAACAATGAAAAAACTCGCAAAAGAAATCGTAGACGAGGCCTCGTCTGCGAGTTTTTTTTGTTATTATTAGTTCCATGGTCCTTTGAGTGATTGCATGAACAACAATCCACACCAATCCACCCTGTCCGTCTGTCCATCACACACAATCTAGCCCAGAACACCTTTACATGGCGAGAAGCAGCAGCTGTAAAAAGATATGTATCTGATGGCATCTTGTAATTATGCACTGATTTTCTGGAGACAAACAGCATGTCCATGATTGTATCAACTCTTTCTTCTATTATACTACGAAACTCTATATATACAACACTGGTTTGTTTAGTCAAGGGGGATGGCCCAGTGGTGTAAGGGCCTTTGGATGAGAATCAGTCAGTGTGGGAGATGTGGGATGAAAGCGAAATGATGCAGGTCTGACATATTTGCCACTTTGGCAAAATCCATTGGTACTGGGGCTGACAAACCTAGAAATATTACCTGGATAACAGGGATTAAACCCATGATTAAAGGTTACTGGTATGTCTAAGGGGCATAACTTGGACAGCAATCTGCGTGGGTCACAGAGAGAATGGCCCAAGACAATTTGGAGAAAATGACCTTCAATCAAATAAGTTAGTTGATACAATTGTTACATAGAACCTTGTCTCCTGTTTGACAGTATTAATTGCAACTTTGTTTGTTTTTCAATTAGTAGTAGTAAGACTTGTCACTTTAAAAGCCAGTGAGGAGAGAGACAATGGCACATACTGGAGAAGTGAGGATAAGTGACGGTCCCCAAAATGGTCGCATGTATTAATTAAAAGGTGAGGTGAAATGGTGATTAACATCATGTTCAAGATTATTGTACTCATGTAGCAATATGCGTGTGTGGCTGCTTGTACTAGTCCGGACTTTTATAGTGCTAGCCCATTGAGAAACAATGCGGCAGTTTAACATGAATACCCCACTCAGACACCGTATACTGACTCCGAGCTGAACAGGTCTTGTTTTAGCCACTTATGCTGAACGCCAGGCAAGTTAACAACAAGTACCATCTTTTAACATCTTTTGGTATTACATGGCCGGGGATCGGGCCCCGATCTTACGCTCTCCGGGCAGACACTCTACCACTAGACCAGGGAAGCGGTCCTTGACTAAACAACCAGATATATCCATATCATTCAGAATGTTCAGTAACAGTGACGGATATCATTGCATTGTTTGTAACATACACCATGTTCAGGTGATTAAATTACACACTCACTTCATTAATTATTTTGAAACATTTTATTATGGAAAACAACAATTTACAAATAAATAATGATTAATTATTTACATCACTCAACATAGCTTCATACATCTCAGAAATAACAATGATTCATGGATTCTACAGAGATTGTTGGGAATAACAATATTCTTAATAGTTCTACTATGTTAGAACATACATAAACACATATTTTGATTAACTCTTGTAAGTTCAGTCACTGTTGGGCAGAGGAGTTAGAAATGACAACTAGCAATAGTCATTGATAGTTGATTGATTCACAAAACGAGATTTATATTTATGATGAAACCTGAATAAATGATAAATAATCTCAGTTATTTATGACAGTCGGTCTCGTAAACCACCTTTAAAAAAACATGTAAAGCCTAAATACATATAAATTCAACCCTAAACATTGCTTAGTAGTTCTGGCAGTGTTTACAGCTTTTTCAGTCTAGATTTATCCATAAGTCTAACAGACTGGTTGCAATACAAGGACTTATACTGGAAATAGTGATTACATCACAAAGCACGACTATCTGTGAATTGGGGTTTCCACGGCTTCCAACAGTAAGAGTGTGTTTCGCATAGACCGTGGGCCAGACAATCCAGCGACAGCATGAACAATCCACATCGTCTGTCTGTCCATCACACACAATGTAATTATACAAACCACCTGATCCTCATTATTCGGGCCCTACAAGCAGGGGTACTTGGACCCATTACCTAGAATACCAATGGGGGTCTATGGAACAGCTGTACAAAGAGTGAGTGAGTGTGTGAGTGAATGTTGTCAGCAGTATTCCAGCCATTTCACGACGGCGTGTATACAAATCGAGCATGTCGAGTGGTTGATAGCATGAGTGACGCTTTGTAACTATGTATGATGCACCCGATCCTTGTTAATTCTTCCAAGCAGGAGGTGCTGGTGGCGTCGTCACACCCGGAATGAACACAGGGATATACAACAGACTCTCATCAACTACATTCTCAGGAAATTTGAATTAAAATAGAAGTAGCATCTGTGTTTGTAGATATGAACGAATGGTTTGTTGTTTTCCCGCCGCACTCAGCAATATTCCAGCTATATAACGGCGGTCTGTAAATACTCGAGTCTGGACCAGACAATCCAGTGATTGATATCACGAGCATCGATCCAAGCAAATGGGATCGATGATTGCTTCAACCAAGTCAGCGAGCCTGACCACCCGATCCCGTTAGTCACCTCTTCTGACAAGCATAGTCGCCTTTTACGGCAACCATGGGTTGCTGAAGACCTATTCTACCCCGATCTTCACAGCACCAGTGTATGTAGATAAGAACGATAAAGGAAACACAAAGTCATACGTTTTTCCAGCTATTTACCCACATATCGACCAAACAAGCTTCCAATATAATTATATATACGTTGTAGTGTTTTGTCCCTGCTACTTTTCTGGAGCAAAATCAATGACAATTTGGCCAGCCTGGTTGTTTCTTTGTCGGAGAAGAAATATTTGTAAACAACGTTTGCGCGTCTTCCATTCACACCATGCCGAATCTAGGTCCCTTCTGCCTTTGGAGATGCCTTTGTTTTCCGGCCTCATTCCCAGGGGAAGGGATTAGTGGAGTAGGCTAGTGGTAACAGGGTCACGCCAAAGACCCGGGTTCTATTCCTGTCATGAGAACAATGTGTGGAGCCCATTTTTGGTGCCCCCCGCCGTGATATTGCTAAAGTCGGCGCAAAACCCATACTCACACCCAAGGGAGGTGTTTCCCTTACTATGAGACGCATGCAGTTGCGTCCCTTTATTTACATACGATTCTGCCAAGAGAACACGAGTTGCGTCCCTTAAATTACGTGACAATACAATACCGTGCAGATAAACTCCGACATGTTGAACTGTAATCAATCAAAAAAATTATTTGTTTAAATCGTGTTCACCATTAACTCTAGTGTTGTTGTTTCTCACTGAAAACTAACGTGTAAGCGTTTATTTGTGTTTCGTTTAAGCTAGAATGCGTGACATGTACAACGTACATGCACTTGGCAACAACTTCAAAGAAGTCGCACAGAAAAGAAAATTTGAATGGAGTAAAGTAGTAGTAGTGACTTAAGTGTTATAGTATTGAAACCAAACGTGTAAGCATCCATTTGTGTTTGGTTGAAGTTTTAGAGTGCGTGTCCAACATATATCCATTCTCTTGGCGACAGCTTTAATGAGTCGCGCAGGGTGGGAGGCAAAGGTAAAATTGAGAATTCTAAAACGAAGTGTAATAAAGTAGTAGTAAAGAGTAAATATTACGAGTAAGCACCCACAACATTCTATTCTAAATGATTGTCATTAAAATATATTGTCTTTGTCCTTGCTAATGTCTGTTTTCATGAAATAACAACGTCAAAACATTTCCTTGGTACGAGAATGTACGAGGCGACTTAGTCCATGGATCAGGTGGTCAGTGTCTCGGATGACCGCGTGTCATTGTACCCCGATTGCAGTCAATAGACTCTCTGTAGCTGAAATACTGCTGAATGCGGTTGACATACATAAAAGCCCTCAAATACTGCCAACAGTTAGTGAAACCCACAAGCACACGGGTATAAGGGGCTGACAAACCAAGGAGATTGTATGCAACAACGTGACTATAGGAGAAACGGCTAAATGGAAAAAACAAAACAACAATAAATATTGAATCATAATGATTTAATAAAGTCCAATCTTGAAAGTGTAAAGCCAAAAGTGTCCGAAAGAGCCAAAAGCACATAACATATTTCTATAGGTAATCCAAAATGGCCCAAGTATCTAAAAAGTCCAAAAACACTGAAGGTTTAGTATTTAAAAAAGTATTTATTCCGGGGTCCAAAAATAGCAAAATGGTCCTAAATGATCAAAATATCCAAAACATTAAAAAAGTCCGAAAGGTCCAAAATGTAGAGAACACTATATCATTTATTTTTTTAAGTATTCTTAAGGTCCAAGGTATTTATTAACAAGTTCTAAGAGGTAGCAAGATGTCACTCTAAGCGTCCATCTTGACACGGAACACTCTCCTCAAGAATCCAGACACACGTGACAGGAAGACTCGAACTAGGGACTGGGTCAGGGTGTCGTCATCATCCAGGTTGATATCGACGAAGTGAGGGGCATCACGGAGGACGGAGGCAGAGAGAAGGGCGGGGGCGGGGATAGAGGTGGAAGGGACGGGGAGTTCTGACAGGGGTTCAAGGATGGTCATGTACCTCCCAGTAGGACGCTGACAGGAGGGGGAGAGAAGGACATGTAGAGAGAGACAGAAGATAGGAGTACAGGAAGAAGAGGGTAGTTGTTGGAAATGGATCAATAAAGGGATAATTAGGATGTTATAAGAACGTTAGTGATAATGATACGTGGTTAATAATGCTCATGAATATAACTTTCCAAATCCACAGTATACGTTTTGGTATCACGTGTTAGTAATTCACTAATTGATTAGAATAACAGTAAATTACTGATTCCCTAAGACACCCACTTGGCGAGGAGGGGCCCAGATGTCAAAGTTCAAAGGGAACCTGATCACGAGGTCAAGAGCTGTCAGGAAAGAAAGAATGAGAGTGTTAAATGGGAATAAATGCAACAGGATCAACTTGGACAGTATATAAACTACTTTTAGACAAATTTAAATTGGTCCTGATGATCCATTCGATCACTGTCATCCAGTCAGTTCAAAAAAGGCAAGTATATAAGCGGTAGCAAGGGTTTCCGATAGGTACATTTTCTAGGACATTGACTGATTGCCATCCAAAACGTTGTAAGGGTGTGTCTGTAGTTTGGTGATGCAATGGAAGTACATTCAATCCAAATATGCTCAAATCATGAAAATATCCCAATGGTGTGTTTGTTTGTTGTTTCAATGCCGCACTCAGCAATATTCCAGCTATATGACGGCGGTTTGCAAATAAACGAGTCTGGACCAGACAATTCAGTGATTGACATCATGAGCATCGATTCACGCAATTGGGATACGGTGACATGCCACCCGATCCCGTTAAACGCCTCTTACGACAAGCATGGTTTGCTGAAGACCTTTCTTACCTGGATCTTCATGGGTTGTCCTTATGACATTTGTCGTTAGCAAAATAAGTGTTATCAACAGAATCATTAAGATATACAGAGTTTTTTCCAGACGCATTAATATTGCGCCCTTTTCACACAGGAGAGAGAGAGAGAGAGAGAGAGTCATTACATCAACCTATATATTGTATATGAAGGAAAGGTTTTCTCAACGGTCAGTACCTGTATGCGGAAATATACTAAGTGTATGTAAACTACACTGTGTGTGGCGTATACTCATCGTTTATACTTAAAGCCAATCCGTCGGTACCCTGGTAGGAACGTTATACAAGTTTGTTAAGTATTGACGTACAATTGGCATGCATTTCATATGTTACATGAATAGTTTAATTAGTCTTAATGTTGTCAGTGTTCGGGTTGATAATGATTGCGAAATTGATTTGTTTTCCGGTATTAAGTGGTCGTAGGGTGTACATTCACAGAATAATACTTGATAGAACATATTTACACTATTAATGATTTTGTTCTAGATTATGATATTGATTGGTCATTGTCACAACGTTATGAAAGATTCATAAAAGCACAGGGTTATCTATAGGGACGAAAAGCCTTTGCAGGGATAGACACCACAGACTGGTCATATCCAACGATTCCGTAGTTGAGAATAGTGGTTTGATTAAAGCAACAAGATTTTGGAATAAAACAAACAACTAGTCCCTTTCCATTTTCACTAGTCTCGAACTAACGGAGTAGCGGTCGTGTCTATCCCCTCTTTGAAGTCACTTTCACATTAGCACCTTGAAAGCTTCAAAATATTCATGATTGATTCTAATATTAATCTTCAGTATATTTATTTAAAAACGACAAATTGTCTTATTTGAAGTTTCTTCTTTCGATACTTGACATTGAGTGTAAAAAATGGTCTCTTTTCAGAATAAGAATAAGGAAAGTATATAGATATAGGCCTATCGGACATATTTCAGACCCAGATGTGGACATGTTATCAATGGCCTACAAAAATGCAATCTTATATAAATAGTGAATGGTTGGTGGTAGAAATCTAGGCCTACTAGATTATTTTTTCAATAGATTTAGATCTCGGCTTACTTCAAATTAAATTAAGAAATTTAAGCAGAAAACAAGGAAATGGGCCAACAAGGCTAATTCAGAAACAAAGAAATACCTTGGGTGTATGCGCTCATGGTTTTCACAAGCGGAGATGAGCACAAGACAAGGCAAAAAGCAGCAGATAAGTTGTAATATGACAGCAGTATAACCTCAACAATGGCGATGCCAGTAGTGAAAGTGTCGTCAAGGCGACGTCATAAATCTCGCGAGACTGTCATGCATCACGTGACGTTAGCAGCTTGACTGGTTCTCTCCCTGCTCTACTCGGACGTCGTATGTCAAAACAGGATCCCAGTCATGTTTCAAGCGTAATGTTGAGTTGGCGCCTCGTTCAAATATAGATTCTAATAAGTGTTTGCTAGCAGTGGATGCATATGAAACGATTTTAACAGCGTGGTACTGTACAAGAAGTGCTTATCTGAAGGAGTGACCACGAATATCTAAAATGGTTTGATATCGCCAGAATTATGGGGCAATGGTCACAATGCATCCTTCCTCATCATAAACTCTTATATAGACCAAATAGTTTCAAAGCCTGACGCTTGTTCCCCACACAGGACCTTAACTGCTCCAAATCGAACATGTGATTAATGTGCGAATATAAAAATTGCACACAATATATACATGCGGCCTGTAAATACTCGACCCTGGGCCAGACAACACAGTGATTCACCGGACCATGTAACTTATAATAATAATAACAATGAAAAAACTCGCAAAAGAAATCGTAGACGAGGCCTCGTCTGCGAGTTTTTTTTGTTATTATTAGTTCCATGGTCCTTTGAGTGATTGCATGAACAACAATCCACACCAATCCACCCTGTCCGTCTGTCCATCACACACAATCTAGCCCAGAACACCTTTACATGGCGAGAAGCAGCAGCTGTAAAAAGATATGTATCTGATGGCATCTTGTAATTATGCACTGATTTTCTGGAGACAAACAGCATGTCCATGATTGTATCAACTCTTTCTTCTATTATACTACGAAACTCTATATATACAACACTGGTTTGTTTAGTCAAGGGGGATGGCCCAGTGGTGTAAGGGCCTTTGGATGAGAATCAGTCAGTGTGGGAGATGTGGGATGAAAGCGCAAAGGGATGCAGGTCTGACATATTTGCCACTTTGGCGAAACCCATGGGTATGGGGCTGACAAACCTAGAAATATTACCTGGATAACAGGGATTAAACCCATGATTAAAGGTTACTGGTATGTCTAAGGGGCATAACTTGGACAGCAATCTGCGTGGGTCACAGAGAGAATGGCCCAAGACAATTTGGAGAAAATGACCTTCAATCAAATAAGTTAGTTGATACAATTGTTACATAGAACCTTGTCTCCTGTTTGACAGTATTAATTGCAACTTTGTTTGTTTTTCAATTAGTAGTAGTAAGACTTGTCACTTTAAAAGCCAGTGAGGAGAGAGACAATGGCACATACTGGAGAAGTGAGGATAAGTGACGGTCCCCAAAATGGTCGCATGTATTAATTAAAAGGTGAGGTGAAATGGTGATTAACATCATGTTCAAGATTATTGTACTCATGTAGCAATATGCGTGTGTGGCTGCTTGTACTAGTCCGGACTTTTATAGTGCTAGCCCATTGAGAAACAATGCGGCAGTTTAACATGAATACCCCACTCAGACACCGTATACTGACTCCGAGCTGAACAGGTCTTGTTTTAGCCACTTATGCTGAACGCCAGGCAAGTTAACAACAAGTACCATCTTTTAACATCTTTTGGTATTACATTGCCGGGGATCGGGCCCCGATCTTACGCTCTCCGGGCAGACACTCTACCACTAGACCAGGGAAGCGGTCCTTGACTAAACAACCAGATATATCCATATCATTCAGAATGTTCAGTAACAGTGACGGATATCATTGCATTGTTTGTAACATACACCATGTTCAGGTGATTAAATTACACACTCACTTCATTAATTATTTTGAAACATTTTATTATGGAAAACAACAATTTACAAATAAATAATGATTAATTATTTACATCACTCAACATAGCTTCATACATCTCAGAAATAACAATGATTCATGGATTCTACAGAGATTGTTGGGAATAACAATATTCTTAATAGTTCTACTATGTTAGAACATACATAAACACATATTTTGATTAACTCTTGTAAGTTCAGTCACTGTTGGGCAGAGGAGTTAGAAATGACAACTAGCAATAGTCATTGATAGTTGATTGATTCACAAAACGAGATTTATATTTATGATGAAACCTGAATAAATGATAAATAATCTCAGTTATTTATGACAGTCGGTCTCGTAAACCACCTTAAAAAAAACATGTAAAGCCTAAATACATATAAATTCAACCCTAAACATTGCTTAGTAGTTCTGGCAGTGTTTACAGCTTTTTCAGTCTAGATTTATCCATAAGTCTAACAGACTGGTTGCAATACAAGGACTTATACTGGAAATAGTGATTACATCACAAAGCACGACTATCTGTGAATTGGGGTTTCCACGGCTTCCAACAGTAAGAGTGTGTTTCGCATAGACCGTGGGCCAGACAATCCAGCGACAGCATGAACAATCCACATCGTCTGTCTGTCCATCACACGCAATGTAATTATACAAACCACCTGATCCTCATTATTCGGGCCCTACAAGCAGGGGTACTTGGACCCATTACCTAGAATACCAATGGGGGTCTATGGAACAGCTGTACAAAGAGTGAGTGAGTGTGTGAGTGAATGTTGTCAGCAGTATTCCAGCCATTTCACGACGGCGTGTATACAAATCGAGCATGTCGAGTGGTTGATAGCATGAGTGACGCTTTGTAACTATGTATGATGCACCCGATCCTTGTTAATTCTTCCAAGCAGGAGGTGCTGGTGGCGTCGTCACACCCGGAATGAACACAGGGATATACAACAGACTCTCATCAACTACATTCTCAGGAAATTTGAATTAAAATAGAAGTAGCATCTGTGTTTGTAGATATGAACGAATGGTTTGTTGTTTTCCCGCCGCACTCAGCAATATTCCAGCTATATAACGGCGGTCTGTAAATACTCGAGTCTGGACCAGACAATCCAGTGATTGATATCACGAGTATCGATCCAAGCAAATGGGATCGATGATTGCTTCAACCAAGTCAGCGAGCCTGACCACCCGATCCCGTTAGTCACCTCTTCTGACAAGCATAGTCGCCTTTTACGGCAACCATGGGTTGCTGAAGACCTATTCTACCCCGATCTTCACAGCACCAGTGTATGTAGATAAGAACGATAAAGGAAACACAAAGTCATACGTTTTTCCAGCTATTTACCCACATATCGACCAAACAAGCTTCCAATATAATTATATATACGTTGTAGTGTTTTGTCCCTGCTACTTTTCTGGAGCAAAATCAATGACAATTTGGCCAGCCTGGTTGTTTCTTTGTCGGAGAAGAAATATTTGTAAACAACGTTTGCGCGTCTTCCATTCACACCATGCCGAATCTAGGTCCCTTCTGCCTTTGGAGATGCCTTTGTTTTCCGGCCTCATTCCCAGGGGAAGGGATTAGTGGAGTAGGCTAGTGGTAACAGGGTCACGCCAAAGACCCGGGTTCTATTCCTGTCATGAGAACAATGTGTGGAGCCCATTTTTGGTGCCCCCCGCCGTGATATTGCTAAAGTCGGCGCAAAACCCATACTCACACCCAAGGGAGGTGTTTCCCTTACTATGAGACGCATGCAGTTGCGTCCCTTTATTTACATACGATTCTGCCAAGAGAACACGAGTTGCGTCCCTTAAATTACGTGACAATACAATACCGTGCAGATAAACTCCGACATGTTGAACTGTAATCAATCAAAAAAATTATTTGTTTAAATCGTGTTCACCATTAACTCTAGTGTTGTTGTTTCTCACTGAAAACTAACGTGTAAGCGTTTATTTGTGTTTCGTTTAAGCTAGAATGCGTGACATGTACAACGTACATGCACTTGGCAACAACTTCAAAGAAGTCGCACAGAAAAGAAAATTTGAATGGAGTAAAGTAGTAGTAGTGACTTAAGTGTTATAGTATTGAAACCAAACGTGTAAGCATCCATTTGTGTTTGGTTGAAGTTTTAGAGTGCGTGTCCAACATATATCCATTCTCTTGGCGACAGCTTTAATGAGTCGCGCAGGGTGGGAGGCAAAGGTAAAATTGAGAATTCTAAAACGAAGTGTAATAAAGTAGTAGTAAAGAGTAAATATTACGAGTAAGCACCCACAACATTCTATTCTAAATGATTGTCATTAAAATATATTGTCTTTGTCCTTGCTAATGTCTGTTTTCATGAAATAACAACGTCAAACCATTTCCTTGGTACGAGAATGTACGAGGCGACTTAGTCCATGGATCAGGTGGTCAGTGTCTCGGATGACCGCGTGTCATTGTACCCCGATTGCAGTCAATAGACTCTCTGTAGCTGAAATACTGCTGAATGCGGTTGACATACATAAAAGCCCTCAAATACTGCCAACAGTTAGTGAAACCCACAAGCACACGGGTATAAGGGGCTGACAAACCAAGGAGATTGTATGCAACAACGTGACTATAGGAGAAACGGCTAAATGGAAAAAACAAAACAACAATAAATATTGAATCATAATGATTTAATAAAGTCCAATCTTGAAAGTGTAAAGCCAAAAGTGTCCGAAAGAGCCAAAAGCACATAACATATTTCTATAGGTATTCCAAAATGGCCCAAGTATCTAAAAAGTCCAAAAACACTGAAGGTTTAGTATTTAAAAAAGTATTTATTCCGGGGTCCAAAAATAGCAAAATGGTCCTAAATGATCAAAATATCCAAAACATTAAAAAAGCCCGAAAGGTCCAAAATGTAGAGAACACTATATCATTTATTTTTTTAAGTATTCTTAAGGTCCAAGGTATTTATTAACAAGTTCTAAGAGGTAGCAAGATGTCACTCTAAGCGTCCATCTTGACACGGAACACTCTCCTCAAGAATCCAGACACACGTGACAGGAAGACTCGAACTAGGGACTGGGTCGGGGTGTCGTCATCATCCAGGTTGATATCGACGAAGTGAGGGGCATCACGGAGGACGGAGGCAGAGAGAAGGGCTGGGGCGGGGATAGAGGTGGAAGGGACGGGGAGTTCTGACAGGGGTTCAAGGATGGTCATGTACCTCCCAGTAGGACGCTGACAGGAGGGGGAGAGAAGGACATGTAGAGAGAGACAGAAGATAGGAGTACAGGAAGAAGAGGGTAGTTGTTGGAAATGGATCAATAAAGGGATAATTAGGATGTTATAAGAACGTTAGTGATAATGATACGTGGTTAATAATGCTCATGAATATAACTTTCCAAATCCACAGTATACGTTTTGGTATCACGTGTTAGTAATTCACTAATTGATTAGAATAACAGTAAATTACTGATTCCCTAAGACACCCACTTGGCGAGGAGGGGCCCAGATGTCAAAGTTCAAAGGGAACCTGATCACGAGGTCAAGAGCTGTCAGGAAAGAAAGAATGAGAGTGTTAAATGGGAATAAATGCAACAGGATCAACTTGGACAGTATATAAACTACTTTTAGACAAATTTAAATTGGTCCTGATGATCCATTCGATCACTGTCATCCAGTCAGTTCAAAAAAGGCAAGTATATAAGCGGTAGCAAGGGTTTCCGATAGGTACATTTTCTAGGACATTGACTGATTGCCATCCAAAACGTTGTAAGGGTGTGTCTGTAGTTTGGTGATGCAATGGAAGTACATTCAATCCAAATATGCTCAAATCATGAAAATATCCCAATGGTGTGTTTGTTTGTTGTTTCAATGCCGCACTCAGCAATATTCCAGCTATATGACGGCGGTTTGCAAATAAACGAGTCTGGACCAGACAATTCAGTGATTGACATCATGAGCATCGATTCACGCAATTGGGATACGGTGACATGCCACCCGATCCCGTTAAACGCCTCTTACGACAAGCATGGTTTGCTGAAGACCTTTCTTACCTGGATCTTCATGGGTTGTCCTTATGACATTTGTCGTTAGCAAAATAAGTGTTATCAACAGAATCATTAAGATATACAGAGTTTTTTCCAGACGCATTAATATTGCGCCCTTTTCACACAGGAGAGAGAGAGAGAGAGAGAGAGTCATTACATCAACCTATATATTGTATATGAAGGAAAGGTTTTCTCAACGGTCAGTACCTGTATGCGGAAATATACTAAGTGTATGTAAACTACACTGTGTGTGGCGTATACTCATCGTTTATACTTAAAGCCAATCCGTCGGTACCCTGGTAGGAACGTTATACAAGTTTGTTAAGTATTGACGTACAATTGGCATGCATTTCATATGTTACATGAATAGTTTAATTAGTCTTAATGTTGTCAGTGTTCGGGTTGATAATGATTGCGAAATTGATTTGTTTTCCGGTATTAAGTGGTCGTAGGGTGTACATTCACAGAATAATACTTGATAGAACATATTTACACTATTAATGATTTTGTTCTAGATTATGATATTGATTGGTCATTGTCACAACGTTATGAAAGATTCATAAAAGCACAGGGTTATCTATAGGGATGAAAAGCCTTTGCAGGGATAGACACCACAGACTGGTCATATCCAACGATTCCGTAGTTGAGAATAGTGGTTTGATTAAAGCAACAAGATTTTGGAATAAAACAAACAACTAGTCCCTTTCCATTTTCACTAGTCTCGAACTAACGGAGTAGCGGTCGTGTCTATCCCCTCTTTGAAGTCACTTTCACATTAGCACCTTGAAAGCTTCAAAATATTCATGATTGATTCTAATATTAATCTTCAGTATATTTATTTAAAAACGACAAATTGTCTTATTTGAAGTTTCTTCTTTCGATACTTGACATTGAGTGTAAAAAATGGTCTCTTTTCAGAATAAGAATAAGGAAAGTATATAGATATAGGCCTATCGGACATATTTCAGACTCAGATGTGGACATGTTATCAATGGCCTACAAAAATGCAATCTTATATAAATAGTGAATGGTTGGTGGTAGAAATCTAGGCCTACTAGATTATTTTTTCAACAGATTTAGATCTCGGCTTACTTCAAATTAAATTAAGAAATTTAAGCAGAAAACAAGGAAATGGGCCAACAAGGCTAATTCAGAAACAAAGAAATACCTTGGGTGTATGCGCTCATGGTTTTCACAAGCGGAGATGAGCACAAGACAAGGCAAAAAGCAGCAGATAAGTTGTAATATGACAGCAGTATAACCTCAACAATGGCGATGCCAGTAGTGAAAGTGTCGTCAAGGCGACGTCATAAATCTCGCGAGACTGTCATGCATCACGTGACGTTAGCAGCTTGACTGGTTCTCTCCCTGCTCTACTCGGACGTCGTATGTCAAAACAGGATCCCAGTCATGTTTCAAGCGTAATGTTGAGTTGGCGCCTCGTTCAAATATAGATTCTAATAAGTGTTTGCTAGCAGTGGATGCATATGAAACGATTTTAACAGCGTGGTACTGTACAAGAAGTGCTTATCTGAAGGAGTGACCACGAATATCTAAAATGGTTTGTTATCGCCAGAATTATGGGGCAATGGTCACAATGCATCCTTCCTCATCATAAACTCTTATATAGACCAAATAGTTTCAAAGCCTGACGCTTGTTCCCCACACAGGACCTTAACTGCTCCAAATCGAACATGTGATTAATGTGCGAATATAAAAATTGCACACAATATATACATGCGGCCTGTAAATACTCGACCCTGGGCCAGACAACACAGTGATTCACCGGACCATGTAACTTATAATAATAATAACAATGAAAAAACTCGCAAAAGAAATCGTAGACGAGGCCTCGTCTGCGAGTTTTTTTTGTTATTATTAGTTCCATGGTCCTTTGAGTGATTGCATGAACAACAATCCACACCAATCCACCCTGTCCGTCTGTCCATCACACACAATCTAGCCCAGAACACCTTTACATGGCGAGAAGCAGCAGCTGTAAAAAGATATGTATCTGATGGCATCTTGTAATTATGCACTGATTTTCTGGAGACAAACAGCATGTCCATGATTGTATCAACTCTTTCTTCTATTATACTACGAAACTCTATATATACAACACTGGTTTGTTTAGTCAAGGGGGATGGCCCAGTGGTGTAAGGGCCTTTGGATGAGAATCAGTCAGTGTGGGAGATGTGGGATGAAAGCGCAAAGGGATGCAGGTCTGACATATTTGCCACTTTGGCGAAACCCATGGGTATGGGGCTGACAAACCTAGAAATATTACCTGGATAACAGGGATTAAACCCATGATTAAAGGTTACTGGTATGTCTAAGGGGCATAACTTGGACAGCAATCTGCGTGGGTCACAGAGAGAATGGCCCAAGACAATTTGGAGAAAATGACCTTCAATCAAATAAGTTAGTTGATACAATTGTTACATAGAACCTTGTCTCCTGTTTGACAGTATTAATTGCAACTTTGTTTGTTTTTCAATTAGTAGTAGTAAGACTTGTCACTTTAAAAGCCAGTGAGGAGAGAGACAATGGCACATACTGGAGAAGTGAGGATAAGTGACGGTCCCCAAAATGGTCGCATGTATTAATTAAAAGGTGAGGTGAAATGGTGATTAACATCATGTTCAAGATTATTGTACTCATGTAGCAATATGCGTGTGTGGCTGCTTGTACTAGTCCGGACTTTTATAGTGCTAGCCCATTGAGAAACAATGCGGCAGTTTAACATGAATACCCCACTCAGACACCGTATACTGACTCCGAGCTGAACAGGTCTTGTTTTAGCCACTTATGCTGAACGCCAGGCAAGTTAACAACAAGTACCATCTTTTAACATCTTTTGGTATTACATGGCCGGGGATCGGGCCCCGATCTTACGCTCTCCGGGCAGACACTCTACCACTAGACCAGGGAAGCGGTCCTTGACTAAACAACCAGATATATCCATATCATTCAGAATGTTCAGTAACAGTGACGGATATCATTGCATTGTTTGTAACATACACCATGTTCAGGTGATTAAATTACACACTCACTTCATTAATTATTTTGAAACATTTTATTATGGAAAACAACAATTTACAAATAAATAATGATTAATTATTTACATCACTCAACATAGCTTCATACATCTCAGAAATAACAATGATTCATGGATTCTACAGAGATTGTTGGGAATAACAATATTCTTAATAGTTCTACTATGTTAGAACATACATAAACACATATTTTGATTAACTCTTGTAAGTTCAGTCACTGTTGGGCAGAGGAGTTAGAAATGACAACTAGCAATAGTCATTGATAGTTGATTGATTCACAAAACGAGATTTATATTTATGATGAAACCTGAATAAATGATAAATAATCTCAGTTATTTATGACAGTCGGTCTCGTAAACCACCTTAAAAAAAACATGTAAAGCCTAAATACATATAAATTCAACCCTAAACATTGCTTAGTAGTTCTGGCAGTGTTTACAGCTTTTTCAGTCTAGATTTATCCATAAGTCTAACAGACTGGTTGCAATACAAGGACTTATACTGGAAATAGTGATTACATCACAAAGCACGACTATCTGTGAATTGGGGTTTCCACGGCTTCCAACAGTAAGAGTGTGTTTCGCATAGACCGTGGGCCAGACAATCCAGCGACAGCATGAACAATCCACATCGTCTGTCTGTCCATCACACGCAATGTAATTATACAAACCACCTGATCCTCATTATTCGGGCCCTACAAGCAGGGGTACTTGGACCCATTACCTAGAATACCAATGGGGGTCTATGGAACAGCTGTACAAAGAGTGAGTGAGTGTGTGAGTGAATGTTGTCAGCAGTATTCCAGCCATTTCACGACGGCGTGTATACAAATCGAGCATGTCGAGTGGTTGATAGCATGAGTGACGCTTTGTAACTATGTATGATGCACCCGATCCTTGTTAATTCTTCCAAGCAGGAGGTGCTGGTGGCGTCGTCACACCCGGAATGAACACAGGGATATACAACAGACTCTCATCAACTACATTCTCAGGAAATTTGAATTAAAATAGAAGTAGCATCTGTGTTTGTAGATATGAACGAATGGTTTGTTGTTTTCCCGCCGCACTCAGCAATATTCCAGCTATATAACGGCGGTCTGTAAATACTCGAGTCTGGACCAGACAATCCAGTGATTGATATCACGAGCATCGATCCAAGCAAATGGGATCGATGATTGCTTCAACCAAGTCAGCGAGCCTGACCACCCGATCCCGTTAGTCACCTCTTCTGACAAGCATAGTCGCCTTTTACGGCAACCATGGGTTGCTGAAGACCTATTCTACCCCGATCTTCACAGCACCAGTGTATGTAGATAAGAACGATAAAGGAAACACAAAGTCATACGTTTTTCCAGCTATTTACCCACATATCGACCAAACAAGCTTCCAATATAATTATATATACGTTGTAGTGTTTTGTCCCTGCTACTTTTCTGGAGCAAAATCAATGACAATTTGGCCAGCCTGGTTGTTTCTTTGTCGGAGAAGAAATATTTGTAAACAACGTTTGCGCGTCTTCCATTCACACCATGCCGAATCTAGGTCCCTTCTGCCTTTGGAGATGCCTTTGTTTTCCGGCCTCATTCCCAGGGGAAGGGATTAGTGGAGTAGGCTAGTGGTAACAGGGTCACGCCAAAGACCCGGGTTCTATTCCTGTCATGAGAACAATGTGTGGAGCCCATTTTTGGTGCCCCCCGCCGTGATATTGCTAAAGTCGGCGCAAAACCCATACTCACACCCAAGGGAGGTGTTTCCCTTACTATGAGACGCATGCAGTTGCGTCCCTTTATTTACATACGATTCTGCCAAGAGAACACGAGTTGCGTCCCTTAAATTACGTGACAATACAATACCGTGCAGATAAACTCCGACATGTTGAACTGTAATCAATCAAAAAAATTATTTGTTTAAATCGTGTTCACCATTAACTCTAGTGTTGTTGTTTCTCACTGAAAACTAACGTGTAAGCGTTTATTTGTGTTTCGTTTAAGCTAGAATGCGTGACATGTACAACGTACATGCACTTGGCAACAACTTCAAAGAAGTCGCACAGAAAAGAAAATTTGAATGGAGTAAAGTAGTAGTAGTGACTTAAGTGTTATAGTATTGAAACCAAACGTGTAAGCATCCATTTGTGTTTGGTTGAAGTTTTAGAGTGCGTGTCCAACATATATCCATTCTCTTGGCGACAGCTTTAATGAGTCGCGCAGGGTGGGAGGCAAAGGTAAAATTGAGAATTCTAAAACGAAGTGTAATAAAGTAGTAGTAAAGAGTAAATATTACGAGTAAGCACCCACAACATTCTATTCTAAATGATTGTCATTAAAATATATTGTCTTTGTCCTTGCTAATGTCTGTTTTCATGAAATAACAACGTCAAACCATTTCCTTGGTACGAGAATGTACGAGGCGACTTAGTCCATGGATCAGGTGGTCAGTGTCTCGGATGACCGCGTGTCATTGTACCCCGATTGCAGTCAATAGACTCTCTGTAGCTGAAATACTGCTGAATGCGGTTGACATACATAAAAGCCCTCAAATACTGCCAACAGTTAGTGAAACCCACAAGCACACGGGTATAAGGGGCTGACAAACCAAGGAGATTGTATGCAACAACGTGACTATAGGAGAAACGGCTAAATGGAAAAAACAAAACAACAATAAATATTGAATCATAATGATTTAATAAAGTCCAATCTTGAAAGTGTAAAGCCAAAAGTGTCCGAAAGAGCCAAAAGCACATAACATATTTCTATAGGTAATCCAAAATGGCCCAAGTATCTAAAAAGTCCAAAAACACTGAAGGTTTAGTATTTAAAAAAGTATTTATTCCGGGGTCCAAAAATAGCAAAATGGTCCTAAATGATCAAAATATCCAAAACATTAAAAAAGTCCGAAAGGTCCAAAATGTAGAGAACACTATATCATTTATTTTTTTAAGTATTCTTAAGGTCCAAGGTATTTATTAACAAGTTCTAAGAGGTAGCAAGATGTCACTCTAAGCGTCCATCTTGACACGGAACACTCTCCTCAAGAATCCAGACACACGTGACAGGAAGACTCGAACTAGGGACTGGGTCAGGGTGTCGTCATCATCCAGGTTGATATCGACGAAGTGAGGGGCATCACGGAGGACGGAGGCAGAGAGAAGGGCGGGGGCGGGGATAGAGGTGGAAGGGACGGGGAGTTCTGACAGGGGTTCAAGGATGGTCATGTACCTCCCAGTAGGACGCTGACAGGAGGGGGAGAGAAGGACATGTAGAGAGAGACAGAAGATAGGAGTACAGGAAGAAGAGGGTAGTTGTTGGAAATGGATCAATAAAGGGATAATTAGGATGTTATAAGAACGTTAGTGATAATGATACGTGGTTAATAATGCTCATGAATATAACTTTCCAAATCCACAGTATACGTTTTGGTATCACGTGTTAGTAATTCACTAATTGATTAGAATAACAGTAAATTACTGATTCCCTAAGACACCCACTTGGCGAGGAGGGGCCCAGATGTCAAAGTTCAAAGGGAACCTGATCACGAGGTCAAGAGCTGTCAGGAAAGAAAGAATGAGAGTGTTAAATGGGAATAAATGCAACAGGATCAACTTGGACAGTATATAAACTACTTTTAGACAAATTTAAATTGGTCCTGATGATCCATTCGATCACTGTCATCCAGTCAGTTCAAAAAAGGCAAGTATATAAGCGGTAGCAAGGGTTTCCGATAGGTACATTTTCTAGGACATTGACTGATTGCCATCCAAAACGTTGTAAGGGTGTGTCTGTAGTTTGGTGATGCAATGGAAGTACATTCAATCCAAATATGCTCAAATCATGAAAATATCCCAATGGTGTGTTTGTTTGTTGTTTCAATGCCGCACTCAGCAATATTCCAGCTATATGACGGCGGTTTGCAAATAAACGAGTCTGGACCAGACAATTCAGTGATTGACATCATGAGCATCGATTCACGCAATTGGGATACGGTGACATGCCACCCGATCCCGTTAAACGCCTCTTACGACAAGCATGGTTTGCTGAAGACCTTTCTTACCTGGATCTTCATGGGTTGTCCTTATGACATTTGTCGTTAGCAAAATTAGTGTTAGCAACAGAATCATTAAGATATACAGAGTTTTTTCCAGACGCATTAATATTGCGCCCTTTTCACACAGGAGAGAGAGAGAGAGAGAGAGTCATTACATCAACCTATATATTGTATATGAAGGAAAGGTTTTCTCAACGGTCAGTACCTGTATGCGGAAATATACTAAGTGTATGTAAACTACACTGTGTGTGGCGTATACTCATCGTTTATACTTAAAGCCAATCCGTCGGTACCCTGGTAGGAACGTTATACAAGTTTGTTAAGTATTGACGTACAATTGGCATGCATTTCATATGTTACATGAATAGTTTAATTAGTCTTAATGTTGTCAGTGTTCGGGTTGATAATGATTGCGAAATTGATTTGTTTTCCGGTATTAAGTGGTCGTAGGGTGTACATTCACAGAATAATACTTGATAGAACATATTTACACTATTAATGATTTTGTTCTAGATTATGATATTGATTGGTCATTGTCACAACGTTATGAAAGATTCATAAAAGCACAGGGTTATCTATAGGGATGAAAAGCCTTTGCAGGGATAGACACCACAGACTGGTCATATCCGACAATTCCGTAGTTGAGAATAGTGGTTTGATTAAAGCAACAAGATTTTGGAATAAAACAAACAACTAGTCCCTTTCCATTTTCACTAGTCTCGAACTAACGGAGTAGCGGTCGTGTCTATCCCCTCTTTGAAGTCACTTTCACATTAGCACCTTGAAAGCTTCAAAATATTCATGATTGATTCTAATATTAATCTTCAGTATATTTATTTAAAAACGACAAATTGTCTTATTTGAAGTTTCTTCTTTCGATACTTGACATTGAGTGTAAAAAATGGTCTCTTTTCAGAATAAGAATAAGGAAAGTATATAGATATAGGCCTATCGGACATATTTCAGACTCAGATGTGGACATGTTATCAATGGCCTACAAAAATGCAATCTTATATAAATAGTGAATGGTTGGTGGTAGAAATCTAGGCCTACTAGAATATCTTTTCAATAGATTTAGATCTCGGCTTACTTCAAATTAAATTAAGAAATTTAAGCAGAAAACAAGGAAATGGGCCAACAAGGCTAATTCAGAAACAAAGAAATACCTTGGGTGTATGCGCTCATGGTTTTCACAAGCGGAGATGAGCACAAGACAAGGCAAAAAGCAGCAGATAAGTTGTAATATGACAGCAGTATAACCTCAACAATGGCGATGCCAGTAGTGAAAGTGTCGTCAAGGCGACGTCATAAATCTCGCGAGACTGTCATGCATCACGTGACGTTAGCAGCTTGACTGGTTCTCTCCCTGCTCTACTCGGACGTCGTATGTCAAAACAGGATCCCAGTCATGTTTCAAGCGTAATGTTGAGTTGGCGCCTCGTTCAAATATAGATTCTAATAAGTGTTTGCTAGCAGTGGATGCATATGAAACGATTTTAACAGCGTGGTACTGTACAAGAAGTGCTTATCTGAAGGAGTGACCACCAATATCTAAAATGGTTTGATATCGCCAGAATTATGGGGCAATGGTCACAATGCATCCTTCCTCATCATAAACTCTTATATAGACCAAATAGTTTCAAAGCCTGACGCTTGTTCCCCACACAGGACCTTAACTGCTCCAAATCGAACATGTGATTAATGTGCGAATATAAAAATTGCACACAATATATACATGCGGCCTGTAAATACTCGACCCTGGGCCAGACAACACAGTGATTCACCGGACCATGTAACTTATAATAATAATAACAATGAAAAAACTCGCAAAAGAAATCGTAGACGAGGCCTCGTCTGCGAGTTTTTTTTGTTATTATTAGTTCCATGGTCCTTTGAGTGATTGCATGAACAACAATCCACACCAATCCACCCTGTCCGTCTGTCCATCACACACAATCTAGCCCAGAACACCTTTACATGGCGAGAAGCAGCAGCTGTAAAAAGATATGTATCTGATGGCATCTTGTAATTATGCACTGATTTTCTGGAGACAAACAGCATGTCCATGATTGTATCAACTCTTTCTTCTATTATACTACGAAACTCTATATATACAACACTGGTTTGTTTAGTCAAGGGGGATGGCCCAGTGGTGTAAGGGCCTTTGGATGAGAATCAGTCAGTGTGGGAGATGTGGGATGAAAGCGCAAAGGGATGCAGGTCTGACATATTTGCCACTTTGGCGAAACCCATGGGTATGGGGCTGACAAACCTAGAAATATTACCTGGATAACAGGGATTAAACCCATGATTAAAGGTTACTGGTATGTCTAAGGGGCATAACTTGGACAGCAATCTGCGTGGGTCACAGAGAGAATGGCCCAAGACAATTTGGAGAAAATGACCTTCAATCAAATAAGTTAGTTGATACAATTGTTACATAGAACCTTGTCTCCTGTTTGACAGTATTAATTGCAACTTTGTTTGTTTTTCAATTAGTAGTAGTAAGACTTGTCACTTTAAAAGCCAGTGAGGAGAGAGACAATGGCACATACTGGAGAAGTGAGGATAAGTGACGGTCCCCAAAATGGTCGCATGTATTAATTAAAAGGTGAGGTGAAATGGTGATTAACATCATGTTCAAGATTATTGTACTCATGTAGCAATATGCGTGTGTGGCTGCTTGTACTAGTCCGGACTTTTATGGTGCTAGCCCATTGAGAAACAATGCGGCAGTTTAACATGAATACCCCACTCAGACACCGTATACTGACTCCGAGCTGAACAGGTCTTGTTTTAGCCACTTATGCTGAACGCCAGGCAAGTTAACAACAAGTACCATCTTTTAACATCTTTTGGTATTACATGGCCGGGGATCGGGCCCCGATCTTACGCTCTCCGGGCAGACACTCTACCACTAGACCAGGGAAGCGGTCCTTGACTAAACAACCAGATATATCCATATCATTCAGAATGTTCAGTAACAGTGACGGATATCATTGCATTGTTTGTAACATACACCATGTTCAGGTGATTAAATTACACACTCACTTCATTAATTATTTTGAAACATTTTATTATGGAAAACAACAATTTACAAATAAATAATGATTAATTATTTACATCACTCAACATAGCTTCATACATCTCAGAAATAACAATGATTCATGGATTCTACAGAGATTGTTGGGAATAACAATATTCTTAATAGTTCTACTATGTTAGAACATACATAAACACATATTTTGATTAACTCTTGTAAGTTCAGTCACTGTTGGGCAGAGGAGTTAGAAATGACAACTAGCAATAGTCATTGATAGTTGATTGATTCACAAAACGAGATTTATATTTATGATGAAACCTGAATAAATGATAAATAATCTCAGTTATTTATGACAGTCGGTCTCGTAAACCACCTTAAAAAAAACATGTAAAGCCTAAATACATATAAATTCAACCCTAAACATTGCTTAGTAGTTCTGGCAGTGTTTACAGCTTTTTCAGTCTAGATTTATCCATAAGTCTAACAGACTGGTTGCAATACAAGGACTTATACTGGAAATAGTGATTACATCACAAAGCACGACTATCTGTGAATTGGGGTTTCCACGGCTTCCAACAGTAAGAGTGTGTTTCGCATAGACCGTGGGCCAGACAATCCAGCGACAGCATGAACAATCCACATCGTCTGTCTGTCCATCACACGCAATGTAATTATACAAACCACCTGATCCTCATTATTCGGGCCCTACAAGCAGGGGTACTTGGACCCATTACCTAGAATACCAATGGGGGTCTATGGAACAGCTGTACAAAGAGTGAGTGAGTGTGTGAGTGAATGTTGTCAGCAGTATTCCAGCCATTTCACGACGGCGTGTATACAAATCGAGCATGTCGAGTGGTTGATAGCATGAGTGACGCTTTGTAACTATGTATGATGCACCCGATCCTTGTTAATTCTTCCAAGCAGGAGGTGCTGGTGGCGTCGTCACACCCGGAATGAACACAGGGATATACAACAGACTCTCATCAACTACATTCTCAGGAAATTTGAATTAAAATAGAAGTAGCATCTGTGTTTGTAGATATGAACGAATGGTTTGTTGTTTTCCCGCCGCACTCAGCAATATTCCAGCTATATAACGGCGGTCTGTAAATACTCGAGTCTGGACCAGACAATCCAGTGATTGATATCACGAGCATCGATCCAAGCAAATGGGATCGATGATTGCTTCAACCAAGTCAGCGAGCCTGACCACCCGATCCCGTTAGTCACCTCTTCTGACAAGCATAGTCGCCTTTTACGGCAACCATGGGTTGCTGAAGACCTATTCTACCCCGATCTTCACAGCACCAGTGTATGTAGATAAGAACGATAAAGGAAACACAAAGTCATACGTTTTTCCAGCTATTTACCCACATATCGACCAAACAGGCTTCCAATATAATTATATATACGTTGTAGTGTTTTGTCCCTGCTACTTTTCTGGAGCAAAATCAATGACAATTTGGCCAGCCTGGTTGTTTCTTTGTCGGAGAAGAAATATTTGTAAACAACGTTTGCGCGTCTTCCATTCACACCATGCCGAATCTAGGTCCCTTCTGCCTTTGGAGATGCCTTTGTTTTCCGGCCTCATTCCCAGGGGAAGGGATTAGTGGAGTAGGCTAGTGGTAACAGGGTCACGCCAAAGACCCGGGTTCTATTCCTGTCATGAGAACAATGTGTGGAGCCCATTTTTGGTGCCCCCCGCCGTGATATTGCTAAAGTCGGCGCAAAACCCATACTCACACCCAAGGGAGGTGTTTCCCTTACTATGAGACGCATGCAGTTGCGTCCCTTTATTTACATACGATTCTGCCAAGAGAACACGAGTTGCGTCCCTTAAATTACGTGACAATACAATACCGTGCAGATAAACTCCGACATGTTGAACTGTAATCAATCAAAAAAATTATTTGTTTAAATCGTGTTCACCATTAACTCTAGTGTTGTTGTTTCTCACTGAAAACTAACGTGTAAGCGATTATTTGTGTTTCGTTTAAGCTAGAATGCGTGACATGTACAACGTACATGCACTTGGCAACAACTTCAAAGAAGTCGCACAGAAAAGAAAATTTGAATGGAGTAAAGTAGTAGTAGTGACTTAAATGTTATAGTATTGAAACCAAACGTGTAAGCATCCATTTGTGTTTGGTTGAAGTTTTAGAGTGCGTGTCCAACATATATCCATTCTCTTGGCGACAGCTTTAATGAGTCGCGCAGGGTGGGAGGCAAAGGTAAAATTGAGAATTCTAAAACGAAGTGTAATAAAGTAGTAGTAAAGAGTAAATATTACGAGTAAGCACCCACAACATTCTATTCTAAATGATTGTCATTAAAATATATTGTCTTTGTCCTTGCTAATGTCTGTTTTCATGAAATAACAACGTCAAACCATTTCCTTGGTACGAGAATGTACGAGGCGACTTAGTCCATGGATCAGGTGGTCAGTGTCTCGGATGACCGCGTGTCATTGTACCCCGATTGCAGTCAATAGACTCTCTGTAGCTGAAATACTGCTGAATGCGGTTGACATACATAAAAGCCCTCAAATACTGCCAACAGTTAGTGAAACCCACAAGCACACGGGTATAAGGGGCTGACAAACCAAGGAGATTGTATGCAACAACGTCACTATAGGAGAAACGGCTAAATGGTAAAAACAAAACAACAATAAATATTGAATCATAATGATTTAATAAAGTCCAATCTTGAAAGTGTAAAGCCAAAAGTGTCCGAAAGAGCCAAAAGCACATAACATATTTCTATAGGTAATCCAAAATGGCCCAAGTATCTAAAAAGTCCAAAAACACTGAAGGTTTAGTATTTAAAAAAGTATTTATTCCGGGGTCCAAAAATAGCAAAATGGTCCTAAATGATCAAAATATCCAAAACATGAAAAAAGTCCGAAAGGTCCAAAATGTAGAGAACACTATATCATTTATTTTTTTAAGTATTCTTAAGGTCCAAGGTATTTATTAACACAAGTTCTAAGAGGTAGCAAGATGTCACTCTAAGCGTCCATCTTGACACGGAACACTCTCCTCAAGAATCCAGACACACGTGACAGGAAGACTCGAACTAGGGACTGGGTCGGGGTGTCGTCATCATCCAGGTTGATATCGACGAAGTGAGGGGCATCACGGAGGACGGAGGCAGAGAGAGGGGCGGGGGCGGGGATAGAGGTGGAAGGGACGGAGAGTTCTGACAGGGGTTCAAGGATGGTCATGTACCTCCCAGTAGGACGCTGACAGGAGGGGGAGAGAAGGACATGTAGAGAGAGACAGAAGATAGGAGTACAGGAAGAAGAGGGTAGTTGTTGGAAATGGATCAATAAAGGGATGATAAGGATGTTATAAGAACGTTAGTGATAATGATACGTGGTTAATAATGCTCATGAATATAACTTTCCAAATCCACAGTATACGTTTTGGTATCACGTGTTAGTAATTCACTAATTGATTAGAATAACAGTAAATTACTGATTCCCTAAGACACCCACTTGGCGAGGAGGGGCCCAGATGTCAAAGTTCAAAGGGAACCTGATCACGAGGTCAAGAGCTGTCAGGAAAGAAAGAATGAGAGTGTTAAATGGGAATAAATGCAACAGGATCAACTTGGACAGTATATAAACTACTTTTAGACAAATTTAAATTGGTCCTGATGATCCATTCGATCACTGTCATCCAGTCAGTTCAAAAAAGGCAAGTATATAAGCGGTAGCAAGGGTTTCCGATAGGTACATTTTCTAGGACATTGACTGATTGCCATCCAAAACGTTGTAAGGGTGTGTCTGTAGTTTGGTGATGCTATGGAAGTACATTCAATCCAAATATGCTCAAATCATGAAAATATCCCAATGGTGTGTTTGTTTGTTGTTTCAATGCCGCACTCAGCAATATTCCAGCTATATGACGGCAGTTTGCAAATAAACGAGTCTGGACCAGACAATTCAGTGATTGACATCATGAGCATCGATTCACGCAATTGGGATACGATGACATGCCACCCGATCCCGTTAAACGCCTCTTACGACAAGCATGGTTTGCTGAAGACCTTTCTTACCTGAATCTTCATGGGTTGTCCTTATGACATTTGTCGTTAGCAAAATAAGTGTTAGCAACAGAATCATTAAGATATACAGAGTTTTTTCCAGACGCATTAATATTGCGCCCTTTTCACACAGGAGAGAGAGAGAGAGAGAGAGAGAGAGAGAGTCATTACATCAACCTATATATTGTATATGAAGGAAAGGTTTTCTCAACGGTCAGTACCTGTATGCGGAAATATAATTAGTGTATGTAAACTACACTGTGTGTGGCGTATACTCATCGTTTATACTTTAAGCCAATTCGTCGGTACCCTGGTAGGAACGTTATACAAGTTTGTTAAGTATTGACGTACAATTGGCATGCATTTCATGTTACATGAATAGTTTAATTAGTCTAAATGTTCAGTGTTCGGATTGATAATGATTGCGAAATTGATTTGTTTTCCGGTATTAAGTGGTCGTAGGGTGTACATTCACAGAATAATACTTGATAGAACATATTTACACTATTAATGATTTTGTTCTAGATTATGATATTGATTGGTCATTGTCACAACGTTATGAAAGATTCATAAAAGCACAGGGTTATCTATAGGGATGAAAAGCCTTTGCAGGGATAGACACCACAGACTGGTCATATCCAACGATTCCGTAGTTGAGAATAGTGGTTTGATTAAAGCAACAAGATTTTGGAATAAAACAAACAACTAGTCCCTTTCCATTTTCACTAGTCTCGAACTAACGGAGTAGCGGTCGTGTCTATCCCCTCTTTGAAGTCACTTTCACATTAGCACCTTGAAAGCTTCAAAATATTCATGATTGATTCTAATATTAATCTTCAGTATATTTATTTAAAAAAGACAAATTGTCTTATTTGAAGTTTCTTCTTTCGATACTTGACATTGAGTGTAAAAAATGGTCTCTTTTCAGAATAAGAATAAGGAAAGTATATAGATATAGGCCTATCGGACATATTTCAGACTCAGATGTGGACATGTTATCAATGGCCTACAAAAATGCAATCTTATATAAATAGTGAATGGTTGGTGGTAGAAATCTAGGCCTACTAGAATATCTTTTCAATAGATTTAGATCTCGGCTTACTTCAAATTAAATTAAGAAATTTAAGCAGAAAACAAGGAAATGGGCCAACAAGGCTAATTCAGAAACAAAGAAATACCTTGGGTGTATGCGCTCATGGTTTTCACAAGCGGAGATGAGCACAAGACAAGGCAAAAAGCAGCAGATAAGTTGTAATATGACAGCAGTATAACCTCAACAATGGCGATGCCAGTAGTGAAAGTGTCGTCAAGGCGACGTCATAAATCTCGCGAGACTGTCATGCATCACGTGACGTTAGCAGCTTGACTGGTTCTCTCCCTGCTCTACTCGGACGTCGTATGTCAAAACAGGATCCCAGTCATGTTTCAAGCGTAATGTTGAGTTGGCGCCTCGTTCAAATATAGATTCTAATAAGTGTTTGCTAGCAGTGGATGCATATGAAACGATTTTAACAGCGTGGTACTGTACAAGAAGTGCTTATCTGAAGGAGTGACCACCAATATCTAAAATGGTTTGATATCGCCAGAATTATGGGGCAATGGTCACAATGCATCCTTCCTCATCATAAACTCTTATATAGACCAAATAGTTTCAAAGCCTGACGCTTGTTCCCCACACAGGACCTTAACTGCTCCAAATCGAACATGTGATTAATGTGCGAATATAAAAATTGCACACAATATATACATGCGGCCTGTAAATACTCGACCCTGGGCCAGACAACACAGTGATTCACCGGACCATGTAACTTATAATAATAATAACAATGAAAAAACTCGCAAAAGAAATCGTAGACGAGGCCTCGTCTGCGAGTTTTTTTTGTTATTATTAGTTCCATGGTCCTTTGAGTGATTGCATGAACAACAATCCACACCAATCCACCCTGTCCGTCTGTCCATCACACACAATCTAGCCCAGAACACCTTTACATGGCGAGAAGCAGCAGCTGTAAAAAGATATGTATCTGATGGCATCTTGTAATTATGCACTGATTTTCTGGAGACAAACAGCATGTCCATGATTGTATCAACTCTTTCTTCTATTATACTACGAAACTCTATATATACAACACTGGTTTGTTTAGTCAAGGGGGATGGCCCAGTGGTGTAAGGGCCTTTGGATGAGAATCAGTCAGTGTGGGAGATGTGGGATGAAAGCGCAAAGGGATGCAGGTCTGACATATTTGCCACTTTGGCGAAACCCATGGGTATGGGGCTGACAAACCTAGAAATATTACCTGGATAACAGGGATTAAACCCATGATTAAAGGTTACTGGTATGTCTAAGGGGCATAACTTGGACAGCAATCTGCGTGGGTCACAGAGAGAATGGCCCAAGACAATTTGGAGAAAATGACCTTCAATCAAATAAGTTAGTTGATACAATTGTTACATAGAACCTTGTCTCCTGTTTGACAGTATTAATTGCAACTTTGTTTGTTTTTCAATTAGTAGTAGTAAGACTTGTCACTTTAAAAGCCAGTGAGGAGAGAGACAATGGCACATACTGGAGAAGTGAGGATAAGTGACGGTCCCCAAAATGGTCGCATGTATTAATTAAAAGGTGAGGTGAAATGGTGATTAACATCATGTTCAAGATTATTGTACTCATGTAGCAATATGCGTGTGTGGCTGCTTGTACTAGTCCGGACTTTTATGGTGCTAGCCCATTGAGAAACAATGCGGCAGTTTAACATGAATACCCCACTCAGACACCGTATACTGACTCCGAGCTGAACAGGTCTTGTTTTAGCCACTTATGCTGAACGCCAGGCAAGTTAACAACAAGTACCATCTTTTAACATCTTTTGGTATTACATTGCCGGGGATCGGGCCCCGATCTTACGCTCTCCGGGCAGACACTCTACCACTAGACCAGGGAAGCGGTCCTTGACTAAACAACCAGATATATCCATATCATTCAGAATGTTCAGTAACAGTGACGGATATCATTGCATTGTTTGTAACATACACCATGTTCAGGTGATTAAATTACACACTCACTTCATTAATTATTTTGAAACATTTTATTATGGAAAACAACAATTTACAAATAAATAATGATTAATTATTTACATCACTCAACATAGCTTCATACATCTCAGAAATAACAATGATTCATGGATTCTACAGAGATTGTTGGGAATAACAATATTCTTAATAGTTCTACTATGTTAGAACATACATAAACACATATTTTGATTAACTCTTGTAAGTTCAGTCACTGTTGGGCAGAGGAGTTAGAAATGACAACTAGCAATAGTCATTGATAGTTGATTGATTCACAAAACGAGATTTATATTTATGATGAAACCTGAATAAATGATAAATAATCTCAGTTATTTATGACAGTCGGTCTCGTAAACCACCTTAAAAAAAACATGTAAAGCCTAAATACATATAAATTCAACCCTAAACATTGCTTAGTAGTTCTGGCAGTGTTTACAGCTTTTTCAGTCTAGATTTATCCATAAGTCTAACAGACTGGTTGCAATACAAGGACTTATACTGGAAATAGTGATTACATCACAAAGCACGACTATCTGTGAATTGGGGTTTCCACGGCTTCCAACAGTAAGAGTGTGTTTCGCATAGACCGTGGGCCAGACAATCCAGCGACAGCATGAACAATCCACATCGTCTGTCTGTCCATCACACGCAATGTAATTATACAAACCACCTGATCCTCATTATTCGGGCCCTACAAGCAGGGGTACTTGGACCCATTACCTAGAATACCAATGGGGGTCTATGGAACAGCTGTACAAAGAGTGAGTGAGTGTGTGAGTGAATGTTGTCAGCAGTATTCCAGCCATTTCACGACGGCGTGTATACAAATCGAGCATGTCGAGTGGTTGATAGCATGAGTGACGCTTTGTAACTATGTATGATGCACCCGATCCTTGTTAATTCTTCCAAGCAGGAGGTGCTGGTGGCGTCGTCACACCCGGAATGAACACAGGGATATACAACAGACTCTCATCAACTACATTCTCAGGAAATTTGAATTAAAATAGAAGTAGCATCTGTGTTTGTAGATATGAACGAATGGTTTGTTGTTTTCCCGCCGCACTCAGCAATATTCCAGCTATATAACGGCGGTCTGTAAATACTCGAGTCTGGACCAGACAATCCAGTGATTGATATCACGAGCATCGATCCAAGCAAATGGGATCGATGATTGCTTCAACCAAGTCAGCGAGCCTGACCACCCGATCCCGTTAGTCACCTCTTCTGACAAGCATAGTCGCCTTTTACGGCAACCATGGGTTGCTGAAGACCTATTCTACCCCGATCTTCACAGCACCAGTGTATGTAGATAAGAACGATAAAGGAAACACAAAGTCATACGTTTTTCCAGCTATTTACCCACATATCGACCAAACAGGCTTCCAATATAATTATATATACGTTGTAGTGTTTTGTCCCTGCTACTTTTCTGGAGCAAAATCAATGACAATTTGGCCAGCCTGGTTGTTTCTTTGTCGGAGAAGAAATATTTGTAAACAACGTTTGCGCGTCTTCCATTCACACCATGCCGAATCTAGGTCCCTTCTGCCTTTGGAGATGCCTTTGTTTTCCGGCCTCATTCCCAGGGGAAGGGATTAGTGGAGTAGGCTAGTGGTAACAGGGTCACGCCAAAGACCCGGGTTCTATTCCTGTCATGAGAACAATGTGTGGAGCCCATTTTTGGTGCCCCCCGCCGTGATATTGCTAAAGTCGGCGCAAAACCCATACTCACACCCAAGGGAGGTGTTTCCCTTACTATGAGACGCATGCAGTTGCGTCCCTTTATTTACATACGATTCTGCCAAGAGAACACGAGTTGCGTCCCTTAAATTACGTGACAATACAATACCGTGCAGATAAACTCCGACATGTTGAACTGTAATCAATCAAAAAAATTATTTGTTTAAATCGTGTTCACCATTAACTCTAGTGTTGTTGTTTCTCACTGAAAACTAACGTGTAAGCGATTATTTGTGTTTCGTTTAAGCTAGAATGCGTGACATGTACAACGTACATGCACTTGGCAACAACTTCAAAGAAGTCGCACAGAAAAGAAAATTTGAATGGAGTAAAGTAGTAGTAGTGACTTAAATGTTATAGTATTGAAACCAAACGTGTAAGCATCCATTTGTGTTTGGTTGAAGTTTTAGAGTGCGTGTCCAACATATATCCATTCTCTTGGCGACAGCTTTAATGAGTCGCGCAGGGTGGGAGGCAAAGGTAAAATTGAGAATTCTAAAACGAAGTGTAATAAAGTAGTAGTAAAGAGTAAATATTACGAGTAAGCACCCACAACATTCTATTCTAAATGATTGTCATTAAAATATATTGTCTTTGTCCTTGCTAATGTCTGTTTTCATGAAATAACAACGTCAAACCATTTCCTTGGTACGAGAATGTACGAGGCGACTTAGTCCATGGATCAGGTGGTCAGTGTCTCGGATGACCGCGTGTCATTGTACCCCGATTGCAGTCAATAGACTCTCTGTAGCTGAAATACTGCTGAATGCGGTTGACATACATAAAAGCCCTCAAATACTGCCAACAGTTAGTGAAACCCACAAGCACACGGGTATAAGGGGCTGACAAACCAAGGAGATTGTATGCAACAACGTCACTATAGGAGAAACGGCTAAATGGTAAAAACAAAACAACAATAAATATTGAATCATAATGATTTAATAAAGTCCAATCTTGAAAGTGTAAAGCCAAAAGTGTCCGAAAGAGCCAAAAGCACATAACATATTTCTATAGGTAATCCAAAATGGCCCAAGTATCTAAAAAGTCCAAAAACACTGAAGGTTTAGTATTTAAAAAAGTATTTATTCCGGGGTCCAAAAATAGCAAAATGGTCCTAAATGATCAAAATATCCAAAACATGAAAAAAGTCCGAAAGGTCCAAAATGTAGAGAACACTATATCATTTATTTTTTTAAGTATTCTTAAGGTCCAAGGTATTTATTAACACAAGTTCTAAGAGGTAGCAAGATGTCACTCTAAGCGTCCATCTTGACACGGAACACTCTCCTCAAGAATCCAGACACACGTGACAGGAAGACTCGAACTAGGGACTGGGTCGGGGTGTCGTCATCATCCAGGTTGATATCGACGAAGTGAGGGGCATCACGGAGGACGGAGGCAGAGAGAGGGGCGGGGGCGGGGATAGAGGTGGAAGGGACGGAGAGTTCTGACAGGGGTTCAAGGATGGTCATGTACCTCCCAGTAGGACGCTGACAGGAGGGGGAGAGAAGGACATGTAGAGAGAGACAGAAGATAGGAGTACAGGAAGAAGAGGGTAGTTGTTGGAAATGGATCAATAAAGGGATGATAAGGATGTTATAAGAACGTTAGTGATAATGATACGTGGTTAATAATGCTCATGAATATAACTTTCCAAATCCACAGTATACGTTTTGGTATCACGTGTTAGTAATTCACTAATTGATTAGAATAACAGTAAATTACTGATTCCCTAAGACACCCACTTGGCGAGGAGGGGCCCAGATGTCAAAGTTCAAAGGGAACCTGATCACGAGGTCAAGAGCTGTCAGGAAAGAAAGAATGAGAGTGTTAAATGGGAATAAATGCAACAGGATCAACTTGGACAGTATATAAACTACTTTTAGACAAATTTAAATTGGTCCTGATGATCCATTCGATCACTGTCATCCAGTCAGTTCAAAAAAGGCAAGTATATAAGCGGTAGCAAGGGTTTCCGATAGGTACATTTTCTAGGACATTGACTGATTGCCATCCAAAACGTTGTAAGGGTGTGTCTGTAGTTTGGTGATGCTATGGAAGTACATTCAATCCAAATATGCTCAAATCATGAAAATATCCCAATGGTGTGTTTGTTTGTTGTTTCAATGCCGCACTCAGCAATATTCAAGCTATATGACGGCAGTTTGCAAATAAACGAGTCTGGACCAGACAATTCAGTGATTGACATCATGAGCATCGATTCACGCAATTGGGATACGATGACATGCCACCCGATCCCGTTAAACGCCTCTTACGACAAGCATGGTTTGCTGAAGACCTTTCTTACCTGAATCTTCATGGGTTGTCCTTATGACATTTGTCGTTAGCAAAATAAGTGTTAGCAACAGAATCATTAAGATATACAGAGTTTTTTCCAGACGCATTAATATTGCGCCCTTTTCACACAGGAGAGAGAGAGAGAGAGAGAGAGAGAGAGAGTCATTACATCAACCTATATATTGTATATGAAGGAAAGGTTTTCTCAACGGTCAGTACCTGTATGCGGAAATATAATTAGTGTATGTAAACTACACTGTGTGTGGCGTATACTCATCGTTTATACTTTAAGCCAATTCGTCGGTACCCTGGTAGGAACGTTATACAAGTTTGTTAAGTATTGACGTACAATTGGCATGCATTTCATGTTACATGAATAGTTTAATTAGTCTAAATGTTCAGTGTTCGGATTGATAATGATTGCGAAATTGATTTGTTTTCCGGTATTAAGTGGTCGTAGGGTGTACATTCACAGAATAATACTTGATAGAACATATTTACACTATTAATGATTTTGTTCTAGATTATGATATTGATTGGTCATTGTCACAACGTTATGAAAGATTCATAAAAGCACAGGGTTATCTATAGGGATGAAAAGCCTTTGCAGGGATAGACACCACAGACTGGTCATATCCAACGATTCCGTAGTTGAGAATAGTGGTTTGATTAAAGCAACAAGATTTTGGAATAAAACAAACAACTAGTCCCTTTCCATTTTCACTAGTCTCGAACTAACGGAGTAGCGGTCGTGTCTATCCCCTCTTTGAAGTCACTTTCACATTAGCACCTTGAAAGCTTCAAAATATTCATGATTGATTCTAATATTAATCTTCAGTATATTTATTTAAAAAAGACAAATTGTCTTATTTGAAGTTTCTTCTTTCGATACTTGACATTGAGTGTAAAAAATGGTCTCTTTTCAGAATAAGAATAAGGAAAGTATATAGATATAGGCCTATCGGACATATTTCAGACTCAGATGTGGACATGTTATCAATGGCCTACAAAAATGCAATCTTATATAAATAGTGAATGGTTGGTGGTAGAAATCTAGGCCTACTAGAATATCTTTTCAATAGATTTAGATCTCGGCTTACTTCAAATTAAATTAAGAAATTTAAGCAGAAAACAAGGAAATGGGCCAACAAGGCTAATTCAGAAACAAAGAAATACCTTGGGTGTATGCGCTCATGGTTTTCACAAGCGGAGATGAGCACAAGACAAGGCAAAAAGCAGCAGATAAGTTGTAATATGACAGCAGTATAACCTCAACAATGGCGATGCCAGTAGTGAAAGTGTCGTCAAGGCGACGTCATAAATCTCGCGAGACTGTCATGCATCACGTGACGTTAGCAGCTTGACTGGTTCTCTCCCTGCTCTACTCGGACGTCGTATGTCAAATCAGGATCCCAGTCATGTTTCAAGCGTAATGTTGAGTTGGTGCCTCGTTCAAATATAGATTCTAATAAGTGTTTGCTCGCAGTGGATGCATATGAAACGATTTTAACAGCGTGGTACTGTACAAGAAGTGCTTATCTGAAGGAGTGACCACGAATATCTAAAATGGTTTGTTATCGCCAGAATTATGGGGCAATGGTCACAATGCATCCTTCCTCATCATAAACTCTTATATAGACCAAATAGTTTCAAAGCCTGACCTTGTTCCCCACACAGGACCTTAACTGCTCCAAATCGAACATGTGATTAATGTGCGAATATAAAAATTGCACACAATATATACATGCGGCCTGTAAATACTCGACCCTGGGCCAGACAACACAGTGATTCACCGGACCATGTAACTTATAATAATAATAACAATGAAAAAACTCGCAAAAGAAATCGTAGACGAGGCCTCGTCTGCGAGTTTTTTTTGTTATTATTAGTTCCATGGTCCTTTGAGTGATTGCATGAACAACAATCCACACCAATCCACCCTGTCCGTCTGTCCATCACACACAATCTAGCCCAGAACACCTTTACATGGCGAGAAGCAGCAGCTGTAAAAAGATATGTATCTGATGGCATCTTGTAATTATGCACTGATTTTCTGGAGACAAACAGCATGTCCATGATTGTATCAACTCTTTCTTCTATTATACTACGAAACTCTATATATACAACACTGGTTTGTTTAGTCAAGGGGGATGGCCCAGTGGTGTAAGGGCCTTTGGATGAGAATCAGTCAGTGTGGGAGATGTGGGATGAAAGCGCAAAGGGATGCAGGTCTGACATATTTGCCACTTTGGCGAAACCCATGGGTATGGGGCTGACAAACCTAGAAATATTACCTGGATAACAGGGATTAAACCCATGATTAAAGGTTACTGGTATGTCTAAGGGGCATAACTTGGACAGCAATCTGCGTGGGTCATAGAGAGAATGGCCCAAGACAATTTGGAGAAAATGACCTTCAATCAAATAAGTTAGTTGATACAATTGTTACATAGAACCTTGTCTCCTGTTTGAAATTATTAATTGCAACTTTGTTTGTTTTTCAATTAGTAATAGTAAGAATTGTCACTTTAAAAGCCAGTGAGGAGAGAGACAATGGCACATACTGGAGAAGTGAGGACAAGTGATTGTCCCCAAAATGGTCGCATGTATTAATTAAAAGGTGAGGTGAAATTGTGTTTAACATCACATTCAAGATAATTGTACTCATGTAGCAATATGCGTGTGTGGCGACTTGTACTAGTCCAGAATAATGCCAATTTTATAGTGCTAGCCCATTGAGAAACCATACAGCAGCTTAACATGAATAGCCCACATAGACACCGTATACTGACTTCGAGCTGAACAGGCCTTGTTTTAGCCCCTTATGCTGAATGCCAGGCAGGTTAACAACAAGTACCATCTTTTTACATCATTGCATTGTTTGTACCATACACCATGTTCAGTTGATTAAATTACACACTCACTTCATTGATTATTTTGAAACATTTTATTATGGAAAACAACAATTTACAAATAAATAATGATTAATTATTTACATCACTCAACATAGCTTCATACCTCACAGAAATAACAATGATTAAAGGATTCTGCAGAGATTGATGGGAATAACAATGATCTAAATAGTTCTACTATATTAGAACATACATATACACATATTTTGATTAACTCTTGTAAGTTCAGTCACTGATGGACAGAGAAGTTAGAAATGACAACTGGCAATAGTCACTGATAGAGTTTAACACAAACAAAGGTATATTTTAATGATGAAACCTTAATAAATGATTTCAGGTTATTCATGACAGTCAGTCTCCTAAGCCAACAAAAAAACATGTAAAGCCTAAATACACATAAATTCAACCCTAAACATTGCTTAGTAGTTCTGGCAGTGTTTACAGCTTGTTCAGTCTAGATTTATCCATAAGTCTAACAGACTGGTTGCAATACAAGGACTTATACTGGAAATAGTGATTACATCACAAAGCACGACTACCTGTGATTTCATGACTCATCAGCATATGAGAGGAAAGCCCAGAGTCACACAGATTGCAGCATGAGGATTTGGTGGTCAGAATCTGTGACTTGGTTGATAGCGTGCAAAACATGCCATGATTGTTGCTCATAATACCAATCCTGGATTGTCTTGAACATTTACAGAATGCCACCATATAACTGGAATTTTTGCTGAGTGCTGCATTAAATAATAACACACAAACATTGGTGAAACCCACAAGCATGGTACAGGGTGGACAACCCAAGGATCATAATCAGGGTGGATCAGGGATTTAAACCCATGATCTTCTGCAGAGCAATTTGCCCTAGCTTACACCACATGGCCACCAAAAGAGGGCATTCGACTGAGATGTCATGACGCCTGATGATTCCAAATTAGGTCCAACTCAAGACATCTGAAAGCCCAAAGTGATGCACATCTTAAGCCATTTACAATTTAGGGAGCCCCACGAGCATGGGTATGGTGCTGACAAACCTAGAAACATAATGGGAGTGAATCAGGATTCGAACCCATAATCATAGCTTTGTGACTGTGAATTGCGGTGCCTTAGATAACTGGACCACCCGCGCCTCCTCATTGAGTTCTGAAAGGGTCCAGTATTAACAATGACAATCTTTCCTAGATCTATCATACAACTATTTCATACACACACACCAATGACTGTTTAAGATGAACATTAAGTGACATCCTTTTGCTTGTATGAAGACAATGAAAACACTTCACATTTCAAAACAACTGATTATGAAATAATAGCTTGTACCTTGCATAGAACTTTGTCACAGCATAATTAATTCAAAAGGAAAAGTCCACAAATTCTTACTTGAAAAACAATTTCACAAACACAAAACATTTAAATACTATCACAAAGTAAATTATTTAAATATTTTAAATATGTAATAATGAAGCATGGTTCACTCAAAACTTTGCAGCATATAATGGCCTACTCACAAGTAATCCAAAAGTCGTCATCACCTCACATAGGTCAGTTAAAACTGATGACCCTCACACATCGGTCAGACAAACATACACTTCCCTGGTACAGTAAAATGCACCCTAATGGACTCGTCATTTGTTATAGGAGGAGGGGCCAGTGAAAATGGTCTCAGGATTTTTTCCATTTTTTGTTTTGATAATTGAATAAAAGTTATATCAACTAATGTTCAAATAGAACTCTGTCATTCATGATACTGTCCTGAACAATGTGGTTTCACTGTATAAAAAAACACAGGTAGGACAACTGTTATTGTGCTTTGTCTGTGCTTTATTGTTACTTTCCTGCATAATCAACATAAGATCTTTTACTCCAGTATTGTTACTTTCCTTAAAGATCTTTTACTCTGTTATAATACCTGTCTGAATGAAGATCTGACGACTGTCAGGTGAACTTTTTTATCAGCCACTTAAACTTGAGGCATCAGAATTCTTGGTATGATTTCAGATTTCAGATTTCTGTATCTCATGAATGAACTTTAATGTCTAAAATATATAAACTGTGATGTTAAACTGATGATATTTTATTCACCCTGCCTTAATGACAGCCATGGCATCTACCCCCAAATAAGTTGACCATTTGTGTTCTATGTGGGTTGTCGTTTGTACAAGTGGAAATGTCCAACACCTGATTGGTGAACCCACGCATCCTTCCTTTAACTTGGGCAGTCAGAGTTTTCCCTGAGGACATCTCTATGTCAGGACAGGTAAACCTTGAGCAAACACTGACTGTCCAAACTCAGAAATTTGGATAATGGCAGAAGACAAATGCCACCAAGCATTAATATACTCTTGATAGTACACCCTATTGAGTGCAGATGGCCCCAAGAAATAACTGGATGTGTAAAATATTAGCAACAATATATTAGCATGGCTTATTATTGCATTCGGAACTCAATTATATTCATTTTCAATTATACAGAATCAGTCTGCTTGTCTGGATGTTTCACTCACTGGTACCGAGATGCTGATCATCATGCAGGCTAAATAAAACTTTTGCTAAAAAAGAAATTTCCCAATTTAAGGTGGTAAATTAATGAAATCTAATCATTTAGGAAAGCCAACATCTGATTGGTTCAAGATTCCATGCATCCTTCATTTAGAATCGGCGGTCAAACATGATGTTCACTGATTCCACATTCTGTAGGGAGGTCAGACCTTCACACAAAGTGGTATCATGTCAGCACCACGGTCTTCGGGATAGATTAACAAGATTGAACAAAACACAGACAGCACTACCTTGACTAAAGACGGAGATTGTTGCCAGGTTTCACCCCATGGCTTATTTCTGTGTGGAGACACGATGATGATACACAAAGGAAACATTTACCTAAGTCTGAGTCAGTAGCATAACGACTCTTTGGCCCCGTCAATACTGTTTGTGCAAACCTAAAAACATATTCTGAAACACAAACATCATGGAGAAAGTGATGTCTAATAATTTAAAAAATCTAAAAATATCTGTACACACATCATAAACATGAAAAAGCCATTTAAGTATAACTGCAAATACAATTATGTCTGTGCTGTCAGAATTATAACTTCATCCAAATGTCTTTTCATTCCCTCAGTCATAAGTAAACAGTAGATCCGTGAAGATCCAAGTTGAGAATAGTTCTTTAGCAACCTATGCTTGCAGTAAGAGGCGACTAATGGGATCAGCTGGTCAGGCTCGCAGACTTGGTTGATGCATGTCATCGTAACCCAATTGCGTGGATCGATGATCATGATGTCAATCACAGGATTGTCCCGTCCACATTCGGTTATTTACAGACCACCATCATATACCGGTAGCTGGAATATTGCTGAGTGCGGCGTTAAACAACAAAGTAAACACTTAAATTGCTAAACTAGAAACTCAAAACAGTTTTGAACAGTTTAAGAGCCATTGTCAAATTACTATAACACCTATCTTTCACTCAAATGAAAAGAATTTACATGTATTTGTAACATAAACAGCTTCGTCACATGTTCAAAGTACACAATATTGGTTTCATTAACCACAGCAGCTCATAAATAATATGTCCGATCTCATAAGATCCATTGTCAATACTTCACACGCTTGTACACACCTTTGAAAACATGTTGGCTGGGTGGTGTAAGCATGTCACCTAAATGAGGCCATTTATAATCTATGGATGTCAAATAATCCCTACGCCATACATGGACATTCATGATGCCTACCACTGAGGCAATGTGTGGAGTAGAGGCTGCATGGCTGTGGCACTTGTTGCACACGTTTCCATGGGAGGAAGTTGAGTGTTCATTTGTCTGAGGACTACCTGGCTTCCTGTTGGCTGATCCAGGCCTTTGTTTAAACATAGCAACTACAGACTGGTCCTGTGTATCCACGAGTGAGGGTGGAACATTGTGCATATACACTTTATAGGCAACGCAGGGCTTGATTTAATTAAGGAACAGGATTTAACTTGTAGCAGATACATGCTGACATGAAAGCCGACTTGCACCAGACAAAACCAGATTGGAAAACCATAAATTTATCAAAGTTGCAACAAAAGCCGGTTTCAGCCAATGTCAGTAAATTAAGGACATATTGCTGTAAAACATTACTGAAGCATGTGCACATAATCTTTAAGTGTCAACAGATTGATGATGTCAAGCCCAACAAAGCATGGCAAATGCCGCACAACACAAGGATAAGTGGTATATTATGGTACATGAAGCTTAACAGTAATGTGTTCAATTTCAATGTTGTGAGAACTAAGAGTTTGTAATGGTGCATGTTGACAAATATTAGGTTTCATTTTTCAATAACAGGTTGCACTGGTCATGTTTATATAGCTAAATCGAGCCCTGCAAAGCATTAGACTACACTACAAAGAGGCCATATGTATTCAAGGGTGATGGAGGATGAAAGAGCATACAAAACCGTGATGTATAGACGATGTAGTAGGCCTGATACCATTCCTAATATTCGCCCATGGTATGGGTGCAAAATATGCAAAATATGCAAAATATACAAAATATACAAAATGCTAAAAATGTGTTATGCCATTATCATTGATGATATCTGCAGCCAAGTGACCATGTCATGTAATAATGCAGTGTCCAGTCCAACGTTCAGTTTGTTCTGATAGTAGTTTGTACATCTGCTAGGATCAACGACACACTTGAAACAATGTACAGAGAGACCTGATAATCTCACCACCTTCCACAATTACAACTTACAATGCTCTGTTTCTAGACACTGATGGGATGATGAGTAGGAACAAAGCTCTTTCTCCATCTGGACAATTTGAACGATGCAACACCATTCCTTAAGTAATTTGTTCTCAGAACCATTTGGTCTTTCAGGTAACCAATGAGGATTAGTCCAAGTCTATAGCTTGTGGTGATGGGATTTTGTCTGGGGAAGCTGGTTCTTCCTCCGATTCGGATATTGATTCTTCAGCAGGAGACAACAGCTGCAGTATTCTGTCCATCTTGTTGTTCAACCTAGCTTCCATGTCCAACATCTGTTGCTGTACCTGAGTCAGGATCCGTTCTTCAGCTGAATGGATTTGTTTTGACACTTCCTCCAGAACAGCTGGGTCCACGTGGTTCTGTGTTGCTGGGACGTCACTGTAATAGAATAATAAACTGTCCTGATATTGATAGAGTGAGAGGTGGGGTTGAGTGGGGTTGAATGGTGTGTCCAAGATTATTGCACTTATATAGCAATGTGCATGCACATATTGTGTGTGTGGCAACTTGAACTAGTCCAGACTAATGCCAGGATTATATCGCAAACCCACTGAGAAATTGTTTGATAGGCATTACTTAGAAGTTGACGGATGACAAGGTAGACACAATTTTATGAAGTTGTTATCCATAAAATTGTGTCTACCTAACCCACTGAGATACCATGCTGCAGTTTAACATTGATGTCCCACTCAGACACATTATACTGAACTCCTGTTAAAGCTGAGCACCAGGCAGGGTAACAACAAGTACAATCTTCTTGTTTTACATGCACTTGCTGTATGTCGACATAAATATTCGGATGCATTCTTCAATAATGGGTTGCACTTGTGCATGTTTTATATAGCTAATTCAGGCCCTGTTGTGTGAACAATTCAAGTTTTATTTGTACATTAGAGTAATAACAGGGGAAGACATTATTTTTCATTTTGACTAATCCACAAAAATGGTTTGTTAAATTGCCATCTACATAAAAAGTATGTAAAGAATGGTAGTCCACAAAGATAATCACTTGACATTCATGCTCAACAAATCATTCCAAACACCGATCTTTCAACATGATCATTTCACGTTATAAAACAACATAGAAACCTGTTGGTTGGAATTATCCCTGGGTTTGTATTTTCAGTATGCCGCAGTTTCGACACTCTCCCGCAGACTGACTGTAGAAACTTGTACATGTCATCGCTGTGTAAACTGTCTCCGTTCTGACTCATGGACATATGAGTCAACAGATTCCCAGCCAAGTCACTGGGATTGTTTGTACCGTTGTCCCCCATCGGAACAGTGGACGGATTCCTCGGCATGCTGGTGTTCATCTTGGAAAACATGGACAACAGACCAGCCATGCCCGATAATGAGGTTTCTTTGTCAGGCGGCAATGAGCTCTCAGAGATCATGCTTCGAACATTGTCTAGCGCACCCCGCTGATTCTGAAATCAACAGTGCTTATTAATATACAAGTACTTATAAACTACACTACCAAAAGAAATGTGAATGCCATACATGTTGGTTAATATATAAAGAATTACTCATGTTCAAGAGACAATGCACAAACGAACATACTAATGTTGATGTCATACATCCGTGACTCGAGATGCACCATTTTTCTCGTGCAGGATTAGCGTGTATGGCTTGGAAATCATGTGCAGTATATCGTGATAAGAATAAAGTCACTGTATGGTAACCCTTGACTGATTGTTAGTTTTGTCAATAGTTGGTACACATTGGAAACATCTCTTCTTAACGTACATACTTCTCTGTATGTTTCTATGGTCGTGTTTCTTTTGGTGGTGAGTATATATATAAATCATAGGTCCTTTGTCTATGACTGTGCATTAAATAATTGAATTGTTAGCGGTTAGTAAACACAACTTGGCAATGACAGAACATTTCTTTTATTTCGCATCATGTACCTTGATGAAAAGACAATGTTAGAAAAAAAGATGCGCAAACAGGATTCTGCAGTAAAGACTAATAAATATAGTCTTCTATCCCAACAACATGGAAGAAATTATGTGGAATTATCAATGATCAACAATGACATGTTCACTATCATCAAGACTAAGAGTGCATGGTGCACGTGTGAAATGCACAGGGAACAAATTTCATGTGCATCACGCATGGGTGACAGTGTTCTCACAGTTCAGCATAGAGTTCTAGAAAACCTTGTTAACTACAGTGATTAAAATTACATTTTGATACTGTTCCATGGTGTCCAGGAGAGACTTTGCTTTGTCTGAGACTTTATCTCCTAGTTCTTTCACATGATTCCTCAGTTTACCGATGTCCATCTGAGTGGAACTGTCAGGTGGCGCCATCTGGGTAAGCGTTATCTGCAGGCGCTTGATCAGGAATGAGGCTCTGTCTTTCAGTGACAGGAACTGCAATAACAAATCAAATGTCTTTCATTACTTTAGTTTATCTCATGTTCTTCCAGTATAATACTACATGTATAAATTTGGAAGAAATAAGTCAGGAGGCTTTCCGAATATTTGCAAAAGTAAATTCAAACTATTTGCAAATTAATTCAAACTAACATTATAAAGGTCATACACATTAGCACCCCCAGGCACTGCATATAGACTTCCTCCTTACATTATTAGAAATGTGATTACAACCCATCAGAGCCCTCATAAAATTACAGTTATCCAGCGGTAGAAACTAACAGTTTCAGTCCACTAGTCCTGATAACATATAGCAAAACCCCTAAAATGGCAAATTTGTACTAGTCCTTATGATACCTTTACTATTGGGCTGTTTGGCCAGGAGTACAGGACCAGTGCCAATTTCTAACCCTGTTATCCCCTTTTGTTTGGGTACTCGAGTCCTTGAGACCCAAGTCTGACAAATCCTGATCCGTTATCAAATACAGGTACCTGAGTACCCGTCAGAGCCCTAGTCATCAGCATACTGTCCTAGTCTATGTTCTCTGTTTTGCATTACACATTCCTTTTATGTTATCACATTTTATCATACATACCAGAATTTCCACAGCCTCTTTCATTTGTAAAGAAATTTGAAAATTGTGTGTGTGTGTGTGTGTGTGTGTGTGTGTGTGTGTGTGTGTGTGTGTGTGTGTGTGTGTGTGTGTGTGTGTGTGTGTGTGTGTGTGCGTGCGTGCGCACGTGCTTGTACGGACTAATACTGATTTTTTAGTGCTAGCCTACCATGCTGCAGTTTAACATGAATACCCCACTCAGACACAGTACACTACAAGTACCATCTTTTAACGTCTCTTGGTATGACAGGGCTGGTTATCGAACCCTCGAGACACATCATGAACTGATATAGGTTGACAATTTAATCGATTTTACCATTTCTATCCAATACATCTTTTCTGAAAATAACTTTAAGACATTATCAATTTTTTTTTCTCAAGATTTATTAATAAGTGTAATCCTGGTTTGTTTTTTCCTAGTTTCAAACACTGCAAAGTAGTAGACTTGTATTATCACTGACACATCTGCCAGTAATACATCCAGTTTGCTTGTCATTTCATGTACAAGACCTTTCAATGTTGAACTAATATAGTTTGATATACAAGATATATATGCACTAATACTTTTATATAGTGCATATAAGGGGGTAACTGGTGTCTAGTTTGTTTAGGAGGTTTCTATTCATAGTAGTTCTTGGAATACATGTAATAACACCTAATTTCTATGTACGTCTCATTCCATTTTTGTTTTGAACATTCTTAACACAGTCTGTTCCAAAAACATTTCAGTCTACTATTTGTTTGTTTGTTTGTTTGTTGTTTAACGCCGCACTCAGCAATATTCTAGCTATGACGGCGGTCTGTGAATAATCGAGTCTGGACCAGACAATCCAGTGATTGACATCATGAGCATCGATCCTCGCAATTGGAATACGGTGACATGCATCAACCAAGTCAGCGAGCCTGACCACCCGATCCTGTTAGTCGCCTCTTATGACAAGCATGGTCGCCTTTTACAGCAAGCATGGGTTGCTGAAGACCTATTCTGTCCCCGGATCTTCACAGGCCTTCAGTCTACTAGTCTGAACTTGTATTTTGGCATTTTCTTCAGAAAAAACATAAGTCTTAGCATATAAACTAGCATCAGCTGATCTTATAAGACCAGAAGATATTTTACTAGACTCTGACTTCAGACTAGTGACATATCTTACATTTCTTCATATAAAAAATCAAAGATCATTATAAAAGAATGTAAAGATTTCAATAGGGAAGCCAGGTATTTTTCCTATTTTCTTTCACAGCAAATGCAATTACTTCAGGAACTATTTCTTTTTCTAGGTTATTTTTAATTAATTACTTGATCGGTAGGATTAACCATGTTGTCATAGACAGAAGCCATTGTGGCCACTGGAGTCCTATGTTAGTTGCTTTCACTCAGCCCAGCTATTTTGACAAAAGGGATGATAAAATACTTGTAGTTTACCTTAAAGGTAAGGCAGTTTGTTGGTTCTTGTGTAGACAAATATGAGATAAAATAGTGGGTATCATCTTCAGATTTGGGAACTGACTTTCCTCGGATTGTATGCATGTATCCTTCAGTTTGTCCATAGACTTCCATGTTCCGAGATTCACTGACAATCTGGACTCCTGTTATTCCAACATGGTACACAGACTTGCATCGGATTGTCAAGTGACAGTTACTGCTCTCATCATCTGCTACTTTGAACACTTCCAGCTTACTAGGGAAAGAAAAGAATTCAAGCCTGAAACAAAGGAAATGTATCATGTCACGCTTGCTTTCACTGAAAATGCAGAAAAACATACTGAATGACAATGTATCTTTTTCATAATGCTGATGTCTGAAGATTTACACGCATTCTTCTCTTAGGTTTCATGTATACATAGGAACGTGTCAGGGTATGTGTAACTGTAAACATACACATAAACGTCTCTGTGTACTTAAGGTTATCATCAACTGCTAGATTGATATAATTGATCAAACAAGTCTTGGCTGCCACTGTCTAAGAAAAATACTCATGTCCAGAGGATGAGAAAGTGATTAAATTGTGAGGCCCTCCTCCATTTGGACATTAGCATGATAAGTGTAGTGTTGTGTACACTATTAATAGCAAGACATTGTAATTTGGGGGCTGCTTTGGATGACAGACAGAGAGACAAATTCGAACACATCAGACTTCCAAGGGGAGGGAATTATGAAAAAATTTAAAGCTGACATTTGAGTGAAACCAGAGAGTTCACCTAAATGCATGAGAGCACGACCGGTGCCATATGTTCTGAAAAATGCCTTTGAGAAAGAATTAAAGAAGGGATCCTAAAGGAAATTGACAGGTCAGATTGGGCTACGCCAATTGTTATTGTACCAAAAGCAAACAAAGAAATTAGGGTCTGTGGGGACAGCAAGGTCACTGTTAACCCAGTATATGAAGAGAACATATACCCATTACCTGTTGTAGAAAACTTGCTGAGCATGATGTCGGGGGCCAAATGCTTTACAAAGTTAGATTTGACAAATGCGTACAGGTAGGTCTACAGTTAGAGTTGACAGAAGGAAGTAAACTCCTATTCTACTCTACTAGTCATCAACACTCACAAGGGCATGTATGAGTACCTGGGATTGTCTTTTGGAATTTTGACAGCACCTGTTATGTTTCAGCAAGTGATGCATCAGATATTTCAAGGGCTAGACAATGTAGACTCATTGCTAGTCATTAGGGGCTTCAAATTTTACAAAGGGGAAAGGTAGTGTTGTGTACACTATTAATAGTGAGAGGTTTTCCCTAGCTCATGCTAGCACCCACGTTCAGTTGTTACATCACTTTATGATGTCATGTCTGTTGTATGTAGTCTGCCTACTCTGCAGACGGCAAACACCCGCATGAGGATGGGACACATTTAAAGAACTTTAACTGTGTTGACGTAACATGTAGTTAGTCCTTACTGTGGCAGTCAGGATTTCTATGGGTTCATAAGCAAGAACATGACAATCAAGCAGTTATATTGTCTATCTACTCACAATCCAGGCAAATTATACTATAGGCCTACCCAGTATCATGCAATCAACACTTCGCCACAGCCTTTTGAAAATATTCACTTACCCATACATTTTGTCTTTCTCGTCATTTTCTTGAAAGTAATCAATGATGGAGTTAGGATCCCTATCACAATCCCAATCAAACTGGATATCGCAGTATTCTGCCATAGCAAATTATCTTATTCATACAAATGTCTCAAAATAGATCCTGACAAACAAGCACCGCTAAATAATCCGAATGAGAAACCACGTTCACCTATTTACCGTTGACAACTGATGACCGCCAGCCTTAATGATTATAAATTATCTTTGAAATTGTCCGGTTACGATACTATTTAAATACACGACTTTGTTTTTTCACATATGATCATTTTTGTTTCACTTAATGCTACAAACATAGATTGTACAAGAAAATACGCCTCACAAATTGTATACCGGAAGTTAACACCGTTTTCTAACTCCGATTCTAAAGAGCACTGAACTAGGGACGTGTCATTGCTTGCATCTTGTTCAATACAAATACTTTATTTGGTTTTGTAATTGTCATCTAAATATATTATAATTAAAAGATATAAACTAAATGAAAGGTTTCGTATCTTCTTTAACGTATTATTAAAACATTAAATCACTTCTCTTTATCATTTTGTCCTTTTACAATGAGTACTCCCATAGCAGACAAAATGTCGAAAGAAAATGTGCCACCTGAGTCAGATTCAAAAGTTAAAGAATTGTTCAAGATACGCGATCCTGGTGCTCGCAAACTGGATTCAACATCACTATTTCGAACTGTAAACTTTGAGCTTTATGCACGTCCTGTAAGTAAAAGCAATATTTTGATGGAAATTTCAAATCCATTCCATATTTCATCTACAAGTCTATCATCAGCTGATCGCCCTGACCATGTTTATGATTTATTTGACTCCAAACTGATCAATATGGATGAACAAAATAAATATCTCTCATAGTTATATCAAGCTCATTCTATATAACTGATTGACTCCTATATACCACATCACATATCAATCGCTACATAAAAAATAAGCCTTTTTTGACAGCTATCAGATTTATAATTTTAAATTCCAACTTCAAGGTCAATGTACATGATAAGCTATTTGTCATGTTTGTAGATGGATACTTCATTATATTATGTTTTTGTTTTGTCTTAGAACAAGTTTGTGATGTTTACGGGCTTGGCAACATTTCTTACCTGTGTGGGCTACATGTTTTACATGAAGCAAGCTGATGAGAAAAACAACACCTATGCTGCTATGAATCCAGACGGAACATTGTCAACAAGAAAGCGGACGTCCAGATGGGATTGATTGTTTCTGTTGCTTGTTATAAAAGCAAAACAATAATGAACAGTGATGGAACATATTTTTTGTTTCAGTCATGTTGCTGTGGATGCATTTTGCAACTAGCAGTCAGCCAACTTTCTATATGCTGTACATAGTCATGTTATACAAGACATAATTTGAAATGAATGTGTATGGATGTAACTTTTAAGGCTATTCTTTAAAGTCTTTAATGGTTTACAATTAATGAGTAAAACATGAAGGTCCTGTGATGTGTGCTTGTAGATTCTTTTACAATGTTGATAATGTTTGTATATTTCTTAGTAAATGGATGAAATGATACTGGACTGGATCTTGGTTGTTTTTCAATCTTAACACAGAAGAAAAGGAACATTATATACTAATAATTTGTGCCCAGTATTTAGGGGCTTTGGAAAGCTTTGCTCCATATGACTCTGCCGATAATTTGCAGGTTGATATGTGTGCTCCATAGCAGGTGGTGTCAGGTGAGCCAAGTTTGAATGCCCGGTCTAATTATACAATCAAATGTCAGCTTCTGAAACAATTCTGCTAAATTTCTTTACCACCTTGATTTGCAAATTTCAATCTTAGCAAAAGAAAATAGAACACACATATACCTCTATGGATGTAGATTCCATGGATGTATAAAATACCCACAACAGTAAAATAGTGTGGCTTTATGTTTCTGCACTCGGATTCCCCAGTTATATTTTATTAGAGATTTAGAATCATCTATGCTTGTCTAAATGCTTTGCTCTCTTGTACCAAGAATTTATAAATTAAAGATAGGCCTCTTATACTCCATATATTTCCATGTTTTGCCTGGAATTCATGTACAAAGAGTGCAGTCAACAGCAGCAGATCTGGACACATAACCCTTCTGTATGTTTGTTTGTTGTTTAACGCCGCACTCAGCAATATTCCAGCTATATGGGGGCGGCCTGTAAATAATTGAGTCTGGACCAGACAATCCAGTTACTGACATCATGATCATGTATCCACGCAATTGAGATATTGACATGCATCAACCAAGTCAGCGAGCCTGACCACACGATCCCCATAGTCGCCTTATATGGCAAGCATGGGTTGTTGAAGACCTATTCTACCCCAGATCTTCACAGGTGTCAAGTCCTGTGATTCCGGTTTGGAACTTGCTACCAGCAACCCGTGCTTGTCATACGATGTGACTTAAAGGATCAATTGGTCAGGCTTGGTGACTTTGTTGATTGCTCGTCATTGCAGCCTGACAACTTAAGATTGGTTCTTGATATCAATCAGGTCAATTGACAGTACCAGCAAATTTGATTTTAGTCATTCAGAAACCATTCTCCATATCTCAAGAGCTCGCATTTCGGTGAACCTACATATTTCATGTGGGTTTATCGAAATGCTTTGTTTGTTTGTCTGTTGTTTAACACTGCACTCCGCAATATTCCAGCTATATGATTGTGATCTGTAAATAATCAAGTCTGGATCAGACAATCCAGTGATTGATATCATGATCATCCACGCAACTGGTATACGATGAAATGCATCAACCAAGTCAGCGAGACCGACCACCTGATCCCGTTAGTCACCTCTTATGACAAGCAGAGCCGCCTTTCGCGGCAAGCATGGGTTGCTAAAGACCTATTCTAACCCGAATCTTCTTTTGTTATCAAATTTGATGCGAGCCCTAAAGAGACGGATGGATGAGTTCAAACATGTAACCTAGTTACATTTTCATACATGTTAAATTAAAGCGTCTGGATCTCAATGGACAACAGATCGTGGTGTGTTGTTCCTCTTTGACGCAGTTTGTCCAGCATCATCCAAGATGTATGATAGCGACGACAGTGACCAGCAGCACGAGGGAGACGGCAAACTTCAAGTTGGCTAGGTGCTTGTGGGAGAGGAGTGAACATAGATCTGTGGTGCTTGGTCTGACCGCAATCATCTGGCTAACATAACCAGATGGGCAGATGAACCCAATTCTCATGTGGTCCACTACTCTTGAGATACATGCTTTGATTAATATTGCTTAAACATTCATATATTGCTGCCTGTGTTGTGTTACTTCATGTGTCGTCTGCTTTTACAACATGAAATCAATACATAAAGTTTATGGAGGAGACAACTTTTCAGTGAATTATTACAAAGGTGTCATTTTTATTTAAAATATGCTGTATTGTTTGTATTTGAAAAATTGAAATTATCCTCAATGATATTATGTCGTGATGCTTTGTCCATCATTTTTGTCCAAAAATTTTCGATATTTCCTACACAAGGCCCGTCTGAAACTTTGTATGAATTTTCCCAGATATGGTGTTTTTTGCTTTCTGTCTCTTTGCATATTGACCCAAAGTATCTGGGGGGCGGTCGGGTAGCCTAGTGGTTAAAGCATTCACTGGTCACACCGAAGACTCCGGTTCAATTCCCGACATGGGTACAATGTGTGAAGCCCTTTTCCAGTGTCTTCCGCCGTAATATTGCGAAAAAGCGGCGTAAAACCAAAGTCGCTCACTCTGGCTTACTTGTGTTTAATACTTGATAACTATCACTTTATGAGTGCCGACCTCCTCCGTGGTGAAAAAGTGAGTGAGTTTGGTTAAGCCATTTTTAGCAAATATTCCACAGTGTCGGAGACCAGAAGTGGGCTTCACACTTTGTACCCATGTGGGGAATCAAACATGTGCCTTTGACATGATGAACGAACGCTTTAACCTCAAGGCAACCTCTGCCCCATATGTACAAACAGCATTGATAGCAATTGCCCATAATTTGAAAATATTCTTCCACCCTGTATTCTCCTTCTGGATATCTTTTCGCAAGTCATGTTAAACTTGTTAGACGAGAAGGGTTATGAAACTACCTCATTGGCGATCTAGTTGTACAGAGATTAAATGAACGGGTGCCAGGTGACTTGGTTGATTGTTTGTCTTCATGCTGTGGACTCTTGCTCATGCTTTCAATCACTGGTTTGTCTGGTCGAGACTGAATTAAATAACATGTACATTTATGCGTGGAATACTATCTATACACATATATTCACATGTACTCAATTGGCAGTGAAATATGTATGATGTATGTTTGCTTGTTTGTTGGTTTGGTTTGTTTGTTGTGTAACGCCACACAGCTATATTCAGGGTCTGCAAATAATCAATTCTGGACCAGACAATCCTGTGATTGACATCATGAGCGTCAATCTATGCAATTGGGTTACGATGACATGCATCAACCAAGTCAGCGAGCCTGACCACCTGATCCTGTTAGTTCATGAATAGCATGTATTTATATTTTCACTTCTCTGGTAAAGGAGTAGGCTGAGTTTAACTCCTTTTCTTCCGTCTCCCGGTTATACCACTGCATGGCAGCATATTGTGTTGAGACAGTCTCTTATAAAACAATGTCCTTATTTGGTATGGTGATGACAAGCAAGGATCATAATCAGGGCAACTCTTGGGTTTAAACCCACGTTCACAGGATCCTGGCAAGCCTGATTGTCACACTTCTTCAGTGACTTGTAATGCCATCTACTGCTGGACCAGGAGCATAGACTTGGCATTGACAGACCAAGGATCTAAACTGCGGTGAATCAAGCTATGGCTGCAAAGGGAGACAATTCAATGCTTTTTCAATGCTTTTTCATCCAATCCTTCTATACATGACGATGACATGACTGCTGTTTGCCCCCCAATTATTTGATGTTCTGTCAAGGTCCCAGACATTGTATGTTGAGTGAGTGAGTTGGGTTCAATGGTACATCAGTTATATCACAGTGTGTCAGCTGATGCCGGTATGTTCAAACTGACCGATGCTTGTATGTTCATATTGACCGATGCTTGTATGTTCATATTGACTGGTGCGATTTCTTGTATGTTCATATTGAACTGATGCCAGTATGTTCATATTGACTAATGACGGTATGTTCAAATTGAACTGATGCCAGTATGTTCATATTGACTAATGACGGTATGTTCAAATTGACTGATGCTTGTATGTTCATATTGACTGATGTTTGTATGTTCATATTGACTGGTACAAATTCTTGTTTGTTCATATTGACTTATGCCTGCATGTTCATATTGACTGGTACAAATTCTTGTATGTTCGTATTGACTGATGCTTGTATGTTCATATTGACTTATGCTTGTATGTTCACATTAACTGGTGCGAATTCTTGTTTGTTCATATTGACTGATGCCTGCATGTTCATATTGACTGGTACAAATTCTTGTATGTTCGTATTGACTGATGCTTGTATGTTCATATTGACTTATGCTTGTATGTTCACATTAACTGGTGCGAATTCTTGTTTGTTCATATTGACTGATGCCTGTATGTTCATATTGACTTATGCTTGTATGTTCACATTAACTGGTGCGAATTCTTGTTTGTTCATATTGACTGATGCCTGTATGTTCATATTGACTTATGCTTGTATGTTCACATTAACTGGTGTGAATTCTTGTTTGTTCATATTGACTTATGCTTGTATGTTCACATTAACTGGTACAAATTCTTGTTTGTTCATATTGACTGATGCCTGTATGTTCATATTGACTGGTACAAATTCTTGTATGTTCGTATTGACTGATGCTTGTATGTTCATATTGACTTATGCTTGTATGTTCACATTAACTGGTGCGAATTCTTGTTTGTTCATATTGACTGATGCCTGCATGTTCATATTGACTGGTACAAATTCTTGTATGTTCGTATTGACTGATGCTTGTATGTTCATATTGACTTATGCTTGTATGTTCACATTAACTGGTGCGAATTCTTGTTTGTTCATATTGACTGATGCCTGTATGTTCATATTGACTTATGCTTGTATGTTCACATTAACTGGTGCGAATTCTTGTTTGTTCATATTGACTGATGCCTGTATGTTCATATTGACTTATGCTTGTATGTTCACATTAACTGGTGTGAATTCTTGTTTGTTCATATTGACTTATGCTTGTATGTTCACATTAACTGGTACAAATTCTTGTTTGTTCATATTGACTTATGCCTGTATGTTCATATTGACTGGTACAAATTCTTGTATGTTCGTATTGACTGATGCTTGTATGTTCATATTGACTTATGCTTGTATGTTCACATTAACTGGTGCGAATTCTTGTTTGTTCATATTGACTGATGCCTGCATGTTCATATTGACTGGTACAAATTCTTGTATGTTCGTATTGACTGATGCTTGTTTGTTCATATTGACTGATGCCTGCATGTTCATATTGACTGGTACAAATTCTTGTATGTTCGTATTGACTGATGCTTGTATGTTCATATTGACTTATGCTTGTATGTTCACATTAACTGGTGCGAATTCTTGTTTGTTCATATTGACTGATGCCTGTATGTTCATATTGACTTATGCTTGTATGTTCACATTAACTGGTGCGAATTCTTGTTTGTTCATATTGACTGATGCCTGTATGTTCATATTGACTTATGCTTGTATGTTCACATTAACTGGTGTGAATTCTTGTTTGTTCATATTGACTTATGCTTGTATGTTCACATTAACTGGTACAAATTCTTGTTTGTTCATATTGACTGATGCCTGTATGTTCATATTGACTGGTACAAATTCTTGTATGTTCGTATTGACTGATGCTTGTATGTTCATATTGACTTATGCTTGTATGTTCACATTAACTGGTGCGAATTCTTGTTTGTTCATATTGACTGATGCCTGCATGTTCATATTGACTGGTACAAATTCTTGTATGTTCGTATTGACTGATGCTTGTATGTTCATATTGACTTATGCTTGTATGTTCACATTAACTGGTGCGAATTCTTGTTTGTTCATATTGACTGATGCCTGTATGTTCATATTGACTTATGCTTGTATGTTCACATTAACTGGTGCGAATTCTTGTTTGTTCATATTGACTGATGCCTGTATGTTCATATTGACTTATGCTTGTATGTTCACATTAACTGGTGTGAATTCTTGTTTGTTCATATTGACTTATGCTTGTATGTTCACATTAACTGGTACAAATTCTTGTTTGTTCATATTGACTTATGCCTGTATGTTCATATTGACTGGTACAAATTCTTGTATGTTCGTATTGACTGATGCTTGTATGTTCATATTGACTTATGCTTGTATGTTCACATTAACTGGTGCGAATTCTTGTTTGTTCATATTGACTGATGCCTGCATGTTCATATTGACTGGTACAAATTCTTGTATGTTCGTATTGACTGATGCTTGTATGTTCATATTGACTTATGCTTGTATGTTCACATTAACTGGTGCGAATTCTTGTTTGTTCATATTGACTGATGCCTGTATGTTCATATTGACTTATGCTTGTATGTTCACATTAACTGGTGCGAATTCTTGTTTGTTCATATTGACTGATGCCTGTATGTTCATATTGACTTATGCTTGTATGTTCACATTAACTGGTGTGAATTCTTGTTTGTTCATATTGACTTATGCTTGTATGTTCACATTAACTGGTACAAATTCTTGTTTGTTCATATTGACTTATGCTTGTATGTTCATATTGACTGGTACAAATTCTTGTTTGTTCATATTGACTGATGCCTGCATGTTCATATTGACTGGTACAAATTCTTGTATGTTCGTATTGACTGATGCTTGTATGTTCATATTGACTTATGCTTGTATGTTCACATTAACTGGTGCGAATTCTTGTTTGTTCATATTGACTGATGCCTGCATGTTCATATTGACTGGTACAAATTCTTGTATGTTCGTATTGACTGATGCTTGTATGTTCATATTGACTTATGCTTGTATGTTCACATTAACTGGTGCGAATTCTTGTTTGTTCATATTGACTGATGCCTGTATGTTCATATTGACTTATGCTTGTATGTTCACATTAACTGGTGCGAATTCTTGTTTGTTCATATTGACTGATGCCTGTATGTTCATATTGACTTATGCTTGTATGTTCACATTAACTGGTGTGAATTCTTGTTTGTTCATATTGACTTATGCTTGTATGTTCACATTAACTGGTACAAATTCTTGTTTGTTCATATTGACTGATGCCTGCATGTTCATATTGACTGGTACAAATTCTTGTATGTTCGTATTGACTGATGCTTGTATGTTCATATTGACTTATGCTTGTATGTTCACATTAACTGGTGCGAATTCTTGTTTGTTCATATTGACTGATGCCTGCATGTTCATATTGACTGGTACAAATTCTTGTATGTTCGTATTGACTGATGCTTGTATGTTCATATTGACTTATGCTTGTATGTTCACATTAACTGGTGCGAATTCTTGTTTGTTCATATTGACTGATGCCTGTATGTTCATATTGACTTATGCTTGTATGTTCACATTAACTGGTGCGAATTCTTGTTTGTTCATATTGACTGATGCCTGCATGTTCATATTGACTGATGCCTGGATGTTCATATTAACTGGTACAAATTCTTGTTTGTTCATATTGACTGATGCCTGCATGTTCATATTGACCAATTGCTGTATGTTCACACTGACTTGTGTGTTAGACATTGTATGATCATGTTTACTGATGTGCCAGATATTTTATTACCCACAGGGTAAGAAATAATTTTTAAAAATCTGGACAGCATTGTTGACGTCATTTGGATCTTTTTGTGATGTAAGGTTGGAAAATGTCACACAAGAAAAGATATCCTAGCTGAAGATTGTTGACATCATTGAACAAGTGTTATTTTCTAACATGCCGACCCTGACCATTGCAATTTTTTTTAAAAGGGGAGATGAAAGGGATTAAGAAATAATGGGTAATACAGAAATTATTACACTCGCATGTGTGGCATACTGATTTTACCAAACAAGTGTCAGAATTACTGTATTTTCCGAGGGTTATACACAAATTCACAAGTTTTGTCAAATCAATAATTTCTATGTTCAATCTTGTTCACTGGTGGGCTTGTCTTTGTATATTCACATTGACAGCGTTAGTCGGATTTAACACAGCTTTTAACAGTATTCCAGTTATATCACAGCTTGAGGAAAGCCTGAAGTGATTCTGTTTGTAAATGTTCATATGGTCTGCTGATGTCAAGGGTCAGTCAGGCCAAAGATCGACAGTGTGATCCAAGCAGCAGATTGAACACCACATCAGCTGTTTGTCTCTTTCCAGGCAAACCAAATAATGAAGAATATGCATAAAAAGTCATATTTTTTATTGAACTTTTGGCTGTTCAAGCACCTTATAAAACATGGTCATGGGAAAATATAGCTCTCCACCACATTATGTACACCTGAACACCCTCATTATCACATGATAACTGAACAGCTAACCAATGTATAACAGCAGCACCGCCGGGGGGCTGGAAGTGGGGGGAGGGAGGCACAAGTCAGAACAACACACCTGGCCCATCGGGGCTCAGCGTAACGTGGTTTAGTGGCTCGGTAAACTACCACGTAGGTTAACACGGCACTCCAGACAAGATCCTCCATCTTACTCCAGCATATTTCTGTAGCAGGGTACTCAAACACATTGTTGGATTGTGCTTATGAAAAATTCAAGACTGAACATTCAGTAAATTGTTTTGGTCCACAACTATGTCCTCAAAGTTGCCATTTGTTTGAACATTTGGTTTTCTAAAGGACTGAATCTGTACCACAGAAGTGCCGTGTTAATCTACCTGTGTATATCAGTCTAAAACAGGCAAATTCATTAGTGCATAACAAGCAGATTTCACAAATGGACAATGGATGTAAAACCATTTGAACAGTCATATCCTTTCACTGCGAATTGAAACATTGTGAAGATCTGTATCACCAGCGCTATATCACCAATGTAAATAGCTCATCTACACATACATGTATCACTAAGGATGACATACCATGGCTTATTGCCCTTCCCATAAGCATGCACACTTACTGGATTCTGTTCACACAATCACTTCATCTCTTGTCACAGCTTGTAACATATGTACCCTTGCTCTTTCCTCCTAGTTTGAGTCTAACAACACTAAATCACTTTTATATTAGGGCTATGGGATGGACCTCTTGACTTTCATCCTTAATTTAAAACAATGCATACCCATTTTCCAGTATCAAGATTTTCCTTCCAATGAATAAAAAACAAAGTGATAATAATGCTACATCTATAAATGGTCCACCTTTAATTATGGCAGTCACAGGGACTGTAAAATATTCAAGTTCAATATTGCTGATTATGAAATACAATATAAATTCAAAATTTCCTTTAATATACCATACATTCTTAATGAAACTTATAACTACTCCCTCCAAACAAGATAATGCTTTTTGAGTATACTATTATTCATAAATCAAATATATTCCCAAGTAACTAGCACTACCTGTAGTCGCGATCACTACACTGCTTCGTCACAACCTGCTGCATCTACTATGTACACAATATAAACATTATCAACAACCTCAACCTCCTTGCTCCATAAAACGTAAGATACTGTTTACAGCAGTACAGTTCATTCAGATCTGATTGAGTATCACATTATTATGCAAAGCTTGAGCATCTAACACTATGCAAGACGAAAGTTTAGGAAACAATACATACTTTCTTGATTAAATCATCCCAACCAAAACTGAAAAATCCCATTGCATTGATTAAATCCTATGATATGTTCTGTTCTCTCTCTATATATATCAGCTGTGTGGTTGGTTATCAGGATCATTGTTTATATTCAGGGTTCAGACAAAGTTTAGATTCACAGACACAGTTGATACAAATTCTTTTCATAAATGTTAATTTTATATAAAAATGTAAATAATGAAAATAGGACAGAGGCAAAATGTGAAGACAAACTAAATCTAATTTGTTCACAGAAAAAACATTCGTTGAGTACCAGTAGTTATATTCATGGCCTGAACCAGGTCCATCCTACTTACTACTTGTTTGATTTAATTTGAAGATTACAGAATGAAAGTGACAAATCAAACGCCTGTGAACGAATTTGGCAATTTACCTCTATCTTAAGTACTAGTTTTGTCAAAACACAACATAAAACGAGACAAAGTGCGAGTCATTAAAAACCTAAGGGGATCATTGAAACTCCAAAATTCCCCCGTGGTTGGGACAAAACAAACAGAAATGTTATAAAAATCATGATTTGACTGAATGGACCCAAAGGTAATTATTTTCCTTAGATTACAAAAATGTGAACTTTTCTTGAGATGTACAGAATCAGGCGGAATAAAGTGTACGGATCCATGTGAATGAAACTAAGGAAGTTTCAGTGGAATGTTTGGATAACAAAATACAGATAATGCCTGAGACCTAGAAAATAAATAAATGAAAATATTGGCACCACTTTGAAGATTTACAGACTGAATAACAACACTTACAGATTTACATGCCATTGGAGTCATTAATGCTGGTACAAAATCAAATACAGTTACCATAGTAAGATGTGTGTTTGGGTTGATAAACAAATCAAGTGATAGATTTGATTGATTTTGTATGACAGGAATCAGATAAGTTTGATTGCAGGACCATGTTTCCAATAACTACAGAAATCACTACAGAAAATCAAAAACTTCACTCGTTCATGTCTACATTGTTACACTACACCAGTACCATACCATTAGTGGAGAAAATCTATCTACTGGCAGAGGTAGTCTAAACATACACACATCACACATTTCAAATAAATACGAGAACCTCTCAGTTATCAAAGTCGTGCAGACTGAATTGTTAGTCAACTGATCAACACTTCACAAACACTAATGCCAAAATCCTTTGGAAATTTAAATTATGCTTAATCCAGTCCCTATTAATTTGGATCATCGAAAAAATGTTAGTATGATATAAGTAGTATTGATGAGGACTGATGAGGATGCTCGTCTCCCCTATTCCTGGTGTTGCATCAGTGAAGTGTCGATCTCAACCTTGTGCTGTGTTGCAGCTTGCATCCTTCCATTCTGAGGGGAGGCAAGACTAGTGCCCAGCGATGTGAGACGAGTTAAAAGCGTACCCTTCACCCGATCAACCTGGTTATACATACTGAGATGCAACTAAAGATTTGTTAGTGCATGTATAGAAGGGGTACCCTGCAGATGCCGAGGCCACTGTGACATAAAGGTCATGTTTTCAGGGATGAGGAAATGAAAAGCGGAATTTTGTTGCTTCTTCCATGCAAACTCTGAGACTAGAAAATGTGAAATTTGTGAAAAGTCACTGTTCTGAAAAATCTCAGTCAATATCTACAAATTCCCTCCAACATTATTAAATATTTCACCAAAAGTGAGGCTGTTTGTATCTCATTTTCTACAACCAACTTTAGATGTTTGTGTCAAAAGTGTCATTACTGTGAAAATATGTGATGTACAACACAAACAGCCCCATATCTTGCAGATGTCTTTTTATCAAGAGAACCTTGGGATAATGCCAATGTGAACTTGTGCAACTTACAAACTACCATCTGGATCTTTTGAAAGAAACTGTCATATCCTTATTGACAAACACTTCCTACCAACCATGTAGATAAAAACACAGCCTCAAATTAGTGTAGCGAGAAATTTATCACATTGCTTCTAAATTTCAAATTCCAAAAGGACATTCAATGAAAGTTTCAAAGGATTAGAACATTCAACTCTGGGTCACGGTAAATCCTCAAAGTTTCACAGGGTTGTGTGAAACATACAACACGTGAAATGGTGTATTTTGAATGTACATTGAATTCAGTTATTGTGTGCCATGGTATCAAATTTTTGTAATCTGATAAGTTTGAGGTCCAATTTGTGAAACGAAAGGCAATTGAACACTCATGACCAACTTATGTATGTCTTTACAGATAACAAAATCTAGGACAAATGGATAATTTCTTGTATATTTTCACACCCTTGTATTGTGAATGAAAGTGTGTGTGTGTTGGGGGGTGGGGGGATAATTCACAGCTGTCACCAGCTAAACAAGACATCTGATTGGGCTAACATCACAAAAATAATCATGGCTGATGCCACAATCGTCAAAAGTCATCTGGTGGGGTTTCAACTATCAGTCAAAAAGTCAGTTCACAGAGCTCTGTGACAAATACCACACGTTACACACTTCAAGAAAAATGTCTTGTAAACAGAGACACACCACAAATATTTCTAGGTAGGAGTGTTAGGAAAGGTTTTGGTAGTTCTTTCAAAGGCAGTAAGTTACACAAGCTATTATGTTAAAATTGAGATAAGTTACAACAATATTGATGCATATATGATGAAAGATATATTTACAACCTTAAAAGATGATGTAAATTCTCAATGGAGATCTTGAATGAAAGCAAAGGGTATTCCAAAAGTTTGAGTCATCATTTTGAGTCCATGGACCATCCACTGCCTCACCCTGACCCTGGGTCAAAGTGAAGGTCAGTGCATCCGCTGTTGTGCAGAAACATGAAAGACAACAGAAATGGCGATAATATCGTCATCGTTCCAACAAGGATTCCATCTCAGCAGTAGGTATGCGTTGCTATGGTTACGAAAGTGGAAACTTCCTGAGATATTATTGGACACTGTCCTGGCTCTATTTGAAGATTCCTGGTTGGGTGACACTCTTCCGTGTGCTGCCCTTCGGACGACCGCGGTTCCGGGGAAGAGTACCATATGCAGATATCTTACTTTGCTGAAAATAAAACACAAACAATTAACACACACACACATAAAAATAGACAAAAATATAATCTATGAGAAAATACTGACCGTAAATATATTCTACGAACATCAGTTTGTTTTGAAAACTTTCATGAGGCATGAATTGTTAATATCAACAAAAAGTGCTATTTGAAATTTAAAAATTAGATAAACTGTTACATAAGTGAAAAGAAAAAAGAGAAACGAAAGAAGTGATTGTTTGTTATGAAGTAAATGTTTAATGTTGAGAACCCTACCAAGCAGATGCTTATCAACTCCACTACACATGCAGTGTGCTTGTCAAACCAACTACCATCAAACACAATGTCAGAATGAAGCTAGGAAATATATGTCATTTGCCATTACAGTCTTTGGACTATACTGTATTTGAAATTGGCTTACTCAATAATTAAAGCTTTCTATGGCGTGATCGATGTTACTTGTATCATTGGTGTGTCACTTTCCGTTTAATTTCAGACGTCTACAACTGCCAATACAGCTACATGGGGCGGAACCCTTTGTGAGTATGTCTCCACACCTCAAAATATCCCATGTTACACTGGTCTAGCCATTCAATAAATGAAACTTATCACACAAAAAATGATATAATGATGTTTTGTTTATATACTCACCGCCACAAGAAACGCGAATACCATATATGTTGGTAAATATATGAAGACGTACTGATAGACATGTTTCATGTATGTGTCGTCATTGCAATCAACGGGCATTCTATTGATGTCCTTGTAATACAATGACCCAACCCTCATATAGCGCACCACCAAAACAAATACAAGGGAGCGAATTTGAAACCCTTTCAAAATATGATTTCTGTAAATCAAAAAAACAGGGAACGTTTGAAAAAGATATCACAACACAGAGCAGCATTTGGCCAAAATGAAGTGGAAATAAAACAGGAAGACGGAAGTGATACAGAATGAGATGAACATGGACGTATGGCTGCCATTCAGTGAGTTACATGACTATCACACTACCATTGCTGTCTACTAATTGCTAGCTTCAGTAACTAATTGTAACTGAATACACAGCTACCTATACACAAAGGGACTAGTCTATGGGTGTTTTCTTCAAGGCATATTAATATTATTAAAAGTGAAACACAAATCAGAGATGACAAAACTCCCCAAAACAGCAGAAATATATTTTTTATGGTTCACCGCCCACCAATCCAACAAAAAATATACCCAATGGTAAAGGATTTCAATGTGAGACAATTGTGAAAAAGAAATATGGCTTGGAGCAATTATTTCTTTTATTGTTTGAAAGAGTTTTCCAAAACTCTCTTACAAAGCAGCCGATGAGGAAGTATTTTGATATTTTCCTCTCAAAGCATCTATCATTAATTTGTATACCAGCGTTAGAAATTGGCACTTGTGCTATAGTCCCTGCCAAACTGCCCAATAGTTAAGGTATCATAAGGACCAGTAGAAATTTGCCATTTTTAAGGGTTTATCATCATAAGGTCTAGTAGAGTAAAACAGATAGTTTCTATCACTGTATCCTGTCCTTGTTGCAAACTTATCAACAGCATATAAAGGTAGCAGGCACAATACAGAACCCTTGTTCAAGAACATGTTTCCAGTGTCCTGTTTGCCATCACTGGTTAGCACAGAGACTAGTAACTACAACATTAGTAAAACAGTCGGAGGTAACGTCTACAGTGTGGGATGAAACTGAAAGTCGTGATGCACCACTGCCTGTCATCTCACTCAACATGCACATGGACGACGGACACGCAGCATGGACGGACAGGCTACAAGACCAGGGCGATAGTAGGCACAGAGCTCCACAACAGCCAAAACAATGGAAAGACTTACAGAAAATGCTTGGGAGCAAAATTACTTAGTTAGTGAGAAGCATATGACACTCAGATCCATGAACAAACAAGTCTTATTAATGCAAGGCTTGTCTAATATTAATCTGAATGCACGTTTTGTAAGATTAAAGAATGTAACAAGCAGTTTTCAGATGAAAATTTGAGGGGGCCTTTTTGCAAATGTACTGTGTCTAAAAAAACAGAAAAAATATTCTGATGTAGGGAAGTTTTAACTGATTATGAGTGTGTCTGAAATTCAACACGATAACACTGGACCCTCCAAAGGTTCATTGAAATTTAATTTGTCTCTGTGTTACAACAGAAAACCTTGAAAATATTGATCCTAGCTGACAAGCTTCAAAGCATTTTCGACAAGTCCTTCCTCAATGCGAATTATATTGACCTCTCCTTTCTGTCTCCACAACACGATGGATCAGAAAATGCAATCAGCATTTCCAGGAATAATTTGGGTATCCCACACTTGGAGTCCAAGAATTGGACCGAGCTCGATACCGAGGAATGGTTCCAGTGGTCCCCTTGTTCCGATCATACAACGCAGTCCCACTTCCGTATTGTCTATCCTTCTTATCATACAACCCAGCACTACCACCATAGCTCCGAGTCCGCTCGTACAGACTAGAGGTCGACCGGTACATGTTGGAAGGGTTATCATAGAGGAAGGAATCATAAGGATTCCTCTCCGGAAGACTCGAGGTGCTGCCATAACTTGGTGAATTCTTGTCATACAGGTTAGCCGAGATGCCGTAGCTGGATGTGAGTTTGTCAGGTAAGCTAGAGTTACTTCCATAACCGCTGCCACCGCTGCTGTAGCTATAGTTGCTATAGCGACTACCAGAGCTGACCATGCTGCTTCCAAAGTTAGAGTCCTGTTATAGGTAAATGGTAGACTTAGACCAGAACTTACCACGAGAGTGCTATGACTGTTTTGGGATGTTTTCTGCAAGTGATTACATCTCAAAGCTATAAGAAGCCTGGAGATAGAGTGTGACATGCTCAGTGATTATTGGTCATTGGTGGTTAATGATTAGATGATTAGCTAATTGAGCATGACCATTGTAAGACATGAAAACATGCTAATGTGTTAGAATATTGTAAAAGAATGGAAAAGATTGTAAGAACATGCCGTCTAATGTACACATTTTGAAATGGTATGATAAAAGAGATGTCAATTCAAAAACAAATTGCATTCAATATGACTGCAATATATAAGAGCTTTAACCTTTGGCATCCAGTGATCATTCTGTTAACTTACACAAACATGGTAATCTTAATAAATGATTGTCAATACTTGGACAATCCTGTTCGTAACATTTTGAAGAAATCCTCTGAATAACGTCTACAGATAAATGCTACAGACATAGTGCATGTTTAACGCTACTTAGAACAGTATTCAGTTATATCATGGCGTGTTACTTCGTTGTGGAGGTAAGCCCTAAGTGATGCAGGTCTTAAACGTTTACAATGTGTTGGTGAAAATCCAACAGCCTGGGTATGGTGCTGACAATACCAAAACCATTACCAGGACAAAACTGGGATTCAAACCCCTGATCAAAGGTTCCTGACACACCTAAGGGACGCAACTCTGCACAGTGAATGTCAGCACTTCAGGTGACGAGGCCCCTTGTGCTCCACTAATTACAGACACAGAGATACACCAGAAGCATGTGTGTACAAAGTGACACATGGAGTTGACTGTCAACACATTACATCAGGGTAGAGAAGCTGGACACACCCCAAGAAACACAACAGAAGACCCAGATACAAACCAACAAGTAACAAGGACTATTATCATTTTCATGTTATCTTGAAATAATATTATCCTAATTCCATATATACGTCACTACTTCATATTGAATACTTGAAGATAAATATGGCTTAACCTCAGAGTTTTTTTTTATTCATCATAAAGCTGTTATATATACTCGCTAATGCTACTAGGTCCAAGCTGTATGAATATAAGGAACAGTCTTTATTAATTTGAGCAAATAATAATATTGGTAAGCAGATACAAAATATTAAATGAATAAAAATATCAGTAAGGTGTGCCCCCATGCAGTGTTATCTGCAAAAGTGGGAGTAGAAGCACACTGCCTCCCCCTGAAACCTACCTCTTTAGCTGTGTACTGCTTGCGTGTGTTTGGATACAGCATTATCTCCTCTGTCACTGTCACTTCTTCCTCTTCCTCCTCCTCCACCTCCTTCACACTCGACAGAGCTGAAACACAAACATCAATCTCTTTATCGGTCAGCTAGTGAGTTTTCTTGATCTCACGTCATGTCAACTTATTGTGGAAGGAAAGCCCAAAGTGACGCAGGCCTAGATCTTTACCACTATTGTAAAACAAACATACAAATAAACAAAGATATGGTGCTGACAAATCTGGAAACAAGAACTGGGAAAATTTGGGATTTGTACCCATGATCAGAGATTTCTGGCATGCTTTAGAACGAATTGCAGTGCCTTAGACAGCAGGGACATCTGAACACCCCCATCCTACTCAATAAGGCTGCAAATGATTTGGAACTATATAAAACATAATTTGTAAAGTTACTCTAGTGAATGAAAATATACCTTAAACTGTGGTTACTTTCAGAATGATTCCTCTCGACAAACAGATTATTAGTTTCATTCAGCGTTGTAAAGTATGGGGACATGTGATACAGGCAGTGTTGGCCTGGCAGTGCATAGCCGGGCAGTGTATAGCCGGGCAGTGTATAGCCAGGCAGTGTTGGCCTGGCAGTGCATAGCCGGGCAGTGTATAGCCAGGCAGTGTATAACCGGGCAGTGTATAGCCAGGCAGTGTATAGCCAGTGTATAGCCAGGCAGTGTATAACCGGGCAGTGTATAGCCAGGCAGTGTATAGCCAGTGTATAGCCAGGCAGTGTATAGCCGGGCAGTGTATAACCGGGCAGTGTATAGCCAGGCAGTGTATAGCCAAGCAGTGTTTAGCCGGTGTATAGCCAGGCAGTGTATAGCCAGGCAGTGTATAACCGGGCAGTGTATAGCCAGGCAGTGTATAGCCAGGCAGTGTTGGCCTGGCAGTGTTGGCCTGGCAGTGCATAGCCGGGCAGTGTATAGCCAGGCAGTGTATAGCCAGGCAGTGTTTAGCCAGGCAGTGTATAGCCAGGCAGTGTATAACCGGGCAGTGTATAGCCGGGCAGTGTATAGCCGGTGTATAGCCAGGCAGTGTATAACCGGGCAGTGTATAGCCAGCCAGGCAGTGTATAGCCAGGCAGTGTATAGCCAGCCAGGCAGTGTAAAGCTGGGCAGTGTATAGCCAGGCAGTGTATAGCCAGTGTATAGCCAGGCAGTGTATAACCGGGCAGTGTATAGCCAGGCAGTGTATAGCCGGGCAGTGTATAACCGGGCAGTGTATAGCCAGGCAGTGTATAGCCAAGCAGTGTTTAGCCGGTGTATAGCCAGGCAGTGTATAGCCAGGCAGTGTATAACCGGGCAGTGTATAGCCAGGCAGTGTATAGCCAGGCAGTGTTGGCCTGGCAGTGTTGGCCTGGCAGTGCATAGCCGGGCAGTGTATAGCCAGGCAGTGTATAGCCAGGCAGTGTTTAGCCAGGCAGTGTATAGCCAGGCAGTGTATAACCGGGCAGTGTATAGCCGGTGTATAGCCAGGCAGTGTATAACCGGGCAGTGTATAGCCAGCCAGGCAGTGTATAGCCAGGCAGTGTATAGCCAGCCAGGCAGTGTAAAGCTGGGCAGTGTATAGCCAGGCAGTGTAAAGCTGGGCAGTGTATAGCCAGGCAGTGTATAGCCAGGCAGTGTATAGCCGGGCAGTGTATAGCCGGGCAGTGTATAGCCAGGCAGTGTATAGCCGGGCAGTGTATAGCCAGGCAGTGTATAGCCAGGCAGTGTATAGCCAGGCAGTGTATAGCCAGGCAGTGTTGGCCTGGCAGTGCATAGCCGGGCAGTGTATAGCCAGGCAGTGTATAACCGGGCAGTGTATAGCCAGGCAGTGTATAGCCAGTGTATAGCCAGGCAGTGTATAACCGGGCAGTGTATAGCCAGGCAGTGTATAGCCAGTGTATAGCCAGGCAGTGTATAGCCGGGCAGTGTATAACCGGGCAGTGTATAGCCAGGCAGTGTATAGCCAAGCAGTGTTTAGCCGGTGTATAGCCAGGCAGTGTATAGCCAGGCAGTGTATAACCGGGCAGTGTATAGCCAGGCAGTGTATAGCCAGGCAGTGTTGGCCTGGCAGTGTTGGCCTGGCAGTGCATAGCCGGGCAGTGTATAGCCAGGCAGTGTATAGCCAGGCAGTGTTTAGCCAGGCAGTGTATAGCCAGGCAGTGTATAACCGGGCAGTGTATAGCCGGTGTATAGCCAGGCAGTGTATAACCGGGCAGTGTATAGCCAGCCAGGCAGTGTATAGCCAGGCAGTGTATAGCCAGCCAGGCAGTGTAAAGCTGGGCAGTGTATAGCCAGGCAGTGTATAGCCAGTGTATAGCCAGGCAGTGTATAACCGGGCAGTGTATAGCCAGGCAGTGTATAGCCGGGCAGTGTATAACCGGGCAGTGTATAGCCAGGCAGTGTATAGCCAAGCAGTGTTTAGCCGGTGTATAGCCAGGCAGTGTATAGCCAGGCAGTGTATAACCGGGCAGTGTATAGCCAGGCAGTGTATAGCCAGGCAGTGTTGGCCTGGCAGTGTTGGCCTGGCAGTGCATAGCCGGGCAGTGTATAGCCAGGCAGTGTATAGCCAGGCAGTGTTTAGCCAGGCAGTGTATAGCCAGGCAGTGTATAACCGGGCAGTGTATAGCCGGGCAGTGTATAGCCGGTGTATAGCCAGGCAGTGTATAACCGGGCAGTGTATAGCCAGCCAGGCAGTGTATAGCCAGGCAGTGTATAGCCAGCCAGGCAGTGTAAAGCTGGGCAGTGTATAGCCAGGCAGTGTAAAGCTGGGCAGTGTATAGCCAGGCAGTGTATAGCCAGGCAGTGTATAGCCGGGCAGTGTATAGCCAGGCAGTGTATAGCCGGGCAGTGTATAGCCAGGCAGTGTATAGCCGGGCAGTGTATAGCCAGGCAGTGTATAGCCAGGCAGTGTATAGCCAGGCAGTGTATAGCCAGGCAGTGTAAAGCCGGGCAGTGTATAGCCAGGCAGTGTATAACCGAGCAGTGTATAGCCAGGCAGTGTATAGCCAGGCAGTGTATAACCGGGCAGTGTATAGCCAGGCAGTGTATAACCGGGCAGTGTTTAGCCGGGCAGTGTATAGCCAGGCAGTGTATAGCCAGGCAGTGTAAAGCTGGGCAGTGTATAGCCAGGCAGTGTATAGCCGGGCAGTGTATAGCCAGGCAGTGTATAGCCGGGCAGTGTATAGCCGGGCAGTGTATAGCCAGGCAGTGTAAAGCTGGGCAGTGTATAGCCAGGCAGTGTATAGCCAGGCAGTGTATAACCGGGCAGTGTATAGCCAGGCAGTGTATAGCCAGGCAGTGTATAGCCAGGCAGTGTATAACCGGGCAGTGTATAGCCAGGCAGTGTATAACCGGGCAGTGTATAGCCAGGCAGTGTATAACCGGGCAGTGTTTAGCCAGGCAGTGTATAGCCAGGCAGTGTATAGCCAGGCAGTGTTTAGCCGGTGTATAGCCAGGCAGTGTATAGCCAGGCAGTGTATAGCCGGGCAGTGTATAGCCGGGCAGTGTATAGCCGGGCAGTGTATAGCCGGGCAGTGTATAGCCAGGCAGTGTAAAGCTGGGCAGTGTATAGCCAGGCAGTGTATAGCCAGGCAGTGTATAACCGGGCAGTGTATAGCCAGGCAGTGTATAACCGGGCAGTGTATAGCCAGGCAGTGTATAACCGGGCAGTGTTTAGCCAGGCAGTGTATAGCCAGGCAGTGTATAGCCAGGCAGTGTTTAGCCGGTGTATAGCCAGGCAGTGTATAGCCAGGCAGTGTATAGCCGGGCAGTGTATAGCCGGGCAGTGTATAGCCAGGCAGTGTATAGCCGGGCAGTGTATAGCCGGGCAGTGTATAGCCAGGCAGTGTATAGCCAGGCAGTGTATTGCCGGGCAGTGTATAGCCGGGCAGTGTATAGCCAGGCAGTGTATAGCCGGGCAGTGTATAGCCGGGCAGTGTATAGCCAGGCAGTGTATAGCCAGGCAGTGTAAAGCCGGGCAGTGTATAGCCAGGCAGTGTATAGCCGGGCAGTGTATAGCCGGGCAGTGTATAGCCGGGCAGTGTATAGCCAGGCAGTGTATAGCCGGGCAGTGTATAGCCAGGCAGTGTATAGCCAGGCAGTGTATAGTCAGGCAGTGTATAGCCAGGCAGTGTATAGCCAGGCAGTGTATAGCCGGTATATAGCCAGGCAGTGTATAGCCGGGCAGTGCATAGCCAGGCAGTGCATAGCCAGGCAGTGTATAGCCAGGCAGTGTATAGCCAGGCAGTGTATAGCCAGGCAGTGTATAGTCGGGCAGTGTATAGCCAGGCAGTGTATAGCCAGGCAGTGTATAGCCAGGCAGTGTATAGTCGGGCAGTGTATAGCCAGGCAGTGTATAGCCAGGCAGTGTATAGCCAGGCAGTGTATAGCCGGTGTATAGCCAGGCAGTGCATAGCCAGGCAGTGTATAGCCAGGCAGGTGTGATTGATGACACTATGGACCATTACCAGCAGCAGCGCTCTGACTTTTCTTGAGCCGCGAATGTTTGTTGGATATATCGATAGAGTCCTTGCTGCGAGTTAGACGCCCTTGCGTCTCCAGTTCCTGCTGATCTTCTCGTAACCTGTTATCTACAAACAAATAGTGAAGCTGATGGTTAGGTGGTCTTAAATAAAATGTTAATTTTGTGAATCTGCAAGCAAGATCTGCTTTTACTTCCAATGGTGATTGGTGCACATACAAAATACAACACCATGAGCTTTAACTAGTCCAGTTGAAATATTCAACTTGTCCACTAAAAAAATTTAACTAGTCCAGTTGCAATATTCAAGTTATCAACATGTCAATATAATAAAACATTTTTGTATTTCTGTATGTTAATATACTGACAGAACAGAAACGTGAACCATAGAAACATATAGAGAAGTATGTACCTTAAGAAATGATGTACCACTTAGTGACAAAATTAACAATCAGTCAAGTGCTACCACAGAGTGACTTTATTCTTATCATGACATGCTGCACATGATTTCCAAACTTGACATGCTAATCCTGCAGGAAACAAATGGTGCATCTCAAGCATGGATCTATGACGTCACGTGATGCACGAATGAGCATCAGTTCACACAACATACCAGTATGTTTGTTTGTGCATTGAACCAATCTACTATCTCTTGAATATGAGTACGGTAATTCTTAATATATTAACCAACATGTATGATATTCATGTTTCTTTTGTCCGAAGTATATAATAAAACTCTACTCATTCACTGCTAATCCATCGATGTGGAGCAAGTGGTACCATCAGCAGAAGTCCCAAATTATGTGTTCAGATTTCCTTTGACTATCTGCTATTCAAAGGTGGCGTTCCCGGCCAAGAACTGAAGTGGCACCACTGTAACAAGCACTGCTCTTACCTAACTCATCATCATCATCATCTTCCTCAAACACGTGTCTCTGAGCCAGCGAGTGACCATCATCAGTAAGGTCACTGGTGCTGTAGCTCCGTCGTATGTGGTCAACCAGCTTTCCGTGACCCTGAAACAGTTAGATGCCATCTTAAGTCAGTGAATGAACACTGCTAACAGGGGCAGAAATTATCTGTTATTTTCAATAGTCTGCAAAAATGACCTGCTACAGTGTTTCCATCTGCCTTATTGTAAAACTTGTAGGCCGCAATGAAATATCATCAGTTATTCCAGAATTTTACTTGTTTTAGACTTATGTTACTATTTAAGCTTACAGTCATCAATTACTGTAGCTCACTATTGTAAGCTTGGAAAAACAACCTAAAATCTAAAATAAAAAGTATATATATATTTTTAATACTATTAATAACTAATACATTGCAAATGCATTGGATTTTAACTTTTTGACCCCTCATACAGATTTATCTCCCTTTGACCATTCACCCAACAACACAAAACCCAAGCGTTATCTCCCTTAGGCCAGTGGCTCTTACTCTGAGTGTTGCTTGCATGATGGTTTTGGAAGCAAATTGCAACCCTCTTGTTCCCAGGGTGAGTAGAGTAGAATACCCCTGCTTGCTGGCTTGGACAATCAACTCGTCGATGTCCTGTAACAGACAACATCAATCATCTCGTCATATTCTGTCTGGAATACGAGGTTTATTTATCAAAGAAGTAAATGTTTAGAAAGAGTCTGCATGAAGCTTTCGGCACAGTGGTCAAAACGACACCAGCTGTTTGGAGTCAGTCAGTTCAGAAATCAGTCAGACAGAATCACTCCGGGTCTTGGCACATGATGCAGACATGCGGTAATCTAATTCCGAAACAACACTTCAAAGTTTATCTGCACCCTTCACCAAGCTTCTGAAGATGTAGTGTCTGGCTTTCAAAGCCAGCTGATAAAAGAAGGACTAATCATATCAGCAGGGGGCATGATCACTGTTTTCAATTAGTTTAGGGGTATTTGGAGTGGAAACAGTTCAACGTCTAAATGTACTGTGAATGAGAGTTTTTTCTTCTATAGTGTCTGACATTTTGTAAATCAATTGTACTGATGGGGGAACTGTCTTTCATTATTATTATATTATTATTTTAAATGTGTGTGTGTGCGTGTGTGTGTGGGTGTGTGCCTGCAATAGATAAGAAGGTGGTATTAAGTTGCTCGCATGTGATCATATTCCAATTACATAGATCAATGCTCATGATGTCAATCACTGGATTGTCTGGTCCAGACTTGATTTTTTACAGACCGCTGCCATACAGCTGGAATAATGTTGAGTGTGGCATTAAACAGCAACAAAAATATGACGACAATGTGAACTATTTGAAGTGTCCATTTGAGTGAACGTATCTTTGAAAGCATTTTGCCATATCGCATTTAGCAAAGCAATAAAAAAAAACAAGTATTTGTCACAGAGTGACGAAATATCCCCCGCCTGTACACCATACTACCAAATATGAAGACAATCCAGCGATTAGTTCTTGAGATATTGTGGCAACACCGTTTTCCAACTCCAAAAACAGATTTGCCTGCTGTGACCTTGAAAATGGGGTCAAGGTCACCAAATCTGACAGGTGTATGCAGTGTCTGTATATACACCATAGTTCCAAATATGAAGACAATCCAGTGTTTAGTTCTTGAGATATCGCGGCAACACCGTTTTCTAACTCCAAAAGCAGATTTGCCTGCTGTGACCTTGACAATGGGGTCAAGGTCACCAAAACCGACTGGTGTCTGCGGTGTCTGTATATACACCATAGTTCCAAATATGAAGACAATCCAGTGTTTAGTTCTTGAGATATCGCGGCAACACCGTTTTCCAACTCTAAAAGCAGATTTGTCTGCTGTGACCTTTAAAATGGGATCAAGGTCACCAAAACCGACTGGTGTCTGCGGAGTCTGTATATACACCATAGTTACAAATATGAAGACAATCCAGTGTTTAGTTCTTGAGATATCGCGGCAACACCGTTTTCCAACTCTAAAAGCAGATTTGTCTGCTGTGACCTTTAAAATGGGATCAAGGTCACCAAAACCGACTGGTGTCTGCGGAGTCTTTATATACACCATAGTTCCAAATATGAAGACAATCCAGTGTTTAGTTCTTGAGATATCTCGGCAACACCGTTTTCCAACTCCAAAAGCAGATATGCCTGCTGTGACCTTGAAAATGGGGTCAAGGTCACCAAAACCGACTGGTGTCTGCGGAGTCTGTATATACACCATAGTTCCAAATATGAAGACAATCCAGTGTTTAGTTCTTGAGATATCGCGGCAACAAACAGGTGGGACGTACGGACGGACGTACGGACGGTCGTGAATACTATATCCCCCGCTTCGCGCTTTCGCGCGGCGGGGGATAATCAGAAAAAGTACATGCACTTGTTTGTTGATTTGAAAAAGAAATATTCATTTCACATTTCATACTTCAGAATATCTACATTGATAATAACACTCAGGGTAAACTATTTGTGTTTGCTTTCTATGTGAAACCAAACAGTTTGAAAGTTTACCACTCATGTGAATAGTTTGTGTTTGGCACGGAAGTGATATTACAGGGGCATGTGAAATGTTCACAGTCCTGATCAACAACCCTCATGGTCTCAAGATGGCAGTTAATGTATACAATTCTTAGACCACAACAAACTGACTAACTGTTTGTATGCATGTGTAATTATTACTTTAAATAACTTTAGTTTTCTACATGACTCTTGTTGGTGGCTGGGTGTGTGTGTTCCATCATAAAGCACAAATGAGCATCTCCATTTATTACACTCATCCCACATAACAAAAACCTGATGATTACCTGTATGAAACCTTGCTTGATATTAATTCAAAGGTATAACATTTTTGAAAGGTCAGGCATACATTGATCTGGACAATGTTCTGGTCATAAGCAAAATATGTCATTAAGAAATGCATCCAGATGAAAACTGATTTATTTTTTGATCCTATATCACCAGTTTACCTTTTCCCGTTTTGCCAGCTGTGGATGAACAAATTTCTTGAAAAGGAAGCTGGATCCCTTTGTCATTGGCGAAAGCATCCATAGCACAAACACAATCTTCACCTCGTAATAAAATGGAAGCCTGAAAACAGAAGGAACTTGTTGAACATCTTCCCAGATTCCTGCACAAACTGGAGTGTTCCCCAGTTTATTATGATAAAATGCAAATAATGTCCAACATAAGCTTAAACAATCAAACAAATGACCAATACAACAAGGAAACATAAAAAGTAATAAGTCATGTTTCCAGGGGTTTCTCGTGCATTTGAAACATACCAGTGAGAAGGAAAAAGCATACCTCAGAATTATATTATTCTCAAAAGTTATGTTTAAAAAATGGACTGCTTCCTGTCTACTCACTGCATAGATCAAGAGTGAGTGAGGGGGGTGGGTTTAACTCCCCAAAATTGTACTTCAGTTGTAGGACAGCATATCAGTCTAACTTTATTAAGTGAATGGTGTATTGTGGTACAATTAACACATTTCAAGCAATATTATGTCTACCTGTAATTAATAAAGTCTGGTCAGACCAGTTGGCACCAGTATGAGCTACGAACCAGGCTACTAGGGCACAGAAAACTCCTGCAGGACACACATTGTCAAGACTGAATATGTTCAAGATTCAGCTCTTCCAAGTACGGTACTGGGGACTTATTCTATGCTAGAATCCTCATGTTAGGCTAGTACACGATTTTCACTTTGTCACAGATATGATATCAATATGCTAATGTTAATATGTTCTACACAATAACAGTATGCACAATCTGTGTAGCCATTCAAAGCTGAAGAGTCAGTAGGGTTCCAGCCCAATGAATGTGCTGATGAATTCAATTTGGCAACATGTGTTTTATTGAATATGCAGATTACCCAGCACCTGACTTGACAAGCGTAGTTGTGCTGATCATCAACCAATGCAGGTTGCACTGAAAGGTTGCACTGAAACATCATTTTCTCCAGGCAAGGGAGTTAATAGACTGTAAAAGTACAGTTTCCACCCTTGCCGAACTAGGCTGGAAGTATGGAGTAATATTTTGGCTGGACTACCGAGTCCGTGCATAGTCCAATCAAAATCGCTTAACATAATCGCCATCTAGTTCATCTGCTGTGCACCTTTCAGTTGATTGCAGTATTTGTAAAGCATGTGTATTGACAACTCAGCGTCAACAGATATTTTCCAAATATTTTCAGATTTTCAATGAAGGTGCTCACATGATTTGATATTTCGAAATAAGACCCGGTTTCTTTTTACAATATAGAAATTTATTATTAATCAGATTGTCTTGACTGGGTTACTCCATTTTCTTTGAAGCCAATGCAAGTGATATGAGAATATGATATGATATGAGTTTACAGTCAGTTAACTCCCTTGCCTGGGAAAGCTGTTGGAACATCTGCAGCCATGTCATACAGTGTACATCATGGTTCTACCATCACTGCTCCAACCAACCATGCCAGCCAGCCAGAAGGCCAACTGTGCTGTCCACCCTTAACTGATCAAGATGAAACAATATTCAAAATTAGGGGGGACTGGGATCTTTGAGGTTTGCTCCTATAGTAATTCAATCTAGGTATTCTTAAAATTCTAACTCTTTACCATTAGAGTTATAACAAGGACCACTGACTTTCATGCTTAATTTCAAATGCTGCTGAACACTATCACAGATGAACATTCGCGTTTCTGTGATAATTATTCACAATTCCATTGAGTGAGCAAGTATGGTTTTCTGTTGCATTATTCCAGCCATATCATGGAAGGGGACACCAGCTTTTCACCTTGTACATTCATTATGAAGGAATCAAACAGTCTTTGGCGCATGCTGGCATGACACACACTTGGGACAACCACTTAAGCATCCCCAGTGCTATGATACTACCAATGGAGGCAAGATGAGGTGAAATGGAGTTTAATGTTGCATTCAAGATTATTACACACATACGTATGTGTGTGCGTGCATATGTGCACGAGCATGCTCTTATGTCGATTTCATAGCGCTAGCTCACTTAGATACCATGCCGAAGTTTAACAAGAGTATCCTACTCAGACACACTATACTGACTCCCAGCAGACCAGTCCCTTAATAATGCCGAGCGCCAGACAGGGTAAGAACAAGTACCATCTTTTAATGTCTTTTGGTATGACGCGGCCCGAGGATTGAACCCCCGCCCTTCCGCTCTCTGGCCAGACGTTCTACCTCTAGACCATGTAGGCGGTCAAAGGCAAGATGAGAAACAAGCGAAATGGCGTCCACAATCATGACATAACTAGGTTACTGCTAACGGCGTCATAACACAACCAACAAAAAACCTGTCAAATGACTATTTTCTAAGTCCAAGAAAAAGACTACCAAGATAAGCATGATAAGTGGTATCTAAGACTGAAGTTTCCAAAGGTAGAACCCATCAGGAGAACTAAGCTGTGATTAGTACTGCAGATAAATGCAGCATTGTGACAAGAGTGACAGATAGTCTACGTGACCCAGTCCATGCAGTCGACCGCCATTAACATGTCTACACGCTGACACAAGGGTGGGACATATTCTTCTCCGCCATTTGACACACGCTTCTCAACTACCTGCCACACAGGGATAGGCCCACGCTTCATCATGGAGAATGAGAATCAGGATGACACACTATGTAACTGTTACCGCTTGTCTAGGTGTTAAAACAAAACACATGCCCAACAGAACATATAATGCAATAAATGTATACATAATGCATAGCAATTAAGATATAAAGATAATTTAAATTTTAATATATACACTCACAAAACAGATATAAGACATTATACATAAAATAACATATGACTTAACAAAAGCAACAACAACGTCACAATGGTGGAATCTACCTGGTGGGCATAATTTTGCATTTCTATCTCAGCTCATAGACGAGTCTAGGGTTCAAAATACTACGGTGAAATGATTAGTTTTGAAAGATAAAATATCTGCACTGGTATGAAAATATTGATGCCTTGGAGATACTTAACGACGACTAAAATACCACACTTGATCTATCATATCAAAAGTTGTGATGACTGATGAACATATACAGTGCATTTTCATTCTCAAACACTCGGTTCTCGGCAAATTGGCAGTTCAGAAGTTTCAAACTGCAACATAATTGTCTGATGACTCAAACTGTGTGATGTATGTCCATCTTGTAAACTGTGAGCTTTCACTGAAGAAACATTGTCTCAGTCAACAAGACCTGTAGTACACATCTCTATATTGTGGAGCACAGTTCCTCTTTAACAGTATTGTGAAGCAGGTACAAGTCTTTGTCCTGATATCCATGGATCTAGTACACCGTGATCATCAACAGATAATACACAAACCGTTATCTGTGTTAAACGCCTCAGCCAAAAGACTGATGTCTCACTGATGCTAAAGTCACAGACAGATACATACATTAATATATTTTTATATGATCAAATCTGGCGTCCTCTTTTTTCAATTGGACTATGAATACAGTGTTTGAAACTTATTTAAAGGGGGGTTTCTTGAGATTGCTGTAGTATTTGGATCTAATTACACCTAAACTGTTTACTTCTAATATTAGAGTTTTGACTATGGCCCCTTGAGTTTCATACTCCGGATTTTGTATTAATCTTAACTTTCAAGAGTCCGCAGAAATGATCTGCTACAGAGTTGGGTAGTCCACAGGGAAATATCATTCGTCTTTCCTGAATTTTACCAGTCTCAAGACTAGTGCAATATTATTTTTGAATCATGATGCATTATTTTGAACACTGAATACTACACTGTTTATCTTGTAGAAATATCACCATCTTCCAACTAGGGGTCCCATTCCACAAAGCAATCTAAGTGCTATGGTGATCATAACTCCCATACTGTAACATAGGCTTACGACAGTCGTAGCGCTACAGTCGCTTTGTGGAACGAGACCCAGGATCACATAATGTAACACTGGTACAATTTGAGACCGGATCTAGCGTCCCCAACACATCATTTACCTACAGGAGACTGTCAAGTCCCTGCAAGGAACACACCTGGTGTAATTAGCTGTAAGGTAATACCCTGCACGGCTAGTTTAGTCAGTTGAGAAACATGGGCTAAGTAAGAATGTGTGTCTTTATTTGTGCCAGTGAGAGGGGGAATCCTGTCAAAGTGTCCTTGTCAGGCCTGTCTTTGTTGTCCACAAAACTTCCTTGTGTAATAAGGGCCATTGTTCAAGTTTGTTTCCAGCTACACCCACTTTTGATGGCAATTTATTGTGAACGCAAGGTGAAGGTTAGTGATCTGTCAACTGGATTCAAGTTGATACAAACTGTCGTACACACCTTGATTTTCAACTGAAGCATGTTGAATATATTAACTCTTAGGTTGGGTGTCTTCATTAAATTAATTAAAATTAAAAGCATCAAAGCCAAGCTCTATTGGGTACTGGGATTTATTTTGTTCAATATGCTCAGTTCATGATAACATCCAACTATTTTAGTTGATTGCTTATAATATCAAAAATATTTCCATATTTTATAATACTTCAGGAAGATTAATAAAAATGTGGTATCAAATCAACAGGATCTTGCCAATGGCCGCAAACAATATTTTAAATATTTAAGAGTACTTCTTACTCAAACAAGTACAGGAGACAATTTCAAATACTGATATATTTTTTGTATATTTCTGATTGCCCGACTGTGACACACTGAGATATCTTGTCTGCACATGTCACAATGCCTGGACTGCCTGTCTGAAGAACATTACAAGGCCATAATAGTGGTGTGGACTTCTAACTAAACATTGCAATACAGTAGCTTTCAAGGAGTGAGTGAGTATGGTTTTATGCCGCTTTTATCAATATTCCAGCAATATCACTGCGGGGGACACCAGAAATGTGCTTCACACATTGTACCCATTTTGGGAATCAAACTTGGGTCTTCCGCGTACACTTTAACCACTAGGCTACCCGACCGCCTCAGCTTTCAAGTAAAGACGATCTGACTCACAACACTACGAATATGCCAGCATATGCTAATTGGAAAGAACTTACGCCTGCATTAAAGTGAACATAATTACAATCATATTGATGCACAAGGATGTAACTAGCCTCTTAAATTCAGATGTTACAGTCTTTTAACTTGTGGCCTTCCATACAAAGAGTGGGTTCTAGAACTTGTCTATCCAAGAATCTCCCCCCCCCCCCCCCCCCCGATGCTGAGATGGTATGCAAGGAATAGAAGTAAAGAGCTCCTGGAATGAGAGTCAGTGTCAATGAAAGAGTCTTACACAATTTGGCAATAAACTGATTATTAGATTTTGATACCTGCTCCCCTCACAACCAAACATCTCCTTGATCCTTTATCAGATTGTTTGAAAGCAATAAAATTTGAAAATTATTAATAAAGTGCTTTCCACCCACAATATTTCGACGAAGTTGGATGACTTCAACTAATTTATTATTGGGGCCTAAGCTGTAGTCCACATCACAGATGCAAAAGTCTGGAGCAGATGAACCGGTGGTCGATAGTGTGAGCAACAATCTGGGTACAAAGGCACACAAATCATCTGGTCAAGGCTGAAGGTTACTATTTCCTCGTGGTCATATTCAGCAGCCATTGTGACCACATAATGCCCAGTACAGTGGAGTTTAAAACATTACTTGTACAGGTATATTGAGCTATAACTGAAGGGGTAATGTCATCAATGACTTTTGAACTGTACTCACCATGACAAAAACACATCAGAGAAAGTTTCCACGCATGAGAACAGAGCAAATACAATCCAGTACATCATCCATTTCACCTGAAAAACAAAAAAAACGTGATAATGACTATGTTTGGTTTAACATCGCTTTGAACAATTATAACATGACCTATGAGGATTGTGTAGGCGGTGACCAAGAGAGACTGAGGTAGCAGACATTACATCTTCAAGTTATGGTACAGAAAAACCAAGGATTATTATGATTACCGGTACAATCACAAAGAATCTGGGATTTGAACCGGCTCCATCCTCAGAGTTTGTCATGACCCCAATGGTAAAAGTTGAGACTTGAAACATCAATCGACACTTGACCGTTGAACCATGTCTTGCCAATGAATGTCTTGTTGGTTCATTGTAATAGTTAACAAGATGCAAACAGTACAAAGTGGTTAATTAGGACTTTTGCATCACACAATTGCTTCTTAACATAATGTGATTGAAAGTTCATGTGTTACAGCACAGTCAGCAATCTTATAGCTTGATACTAACAGTCAAAAAAGAAAAGAATCTTAGGCATAGCATGAACAGCAATCCAAAATCAGTATAGTAAAGTAAAGCCTAAATACAATATTTCACAGGAATTGTCCAGCTATCAAGAACATTTGTCAAAAGACAGTTCCATGCTTTCACAATCACAAGGTTCATACAGATATGGAACACTAAAATTCAAGGCCTTTTCAAGCCTGCTAACTGTTTTCTTCAAGACTTTTTTGGTTGCGTTAACCTTAATCTGTCAATATTTTATTAAATACAGCAATGTTTGCGTTTACGGCATTCCATATACAAAAATATGCACTGAAAAAAAACTGGGAGGCAAGAAAAGAAACCTACACAAGTCCGCTTATGTGTTTTTCATTTTGAAAACAAGTTTACTTTACGCATAACTTATAGTTGTTTTGTTTATAGTTTCTCTTGCCTCCCAAAATCCATGTGATTTAACATTTCAGGTCTACATTTGAAAAATGACATTATTTTGGAGACCAATGCCAACACTGATACAGCATACTATATATTATAACAGATGCTATATTTGGGAGAACACTTCGGGAATCAACCCCAAAAAAGTAAGAGAATCTGTACTTTACTAAGAAAGTGTTATCCAAAATATAGCATCTGTTACATTTGACCACTTTCTAAATGGCATTGTTTATTCATAGCTTTCGGCCATGGGAGCCGTGCCAATTTACACTTGTCAGAGGGGTACTCAAAGTACGTGATCTAGACTACCAGTTGTCGGACATTCATTTTTGTGGAAGCCTTGGTGGCTGAGTGGGTTAGATTGCTGACTTTGTGTGCTGGCGATTAGGTGCCTCACTCTGGCAAGTGTGGGTTCGAATCCCGGACGGGACTCAACCCCCAAAAAAGTACGAGAATGTGTACTTTACTAAGAAAGTGTTATCCCAAATATAACATCTGTTACATTTGACCACTTTCTAAATGGCATTGTGTATTCATACTATATATTAGTTGTAAGACCTAAAAAGCAGTATAACCATCTCACATTTTCCAACAAAATTTATTTTTCACCCAACAAAGAAATAAGTTAAGTCTGTCATGAATTCTTCAGGGTCTTTGGCACAAATCTATCACTGTGATGAATCTCACTAAAACACTTTTGCTAAATAATTTTGTGTGCTTTAATACTTTGATTAACAAGTATGTCATTTTGTACAAATTCTAGGCTTTTCAAGCTAGTTTGGTGATTAAAGGCTTTTTAAGGTTGACACTAAAAAGCAAGACTTTTCAAGAGGGACCTTAAAATTCAAGGCTTTTAAAGAGATACCTCAAAATTCAAGGCTTTTTCCAGCCTGTACAAACCCTGTATCATGCACTAGTTTACCAGGTTTGAAGTTTTCAGTATATAAAGGCCTCAATGAAGCAGCTGTGGCATTGATGCATAGGGCATAAAAATCATTAACTGACACTCAAGGCATTGTTAAAGATGCTTTTACACCCCACTAGCTGTCAACATGGTTATCTGACAAGAATCACAGACAAGTTGAATGAGAAGAACCAGGAAAGAAATCATGAATTCCAGCGAACCCAAGCATAAATCACTCTGTCTGAGGGCCTCCTGAAGACAAATTTGACAATTGTATTGGACAATTACAGGGGAAAGATTTGGGACAGTTCTTACTATGAATTCTGTGCTGATAACCCCAACTACATAGGTCTGTCTGTATGCCATAACTGCATTTGTCTTGTGTCCTCAGACACTATTACTGGTGAGAATGTCAACAAAGACGTCTCCAGGAATAAAGGATGGTATTGGAACTTCTTTCCAGCCTTATGGACAGAGAGAATAGTGCTGTACAATGTGTCCAACATACTTAGAAATGATTGCAATAGACGTCTTACTGAAGCAATGCAAGAACCTTTTCATACACTTCTCTTTTCTGATACCTTCTGTCGCTAGGCACTGTAGCTCACCTGGATATGCCACATACTGTAGCTCACCTGCCATGGCACGGCACCACATCTCATCTGGTATTACCGTGTAGCTATGACCCACAAAAGACTTTTGTAGCTTTGACCCACAATAGATTTGTGTTGCTATGACCTACTTGTGTATTCACACCTACATTTTATTCTGCACCTGCATATGTGCCTCAAAGCATTATTTAAAATAGGAACTGTAACATTCAATGCCATAACAGAATCATAAAACAGACACGATATATCAAAAATTGAACCTAGCTTTTCGGACAAAAATTAAATATAAGGACACAACAAAAATATGTTCCAAGTTTAATTATTTCCCAATGTAGTAAAACAAAGGTTTGTACTGTTCCTTGATATTTACTTCTAATAGGTTTTATTCTAAAACATGAAACTTAATACATAGATGTTTGATATAGTCGACCTGGAGATCTTGAGGTAGTGGCTGCTGTATCTTCATAAAGATATATCTGTAAACATCAGGCTTAATAAAAGGCCCTTCGACTTTCTTTCAGAAACACTGTTATTCATATCCACTGAAACACAATCTTGTTATGCATAATGGTATACTTTGTCCTCCTAAAATAACAGCTTGTCAGTTTTATGGTAGGCAGAACGCAAATCTTTTCAAATCGTCCCAAGCATCTTTCACCACCTGCACTGATGTGAAAGAGCTCAATCGACAAAGTCATAAAATCTCAGCTACATTGTTGGGCTTCTGCCGAAAACTTTCATTTCAAAATTATTTCCATTTTCTTATCGCTCCAACTGCACACCTGCACAACTGGGAGGAGATTACAGCACAATCCCTTATCATGTTCCAGACATACCCCTGGCCCCGATACAACTTTAGATCACATCAAGTCTCACTTAAATGTTGCAGCAGCTCTTTGAAGATTGAAATATATGATGTCCTATCCCCAACCCTGTGAAATCTTTTCATCTAATGTTAATGGTGAAAGTTGGGATTGTGCATAATAAGTGTGAGTACATAGGTTACATGCACTTGTTACACTCCGACAAGACAGAAAGGTTCGAGATGATGTGTCAGCCCAGCATGGCAACACCCACACTGTCTCTAAGTAGAACATATTAAAACCTGACTGTAAAGTTAAACTGAAAATGTTTCCAATGTGTCTTTTTCTACCATGTATTTTACAGAGGCAATTCAATACAGATTTTGGTTCAAGAACAGTTCTCAGTACCACCGATATCATACCTCGGTGACTGATATTGGCTTCATGTCAGTAAGTATAAAACGACGGAGAGGAAACATTCTTATCAGATCCAGTCAAATCCAAAAGAAGTGTATCAAAACATGTGAGGTGAAATTTACTCATTGTTCTATATATTAATATACAGCAATTATTGACATTTTATAAAGCATAAATAACAGAGGACTTTAAGAATCTTAAACTGATATTACAAAATATCACAAAATGTTACCATTGAACATGAAACAAATGATGAGACAACCCCTATCGACCCATCATTATTGTTACAAAGAGTGTAGATTGTCAATACCACCAACATAGGTAGCTGGGGACCTATTCTAAGCCAGATTCCCCATAGGGTAAATAGACATTAGATACGGTAGTGGCACTCTCAAATGATGAGAAGCAGTCAGTGCAACAACATGTAGGCAACTCCACCTAATTTTCATATGATCTCCACAAAATGATCATATGATCCCCAGCACCTGCCACCAACATGAAGCCCTCTGGCAAACTCAATGAAAAGTTCATGCATCGTTATCCACCAGCAATAATGCCACTCACACCACCACTTATGCTCATTGTAAAACAATATTGCCTTTCGTGGAAATTTTAGAATATGAGACTTGATTAAACATTTTCCCGAAAGAGTGAGTGAGCATGGTTTTACGCCGCTTTTAACAATATTCCAGCAATATCATGGTGGGGGACACCAAAAATAGGCTTCAAGACATTGTACCCATGTGGGAAATAGAACCCGTGTTGGCGGCGTGGTGAGCAAACACTTTAACCAATAGGCTATCTCACTGCCCTTTTTTCCCAATGTGCAGGTCTCTGCCATTTGTCAAGCATTACTCCAGCTGGCGTTCGAAGTGGTGTAAATAGGAACACTCATTATAACCCATAAAGGTCTCCGGATCACAAGCAACAATTCATGGTACTATTTGGGTCATGGCCAAAAGAATCAATGCATTAGTGATAAATAGTAACTGAGCTGGGAGTACATTGCTTCATTCGGAAGTCCAACAAAAGTCTACTTACCTGTCATTCATTCTGCCTTATTGTTCAAATACTATACAGGACTGTTTTTTATTTAAATCAAGATAGCTGTTTGAGTCATTTCGAACATAAAATTTACATATTACATATCTATTTCAAAATGCATACCTTTTCTTATTACATCAAACATGAGCATTTTTAATTAAAAATGTGACCACATTCAATCAACCCAGATCTATCATTTCTATAACAAAATCGCCACATTGATATATTGGCTCAAGGCATTAAGAACTATTTTTGTTGAAATTATCAATGAACCATGTAAATACAGGACATATATATAAAGATATCAAATAATTCATTCCAAAACATCAGTGAATTAAAATAAAAGAAAACGAATAAAAGTATTGAAAACACAAATTTCCAATAACTTTGTATTTATGAAATCAATGTTTCAAAACCTGCTGCAAATCCCTTAAATCACATTCTGACCTGGAAATAATTGAATCTAATTAATCTAGCTTCTAAGAACATTGTCCACAACCATCAATCATATCCTGAGAATATATTATGAGCACTACTGTACTGTACACATACTGAGGTTTATGAGGACTGGAACTTAGCATGCAGATTACAAGCACATATACCAAACTGGGGCACAGGGTTGGCAATTTGCCAGCATGAAGGATAGCATCGTTTGACAACCTGTCTACTTACCTAGTTTATTTACACTCAAACAAATACACTGTACATATATCCATATTTACTCTGTTTGTAGACAGAAATGTAGCATTGAACCTATTTCTCAGCAGCAAGGGAAACATTAAAAAGTGATCTATCCATATTCCCTTTGGAAATTATTGTTCAAGATAGGTTTGAACTTATTTGTTTATCAGCTTGTCATCCAGTACTTGCCCAGAAAAAAATTGTAATTTTTTTTAAACAAGATTTCTAAGTCTGGAATAGTCTGAGAGAAACCTTCATCTTCTAACCAGTGTTTGTATTGAGTACATGTAGTGATATTTTAGTCTGTGAATTAGAAAGTTTATATAAAACCCTGTCTCCAACTGGTTTGGGCAGTTGGCTGTTGATGATTGTGCTCCATATCTCACTTGACCACAATCACCATAATATTAATAGCACACACCTGCTCTCAAAATAAGGTCAGTCATACTCAGGTTGTGACAGGATTAAATTCTATATCTCTGCCTGAAGATAAACACTGGACTGCCATACAATGAGATCTGATCTCATTTGATGGCATGTATGTGTGATTGTAAACTTCTACACGGGCTGTAAAGATGTGTAAATGGGCAGTTGTTTGGCTGACAAAAAGTGACATGGATAGGCATATATCATGTTGGGACAGTCTGCGGAGGGATTGTAGTGATACACATCTGTAATAATACTGTCCTACATTGAACAAACACATATCTTGACATTCATAGCTCCACAAAATGCTTGTTTGATATGTCTCAGTAAAACAGTAGCAAAATATTAGAGATTGAACTGTTTCCTTGCCTTTTTATGACCACCACTGAACTGACATGAGTGTGAATAAAACTATGGAAAAGTCTGTGTTAGATTAACATAAAATCTTTATTTGCCACATGGGGTTGTTGTCAAAATCATATTCCAGTCCTGATAAATATCAATCTGCCCTTTACTTTATGATTTTGCTTTGATGCTTTTTTGTGGTTTTAATGCTGCACTCAGCAACATTCCTGTTACATGATGGCTCTCTCCAAATAATCAAGTCTGGACCAGAAAAACCAGTGGTTAACATGATGAACAACATTCCATGCTGTTAGGGTACAATGATATGAAATCAACCATGTCATCAAGTCTGTCTACCCAATGCGTTGAGCCACCTGGTAAATCAAACATAGGTTGCTGGGGTGCAATATTTCTATTTCTTGTTTATTGGGTGGGATGGAGTGAATTTCCTTTTACATTGCTCCTAACACCAAGCCATATCACAGCAATATCACCAAAATACGGATTTAACACACTGGACCAAATGGGGAGACGAACCATAGTCTTTCCCTGACAAGTCAATGACTACCCAACCAAGGCCCCCCAAAATATAAATGTATCTTTGTAAATATATCCTTTTCAAACATGGACATCAAAATGACAATTCCTAACACATGATAGCATGATAAGATTCTAATATACTGAACCTGATGTAACTCACTAATTGTTTTTTACAAAGAAATGCAATTACAACCAACAAGGTGAATCTTACTCGAACACATGAAAAACAAGCCAAAATCAATGCATCTGATACGGGACCCGAGGCAATTTTCCACATTCACGGATTGCCTGCTATAATGAATTAAGTGAAGCATGAATAAATATGGAATGAAAACAAAGGTAATATGGAAGCAGAAAGTGGGTTAATGCCATGGCAGATGGCGGAGGAGGTTTCAGATAATAGCATGGAGTAATACCACCTCACAGCTTGGGGACACACCAGCATTGATTGAGGGGATGTTATAGTAGGTTATGGATGACATTTGGGGGGAGGAGGAGGGGGAGAGAGAGAGAGAGAGAAAGGGGGGAGGAAGGGAGGGGGGGGGGGGGCAAAGAGTGGTGGGGTTGTGTGTCATGAGATGATTGCAGTGAGGGTGAGGGAAACGAGAGATGATTACAGAATCAAAGAAGGGGAGTGACACTGAAAAATGAAGAAAGATGAGGAGGAAGATGAAGGATGAGTGGAATTGATATGGGGGGATTATTTTAAACAGAAAATATGCATGTTAGAGAACTTTAATTTGACTGATAAAAAAACAAGAAAAATAGAGCCACAGGCTCTGAAGCTCACATTAATTTTTCAGGAATACTGGACTATCAAGGTTGTTCATAATGCAGTAGTATTCAGGAATATTTAAGGGTAAGTAACAGGAGGATCTGCAATCAGCAAAACATGCATATTTGAAATACACATAATTGTGACATAAATAAATTATTCATACTTCAGCTGAGTAGAGCTGGAATGTTTCTTTCTGACTTCCATGGCAACCATTTCCAAATGTCAAAACGCACATTTTTGAGCATATCACATATATGCTAGTTATGACTTAATAAGCAATGGATGAAAGTAGCTGCATCAGTTGTCATGTCAAATTGGAATTGTTAGACTACACTTGGCTGTATTTCAATCTTCATCCAATGTTTTATCTTCAAAGGCTAAAAGCTTCAGAGGAGCTGAAAATATTACAGTGGTCAGACGATTGGGCAGTTAGATGATGGTCAAATATCACAACTCAATTGCATGGTCATACAGGGATAGAAACAATCACAACAGAGTGTTGATGAATGCATGATACAATTTTTCTGCTCAAAAGAATACACTGAATAATGAAGGTGGTTTGATCAAGTACTGCCTGATGTATATCCATAACAACTTTCCCTTGACCAGATGGGAGGTTTGGTGACAAGGGGGGTGCGGGGGCATAAGGAGGAGAGAGGTGTGGGGAGACACTGCTACTAATTGTGGGGTTGGGGTGGTAGAAGGGTTGGAATGCAGGAAACATATCACAAATCCTGAGAACTTTATCACCTGAACATGTGTGTGGGGAGTGGTGTCAGACAAGGAGATGTTACACATTGTATTGAATTTCCAACAGGGAATAAATTATTGTCACATATGCCCCATTATGCTTGTTACATCTACACTGGGTTCCAGTGTATCAATATCGAGATTGTATTATAAATTATATATGACTGCATCTCACATAAATGACTTACTGTATCCAACTGACAAATGTGCCACTGTTCGCGTTGTGTCAGAGCTGTTTTGTTTGTTTGTTTAATGCCGCACTCAGCAATTATCCAGTACATAGTAGAATCGGAGTCAGACAATCCAGTGATTACCCATTTATTAAGGTCAATTTTTTACACAGTAAAACAAATGTGCCATATTATGGCACTAGCCAATACACATCTTAGTTGATTTCTGGGAAAACATTGGAAAGCATGCTATGAACTATCAAAAAAAGGCTGCAAAGTATTGGAAGGCCATTTGGTTCAGGACATCCCAGGTAGTAAAAAAAAAAATCAGTAAATTTAAAAGCACCTTTGATCTGTGCTGATTTGATCAGTTCTACTGCTGTATCACCGAATAAAACAAAAATGTTAACCAAATAATAAAGTCACATCTCTCAAATCATACACCATGTACACCACACAGGTTTCCATCATTGCTGCATACTGAGCTTAACTAACCTACACCCAATTTGAGGAACCTTGAGCATATAATCATTAGTTCCTCCCATGATCACATTCATTCAAAGGGCAGTTAGGGATAGCTTAGTGGTCAAAGCGTTTGCTCAGTACGCAGAAGACCTGGGTTCGATTTCCCACATGGGTACAATGTGTTAAGCCCATTTATGGTGTCCCCCGCCGCGATATTGCTGGAATATTACTAAAAGCATTCATTTAAGATTCAGCCAAGAGATGCGCTAAAGATTTTGATCTTTCGGGAGAGCACCCATCTACCTTTTTCTTCTCCAGCATGAATGCAACTCAACTTGTTGCACCAAGATAAACTAACAACTGGCACATGGTGCCTACAATTTGCTCCTTTGCTTCAGTTTCAGCTGACACATGTGATTATGTCGGTTACCACGTGGACAGCTTGTATTACACTATTGATCCCAGCAAGCCTATCAATCAATATTCCCAAAAGAAAATTTAATTACAGTGCATACTGTTTCCTTCCAAGATCGCATATCTCCTATTATTATTATCATTATGATGATGATGATGATGATGACAACAACGATGATGATGATGATGATGATGATGATGATGATGATGATGATGATGATGTACAGATTAAAATAAAAAAATACAGCAAAGAGGGTTTGGGTGATCCTGGCACAGTCAGGATGGTTAGGCTCATCATCAGCTCAGGGCCGTTGCCCCTTCTACACGCAGCAAATGGGACTTCTCCAAGGAAGCACTGTCTAGTCAAACCCACCCAGAACTTTTCGGGAGAATGTGAAGACTCCCCAACACAGCAGCCTTCTGCATTACCCAGATTGTCAGAAGGGCTGTATTCCTGGTAGCAAACCCGGGTACTCTCCCAAAGTCATTCAACAGATTGGGAGGTACCAAACCTAAGGCACCGAGAACAATGGGGATTTGGACAACTTGGTACTTGGGATCCAAGCGTGACATTTGGAAAGTGAGGTCTGCATATTTGCCATGTTTTCCCTCAATCTTGTCAATCACATTACTGTCAAAAGGGACAGAAAATTCAATAATATAAATGATGTCATTGGATTTATCAAAAAGGACAAGATCAGATTTGTTGCCCTGGATACATCTGAGGTTGTACACGGGCCTATTCCAAACAATTTTGTATTTATCATTTTCCATGACACCATCTACATATTCTGGGTTGTACCATGGATGGACCTATGTGTCAAAACCACAAGCATAGCGAAGATGGTAATAAAATGATCGAGCCACTCCATCATGTCATTTAAGATACTGTTTGTGGCAAAGCGGGGCACCCACTGACAATGTGTTGGACAGTCTCATTAAATGAACTACATAATCTACATTTCGTATACATTTTGATGCAATGTCACACATTGACGGTTTTGAGTGGGAAGTGAATGGGCCTGAGCAGCAAACAGAAAGCCTATGTTTAACTTTTCAGGCCATCCAACTTTCATCCAAGCAAAAGTGAGTGAGTGAGTATGGTTTTACTCCGCTCTTAGCAATATTCCAGCAATATCACGGCGGGGGACACCAGAAATGGGTTTCACACATTGTACCCATGTCGGGAATCGAACCTGGCTACCCGACAGCCCCTCCAAGCAAAAGAATCCTCAGGGTTGCTGATCTTCTCAACACAATGCACATAAACTTGATGCCGTGGTCGTTAAGATAGCCTCCCTTTGAAAAACTAAGTTTGGGCCGACTTGATATGGCACTTCGCTTGGTTGACACTCATTTCAGTACTTTTCAGAAGTGCAGAATCATCAACAAAATCAACACTGACATTGAGATTATGTCCCACATCCTTAGCTTATAATTATTATTATCATTATTATTATTATTGAAGAAATCAAGCAAAGAGCATGATGAGAGAATGAAGAATAATTATCCAGGATAAACTAATATCTGACATTTTTCTGTATAAATAAACACTTTTCTAAAAACACTATATATATACATTTCTGTACTCAATTCTTTTCACAACATTTGAAGATTTCAAATTAACTGTTTACCACAAGAATTATTAAAAATAACCTTTCAACAAAAATAAACATCAAAGTAGGACAAGATATATTCAAGGACAAGTGCCAGCTCTGATCAGTATCTTGTGAACATACTACATGCACCCACTAGTGCCAACTTCAATTATGGTCTCTGCAGAGTCACAAAAACATGAACAAAGGTTAAGAACTTACGGTAACATTCAAAACTAATTTGACACATCAAAGAAAATCCAAATCACTATGAAATCTTATTTCATCTCTTGAAATCCTACTCCAATCTTGAAAGTGCAAAGCAAGAAAATGGGTAGTTATAAATAGCAGATCTTAAGCTTGTTGGTCAGCGGAACTAAGTGAATGAGCTCTTGTTGTAGATCAAAGCAACCTCAACTCTACATACTAATGCAATACTAAACTGAAATATGGCAAATCGTAATAGTAAAAACATTAGCATTAAAAATTCCATTTTCAAAAATTGTTTTGGAGTCCTCGTGTTATTCTAATTTAACACAATTTCCACCTGACTTTAAAACTATTTTTTCAAGCCTTGTTGGTTGGCAACAGAAGCGATGATGCTGTGTTCTGAAATTTAAATTGGAGGCGGTTTGAGATTGAATTTTAAAGCGTAATAGCTTTGTAATTAGTTTACAGATATCTTCTTTTTTTTCAAAGTTCACATTGGAAGAACTTGGCAACTCCTGAAATTCAAATTTGGAAGAAAGTCAGTTCTATGTCCAGCGATATAAACATGTCTTCTAATGAACAATTCATCAGAGCAAAATACATTCAAGAATCAATTGTTTGTGCTTTTTCTAAATTTTCATGAACACCTGTGAAAAGGATAACAAAAAATAATGAACAATTCTGAAAGTATTCCAGAAACCTTCCAGTTTGAAAGGTCACAGACTCAACAGTACATAGTGTTTACTAGTCTCCAGGGAAACTTTACAGGATAGTAGTAGCAGTTCTGTGCACTGTCATCTCGATTAGGATGTACATGCATCGAACATCCTGGTAGAAGTGTAAGCAGCTGAGGAGGAGGAGGAAGAAGAAGATGCTAGCTACATCCAGCATAAGAAGTAGGCCACATCAAAGACTCTTGTAGTGCTGTATCTGTCACACACATCTCTGTGATAGTCAGAACTCCCTGTTGGGCAAAAGCCAGAAGAAGAAGGACCATCTCAAAATTCTTACAACCATTTAATCCAACAAGACATTTCAGTTGAAAGGATGCACAGATACCAAAACAAATTTTGAAAATGTGAATGTTTCAACAAGTTCCTTAGTCATGTTAGTAGAGTTTGTGAAATTGTTATCATTTGAAAGTTACAGTGATATTAGGGAATTACTTTTGAGATAGTCCCTTGACCTAGATAGTAGACCATCTTTTTGGCTTGGTGTCAGCTGTGTTGGGTACAATGAGTGGAATTCCAGGAGAGATTAGTGAGAAATGATGAGACGTGAGTTATTACCTGACTGTTTTGTTATGCTGGCGCTGAAGCTGTCAGCCAGAGAAACCTAAACCTTGGACAACACAGACCCAACTTTAAAGATGAAGAGCTTTTCAAAGTCTTTTTTGTTAAACATGGAGTATAAATTCTGTGCTCGCTACACGCTGTATAACATGCCGGCAATTGGGTGTTGTGTAGTTTGCTACATGAAGTATCGATAACAAATCAATTTGTTTTCCCAATGCACAAATACACAAAAACACAAAACCTTTGTAAAGAGTGCGAAGTCATGTCAGGAGAGTTTTATCATAAATCAAATTTAGGCATTGGAGCATCAGCCATGCGGTTCCCTCAAGGTTTGGGATGTTTATTTTACAGGCATCTCATGACATCCAAATCACTTTACTGGCGAGCAGTGCATAGTTTGGTAATACATTAATACTTGAATCTGTTACTGACGTAGGCTACAGGACATTATTAACTCAGTGCATTCTTGACAAGTCAATTTTATCCCCATGTCATTCTTTTGCTTTCATCAACTCAGGACTTTAACAAGTTTTTATAGGTATTCGAAAAAAAGTAAACTTTTGTAAATCTGGAAGATAACAAAACTTATGATTGATTGATTACTCTGTCATTGTTCATTAAAAAACCTACATTAGACACTGGATATGATTTGTCTGGAAGATTGAGAGAAAATGTCCCTCATTTTCTGTGAATTTTACTCGACTCCGACTAACACACTCACGCACCATTTGAACCTGCCTAGTACAACTTCTAGATTGATAAGGAGTGTCCCACTGCTATCACTATTTAGGCCAGTAAATGTTTGGGGTTAATTTCTGCCACTGATCATCATGATAGGAATCCATCAACTTTCCCCTTTCCCAAAGCCTGTATAATTTGTTGTTTTTCTGTGTAAAAGATACAGGTGACTAATAGTTTTAAACTGTTCCCAGCAACGCTGCACACATAAAACAGCAGGGACAGCGATAACGACATGCACTAACTGCACCACTGTGGAAAGGATCGACCACTGCACTGATACTGATTTAATCCAGTTGCATAAACATTAAATGTGTGGGCCTGGATCAAAAAAGGCCTCCAGCATACACACATTGCTGGATATACGTAAGAGGCAACTAAGTTGAAGCAGATGGTCAGGCTGGCTGACTTGGCATGATGCGTGATGTGCCCTGATGATGGTCGTTACTGCTATTAGTCACTGGTTCACCTGGTCCAGATTTACATCTGGTGCACCATTAAAGATCCAGGTCTTCAGCAATCCACGCTTGCTTTAAAAGGTGACTATGCTTGTAATAAGACGTGACTAACAGGATCGGGTGGTCAGGCTCGCTGACTTGGTCGATGCATGTCATCGTACCCAATTTTGTAGATCCATGCTCATGATGTCAATCACAAGATTGTCTGGTCGATTAAATACAGACCGCCGTCATATAGCTGGAATATTGCTGGGTGCGGTTTATATAACACACAAAGATCTGCTGGTATGGCTAGATGATTGCTGACTGAGGTATTAAACAAAGCTCTAACACAACCGTTCACCATCATGTTACAAATACAAATTCACATTTGCAAACACACAGTCCAGCTCATTAGCAATTTGCAACGTACTAAGACCAACAAAAAAGTCAGAACTGAGTGCAGTGCACTGCACAATTCACTCATTGTGAACAGCATATTCCTCCATGCACAAGCCTACAAATGACATAAAACAAACCAGCCGACACTAAAATCGGAGCTGGCAATCCTAATAATGTCACCATTAATTATTTGCATTCAAAAGTACACTCATAAGCTGGGCTTAGGTTTATGTGTCAATAAGACCTTGTTCCATTTGCCAGAGCTCAATAGCAGCTGAAAGCAGCACTCCAGCCAAAGCTGCAATTACTGTGATGGGTCTCCAGGGCAGTTGTTGTCCTTCAGTCATGATGCAGCTGCTGCAACCATTCTTTACCCTTCATTAATCTATACGTATCACTGGCAATCAATGCTCCTGAATATTCCACCATACACAGACTAGGTATTCATCAATAATTCATATTTCACTGGAAGTACTCAGTGGTAGTAATGGAAGCAATTTCACATTATTGCACTTTTATTATCAAGGGAACCACTCAAATCTATATCAACATTATTTACTGAGCCAAAGCTATTTCCTTTCCGTATTCACACAAGAGAGAAACGTTGACTTGTCAGTAATTTGTTTTTAACTTAAGACAAGGTCTTTCTTTTTTTCAAGGAAATTATTAAATTAATTGCACACCATTATTTTGTAATTGTCCCCTTCCAAATTGATCTGATCTATCAAAACATCTTTTTTCAAAATCCTGTCAAAAACAGCTATATTGATAAGCATTTAATATAACCATACCTGGGAGAAATGTCAAGAACTATCTTGTCACATTTCAGGAATATACAGGGAGAGTGTTTTGATATAATTTTTCTATGCTGGTTTAATGACCCAACTATCGATACTTGTCCAAGAATAATTCATCAAATATCCTGCAACATAATTAGTAATGTAACATAAGACGAAACAAACCACACAACCTATTTTGGTCACAACAGCAAACCAGATCTCAATCAAACCACATAAATCATTCTTCCATTACCATCAAAATAGCACATTAGCAGAAAGTGTACCAGTAGTGACATGATTATAGCAAGTGTAAATATCACAAAACAACGGCCCAGCACACAGTACAAGCATGCATTTTATGAAAAAGAAATAGTATCTGTTCATCATGAACAACAATGCCCTTCAATATTAACAGGTATTGATTCAAATCAATCATGGATTAATCAGAATTAATTAATTTTGAAACACAGCAGGATCAGTGGAAGAAGAGATGTAGATGAGTTGTTCAGTCAACATCATATTTGTCTTTGAGCCATAGGTTTCAAAAGGCTCCCTGGCGTGTCCTGTATTAAGGCCTAAGAAATCAGCAGGACACGAGCTTTGTTTGAGGGCGCTTTAGGCATAACAAACATACTAATATTTACCTAGCTTTCTTGGGTTACAAAACAGATGATTAGAAATTGGACGAGTTTCTACACTAGGTTACAGCTTCAGGGCGATGGTACTTTCCTCAGTGTTTTCTTCTGTTTGATGTTAGAAGCTACAGCGTTAGAAGTCTTTACAGAGCCAGAACAGTCAATTAGAAACTAGGTCACATCAAATTGATTTCTAAGTACAGTACACATCCCTTGTCTTACAACAAAACCAGTCTATCAATTGATTCTTCTCACATCAGCTTTTTCTGAAGATAAAGTTTGTTCTCATGGACCTTCCCTTTGACCTGTTCACATCAAATGAATTTGTGTAAGATGAATAAATGCATGAGAGCTTCTTTTCAAAGGTTCTTGAATTTTATACACAATTTAATTTTATTCAATATTTGTTTGCATTTCCTTGCGGGTATTAAAAACTGACATCAAGCTGGTTTTCAGATAAATATTTAAATTTCTAAACATGAGTGCCTTGATAAGAAACTGCAGATGTGAAACATTAAGTTCTCATTTGATAAAGAAACGAACAAATGCTTGTGCATGAAAATACACAGCAGATGGAAAATTAAAATAATTTACATATTATATCAGGACATTGCCTATTATTTCTTTATTAATTTGAAATAGTTATCTCAGGAAAGGCCGATGGGTGTTGAACACAAGATATGAATACAGTCTACAGAGCATCATCACTGAAAGGTTGAGTCCGAGCCCATATCCTTTCCTTTATTCCAGTAATCGGAAGGTGAACCTGTTCTCTTACACTGTATGATGTAACAAAAGACACTCTTCACCTACATATTGCCCCTCATAAGTCAATTAAATTGGGGGCAATGAAATGGAAGGTCAAGGCATGATACATATCTTGATACACTGGTCAAGATTTGATACATATCTTGATACACTGGTCAAGGTACGATACATATCTTGATACACTGGTCGAGATATGATACATATCTTGATACATTGGTCAAGGTACGATACATATCTTGGTACACTGGTCAAGGTACGATGCATATCTTGGTACACTGGTCAAGGTACGATACATATCTTGATACACTGGTCAAGATATGATACATATCTTGATACACTGGTCAAGATATGATACATATCTAGATACACTGGTCAAGGTACGATACATGTCTTGGTACCCTGGTCAAGATACAATACATAGCTTGGTACACTGGTTAAGGTATGATACATATCTTGGTACTCTGGTCAAGGTACGATACATATTTTGGTATACTGGTCAAGGTGCGATGCATATCTTGGTATACTGGTCAAGGTACGATACGTATCTTGGTACACTGGTCAAGGTACGATACATATCTTGGTATACTGGTCAAGGTACGATACATATCTTGGTATACTGGTCAAGGTACGATATGTATCTTGGTACACTGGTCAAGGTACGATACATATCTTGGTATACTGGTCAAGAAACAATACATATCTTGGTACACTGGTTAAGGTACGATACATATCTTGGTATACTGGTCAAGAAACAATACATATTTTGGTACCCTGGTCAAGGTACGATACATATCTTGGTATACTGGTCAAGTTACGATATATATCTCGACACACTGGTCAAGATACATTACATATCGCGGTACATTGATCAAGATACGGTACATATCTCGCAACACTGGTCAAGATATTATACATATCTCAATACGCCAGAGTAAGAACAAAAAGAAAACCTCTTTTCACAACTGTCCCCCAAAATACCTACTTGTTATTGTCATATTGCACATATTGCTATGCATCAGTGTTTTGGTGTATTGTTTCACCCTTTGTACAAAGCAAGAGTGTTTTAACTTTCATTTAATGACGATAGTTTGCCTAGTTCAGAACAGACTCACAAATACCTATTTCAGATATCAATTATTGTTTTCAATATAACAAGCCATCTTCAATCACAGAGCTACTTCAATCATGGGCTCTGAGAATTTGTATAAAATGCTTGTATTTATGCCATACTGCGATACCCATGAGTTTAGCCACCTCAAGTCTTGGTTTTATCAAAACTAGTCCAGAAGATACTACTTGATATGACACGAGAAAAGTCTACTGAAAATAATACCAAGCTGCCAGTTGGTTAGTGGACAAGTAAACATTTTTAGCACAGACTAGTCACCATGTCACAGCGCTTAGTTCGACTTGTGGAGAACATGAGTCCAGGCCTCAAATGTCGTGTGTTGCCTGAGTGATATTTCAGAGGCATTAGTCTTCTATATCCCAGCTGCCGACCACTCAAAAAGAAGTGTCCACAGAATCTGATTTCTGTGGTAGTGCAATTCATGTTGGGGGAGAAGCTGCTGCTGCAGTGCTGGCATCTTGTAGTGTCACATAAGGACAGCTGGTGCAGTGCTGGCATCTTGTAGTGTCACATAAGGCCAGCTGATGCAGTGCTGGCATCTTGTAGTGTCACATAAGGCCAGCTGATGCAGTGCTGGCATCTTGTAGTGTCACATAAGGCCAGCTGATGCAGTGCTGGCATCTTGTAGTGTCACATAAGGCCAGCTGATGCAGTGCTGGCATCTTGTAGTGTCACATAAGGCAAGCTGATGCAGTGCTGGCATCTTGTAGTGTCACATAAGGCCAGCTGATGCAGTGCTGGCATCTTGCAGTGTCACATGAGGCCAGCTGATGCAGTGCTGGCATCTTGCAGTGTCACATAAGGCCAGCTGATGCAGTGCTGGCATCTTGTAGTGTCACATAAGGCCAGCTGATGCAGTGCTGGCATCTTGTAGTGTCACATAAGGCCAGCTGATGCAGTGCTGGCATCTTGTAGTGTCACATAAGGCCAGCTGATGCAGTGCTGGCATCTTGTAGTGTCACATAAGGCCAGCTGATGCTGCTTTAGTCTGACCATGAATGCCACCAGATAATTGCATCAACCCCGCATGGAGCTCAACCAAAGGCTTTTTGAACCCTCCGTGCCCTCAGTGCTATTGATTTTTCTGTGAGGAACGTCCGCTGGTGCAATGAACTCTAGGGGATATGCAGTGAACAAAATTAATCATCATAAATGATATCATTTGGCTGATTAAAATTACAGTGATTCAACTCCAGAGGTGCAGAAGTTGGTTTAGAGATCTGGAATGTGACAACATAAATTGATTCAAAGCATCACAAAATGCTAGGGCATATGGCATGCTAAAATGCACTGCCGATGCACTTAATGAGACATGGTTCACGGGAAAAAATGCATGATTTACAGTAAGAGATAGCTTTTACACAATGTACACAACAAAAAACATGAAATCTGTTTAAACCAATTACTTTGAGTACCTCATCACAGTCAATACAAACTTTGAGCAGTAGAAATAAGTAAAATGTTTACTTATAGTGATTTTCTCTGAAAACCCTCCTAGTCTTCAGAATAATATAACTGACAGTGGGAAAGTGCACATTTCTATTCTATTCTGTCATGTGCTTATCATACCAGCCCAGTACTCTTAAACCTGGCTCAACTTACTTTACATGTGGTTTTGTTGTGTAGGACTTGATCATGTAACCCGAGTTTGACATGACAGTCTGGCCGTCTTATCATAACCATTACATCTAAAATAAAGATGAAGGTGTCTGGAAATTCAAATACTATAGGAGCACACCTCAAGGATCCCTTTATTTTCACACCATGCCATGTATTCTAGAATGACTATGTGTCTCAGAACTTGTGCCCTTCTAGGGAAACAAATTGAGGTTGTACGTACCAAACCAACACCAACCACTTTCCACTACAAAGTACTGCCCAGGCTGTTCCTCGACTTGCACAAGTCTCTGAGCCAATAATTATTAGTTTAAAACATAATTTCTAGAGTATGTAAATAATAAGAACAAGTTATCATTATAAGCAACTAGCATCCTTGTACTGTCCGCTCATCTAGACTTGCCTTTTATACTGAGAGAATTACTACGCATCCATGAACTTATCTTACAGTTCAGCCTTGGAGAAAGAAACTACAATACTGTCATTTTTAATAAATCATTCAACTGTCACTGCCAGATAAAAACATGCATTGACAAATAGTCTCCGCTTTCAGGGAAAACAATGTTGTACAGTACTGAACAATTGATCCCAGTCTGAAGGGAGCATGTGTATTACAGTGCAGTGTGGTGGACAGGCTTTGACTCTTCCATATTGATTCCCCACAATGTACCTCTATCAGAGCGTAGCAGGCCATCTATACATAGATTTACTACAAAACAAGTTCTACATGCTTCTCCCACTCAGGAAACGAACTTGATGTACATAGGTCAACCTATTGATCAAAAGAACATTAGTATCTCATTTCATGATGGAAAAGTGCATTTATCAATCTAGGCATACTGTGAAAACTACAATAAGTATTGTATTGCCTATTGTAATACTAAAAAAAATTGGTCACCCTAATTCCAATCATTTATAAAGAACAGTACTTGAATTCCAACAGTGATATTTACTTGAAGAACAAAATTCAGCATGAACGCAGCCTGCAACTTTAGCCACTAGTCCAAAGCCAGAGACAAGTTATATTCTATTTGGTCTTGTAAGCTCAGCTAATAATAATCCACATAATATTAACATAAGATTTAATAAAATGAAGCCAAGAGCCATATTTTGGGCAAGTAGATTATCAGTGAGTGAGTGAGTGAGTGAGTGAGTGAGTGAGGTCAGCAATGCTCCAGCAATCTCATGGCAGGGAAATCAAGAATAGGCTTCACACATTATCGCATACCAATGATGGAATCAAACCAAGTCTTCAACATAATGACGAGCTAGTGTTGTACCACAAGTCTACCCCTACAAACCAGACTGAATTTAATACACTATTTGTTGATTGTTTCATATTTTTCAAATTTGATATTTTATCTTACAAAATCTGATAAGGTAATACCCTACATTGTATAATATTTGCATATTAATATTTCAAACCAATTCCTCACATTGTTAGGACATTTAGATATTCATTTTTGTTATCATGCACTGACAATGAAATCACCACCAACAAAAGACAAAAAAAAGAGACCACTCTGATGATCTTTGCTGATTAAGCTGTAATCATAGACAAAGGTCATTACCAACCCAAAATGACAGGGGAGGTCACTGACTGCCTCCTGTGGCCTTGACACTGGACAGGGGAGGCGGAGCTTAGTCACAGAGGATAACCTATTGTGACAGTGAACAACATTCCGGTTACCTCGAAGTGAACACAATTATATCACCAAAATATTGAATGGACCTTAACTTTTTCGGAATAGTATATAATTTTCATCGTCACAAAATGGAACCATACTTACTCATTTACCCGGTGACCCTTCCAAACTGCAACCAATATTATTCAAACACACTAAGTATGCATGAAATAATATTATTATTGCTTCTACTATTCATGATAGCAAATGTATGCATTATGGACCAAGTGTAACCAAGAATCCCAAATCAGGTAAGTTTCTCTCAATGATGAATTGTATTTTCTCTGTACTTAACATCATCCGTGGCACAAATATATCCTTATGATCATGCATAGAAATCTATTCTACCATATGGCTTGAATTTCAAAAAAGGAAAAGAAGAAAATAACGTTTTAAGAAAGTTAAACTGACACGATTTTCTTGGGAGAACAGTTTCACCTTTTCCAAACTCAATTCAGGAAACAAAAAAAGTAAGTATAAACATGAATGAAGCGCTTCGAGCAAATCTGAATTAGCAGATACAGATTGTTCATTTCCTCTGGTGCACCAGCTAGCACCACAACACTGCTTTTCACTCTGGTATCCCTTATTTGTCATTCTGCTGAGATATGTTTTTAGGGCAACTAATTTTTCTGAATGTTAGAAAAGCATAAAAAAGTAAACATTGCAAGCTGGGATCCTGACTTAGATTAACAAGTCATAGAGGAAAAGTAAAAACGATTGAAAATGTTGAAGACATAATCCATTTCCTGTCTTGGGTGGTGTAATGATGTATCGTGTTGCTTGATGAAGGCCAGGAACAGGCTTCTATTTCAAAAATGGAAATTCTTCTCAAACTCCACCTCAACAATTCAGATATAGTGTGTACATAAAATATCTTAAAAATGAATCGTTAAATGTTCAGCCCAAAATGTTTTAAACAAGTGTAACAGTAATAACTGTTCAAAATATACTGTACCCTCATTAACTCATGAGGATGTAGAGGTTGTTGGTTGGAGATAAGTTGATGACTGCTGAAAGGGAGGGTTGAAGGAGAGGGGAGGGAGATGGGGAGAGGGGAAGGAGGGAGAGGGGAAGGAGAGACAGGGAGAGGGAGAGAGATGGAAGGGTGAAGGTGAGAAGCCATCTTTAGCAAAACTCTACCAGTGTCTGGAAGCAACCCCTGGTGGAATGAACATAATAGTTTAGTTGGGCCATTCTACTGTCCCTCAAAATGAGAAGCTTTCCAGTATTTCAGCCATTATTCTTGTGATGGAAAACCCTGCAATTCTGAAACAGCTTGTCTTTTGGGAAAGCCAATTTATAGAAAGACAAAGTGACCATGCAATGTGTTTTCTAAGTCTGTTAATCTGAACATTTCACTGAGAACAGTATAAAAAATATTACGCATTATGTAGTGCATGTTTTACGGTATTTCTCCCTGGCTGTTATTGATTTTCTCATGTCAGACATGAACGAGTCAGAATGGCCTCTTTCTCAACTATTCATCACGCTGCTGTCCCTGCTTCAAAACCACGCGGTCGATACAGATATGATTTTATTTAATTGATTTCACGGTGAGGATTGCAAAGGCTTAACATGGATGGTTTCATCTTGTTAAGGGAGAAATGTTTTGGTAATTTGATTACAATCCTGCTTGGAGGTGGGGAGAACTTAAAAATACATTCATGAAAAGAAAATTACATATCATACTTGACATTACTCATTGTAGGATAATTTCAGCAGGCTCCACAGTATGTTATCAACCTGAATTCATGCTCAACATAGAAATTAACAATTTGATAACTATCTGAATATTTACCTCAAATACTGTCTAAATATACAGCATAGCAAATAGGGTTACATGCCCCCAAAACTGCAAAAGTGAGCTTCAGGTTTCTTTTCAATTAAATTCTTTACGTAGTAATAATAATAAGCAAAATAATGGTCCTCAAAGAACAAGGGCAAGGTATTTGTTGAAAACCATGTGCTGCTAGTGTGAAATAAATTACATTTATTCCAAACCTGACATCCAGTGAATAATTCAAAACAGCTTGCTAGTAATCATGTACAAAAATAGAGTTGCAACTTTTGAAATGGTCCCCTACATGACCTAGAGTTGCATTATTCCATCTGGCGAGGCAGGCAAGAAGCTTGTATGTGGAGGAAAGCCATCAAATAGCTGCATTGATTTTCAGTCCCCAGCCCCACTCAAGGGACAAAGCATGGTATTATGCATGCAGTAACATGGCTGATGACCCCCCTGTCATCTCTCCCCTCCCCCAACCCTCGCCTGTTGGACCCACCCCCAAGTTTCTCCTCTCCAACACCACTTTCTAAACTCTTGCACCTGTCGGGATCGTTGAGGGTACAACCACCCTGGTGGGCGGGCCATTTGTGTTGGCTCAGTCGCCATGACAGAGAGCGACATGGTTACAGGAATATTCATTGAGGTAATCGCCTTCCTTTCCGGTGCCTGCTACCCCGCCCATAGCCACCCGGATTTATGAGAGTGTAGCCACACCCGAGGTGTGGCCGTGGCGGGGTCTTTTCACATGTTCTATATATGAGACAATGTTTGCTGTTGTGAGGGCAGGGTCTGTTCTTTTCAATGGAATTATATGAATGCATTTAGAATTTCTTCATGAATAAACATTATGTTCATTTAGAATAGATGTGGTGTTGACAACATGGCCAATGTTCACGGTTCTAACCATGCGCGTGTGATCAGCCACGGCCATTATCAAACCTAACCTTTTGTCAGTGCTGACAGTATTTCCTACATATTTAACATTTTCAATTAAAAACGCTTTTATTTCAAAGATTTCCAATCTTTTTCTCTTAAAATTTTCAATTAAAAAAAGCTTTTATTTCAAAGATTTCCAATCTTTTTCTTTTAAAATATTCTTATCTATTTCTGCCTGGCTCTATCATGGTTTGACTGACTAATGTGAATGCATTTGTTTTTTTCATTTTAATCTCTTGGTGAAAAAATATTTTACTTGAAAAACATCTTTTATTCAAGCATATTCACCTCTTGACAATAATTGGCTAAAAGAACCTAAAACCTTTAAAAAAGTACATGATGTATGTCAGTTAGACACGAAAGGATATTAGCCTTCTTTTGGAAAATAAAGAAAAAATGTCTGCCACTGAAGTGCTAAACCTGGGAGTCAGCTCGTGTCATCTCCACCAACGGAAGTTACCTGCCCTTGACATTATAAATACCAAATCGGTGGCAGGCGCTTGCAAAATTGATAACTCTTTTGACAAGTGTAATTTGAACAATTACAGCTTACAAAAGCATTTTGTGAGAATGAACTCTGGTATTATGACAATTACACAAAATGGCTTATTCTGTTATTTAGATGATTATTACCAGTTGATTACTGGGTCAGTTCTTCTAAGTGTTGTTTTGTTCCTTTCATGGCATAATTATGTGACATCATTTAAACTAACTATGTCAAGGTTTCATGGAGAGCTTTTCATGCATTGTTTATGCAACCTATTTTCAAATAGTACCTTTGGAACTATTAGGCTTTAATTTAATAAAAGGTTACCAAGCTTTTTCAATCTTCTAATTTCAGATGAACTAAAAATATTTATTTTTTACTTTTTACAAACTTGTAGAAGTACTGTAGATGTATTTGGAGTCCTACATACAGCAATTGTAGTCATATATATGAAGTCCTACATAGTGTGACAACATGGTTGTAAAATCATGAGCAATGATTGGATCATCCCAAACGATCAATGATTTTCAAAAATAACCTCTTAGCAGGAGTTTTCTGTTTTTCAATGTTAAGTACAGTAAAATTAGATCAAACCTAACAAAAACAAACACAAATACTTACCATGACTTACTTCAGCACTTTATTGTTAAAAAAGACAATAACCTCAGTCTCTCTCACACTTTTCTCCAAGTACTAAGTAGTGAGAGAACCATCTCAGGAAACAAAAATCTCAAGGTTTTAAAATAACGACACAATCTAATCTATTGTTTTAAAAGATTAGAATAGTTGAGAACTTGAGAGAAGTGGAAAAACAATTATGAAAATTGTGTTTGATTGCTTGAACATGTTGAACCTTCAGATCAGATTAATCTTAAATCAAAATTTCATTTAATCAGTAGACTAAAATTTTTTACTGTCAACTGGCATCCCCCAAAAGAAGCAGATAAATGAATACAGAGGAAATTACTGCTCTCCCCTTCTAAAGCTTTAGAGAGACATATTTTTAAACAGCAGTAATGAATGCTTTTAGCAGACTAGAAACTTACTTTTGAAAACAAATTCTTATTTCTTTATGCAGGTTAAAATAATGTCAAAATATTTCCGTTCATGAAATTGACTCTAAGAGAGTGGTACTATCAGCAAAACAAAAAAACAAACACAAAACTTACTCTACACGTCTTCATGCCCAAACTATTGATCAAACTATTAAAAACTCTGATGATTAGCTTCATGGAAAAAATGCATCTTGATATTGATATGTGTGGTCAACTCACAAAGAAAAATAATATGCTTTCATATCAAAGAAATTCACAAAGTTTTAAATCGTATAATCCCGTCACTGTCTTTATCAATACAAATATGAAAACAAACTGTTCAATAAAGAGGATATTAAATTTTCTCTAATTTCCTCTTGAAGCGGAACATGTCACCTTTGAAAAGCATTTGATCAGAGTCTGGTTCCTGTATGTGGGAGAAGCCTCGAACCAAATAATATGAAAGGATGACGAAAATTATTCCAACATTTTGAGTAAACAGCATAGAGAGGAACGTTCATCATGACAAGCATCCACTGTGACAGTCCCGAACAGTAAACATTCCTGTGGCTTTCGGAAAGTGAACTGGTAAATTTAGAGCTGAAGTCACGCTTACAAATTGGAGGCAAATTTTGTAAAGAGAGGTTTTCCACCAGCAGAGTTGGGAAGACTCTTCAATGGTTGGCCTGGCTTCGGGTTAGATTGAGACTCAACACACAGCCTTGTGAACCCCTGGAGAGTGGGATAAAAGGCTTTCCGTTTTCCAATAACTGTCAGGGAAAATGAGTGCTGACTCATCTGGCTGCCACTGATCAGCTGCGATGACCTCTACTGACCTCCAACTATAATGGTTCTGGGGACCATCTCAAAATATTTTATTGCAAACTGACACCTCCAGAAATGCTTTATTTGATAATGGTCATAAAGATTCCAACAAATGAACATATCGTTTAGGATAATTGATCATCTATTCAAACCATATTACTGTTTTATCACTGTGATATAGGAAACACTAAATTGACAGATTTGTTACATGAATGTCAAGGACGCCATACTCCCTCCTCTGTAATTTGTAAAACATTTTCTGCATTACAGTTCCAAGAAGACCATAACCTATTTACAAAGACAACACATTAAAATAGAGTGCCGTTAAAATGTTCTCAAGGCAAAAGATGACACAAACCGTCACGGACAGCAATGTTCAGCCTTGATATATCTCTCAACTTGATTTTAACTCAGAAATACTTGAGCTAAGGTAAGTGTAAGAACGTGTGGTTGCAGACTTTGAGGGGATCACAGCTACACACACAATGTTGACACAACAAATACATATAGCTGCAAGCTTTCTTGCCTTGTATCGCTCACACCTCTCAGTTTGCTATCTGCCAGCCAGCCTGCCTGCCTGCCTGCCTGCCCTAGTTCAGCTGACTGACTGACTGACTGATGGCTCAAGTTTCCCTCCATATTTAGGAGTCCATCACCCGATATCCCACCCTGCCACAGTGGAACAATCCCTCCACTTCCCGATAAGCCATGCAGCCTGTTTCCATAGTAATAACAAAACTGCCTTCAAAGAGACTTGGATCGCTTTGATCATAAAACCAACATCCTGAAGCAACTTTATACATTATGTAGATTTGCTGTAAGTCTGAAATTCAAGAGAGTTTACAGTAAAAAATTATTCATGATATTTTGGACACAGTCCCTCAATATTTAAACTGTAACTAGGTCACATGTAAAGATGGAGATACCTCCTCTTGTGTATCATGGAGATGTTCAAAAAGGGATATGACTGAAGACATATAGTTAATTACAACCTTTAGCAACCAGGCAATCGTGACGATGTACGACCACATACCGGGCAGAGGAAGACATTTGTTCAACATGAATATTACATAGACTTTCATTCTTTTCTTGTACAGTGATACATGTACTTTACAAATTTCATATTAAAATATAAATGGCAGACGACAATTACTAAATATTTCATAGGTGAGGGGAGATAATAAACGTATGTGCTTATACAATGATTATTAGACCTGCACCATGACTATGTATTTTATGAAATTTGAAAACAAAACCAATCAAGATTAATATAACAGTCATTCTGGCCAGCTCTATGAAATCAGCATCAGGAAAATTATTTGTTTTAATTATTCAGTAGAGAATTGTATTTCGTAAAAAAAATATTTCAAAGACTCTATCGTATTCTTAGTAGCATTGATCATAAATATTTACAATTTCATTACTGGAATAGATTCACTAGATTCCATAGTAGATGTACTCCAGTGAAATTCTACTTTCCCATCCTTCAGGCTTGTCACAACAACCATGTGCTGCCAGCCACACCCCTTATGCTTGCCATAGCATGACATAAAATATCAATCTGTGCCAAAGCCTTTTGAGTATTCTAGCCCAAATGTATTTTATTCCTAGTTTATGGACTTGTATTGGTGATCTGTCTAGACCTAGTCAAGAAATGTTACTTGACTTGTGGCAAAGTCCCAAACTGAATAATATATATACCAATTTAGGTGATAATGTTGAAAGAATCCTGTGGCATGAAACCCTTTGCAACCCTCTCACTGTATGTCAACAGCATTGATTGTTGCTCATTTTATCAACAACTAAACTGGTATCCCTGGCCCAACTTGACTGTTCACACAGTCTGCAGGACAACAGCTGGAATACTGTCATCTGCGATATAAATAACATTCAATCACTCACTCTTCCAAACAGATGCATCATCCTAAAATCCAAACATATATACCTTGGAACCACCAGATCTAAATCCCAAATAAACTGACAGATCTGCACAATCTGATTGTTTTTGTGGCAATGATAGGGAAATATAGGCCGACCAGAACTATTTATTTCCGTTGTGAGCTGGAACCTGAAGAGGAAGAGTTCCCCACCTGGTGTTCACCTGGCACTGGAACATGGCCAAGACAGGAATATAGTCCGGGTAGATGGAAGAATGGGAAGGTGTGCCACCAGCTACCTGATAGCGCTGGGTGAAAAGTTCACCACAACATTCTGAGCTGGTATACGATAGACAGCCTGTATTATTGTGAATATTCTACAAATGGCAAACAGCCCGGAGGATGAACCACCATGCAACCAAAACTGATATTTGTATCATGCCAGCAGCAATTGTGGCTGATCCAAACCACACATGAAACATTTGTGCTTGTTTACACACTAACTTAACAGTCCATCAAAAACACCAAGATGTTCAATGTGTTGGATTTGATCAACAATGAATGTAAAACATATAGAAAATGACAAAGGAGTTTGACGTCGTGATAATTATGATACAATGTGATCAGGGTTTGGATAACAATGCTAATCCTGCAGGCACATTACCTGATATAGAACTGTTATAGAACTAAAAATTCTTCAATTATTTGTAAGATAACAAGGAAAACACTTCCAGGAACAATACCCTCTTTTATAGTTTTCCTCCTTTTGCAAGCTTGGTTTATCAAACAACTTGGTCTGATCCCACAATGCAGACATTCCTAAAATAAATCATAAATACCAATCCCATCTCCATTATTGAAATACATGCAAATGATATGAATTCTCTTGACATGGCTGGATGCATGTGGGAAGCCCAGCAATGCTCCAGTTGCTGAGAATTACAACCATGTTATCAGTCATTCAGAAATCTAGGACTTGTGCAAATACTTCATAACAGGATGCTCCAAGATATAGATAGCGTCATGTTTCTGTCCTCCAAACACATCCTAACACTCACGAACATCGCAAGATAAATCCATGAACATATCAACAATTCAACCACTACACACACTCAAGCTTAATGATTTCAGATTAGTCTAGAATTCATAAAAGAATTCTCAGAGTGGTTGTAGAAAGTGCTAAACTGATTGGAAGATCTTTGAATATTCTGTTCTTTTTAGCCAGTTTGACGTGTGTAGGACTAAAAAGCTGAAGAATAAAAATAACCATGGAGCTAGCTGACAAACGGAAATATGCAATCAAATGAAAATATTAAATTGGATTCATCAAGTGTGTTGAAAGGGAATATCAGAAAACGGAAATTGGTCAATCAGAACTCTTATTATTCATGCTCAAATCTATTTCAACAGCTTCAGAAAATAGATTTCAGTTTGAGTAATAAGAGCTCTGGTTATAGTCTCAGAAAATAATCCATGATGCAACTGCCCATTTCATTTTCAGAAACTTAATATTTCAACATGACCAAAACACTTACCGTATTCGACCCATTAAGCGCCCAGGGTGCTTAAAAAAAGACAGAAGGGGTAGGCGCTTATTGGGACCAATTCAGAGTCAAATTGGCATAAATTCATCAGTAAGCCTTACCGTATTTTTTTGAGAATAATGCGCACTTTTTCCCCCAAAAAACACAGCTCTGTAGAAGGGGGTGCGCACTATACACGAATGAATGAGTTTTGATGTTTTTTCCCCCATGGAAAGACATTACTGTGAGCACGTAACACAGGAAATACCATGTCAACAAATCCATACTGAAGTTCGCAAATTATTCATGTAATTACACTGTCTGGCTATAAAAAGTGTTCTTTGTATATCTGGACTTTTGTTTGTAACTTATTTCATTAATTTTATTCAAAATTCCTTTTAATATTGTTTTAATTAATTTCGGCGAAATCGTGTGTGAAGCGATCAGAAGATCGCACAACTCACCGTTATTAACAGCAACCACGGTCAGATTACCGCTATTGACGCCTTGATCCGAACTTAAGTTGACAGAGAATGGATACATATATCATAAATGCCATACTTTGATTCGTTAAAAGTCATATTTGTTTTTGTTGGACGTACTATGTCAACACCTAATTCTCGAGATCACGCGATCACGTGCACTGGTGCCTTGACGGTGACTGGTCAGACTGGTTCCATGTAAAAAATAATACCCGGCAATAGCGATCAGCTGCTTCGCTTAGGGTTATTATTACTTTAAATATGTTTAGTAAAAGCTGCATCTAAATTAACAAGATATTGGAATATATTATTCCTGATAAAAAAATAGTTTTAGATACAGTTTTTGCCGATCCTTGCATTTATAATACTGTAAAGTTATATCATTGGGTGTGTCTTGACCGAATCACCGGTAGATTCCAAGAAAACGTGTGTACAGCTGATTGCTGTGTCCGGCTTAGTTTACGAGAAAATGCACAAGGTAATCTTAATCCCTGGATATAAAACAATGACTAGCTGAACAAAAAAAATACAATTTAAACGGTAAATCAACATGTCTGGTGATTTTTTTTATCTCAAATTTCGAATTTGTACTGACGAGGTTTCTCATCACCCGTTCGTTTGCTGGACTTCGCTGAAGGGATACGGTGTAATTTTTTTCTGCGCATAATATTCAAAGTCACAAATATCTAAAATAAACAGAATACAGTCATGCCCCGCTTATACGGACTTCAAAAATCCGGAAACCTCGGTTCCCAGACGATTTTCATTTAAAACCAGAGACCATATATCGGTATATGGTCTCTGTTTAAAACGAAATAATTACTATATAAATTTCCGGAACCGGGAGGGCGCTTATTGGGGGAGGGGCGCTTAATGGGTCGAATATGGTACACTGAATATGTACTAGTTGAACAGCAATGCCACACATTATATTAAACACAATACTATGCCCATACCTTTTATATATTATGTATACAAATATTTGCCAAACAATCAGCTTGGGTCGGTTGAAATAAAAATAATAAGTATGTGTAGTCTAAGATATTTTGTTTAATTTTGCATGAAGTTGTTTGTGTCAGCTGATTTAATGGGGGTAAATTCTAGGAAATTTCTGCTATGGGTTATGGGCAGTAAAATTTCAAACCAAACAATAATCTATTTTGTTGCTTCAGTACATGCCTGTCAACATGTCACCGGTCTGTCCCAGGTGCCGGATCCAAGAGTAGGCTTCAGGTTTTCATAAACACATCTGACACCACGGCATACAAATGAACCTGGTTATAACAGTACTCACAATGATAGTACATAACACCATTTCTTTACTTCTCATAACACTGACATTAACCACAATCATCAACGTAATTAGCACCAAGGGCATCTTATCAAGTTGGAAATCAAGAGGACAGAAATTAACATGATGAAGTTCAGGAGCCTCAATAGTGTAAAAGGACCATTTAAATAGATATCTTAGCACTAACAGAAACCACAGTAATCAACACGAATTAGCATCCTGTTTCACAAAGCCAGAAACCAAAGGATTCTTACTGGACACCAACTTGGGTGCACCAAGATTGATCACTCATGAAGTCTTCACAGGTCATGAAAAACAGCATGCATTCCAATTTTAGCATTGTGGTACTAATAAATTGGGAGGGTGCTAATCATGCTGAAAACAGTAATACTTCAAACAGTTCTCAAATCTTTAAGCAGCATATATTTCGATCTAACGCCCAAAGTCTGCAGCAAATTAAACATTTACAACATTATGTTACTTTAGTTTTGGCTTTCTAAAATTGAATGATATTTCACTGCATGACCAGTAAAGAGGAAGAGACTAAAATGCTAAGTTATAAATTATTGCATTCAATACAATGGTAAAATACCTCTGAATACCAGTAACAGCAAATCTAAGAAAACAGAAACTTTCTTAAATCCCAACTTAGAACAAAATGATATCAACAAAATATTGAATAATACAAATATAAGAAACTCTAAAAAAAAAAAGCAATGTGAAGAGGGTCCAAAGGTTAATGTGACCATTCATTATTTTTAGAACATTTAAAAGCAGACTTTAATATCTTGAAATGAGAATGCGAATGGTTTGCTAAAATTAATGTTTGCTACACACAGAATAATTCATATCAAGCATTTAGAGCTCACCAATGAAGATAATATCAGCAGTTACTAAGCACAATGCCTAGGAAATTAATTTCATTGATATTCTTCATTTGACATTTTATTCATGCAGTAGTTTTGCTATAAATGACTCAAATATGTAGCAGTAAATTTTAACGGTTTAAATTTGTATAAATATGGACAATCTAAAGTTCATGAATATAAGATTTTAAAAAATCAGTGTTGCCTAAAACTCAACATGAACTATTTACCATTTAACTCAATAATTTCTGAATGAACATATTCCAAAAATATTCACATATGTAGCATGCCTTAATAAAAATACAAAACCAAACATCAATATATTCATAAGCTTAATACGAAAGTGCCCACAAACATAAAAATATACATACAATTTAAACATTAATCCAAACAGAAAATATTGAATATTCGGAAACATTATTTCCATACTTTCTACACACAATTCCCCATTCTAACCAACAATCAACCACTACCTAAAGGTGGTATCAGCTGTTAGTATTAATATTGACTAGACAAGTAATGCATTTACTAGTAATGAACACTCGCAGGGTATCCCATATACAACAAGCCTGAATATAGCTAGCTATCCCCAAAGGACAAATAGCATTGTTTCTACAGAATCTCATTGAGATGCCGTTTTGTACCAGGCACCCACAAGGCCAGATTCCAAACCTATTTACAATGCTTAATTGATGGATTCTGTATTCAAATTCTACCCCCAGAGTCAAACGTGGTCCGCCTCAATCAAATATTTGCTACACACATTTTATCTACATTAGCGTCCATGTTGCTTCATGTCATTGGCTGTCTGCCAATGAGCGTATTTTAACCATTCTCTCCAACAATGCATGTCTATGTTCCATCACAGCTGTACCTACACCTGAGATTATAATGACAGTGTTGCAGAATTGCACAAAATGTCATCCAGAATATGTCATGAGTAATTAGTTAGTCTAGCACTGACATTTACCAGGTGCAACTAAAAATGAACTAGCTTGGATATATTTGAGTACATCATCCAAAATTTCAATCAAACATCCTCAAACAATGTTTATTTTGGTCAGACATGCTGGTTGAAGCACACGCATCAATACTATCAACATCACTATGTTGCTTGTCCTGGCCAAAAAATATAACGTGAGAGAGACTTGGTGGAAGTGTCTCATTATCCTGTCCACCAAGCCTGAGACCGATTCCTGGCACATGCCCTTAAATTCCCCTCATTGAATCCTGCACTGCAATTTATGACATCTCACAGTACTAGAACAGACAGTCTGATAGAAATATACAGCCTAGAATTGATTTGCAGATTATGGTTGTCACATCTCATCATAATTTATACTTGCTGGAAGAAGCTATGCAACTGCTCAGTGGCAAATTACACCAATCTTGACCTGATTTTATTGAAGTTATACAAAAACGCACAATATATTGCAGCAACATTTACCGTGATTCTAGTTTCTCTAATTAAGCCTGACAGTAGATTTTAAAGGTTTAAAATAATAGAATTTCCCATCATGTAAATTATTCATTACCATAAACATGATAAACTTTCCATCATATTTTTAAAAATTCAATTTTTAACTTCAATGCACAATGATTTGAAACATTCTGAAAGTTAAAAAATATTAATTCAAATACGTGAACAAATGCACTTGGAGTAAAATTCTGTCCATGAAACTCTAAAATGGTAAACCTGTGTGTTCTGAAAGGACTTTCATTTCACCGGTCAAACTAGTTCTGCAGTATGTCCCAAATCGCAATGTTAAGTTTCAGACACAACTGTGAAAATTATCAATGTGTAAAAAGTGTGTCATGTATTGTGGTAGTTTCTGGAAAGCTGAGAACACAAAGAAGATCAGGTCACAAGCCTTCCATGACTGAGATAGACATGGGAGGGTCCGTCTCAAAATCAAAAATGTCAATTTCACTTTACCAGTGGAAAGGAGTTTGTGAGAATGTTTAAGTCACAAACATAATACAGCTTAATTGTCAATACATGTTTTTGACACAAATAAAGAATAACATTCTCACATCAAACACAAGTTAACTGAAAATAAACTTGGAAATAATATCAAATTATTTCACTGACAAAATCAAACACAATTTTGAACAATTAGGTCAGAAAACTATAATTTACATTTGAGAAAAATCACCCATCTATTAGTCTAAATACAAATATAAATTTCATTTGCAAAGATTTCCCAAAACACATGCAGGTCTATCCAAAACCAATCTAATTCAGGTTGATCTGGTATTCAAGTCAGAAGGCCTCCTCAAGATAGAACATCTGTATTCTGATAAATCATTTCAGAGTGGTACCAGTAATTGCCTCTGTTTATTCTACAATGTTGCACTTCAAATGAATTGTAGAGATGACAACATGGTTTACTTTCATTGTTATCAAATTCAAATTACCATATAGAGCAAATATTTGCTGAAGGTGAAATCCCCAACAGGAACACTATCTGTAAGTACTGAATGAACCCATAAGAATGCAGCCTCTAATATCAGTTTCCATACATACATATCTAAAAAGCTTGACTGGATAATATTTCCTGGCAACAAAGAGAAATAGTTTACCATAAATAAAACATGCTCTGTTCACAAGCTAGTTTGAATTCACACTTTGAAACTGTCACCACATAACAAAATTTTAATGTCCTACAGTTGGTCAAATCTGGAAACTTAGATTAATATTACAATCCTTCTCTCAGTCGTACTATGACCCAGAATCCCAACAAGGGTCAACCGATCAACCTACTTTAGATAGTCCCTATTCACCCCAGTTATCCCACTTCAAAAATATCAACAATAAATGTAGCGTCACATCCTTCACCCCTATCCCCAAAAGCCAATCCCTCCGCTCACTAAGCCAATCCTTTTCAAAATCCCCTCATATTTAATGACAAGAAATGAAATGTTTTTCTTATGATATGAAATATGTATTTCCAGATTATATAGTTAGTATGAACTCGAGTTTAGAATGTAAAACAAGGGTGCAACCAACATACTACCTGAACTAGTCACTCAAGCACAAAATAGATTTCAGCACGTTAACTTACATTATATAATACATAAAACAGCAAACTGCTGGCTTTGTTCGCGAATACATGCAGAGTAAACTGAACACTTGTTGGAGTGCATTCAGATGCAATGTATTTTTCATATTTGTATGCAACCTATTGCAAAGTGGTCTGTATGTGTTCTCTGGAATATATTTCCATCTGTTCAAGCTTAAAGAAAATCCTATGCAATATTTCAAACAGACTGCTTCTTAAAATGTAATCCTAAAAATCATCTCACACAGGAGGATTCAAGTCCCCGGAACAAATAATCCCTTGCTTAATTTGGGAATTAACATTTTGAAATGACTGATGCTATCCGACAATCAGAATAATCCTAGACCTGGCATCCAAGCCAGATATGATTGTCTTGCTAGAAGCCGACATTTCAGGACACACAACATATACTGACATTCAACCACAAAATCCATAGAATTTGAAAACAGAAATTAATTTGAATTCTCAGTGACAACATGGCTGAAATTTCAATAGGAAAATCACATGAAAAACAGCTGGTATTGATTTGAGACCATCTGTCCTGTCCTGACCAGAGGAATTTCACAAGCAACAACACAGGGCTATTGTTGTGTTCTTGGAAACAGATGCTAATGCGAGCCCCTCACAAAGGTATTGATCACAATTCAATTAATTCCTGTGTCTGATCACAAACTTGGTCATTCAAATGTCAGATTAGGAGCTCCAAAGTGTGATGGAATGTCTTTTTTATGGAATTCATACACTAACTGTTATGGAAAAAAATGAAAATGAAAACTGACTTTAGTGCGCGTTTTTCTCTCTCTACTAAACAGCAAGATATACCATTGACTCATTCAAATGAAAAATAGTAATATATATAGGTTCTAAGAGTGAGTGAGTATGGTTTTACGCTGCTTTAAGCAATATTCCATCAATACCAATTCCATTCCAGGAATGCTTCATGCATTGTATCCATGTGGGGAAGTGAACATGGGTCTTTGGTGTGGGGAAGTGGCCACAGGTCTTTGGTGTGGTGTAGTGAACATAGGTCTTTGGTGTGGTGAAGTGAACATGGGTCTTTGGTGTGGTGTGGTGTAGTGAACATAGGTCTTTGGTGTGGGGAAGTGAACATGGGTCTTTGGTGTGGGGAAGTGAACATGGGTCTTTGGTGTGGGGAAGTGATCACGGGTCTTTAGTGTGGTGTAGTGAACATAGGTCTTTGGTGTGGTGAAGTGAACACGGGTCTTTAGTGTGAGTAGTGGCCACGGGTCTTTGGTGTGGGGAAGTGTACATGGGTCTTTGGTGTGGGGAAGTGAACACGGGTCTTTGGTGTGACGAGCAAATGCTTTAACCACTAGGCTACCCCACCATCCAAAGGTGAGAAGAACCATGTCTTGAGTACATTAACTTTTAGATACTTTGAAATGTGGCACACTGAAATAAATTGGCCAATGTATGTATTATTAATAGGTATCTTTTTCTTTTTTAACAAAACAAACCAAAACATAATTTCTATCTTTCTGGCATACAAAATACATGTTAGGACAATCTTTAAAAATTCTGATTCTGTGTCCATACCCAAAAATAACTGAAACAAAATGAATTGTTATCATCACTCCTATAACATATCTGCCGACTATCATTTAAATTATTTATAAACTGTCAACATGACAAATGTGGATGTTAACAAAAATAGAAATCTCTAGCAACTCATTCACAAACCCAACATGTATTATTCTCTTTGAAATACTGCCTGTAATACACCGTGGGGTGCCATTAATTGAACAGCAAGATGGGTATTTCAGACAGAATTTCAAATACTGGTAATACTCTCTATGGTACCAATAATTTAGCCCCTAGCTATTCCAGCATGGAAAATGTCCACACCACAAATACCACACAAGTTGAAAAATATATAAATATATACACATATGATATTACTCCATCTTAATGATTTGTCAATCTAGATGTTTTATTTAGAATGGTGACATCTGCAGTCACAAAGTTTCAAAGTAGAGTATTAAATACTATAAATAATGGTAATATTGGCAGTGTAAACAACATGCACTCACCCTGACATTATTAATCAATGCAACGAGATACATAAATATTCCCAGTAAAAATATTAATAGCAAATTGCACAATCAAAGGAAGCTTATTCCTCACGAGTACATATTTATTGAAGTTGAAATTGTGTATTGCAAAATTAAACTTGTCGTTACAATGCACATCATTTCACATGTCTATATTGGTTGCTTGGGTATTTACAAAATGATAATGATCAATACTTAGTGTTGTAGTCAGTGACATTTTGCATAGTAACAGGAAAGATGAAATGAAAAAAAACACATCTTTGATACATAGATTAAAGAATATTCAACATTGAATATTGCATTACACCATGAGCAAAGTACTATGGTACCAATTGTCTCCTGCACAAAACTATTTCCAATATGCCACAGTGATTGAGGGATCAATGCGTTACATAAATAAATCTAAACTAGTGCAAGCTTCAATACCAGATTACACAAACAGGGCTTAATCAGGGATTTGTGAGCCCTCCCTGAGGGGAAGCAAGGGCTTTTGTGGCATTGGCGAGGATTATACAACCATCCTTTAGTGACCTAATTCAAACATTACCCGATGCCACATATTTCTTTTCTTGCCTAATTTCTATGTCTGAATATAATGTATTAATAATTCTGATATGATGCTTAAAGTAGTGTGAGGTGGAAAATAGGGCTGGGACGGGTCCAAATTTACTACCCGGGTACACACCACCCTATTACCCGACCCTACCCGGGTACCCGCTGTAGATTTTTAGAGATAGGTACAAACTGTCCAATTTGGAAAAGTTTGACCGTAGCCCTGGCAAAATGTATTTAGATACACGTGTAAGACGATCCGCTCATGCATACACTGAAGTTTAATGCATGAAGTTTTATCTTTATTCAAATACATAAAAGTCAGTAGGAATGGGTGCATTGACAGAAAGAAATGGGATATTAGTGACTTATAGTGTAACCATAGAGTTTAAGATAATTTTTGTCATCAAACAATACTTGAAAAATACACGTGACTAACTACGGGTCCGGGTAGTCCTTTGGGTACCCGGGTCCTTACTCAGGACCCACTCAACCCGGGTACCCGAGTTACCCGTCCCAGCCCTAGTGGAAAAGGAAGTGTTTTACAAAATACTGGGGGAAAGTTATTACCAATAGAAATGATCATGTCAGCAGCCTAAATAGTGTTTAATTGATCATCACAATCTCATAGTCCGAAACTTTTATCCACTTGTATGAAGCTCAAGTTGGTCTTTCTAATGAGGTCAGCTAATAATGGTCTATTTCACTAAAATGTACTGAAAATGTACTGAGGCCCATGCTTGGGCTAGAAGAATCAGTGTCCGAAATAACTGCCCGCCTGCTTGTGCTCGGCTGTAACTTTTCTGTCAGGCTGCATGAAATATTACTCCACCTGTCTGATTGTCTGGCAGATAATTTTAAGACTACTTAGATATTCTGTCTTATTTGAACTTCTCAAAGATTGTCAAGTAATTATTTCTACTGAATCAGAAATGTGATTTTTCAATATTTATAATGTCTGGATGCGGGCAAGTAACTTTGAAGATTGGCTGGCAACACTTATGGGTCACCTGCCTGACTGTCTGTTTGGGTTTTAAAATTACATGTATTCCAAACACTGAGTGAAATAGATATATATGGCACAATAATCATATATTATGTACACTTAATTTATACAAAGGTTTTCAAGTATACTATGGCAGGTTAAGGGATGTAACACTACAATTGCCTGATGCCCCAACAATTATAGTCCCATCACTGGTATTGGGCCTTGGTAAGGTATAAGTTCAGTTAATTCATGACACATTGTTGGATAAATCAAAAACGTAGAAAACAATATTTCATGATACATACACAGACATGGTGCTCATGCAGCGACCAACAAGACAGCAAATAGCTATTTTGGTTGGATAGGACCAAGTTCAAGTGATACAGGTAATATTGGCATGTAACTTTACCTATTACCATGATGAATTATAGATTATGTTAATTTGAAACATGTTTCTTTATTTTTTCTTTACAAATAAAATATGCATCATTGAATTTAACCATCCACATTTCTCTCATTAGTTTTAGAATCTATTGCATGAAATTTGCACTTGCAACTTGGAGCAGGTTTTTTTTTTTTGTTAAATGATACACTCAGCAATATTCAAGCTATATTAAGGCTGTGTGTAAATAAGAATCTGGACAATCCAATGATTGATATTATGAGCAACGATCAATGACATCAGAGTACACTGACATGCTATCAACCAAGTCAGCAAGCCTGACCGCGCCTCTTATGACAAGCAATTGGGACAGTTAACAAGACAAATAACTATAACAAATGGTACAGTAAAACACAATAGTGTGTGAGTGATTTGGGTTTAATTTTAAGATGTAGATAGCAATCTTTTAACTACAGCCATCATAAGTCAAGATTACAGATTGGGCATAAAACATCATGGAGCAAAGATTGCTTTGTAAGCTGTGTCAGTACATTAAATATGTGAGATTTTACTCTATGCTGAGTAACATGTAAGCAATATAAATAAAGGTGGATGTTAATATGCTGAAAAAAGAGCATGTCAGTAATGAATGGGGTTAGAAGGTCCAAGTGCACAAAGTCATGATTGTATCTGACCACTGTGAGTATCAGAGCAGCATGAGTCAAAGTGTGACTTTATTTCCAACAAAAATCAACAACCACTTAGATATCCAAATTGCGAGAAGAAATTACTTTAGTTTTGAATATACTACATAGACGAGTGACATAACAAGTCACTTTCTACCCCTGTCAGGTTTACAATGGTCTCAGTGCTCGGTTACTTTGTGCAGAGGTTCTTGGGTCCTCCACTAAAGTACTATCCCCATTCAGTTACTACTTCTAGATTGGCCATACTTTTTGCCACGAAAATCAAGTGACATTAAGCTGGACTACTGTAGCTAACACAAGCCAATGGAACAGTCATATGGCACTAACAAGATGTCACTAACACCAAGTGCCGCTTCAGTTCTACCCACTAAGGTGACATTTACAGAGACTTTCTTGGCAATGTCAAGGCAAGGGAAGTAAAAAATAGCATCAAGTGAAAGTAGCTCATTTGTTCACAAGGAAACAGCTGACCTTTTGATAAATAAATGCCTTTTTGAACACATAGACAATGGCTAGATAATACTAAAACTATTTCTTACACAATAGTTACGGATAAGAGCTTTGAAATCAGCAGGTCAGGTGGCACCGGGCATTTTGACCTAAGTTCAAAGCCCCTTTTCAAGTGAAAGCTTGGAAGCTCAAAGCCAGATTTGTAAAAGAGAACTGGAAGATATTCTGCTCAAAAGAGGTTACAGATAGACAAACTAATCTGGTGTTCTTTTATCTTCTTTTGGGTAATATATCTTTACTTATGCATTAATAACAATATATCAATTTAGTGATATTGAATAAGATGGCAGCAAGAGGTCACAATTGTTATACCATTAAAATAGCTTGCACTTGAATAAAACTACATCTCATAGTCACCAATGCCTTTACCTCACTGAACTTTGATACTTTAGAAGATAATTAAGAAAATCAAAGATGTCTATCAGGCAGCCATACTAAATTTCTTTCTTTGAACACAATTGAACTGCTGTTTGGCAGCACCTAGACAAGGTTTCATCACAATCCACCCAGAAGTTCTCAAGAAAGACTTATAAATCCAAAACGTTTGCTGACTATTGCTGTAGACAGCTTCCAAGTACATAGGCTCAATGACCCTTTGGGCCAGTTAAGCTAAGGTCACACATGATGTCTGTGTTGGCTTCCCAACTGCATTTTACAAACAATAATAATAACAGCTCAGATACTTACATATTCTTTCACATTTTTGGTCCTTACTGCTTTGTACGAAGCATATGCTGGGTAGAGAGTCCCAAACACCAATCTGCAAACAGCATAAAGATATGGGGCCATGAAAACCTCAATTGTCAAGAAGGTGTCTCTCAAAACTATCATGTTGATGAAAATGAAATAACTGACAATTCGAAGCACATGACACAAGCTCAAACCCAAGTGCTCATTGCAGCTGTTCCATATAGTCAAAATATTGTCTCAGAATCATGGTCATTATAGGTCAGTGGGTACCGATCTGCCGATTATCGATAATATATATATCATGTGTATATAGAAAGTTTCAGTTCTACACAGTTCATGGTTGTGGTAAAGGTGTAATACTGGCTGAAATTGTTTCAACGTTACATTTTAATAAGTATTGTTCTTCAGGATCTATTGTCACTTTTTTCAATGTTTCTCTTGCAACAAACATAGACATGTACTCTTCTGTACAAGAACTATTCATGGACTATGCAAGATCCTTGTTTTAATGTCTCATATCATATGATGAGACCTTTTAAGTGGGCCATTTGTACCTTCTGAATAGGTGTGGGTAGTTTATGAAAGTTTATTGCGACATGTTGACACAAAGTATGCAAAGCACTATGATGAACTTTTGTGATGAATCTGTTGTATACGTCTTCTTATTGTCCCAGCTCAGTGCCAGGAGAACAACCAAAGGGCACATTCAAACACGGTCTACTTCAAATGTTTCCGACTGAGTAGATGACAATACACCTGACTCGTTGAGAGAGGTCGACTGTCCTTTATTGCCTTGGAGAAAACAGTCTTTGTTGTTGGAGGCTTTAAGGATGGTCTTAGTTTAGTCACAGGTGACAAGTCTTCCTAGTTTTCGATTATCTGATTGGTGTGGGTCTGGGTCCACCTAGCCAGATGTAAATACATGACCTATTTTCCCTCATCAACTGGGTTAATTATCTCTTCAAGATTGGATCAAATTGGGAAAGGACTGGTGTCAGAATTGGTCTTGGAGTCTGGTCAAGCTAATCCAAAGACTTCAACATTTGTCAGTCACCAGAATAATTCTATCAGGAATCAGACTGGAATCTTGATTACATCTCTGCACCACAAAACAGGCACTTCAGACTTGAATTCTTCACATGGGTATTGATTTTTCCCTCAATCTAACCCGGGGTCAATTTCACACAAAACAAAAAAGATTGATCTCAGTGCCCATACAAGTCAGCAAATGTTAAATATTTAAGACGGGATGCAAACGTGTACCCCTGCCAAAAAATCGAAAACCAAATCCAATGTACAAGATGTTGAAAGATGTAACTTCTTTTAAATGGTATCATTATTTATAAGCTAGGATTATGTGAAATAAAATGCATTCTCAAAACCTCAGCAGTCTCGGTTTTTTCAACAGCATTTTCTTTCTGATGAGCTCAGGTGGGGATGCTGGTCTGAGACTCAGTCAGGATCAGAGAAGTGGAAATTCCCTCAGGAAATTCTCTTGTTATTTTCACACAAAAAACTATGGCACAAGATGGAGGCTACATTCAATCCCCTGAGGCTTGTGCATGGCATCTGGATATAAAATAATGAGAGTCAGTAGCCTAATTCATCATCAGTTCTCACAGACAGGCACCACAGGCAGCTCATGTTGAGTGTTCTATAGAAGATGTCCAAGCCATCTATCACTCCCCTTTGAACATGTGTTACACCTCAGACGAAGCCACTGGACATCCCACTACCACGATAACACAACACCTGTACCACAACATTACCACATTTTCCCTTGAACATTAACCGAAAATTTCACATTCAAGGATATCTTTTTTTCAGCTTTCCATCATGAGTATGTTGACTTGGTTCCTTATCACAGAAAGATAGATGTATTTCACATGGATGAACTCTCTGGGTCACAACATGTACGGATGAAGTACATGTATCTCGAAAAGGTTAAAGGCTACATGAAACGCAGACATCACAGTAGATCTAATCCTGGACTCTGGAGGAATAGGCAGAAGAATCTAGAAGCACTCAAAGGCTGGTAAAGTCTTCAGAACAGGACCAGCCATCTTTGTTGGTCAGAAGCCGAAGTGGAGGTCAAAATATGTGCTGTGCCACTATAATTACAGGTTAGGATGATCTACAGTGCAGAGGAGCTACAGTTCTGTAGGAGGTAAAGTGCTGAAGGGTGCCTCACTGCTTAGCTGTTTACCATGGCAACCATTGAGTAACAGGGACAGATTCTTCCCCTCCCTGCCATATCATATAGCATGGCTGGCAGCCTGGCATTTTTGGCAAGGGTACAAGATGGAGAGTGAGAATCCAGCACAAGCTGTTTTGAGCAACAGCCAGCAGCAAACCTAACAGATGCACCAAAACTTGATAAACCCTCACATTTCAAACTCAGCACAGGTACAGAATCCTCAACACCATTCCACATCACCCTGGCGTTCAACAACTTTAAACACAATAAATACTGTGCTGCACATCCCTGAGGGAGAAGCAACACTCCCAAAGCTAGACATGGTGTGCAGCAGTTAAAAAACACTGACGTGTTCCATATACATGTTCAAGCAGGCCATGTCTGATCATGTTTATTTACAGTGAGTCATACATTAACTGACAAATGGGGTTTCATCTTCGGTGTTTTTGTGTATGCTTATACAATGGAGTCATCATCGCTGACAGCTTAAAATGAGGAAGCTGGCCTTACAATCCTTTAACAAGGAACACAAGCGAAAACCTTAAAGTCTTATCCAGACTGTTCCTGCCTGGTCACAAACCACATATATCTATCTCTATGAAACTACATGTGGTTAACACTAAGTGGAATGCACCAGGATGTGGGAAATCACTGAAAAATGTCAAGATTGATCATCATCAGGAAAATATACGTGTTTGATGTGGAGATGTTGTTTTTTGTTTGTTTGTCGTTTAACACCTCACTCAGCAATAGTCCAGCTATATGACAGCGGTCTGTAAAAAATTGAATCTCGACCAGACAACACAGTGATTGATATCATGACAATCGATGTGGAGATGTACATATGGACCAACTGTTTGTCGTTTGTTCAAAGCCACACTTAACAATATTGCACTACTTACCCCTCTGTTATTGGCACAACATATTAATTATAGTAATGTGAAAGAATTGGGTGTCCTTCAACTTCTTTTGAGTACCTAGTTTATGATGGTTGCCTGAAAGTAATTGAGTCTGGACCAGACAAACCATTGAATGATATGATGAACAACATCCCCTACTGTTGGGGTACAAGACATGTTATCAAACAAGTCCCCATGCCTGGCCACCTCTTCATTGAGTTGCCTGGAACTATTCTAACCTGGATTCTCCTTGGGGCACAATGAGATTGATGATTTGGTCATGACAAAAAGACATGTACCACAAGCAGAAGTATATAACAACTGGGAGGGAGAATTTGATTTGTTGAATATTTGCAACATTATTTGTAATAGAGACATTTTTGGTTACTGATACATCAGACAGGAACAGATGATGTTTATTTCATGAATTCAGTTTTCCTGGATATTGAGTGGGCGTGTTAGTTTGGTTTAACGCCGCTTTGAACAGTATTCCAGTTATATCACAGCAGGTTAGCTTGATCTGGGAGGAAAGCCCAAAGCGATGCATGTATCAGATGTTTATCACTTGGTGAAACCCATCAGCATGAGTATGGTGCTTACAAACCCAGAAACATAGTGGCAAAATGGGATCCAAAGCTAATAGTAATACAAATAATATGGCCTTTCCCCAGTAAAGCTGTGCATAAATAACCCATCTAGGACATTTCCATGCTTGTTTATTACTTCAGCAGCCAGGATGCACTGGGTTGGGGTTCGAATCCAAGATTGACCAGGATTATGGCCATACAGTCAGCACACTGGCCCATACAGTCAGCACACTGGCCCATACAGTCAGCACATTGGCCCATACAGTCAGCACACTGGCCCATACAGTCAGCACACTGGCCCACACAGTCAGCACACTGGCCCATACAGTCAGCACACTGGCCCACACAGTCAGCACCCTGGCCCACACAGTCAACACACTGGCCCATACAGTCAGCACACTGGCCCATACAGTCAGCACACTGGCCCATACAGTCAACACACTGGCCCACACAGTAAGCACACTGGCCCACACAGTCAGCACCCTGGCCCACACAGTCAACACACTGGCCCATACAGTCAGCACACTGGCCCATACAGTCAGCACACTGGCCCATACAGTCAACACACTGGCCCACACAGTAAGCACACTGGCCCACACAGTCAGCACACTGGTCCATACAGTCAGCACACTGGCCCATACAGTCAACACACTGGCCCACACAGTCAGCACACTGGCCCATACAGTCAGCACACTGGCCCATACAGTCAACACACAGAAACACTGGTCCATACAGTCAACACACTGGCCCACACAGTCAGCACACTGGCCCATACAGTCAGCACACTGGCCCACACAGTCAGCACACTGGTCCATACAGTCAGCACACTGGCCCATACAGTCAGCACACTGGCCCAAACATGTCTGCTGTATGTCACTTTGTGCTTTCCTCCCACATAAGCTGAAAGCTGTGATATAACTGGAGTTCTGTTCAAACAGTGTAAAACACACCAACTCACGCACGTCATTGAATACCTACACACTCCCGCTGTCTACTATAGAATTCATGAACCTCAATCCAACATTCAAGAATCACAACAACAACTCATTATCATTATCGTGGCCACTAGTAGGAAAGGTTTGGAAATAATGTTGAACCTTTGTTCAACATGTGCATAAAATTCAATACGAGGGCCTATTTGTCCCACAGTACAAATGTCAGGCTAACACAGAGAACCCAGTCTCACTCTTAGTTTAGCTGTGATCGACATTACGGGACATTCGTTCGAAGAAATGTCAGGAAGATTAACCTGCAGCAAAGTAGAGTGGGATTGGACAGACAGCATGCAGGTTGGCAGCAGTTCAAGTATCTTCTCCCAACTGTTGCCAGACCTGCCACATCTCCACATCCACATCTTCTATTACAATATTTAATGCAGGAGTTCATCTACCAGTGCGCTAATCATTTGCTAATGCTGTAACATACACTTACCCTACTCCACACATAAACCCTACATGCACATCAATATTACATCACTGAGTCTTGGTCCAAATTAGTACCAGGTGACAAAGGACTCCTGGGCCCAGTTCCAAAAAGTTATTGTAGTGCTAAGATGATCGTAACTCCCACACTTCAACACAGACAGTTGTAGTCCTTGGTGGGTACTGAGTAGGACCCGGGAATCCACAGAACTACCCTGACCTGTGGTTAGTCACCTGATATATTGTTTTTACCAGGGCTTCAGTGAAACTATTCAAAATCGGACATTTTGTACCCAACTCTAAGACCTACAACGGGTAACTGGGTAGGGTCGGGTAATGCGGGGTTGGTACCTGGGTAGTAAATTTGGACTTATCCCAGCCCTAGGTTTTGTGAGATTGTTATTCTAAAATGCTGTCAAAATATTATAGCTGTTCAATGCAGACTGAAAATAACAAACTGTAAGTCAGACAAAACAATGGTTGATAGCATGAAGAATAAAAATATAAATACATCTTTTAAAGTATGATACAGTGCGACCACACAATCCTTGTTTTGATTGGCCCATTTAGGCCATGCATGGGATGCTGAAGATCTTTATAGAAACAATACTAGAATACAAACACTTCCAATGTGCGTGAACAAAAAATTCCTTAATGCGTTTACAATTTAAAAAAACCCATCCATACTTTTGACCATACATATATTATCATCAAACAAATATCGACAAAATTCCAAGAGAGCAATAGCAAAATATATATCCTCATACAGTGTTGAATCACAAAAGTCAAGGGTCTCTGTTGTAGCCCCAAAGATAAAGGTTTAACATTTAGGGTTCCCTAGATTCAAATACCAAAGAAGACCTGAGATCCTCACTTTGTTGCAACACTCTTGTATACCATTGATTGCATTATGTTGTTGTAACATAATGATGTATGGCATGAAAATGTCGCTAGTCTTGTTCATGATGTTATAAACAAGCAAATGCTGGCACAGATGTAACCAACAGATGTGTTGGTGGTCTATATAAACTTGCTTACTGTGCAATTCCACCACATTACTCTGAACAGAATTTACAGGCGAGCTAAACAATCAATAGCATGCAGTCTCTCACAAAGCAACAACTTCTTCTGAGAAATGTAAATCACCAGATTTACCAGACCCAAAACCCTGCATCCTTTCCACCTAAAAATTGAAAATGGAGGTAAAAATTATAGAATGCATCCACTGGGAGTGCTATTTCATAACATGGTACCACTTAAAATTAACTTCTGCAATGCCATGCAATACACAGTCGAATGATGAACGATCTTCTTGAGCTAGCACTGGTAGATTCCCTTCAGTTGGCATAGTAAGGAAACTACATATCCATTTTTAACTGACAACCTCTGAACATGAGCAATCTTGTGTCATTTGAAGTACAGTATTCAATTTCTGACTTTTCACTTGCACCCCATTTTGCAGTTTCAAACCTGGGACCACTACAGTAATAGCTTTGTGTCCCCTGGACACCCTAAAAAATATAACCCAGGTAAATCCCTGGTAAATACATCCAAAATAAAATATAGTGTTTGAAATTATGAATGAACGTCAAGGGGCCCTTGTCATAACCAAAAATGTTACAAATTCAAGATTTGAGGGGTTCATGGATTCAAATACTATTACAGCAAACCTCAAGGACCCCAGTACTCCCATTAATTCCAAACAATGAAATGCATTCAAATTATTGAATTTAGTCTTCTCTTATGTCTCCCAGTGCACACACAAAACATTTGTGCAATATCATTGTAAGCATACTGTGGTAAGAGTCTGAACTCACCTACAGATATTTACACTGTGTGTTATGTGCAACAACATTTGAACAGTTCACAGTTGGTAAGAACTGATAATAATACATTTATTTGAGGAATTTGGTAGTGGACGAAGCAAACATTATCTCGGAGCCAAAAGTATTTTCAATAACATGTGGATATGGCCAGACAGTCCTTTCAATCATTGTTTTGTATGATGACATGCATCAACTACAGTCTTCGAACTTCATGTTTGCTGTAGCCTGAGACTGCTAACTTCTTCTGGGGACAAGTAAAACTGCAATGGTGGTAGTTTACTGTTAGCATATGAAGGCTATATTTCCGAACCAGTCCTCAAATCTTCAATTTTGCTACAAAGTGGAACTTAACAAATCTAACAGAAAATGTAATTATAGTAACCATTTGTGTCTTGTTCAAGCAGCACAAACATTGAGGAGTGTTGAAATAATCTATTCCTCTGTACTTGTCTAATAAACACCCCAAATGTCTGAGGCTGAACTATTCTTGCACAGTCAGATCAGGTCTTGTCAAGTAAGACCTACAGCACAGGCTGAATGTCAACTAACAATGGAATGTCATATCAGACTCGGTACATTCACCTTTTACCTTTCTTGGACAATTTTCTCAAAGATGTCTAGCTTTGTGGATTCATCAATGCTCGTGCATCTTAATACCGTCTGATCAGTCTCTAAACCAACAAAAACACCTCCAGATCAATCATCATGCTATCCATCATCCTGGAAGTGTAAACAAAAGTTTGATTTGATGGTGAAATGAAAGGATAAGATGCAAGATCACTTGTGTTTTGTACTGCCTAGATCTGTATTTCAGTTATATCCAGTTTAATGTGAGAGGAAAGCCGAAGTGACGCAGGTCTGAGAATTTTTTTGTGAAAACCAAGAGCAATGTATTTGGTGAAAGCCATGACCACTTGTATGTCTAAATCACGAATTATGTTATAAAGGATACATATAGACTAAATGGGTGAGATGAAACCAAAAAGCAGTTACTCCAAAATAAATGTAAACATTATTTTCCATAATCCACATGCATATAAAGCAGGTGCTATCTTCCCTGACACAAAATATTTTTAACTTTTATTTCTAATGAGCTATTTGTGCTAACGCTCATCTGCATCATGAAAACCTGCACCTTATTATCTCTACAATGGATGTGAAGGATAGAAAATTTTACATTTTTGAAGCAAAAAACTTTACAAACTTCCCCGGTATGATTTTTCATGAACTTTTAGACCAAATGTTAAACAAATCACAAAAGACACTTTTCTCTCTACAACAAAATCATAAAACAGTAAACTGTGTTTATAACGAACATACCAATACTGAACTGATGGATAATAACAATACTTATAATAAGTTATAAGAGAATTATGTGATGTGCTGTGCACTGTGCCAGCATCTGATATAACAACTTTAACCTACACACTTCTAATGCCACAAAGTATGAGAGGGTTCACACACCAAACATAATATTTCCATCACTCTTATCAAAGAAAACGAAATGATTTCAACTCTTCATCGTGAATGTACATCATACAATTTATGAAATAACCCAACATGAAAATCCTTTACTTTAGGTAAGCTTTGTTACTTAGAAACAAAATGACTTCAGCTCCAACATGCAGATGACAGGCTAATTCTGAGCCCCAGAATACACCCTCTTGGGAAGAAAAACGAGAGACCAAAGAAATAAGTCCAATTATTTCTTATTCAGACTCATTATACAGGCAGCAATTTGTAGGGCTAGTTAGCAAGTCTGATCCGAAGGAATTACTCAGCATTTAGTCCACCATCATTGAAGGCATGGCCTGCCATATCGTGTGAAGAGACACCTCATAAGAGCTTCAAATGTATCAGAATTGGCTTTCCCCATGAGCTTTAAGTTATTCATGAAATAACTGGGCATCCTAAAATGCAGGTCTGCAAGGGTCAGTCCTAAATGGGCAAGCCTCCTGGCCAAGCTAACTGTAAAAGAATCCATTATTTCTAGTGGGCAACTTGGTTGTCACATGCCACTTTCCACTAAGGCTACCAACTCCATATTCAATTGATTAATAACCCTACCATGCTGCCATGCCAGTGAGCCATTTGATCCTCTAATGAAATAAATAATGAAAGCGCTTTACTTCTGGCATACTTAATACATGCTGTATTCAGTCTTGCAAACGGGGCGCGATATTGACCAAATGAAACAATGGAAGTCACATTAAATTCTTTTTTGTTTCATCATTTTCAAATTAATTGGAGATTTTTTTAAAGGATTATCACACCGCAAAATGAAGAATTTTACGTGAATAAATACATAAGTATCATTTATAAAAACCATGAAATCCTTTTCAAATGACAGAATTTGGAAAAGGGGAAATATTTTCAGTGAGTCATAGAAGAGACAAGGGAGTTCTGTTGGATGATCTTCACACTCACCAGTTCAATCCATGACACAACTCAACGTAACATTTATCCCTTTGGGAGGTATTCATATTTTTGTCTGAGAGAGGACGATGCGCTGTATGTAGCATAATATATTTCTCTAACACTGCCCAACAATAATGCAAGTTTGGAATCAAAGTATTCACACTGATTTTCGAGAGCATGTATCATCAAAGTAATCATTGAGTTTTTTATCCATAGTACAGAATTCTCATCATACTCATTGTTCAGTGTTAGGCGATAATAGTTCAAACTTTGTTTTTCAAATGTAAGAAGCGAGGCATTTTATTTTTACATTTCATTTTGTATAAACAATCTATTGAAGGCAGGTGCAGAATGGTCAAAAGATTTCTATAAACATTAATTTGTCATACCCTTCAGCTTATCACTGATTGCAGCATGACAAATTAACAGTTTTAATCCATAAGTCCTTAAAATGATAACATATAGCATAACCCTTAAAGAGGGCAATTTTCTACTTGTCCTTATGATACCTTAACTATTGGGCAGTTTGACAAGCACATTAGGAGTAATGCCTATTTCTAATGCTGGATTGCTATTTTAATAATTGCAGTTAGTAAAGCAACAAGGCCAAACTCATACTCAATACTCTGTAGGTACATGTGCTTAGGAACAGACAGTATAGTGATGTAAGGTTGGGTGTTTGGTCCTGATACTGGTTTGGATGAAAATGTAATAATTAATGAGTTCTGTTGACAGTGCAAAATGGTTGAATTTATCATTTCCAGTCCATCCTCATCTTCATGCCCTGCAGGAAACTTTTTATCAATGGTTCAAGACCTTGATTATCCAGTGTATTATATGATTACATCTCAATTCTATTATCATGATACACATAATGTACATACCCTGGACCCATTGCCTATTTGAGTCTGGTTTGAATGACACGATTCTTAAAATAGCCTTCTAATCAAATTTCATTATCTAAACAATGTGACTATATCACTATTACATGACTTGCCTTGTTGCTTGCAGTCTCAAATAAAATTAAAAAAACTCACCTAACAAAAGTTCAAATACAACAGTCTCCTGATTAAATATATTAAGAACTAACATTTTGCTTGCATGACCTATGACACAACATACTTCTGAATACCCTGATAGTTTTGTACACATAAACCCTGTTGGGACCCGGGTTAGTATGTGCCACAAGCAATTCACTGCTAGTCGTAAAACGTGACTAAACTGGGAGCCCCTGGGGATTGTGGGTTAGAATTGGTCCCCAGCAACCTATGCTGGTTCAAAGAGGCGACTCAATGAATTGGATGGTCAGACTCTGTGACAGTGTTAGAAATTGGCATGAGTCATGTAGTCCTTGCCAAACTGCCCAATAGACAAGATATCATAAGGACCAGAAAACCATCTGAAATCAACCTACCAGGTGATATTCAGGAAGATATTTGCTCGTCAAATACCACTTTTTACATAAGGTAAATACAGCAGATCTTTCTTGCAGATTAGTGACAATGAACTTTAATTTCTAACCCTGAAGATCCATGACACTATTGACAGTAACATGCTCATAGCTCCATGCACATATAAAAAGAACCCTTGGATTATATCCATTTACCATGTGTAGAACATGGACACCAAAGACCTTCACATTGAAAACCTTCCAACAGCCTCTGAAAACTGTAATTTTATTGGTTGAATACCATTTCCTTTCCTTCTTGAACAGGCAGTTCACTTATTTGTCTCTTATTTGGCATGTCAAACAAGTAGACACCATGACTTAATTTCTAACAGCAGTGTTTGAAACTAAGGATGGGGGTGGGTGAGGCCTTCTACTACAGCACTTAATCACTGGAATTTACTATTCAGTCCAGTTAAGTAATGAATTTGATCCCGTGGAGATTCAAGGTCAGAAAAGGTCACCAGTACCTCAGGTCTGTTGTAAGTACTGGCACAAAATGAGGATGGGGTGGTCATGTTCTGTGGCTTGGCTGATTACAGGTCACTTTACATCGACAACATGGGTATCAACTACTTTCAAACACTGGAGTATCTGTCCCTTAGGCAATAAATTACAGGTGGACAAGACATAATTGGATTCATAATATTTTAACAGCGTTAGAAATTGGCACTAGTCCTTACCAAACTGCCCAATAGTTAAGGTATCATAAGGACTAGTAGATACTTACCATTTCTTAGGGTTTTGCTATATGTTATTCTTATAAGGACTAGTGGACTGAAACTGTTAGTTTCTACCGCTGTTCTATCGCAAATACATCAGCATGGTCAGTTCACGAAATCCCAATTGTCAAAATAACATTAATCTTCACTTGTCCCTCCCTCACACATAGAGATGGAGACACACAGACACTGTAATTGCTTGGTTACCCTATACCACAACTAATGGAAAGTATTTAGTCTTGATCATCAGTGTCAGAATCTGATGACTAACTAATCAAAGTGCTTCTCCCCTGAAATGTTGAATAGGAACTTTTGACTATTTAACTTCCAAACATAAAAACCTAATGCCAGGGAAAAACTCACAAAGAAAACAGCTGAGAACTTAAGTGACACTAGGTAAAAAGTTTTAAAGGTCAGTACCATACTTTTACAATAACAAAATCAATTTTCTAAACTAAATAATCAAAAATAAGACATTTGGTGAAAGAGAAATAACCTATGTCAAAAACGAAAAAGGCGTAAACTGACATTTTGTATGAGCAAGCATGGGTTGGTGAGTTTTGGTTACACTTCTTGAAAAGTTATTTCACAGTCTGTCAACTTAGTGTGGACATGGTGGAAGGAAAGGCCCAAGTGATGCAATTCTTAGACGTAACCCACCTTGGCAAATCCCATGACCCTGGGTCTGGTGCTAACACACCTGTGAAGATAATCAGGATGAATCCAGGATTCATACCCTATATCATACATTTCTGACACACCTAACACAGTTCTTCCAGTTTGGGGACAAAATTACTGAAGTTACCCCATGGGTGCAAGTATTTCCAAGTAGGATTTGAGAATCCTGTACTTATGCATTGACACATGATATGATGTGCTGAATAAAAAATCAACAGGTTTGTTTAAATGGTACCAACAATCACGGATTCCTCTCCTCATAGACTTAAAACAAAATAACCATGAAATCTACAGGTTAAGTCCTGTCTCATATTCCCCATTTTCATAATCTCATTAAAATCATATCTTAGTTCTCGCTTTCGCTAAACAAAGATCTGAGGACATCCCATTAAGGGTCACATCAGAACAACCTTTCATTAGACCAGATCATGAAAGTGACAGTCGGAATGTGTTTTTTCTAACCATGCAGCCTCGAAAACATTAAAACGGGGTATTTCGAATGACAGTTACTGTCTATACAACTGATTCCATCAAAGTTGCACAGTACATGGGAAGCACTGCCATACAATCACAAGAATATATTAGGCATTCTGGAATGTCTGTTTGTTCAGTTTTTAAAATTTTAACCAAAACTGTGTCAACATATTTTTCAAACGTAGTCTTAAAAAGAAGTCGCCAGGTTGCAATGTATGCCGTACAGCTCGAGAAATCTGCTTTCTCATTGGCTGATATCAACTACTTGTTATTATGACCCGTAATAGGATGTCCTCAGATAGTTGTTTAGCAGAAGTGAGAACTTAGATCTGATTTTAATGGGGTGCAGGCTAAAACGGCACCTCAGCAAAACGTCACCGATTTCTCTGGCGAAAACAGCACCGCATTTGGCGAAAACGGCTACTATGTGACGGGCGAAAACGGCACCTCTATTTCTAATAACGATAAGAACGATTTACGTAGTAGTATATATATTTATATATTATTTGATGTATTTACATGTTTTTTTCCTGTTTCCCAGTTGTTCACAGATAACTACATACATTCACATATACACAGTTCTTCACAGTTTTCATCTTCATCACAGTTTACAATATCGGCCCATGTGCCACCAAGCATTGTGATAGTAGCTGACTCGGGGGGCTTATTTCTAATGTAAACTTGTTTTAAGTTTTCACAATTATTGGTGTTTGTAAGAGACGATGTGAGTTTAATTTCCTTTATTTTTTACTAACTTCAAAGCATATAATGTTTTCACAATAAGTTAGTTGCGCCTCCCAATCAGAGTCGGCGAGTAAATTGTAGAGTTTCTAATGTAAACTTGTTTTAACATTTTATCATAATTAGTGTTTGTAAGAGATGATGTGAGTTTAATCTCATTTATTTTACTTCAAGGCATGTAATGTTTTCACAATAAGTTGAGTTGCGTAAAGGCTAAGGTGGAATATAGTTGTACTAGAGGCAAATTTCTAATGTAAACTTGTTTTAACATTTCACTATTATTGGTGTTTGCAAGCAACCATGCAGCGTTAGAAATTGGCACTAGTCCTGTGGTCCTTGCCAAACTGCCCAATAGTTAAGGTATCACAAGGACTAGTAGAAATTTGCCATTATTAAGGGTTTTGCTATATGTTATCATTATAAGGACTAGTGGACTAAAACTGTTAGTTTCTAACGCTGCAATGTAAGTTTAATTTCATTTATTTTACCAAAATTTAAAAAAAAATAGGGTGCTGTTTTCGCCAGGCAAAAGTAGCCGTTTTCGCTTGAGGCGAGATGGCGTTTTCGCCAATCAGTGCCATTTTCACAAGGTGCCGTTTTAGCTATAACCCATTTTTATGAGATTGCCATTTTCACAACATCAAATGCAAACTGCAAGGTTACATCCTCCAAAAGATGTAGCCTTATCCTATATGTAATGGGCAAGACAGGTAATATTGTTACAACTTAAACAAAGTTATAAATATTGAACCTTTGTTTTCACAAAATGTGTGTTTCTAATGTGCTTTATCCATAAACAGGATCAAATACAGCTAATAGGAATTAAGGGATTAACTATTCAAGCCTGTTAGGCTACACAATTCTCACTTAATCCTAGATTAGCTGAGAGAGCCAGTCAACAAGGTTTCCTTGAGTGCAACTGACACTGACTTTCTCTTTTCAATTTTGTTATACACGTCTTTACAACAAGTTGTTAAAATATAAGAAAGCCTCCGTGGAAATAGCAGACATGGAGAAGGCTTTCACATGAAAAAGATGTTTTGTTTATCTTAACTTAGCATTGAACTGGAAGATCAATGATCATGAGTCATGTTAATACATTACATAAAATGGTACACGAAACACAATAAACAGGTTTCCAAGGTACATTACCGTAAACACTTAGACAGCAGTCAATATGATGCTATATATATTTACATAAGAGGCCTTCTATCATTCAAATATTCAAAATAATGAATCCATTTCCGGAAGCCCTTCGGGTTGACCACTGAGCTTCAACGATTCTTCGAATGTCTCGTAAAGTTCTAAAACAAAATATACTTACATGACTAGACGAGATATGATAACAGACACCATCTTTCTAATGAATTACACTATTTAAAATCCACAGACACTCCCAGGGGACGAGCATTAAAAGCATCTTTCGCCCTTGTTTACTGTCCAAGCTCATAAGTTACAACATGGCGGCCATACTGCTGACGTCACCAATATTGTGTGTCACGTGATCAAAACACAGAAGACATGTGCACGCACATGTTCACGCAGATTGTCGCTCGTGTAAATGAAATCGATATGGATAAATATTTGTAAAAGGCATTTTTTTTACAAATAAACAACTTAAACAAGAAATATATTATCAGTATTGAATTAATCTTCTTTAATGCTCGACAGTAGGACAAAAAATTACAGTTTCCCATACCTATCAAAAGAATAGGACTATTTGATTAAATTTTAACATTTTCTCTTTATACACAACAAAAATAAACACTCCATATGTTAGTCAAAGCAGACTCAACATCTTTCACTCAAGAAAACAGAATACATTAGGAGCTAAACATTGTGGAGTAAATGCTCATGAGCGCACGTGACTCTTTCTCTACCTGAAAGCTTTGGAAATTATTTATCAACTATGTGGAAACAACTATAGAAAAACTACAACAAGAAGTTGCCAGATGAGTATATATAACTTAATTACCCAAATACACACTCATGTGTCAACCATTAGTAAAGTTAGGCAGTAAAACTACAGGGACTATTTTTGCTTGCGGAAGAAGATCTAGATTTGACCTTTTGACCCACCAGATGTCAAATTAATGTTATGTATTCCTCCTCAGCGTAATCAGAGTGCAGACATTCCACGGAAATTTGTCCGAGGTTTCTAGCCAAATTTCGGTTTCAAAACGATAAAAATGGATACTTGAAGGAAGAAATGGCGCTTAAATGCAGGGAAGAACTAGTTGGGAAGCGGTTTTTGTCAGTCAGAAGCCTCACAAAGCTAAAAGTTAGCAAAATAGGTGACTGGGAATGGCGGTCAGGAGTTATACGAGCTGTTTCTCCGACGTGCAGAGATACTACAAGCACGGAATTGACGGTAAGGTCCACAAATGTCATTAGAAATTAGAATTTACCTCTCCAATATAAACATGATGCATTTGGGTATCGTTGTGTGTTAAAAGTATGTCGATATGTGTAAAAACACGCTCCGTGGGAGCCGTTATGTTCAGTACTGTTATGGGCAGTAGGCTGCAAAACATGCCGATTCTGAGGCTTGGTATCAGGCCAACTTAGATTATTCAAGGGATATCCCTCCCATTCCATTTTAGTCCTTTATAAATCATGTTTGTCAACTTAATTAAAAGGTTCATGTGGTGTGCTTTCGTTCATACGTATTGTTAATTTACTTCATTTTTGCATGGCTAATTTGTAAACAACATCGACATGTGTATATGGAGTACATTGGAATGTGATAGTGTCACTATGGACATGAATTGCCACGTTGAGACACAAAGATGTTTCTTTATGTTTAGTATTGTTAGTCTGTTTATTGTTCAGTTAAGTTTACATAGACGAATGAATGTTAACTTTTATTTCACTTGCTTTATTTATTATTTTGCACGACTATCAGCTGGGTCATAAAGAACATCACATACAAGATTCTTCTCTCATATCTTTGTTATCCTAATTAAATGTAGCACCAGTGATGGTTGAATTGTATTTTCTCATTATTTTATGCCTCAATACAAATTCAACCCACTTGTCAATGTATGATCAACTAGTCACATTTATGCCTGAGGTTGACTATGATTATGTATGCTGTATCAAACTTTTTGTTTTGCTTTGAAACTAAGAGCATTGTGGTCATGAATCATGATGTCCCTGAGTATAACATGTATACATGATTCAATAATGCTCATTCATGAACTGTGCAAGTTTTCACTGTATCTTCATGTGTATTGAAACATCATGATGGCTGCATAATGTCATATCAAGAAAAATATTAATTCAAAGCTGACAAGAAGCTTTTTAATGATTCCTCCATCTAACATGCCTAATATCACCACATAAACAGTATACAGGGATAGTTGGTCCCCTAATCCAAGAATAGTGAAAGTCCGGGTCCAAAATCTGCAAAAACTAGTGGTATACACATAGTTTAAGATCCAGATTCTGTTGTCCAAATTAGAATTATGGTGTATGCAGAAATGTTAGAAATTGGCATTAGTCCTGGCCAAACAGCCCAATAGTTAGGTATCATAAGGACTAGTAGAAATTTTCTATTTTTAAGGGTTTTGCTATGTTATCATTGTGAGGACTAGCGGACTAAAATGTCAGTTTCTAGGGCAGGTATGAAAAAGAAACCACAAAACTGAATTGTGTGATTCACATATATATGCCAATATGATGCTGTGTTGTAATGTTGACAGTAATTTTATGATTAAAATGAAAGTTAATGTATCAAGAAATGGCATATTGTTTATAATGAGATAAAAAAGTGTTCTTATGTTAGCACTGTAGCGCTTGTCTACTCTACAGTTTTGACAAAACACAGGTAGATAAGGAATTGTCGTTTATGCTGTAGTGTGGATAATATTATCAAAACAGTTAATTTGCTGAGACACATGGCAATAAGACATTTCATCAACTTCTGTAAGGACATAATCCAATTTTATGACCAAATGTTGAAAAATTATTTTGGAGGACAATCAGTATAGGTTTTAGAAAATGAACCTGCAAGGAACCATTTTATCTCATGCAAAATGCACATGTATCAGTCTGTGACTTTAGACACATGCTTAAAACCTTTGCTGATCATACCGGTAGTCCATATGTTAAGTTAACAGTTAAATCAATTTGAATGATTCAAAAAAAACAAAGGCTAGCATATGCAAAAGTGTTTGGTACAGACCGATATATATATGTAAAAATTAAACTCATCATACTGACAGACATTTTTGTTGAAATTGTGCAGGTTGTCCATGGATTTATGGCATTCTAAAAGGCTAAAACACTAACATACATTCATATGTCAGAATTAAACCATATGTTGTAATTGCTACTAGATATGCAATAACCATAAATTGCTAACAAGGGAACCGTTGCACCAAAGTTGTAGTTTATAATTCTTGCGAAATTACAGTCACATCGCAGTAAGGAACATCCACAGTAAGTTTCACATAGTCTATCCATGTGGGGAAAAAACACCCAGTCCTTGTTCACTGAGAGCAAATACACTTGCAACTGAATCCTGAACATCCATTGCCTTCTCACATTTATGTGGGATTTGGACCCATGATGTGAAAGTCAAGCATACAGCTTTACCAAAATGCTTACATGTGTTTTGTGATGGGTGTGACTTGCCTGAATCTGAAATGTCTTGATTTGTGTATAACAAGATAACAGCTGATTCTTATAATGGGGAACTATTTAGATGGTGTGGACTGCGGAAGTAAATGCTTTGGTTCTTACTGGACTGAAAAGTATTGTGATATGATGCACTGACTTAGTAAGAAGCTGCCAGTGAACATCTTCTCTGAACCAGGATGTTAAGATGTTCCAGGGTCAAAGAAGGATATTGACCGTTTATTTCGTTTCGATAGTTATTTGGAGACTTTAGTCACAAACCCAAACCTAGTCTTGAAAGAATTGTCTTTCTATTAGCTGTGTAATGATTCACTGAACATTCATTATGTCGTGGTATATTGTGAATTAACCCTGCATATTCGATTAGCAACTTATTTTGAAATTATAAACGGGCATTCCGTCAACCTTGCCAAACTCCACGATGACAGTTACATCATGATCATTTGCCATCACACTTTCTTGTGGAAGTATCGTGGTATTTTTGAGTCCGATAAAGCACTTGAACCCACACGACACCAGTTTGCAGGAACTAGATGAATAGTGTTTTTAAATATTAAACTTAAATACCCACATGTGTAAAAACTAGTGGGTAACAGAAATTTGAATACCCGGATAGAATTACTGATACCCAATGATTTTAAAATGCATGGGTAAAATACCCACAACACCAAAAGCTTATCTGGAGCTCTGCCTGGTTGATGCATATTGTCGTATCCCAATTGTGTGGATTGATGCTCATGGTATCAATCACTGGAATTGTTGACCCAAATATTTACAGACTGTCATATAGATGGAATACAGCTGATTGCAGCGTTAAACAACAAGCAAACAATACAACAATCATGAGTCCTATTACGATATGATACAAACCAAGTGTATATTTATGTACACGTAACATACATATGTCTCAGGATCATGTATCATCAATATACTCAAATCCCCTTATTATATAATTTGATGTTGGGTTTAATTTCATCTTTTGATGATGGCAATGTCCTCTAACATGTGAAATGGCAAGTTTACATGTAACATATTGTATCACTACCTTACCGTCAATATGTGTATCATATCATGATGAAGAATGTCATTACAACCCTGCCAAGTGAGTTCAGCTGAATAACGGCACCATAATTTACACACATATCTTCTGGAAATAAAACCAAGAGACAAGTTTGGGCTGGTTGACACTAAAGTCTTTGGCACACACTGCAATGATGAGGTCTGTATTACAATAGTCACATTGCCTTGGATTGGGGGTTGTCTAGTCATCCCTGTGGGGTTTCTAGGACCAGGTAGCTGGCTAAAATTGGGGAATGTGATTTCAATGTAAGGTCTGACTGTCCTGGACCATTATGTGTTCACTGTACACCAAAGGCATAGATCAAATCACTGATTTGTACAGGCCATTGTTTTCTAACTGATACATGACGATGTGGATTTAAGTTTACTCTCTCTATGAACTTAGGGCCTAAATGATTAGTGTGGCATTCATGTATGCATAAGAGCAGTTAATATTACTGACATGAGCTATTTTTGGGGAATATGATCAATCAGATTAATGTATGAATGATAAATAATTTTCATTCAGGTGATATCACTACAGATCTGAAGAAATCAAATAAACCAAACTCAAGCTATGCAACATTTGTTTCCCTGATTTTAGCTATCTGTTTAAAAAATCTGTGAATGCTCTTTCTCAAATTTAATCATGAGTTGATTTGTGTTGTATATTTGTTGAACTTGATGGGTTGTGCTAATGCATAGATTATATCAGTGTAAAGTGGTTGGTCCTTGCCTCAGTCCCCTTGACCCTTCAGTAATGAGGGCAATTACTGTAATTGGGCCACCATAGTGGCACATGCACAGTTTCTTACATAATATTATTCAGTGAACCAGCCACTAGAGCTATGATCAGTTTATGGTTATGTGTCAGTGTATTTGTCACAGGTCACTGAGCCCACCAAACAAAGTATCATCAAGGGATTGGCCAAAGCAGGGTTCGACATTGGCGATGGTCTGCTTGTCCCAATAACTGCATATGAAATTAACCCTTTAAGTCAAGTGGTACTTGTCATAACCCTGATGTTTAAGGTTCAAGATTTAGGGTGTCCATAAGAGAATATTTCAAGGACCCAAGGAACCCTCTCAATTTCAAACACTGAATATTAATTGTGGCCTAATTGGATTTGTCTGGTGGTGGCTACACATGCATTAGTTATACTTGACAATTTTGCTTTCATCTATCAGTTATTATATAAAAAGTTCAGGTCTATTTATACTAGAAATATAATGTAAATATGTTCCGGTAAAGCTTTAGTAATCCATTTTATAACCAATTTTGTATTCAAATCCATTTTTTCCAAAGATGATCTTGATATCAAATTGTCAGATGTTTATGTAAGCTGCTTGCATTATAGAAACCAGCCTAGGAAGCAGTGTTTGATAGTATACAGTACTTATCTATACAGTACTGCAGTATCATAAAGTTTTGTTTTGCTATGAATTTAATGTTGCTCCAGTGTTGTAGACTAAGGAATTAGGATTTTAAGTTGTTTTGATCAATATTATCTTTGACTGATGATTACATTGAGAGTTTATTTAAACATTTCCTTTTTATGTAAACAGTTAAAAAGGGAAAACTTGTTCAGTCAATATTTATATGTTCATAACCATTATGATGATTATTATGTCCTGGGAAGAATGATGAAGCCTTGTCGGCTAAAAGATATTATTGTTTGGTGATATTTTATTTTATTTTATTTGGTTCATTGGAGACATTCAATACAAGTTCTTGTGCAGTTTCATGTTGTAAGTCACATGTATGGTGTTGCATAGTCATTAGTCTGCATACCAGAAAAAGTGAGAATTTGTATGGACTTCTAATTTTCTCCCAGTTGAACTACTTGTTGCTATCAACACCAGGTTGCAGTACACAATTTATGGTTGATATATAAACTCCCCTCAATATGATGCCTTTACAATTAAAATCTTGTAGACTGTAGCCTGCAGTTCAGTTGTACACCCTAAAGTGGTACACCACATGGATTTCAGTTAGCATGTGGTATTGTGTGCTCGATAGGGGAATAAACAGTATTGCACCACAAGAAGCCTTCCTTTTAATTAGCATGTAGGAGTATCTTACCTTGGATAGGGGAATATAACTCTATTGCAACCTGTGTTACACTTCAGGGATCCTTCATTTCAGTAGGCCTGTAGTATCTTGTACTGGACCCTAAACTGGTACACCACAAGGATCCTTCTTTTCAGTTAGCATGTGGTATCGCGTGCTCGATAGGGGAATAAAGGTATTGCACCACAAGAGTCCTTCATTTCAATTAGCATGTAGTATCTTGTCTTGGATAGGGGAATATAACTCTATTGCACCCTGTGTTACACTACAGGGATCCTTCATTTCAGTAGGCCTGTAGTATCTTGTACTGGACCCTAAACTGGTACACCACAAGGATCCTTCTTTTCAGTTAGCATGTGGTATCGCGTGCTCGATAGGGGAATTAAGGTATTGCACCACAAGAATCCTTCATTTCAATTAGCATGTAGTATCTTGTGCTGGATAGGGGAATATAACTCTATTGCACCCTGTGTTACACTACAGGGATCCTTCATTGCAGTAGGCCTGTAGTATCTTGTACTGGATAGGGGAACATAACAGTATTGCATCCAATTAAACTGGTACACAAGGGTCCTTCTTTTCAGTTAGCATGTGGCATTGTGTGCTCGATAGGGGAATAAACAGTATTGCACCACAAGAATCCTTCATTTCAATTAGCATGTAGTATCTTACCTTGGGGAGGGGAATATAACTCTATTGCACCCTGTGTTACACTACAAGGATCCTTCATTTCAGTAGGCCTGTAGTATCTTGTACTGGATAGGGGAACATAACAGTATTGCACCTTAAACTGGTACACCACAAGGATCCTTCATTTCAGTTAGCATATAGATTCTTGTGCTGGATAGGTGAATCTAACAATATTGCACCCTAAAGTAGTACTCCACAAGGATCCTTCATTTCAGTAGGCCTGTGGTATCTTGACTGGATAGGGGAATGTAACAATATTGCACTCTAAACTGGTACTCCACAAGAATCCTTCATTTCAGTAGGCCTGTGGTATCTTGACTGGATAGGGGAATGTAACAATATTGCACCCTAAACTGGTACACCACAAGGATCCTTCATTTCAGTAGGCCTGTGGTATCTTGACTGGATAGGGGAATATAACAGTATTGCGCCCTAAACTGGTACACAACAAGGATTCTTCATTTCAGTAGGCCTGTAGTATCTTGTGCAAGAAATAGGAATGTGACAATAATGCACCTTAAAGTAGTTCATCACAAGTATCCATCATTTCAGTTAGTGTGTAGTTTCTTGTGCTGGATAGGTGAATGTAACAATATTACACCCTGTGGTACACCACTAGGTTTTTCTAATTTCAGTTAGCATTTAGTATCTTGTGCTGGATAGGTGAATGTAACAATATTACACACTGTGGTACACCACTAGGTTTTTCTCATTTCAATTAGCATTTAGTATCTTGTGCTGGATAGGTGAATGTAACAATATTACACCCTGTGGTACACCACTAGGTTTTTCTCATTTCAGTTAGCATTTAGTATCTTGTGCTGGATAGGTGAATGTAACAATATTACACCCTGTGGTACACCACTAGGTTTTTCTCATTTCAGTTAGCATTTAGTATCTTGTGCTGGATAGGTGAATGTAACAATATTACACCCTGTGGTACACCACTAGGTTTTTCTCATTTCAGTTAGCATTTAGTATCTTGTGCTGGATAGGTGAATGTAACAATATTGCCCCTAAACTGGAACTCCACAAGGATCCTTCATTTCAGCTAGCTTGGAGTATCTTGTGCAAGATATGGGAATATAACTATATTGCACCCTGAAGTGGTACATCACAAGGAGCCTTCATTTCAGCTAGCTTGTAGTTTCTTGTATGGATAGGGGTAAAACAGTATTTCACCATGAATGAACAAAAGGATCCTTTCTTACAGTTAGGATCCTTCATTGTAGTGAGGATCTAAGGAAACTGTCACATAGTTTTGAACCTTTATTTCCATTTCATAGCAATTTGCATCCAGATGTTGAAGATTAGTTGGAAGAACTATTTACCCTTTTGAATATATATTTCTGATCAATATTGTTTCTGTTAGTGGCATTCCCAATTTAATAAATGAATTGTAATTTAGTCATAATTAGAGCCCAATCCACCTGTCCTGTAGGGATAAAAACATCTAGTTGACATAGTATATCTGTTGATATTAATCCGATTTCAGCTGATGTTTGTTGTGTGTGAAGAAAATAGCAAGATGTAATACATTTTGATTCACAAGGACATCACTATCAATATCTATGTCAGCAAGTGTATTCTGTCAGTCAGTGTTTATTCTTGAAATTATATCTTTCCCAATCAATTGAATAATATTAGAATGCATGTAGGGTGGACACAATGAGTTACGCACCACTTATTTAACAGATTTGTCCATAGTTAGATTGGTTGTAACAGGTCACTAGATTAAATTTTGAGAGCAACAACTTGTCCTTCCAAGTTCGTTCATGCCATTGTCATTAATATTCCAACTGTATCACATAAATATTTAAGTCCGAAATGGGCAAACCTTCTGTTGATAGCATGGACAACAAGCCATAAGTCTTGTGAGATGTTTTAATGCACCTTTTCCTTTTATGGACATGTGGCCAGTCATCTAAGTCGCTGTGAGGCGCTGTGCAGTGTTGTGTATGCCAGAAACCTATGATTATGGGTTCGAATCCCGATTCACCACAATTATGTTTCTAGGTTTGTCAGCAACAAACCCGTGCTCGTGGTTTTTTCTGAAGTGGTAATCGTCTGAGACCTGCATCACTTTGGGCTTTCCTCCCACATAAAGCTGACACGCCGTGATATGACTGGAATACTGTCAAAAGCATGGTAAACCCAACTCATTCATTCACTTTTATGGACAGCACTTTAAGTCTAATTTTGCTGAAAATTGATTTTATCATTAAAGACACTTTCTTGAACAAACCAACGCATAATCCATTATTAGATCAAGAGCATAAGTTAATTCCAAATTGTATGGTATATTACATTATAATTGTCAGCACCATGGGTTTCACCAAAGTGGTAAACCTCTAAGACCTGCATCACTTCTGGGTTATCCTTAAGCTCACTCGCTGTGATATAACTGGAATACTGTTGAAAGCAGCGTTAAACCCAACTCACTCAAATCTTTGGTGTCTTAGAGTAGTCTGTGACTTAAACCATTGGTCCTAAGTCCAAGTCCTGTTATATTTGTATGGTAATACTAGTCCATGTAATAACATAAACATCAACTGAAAATGACGATAAGAGCCAAGTTTGGGCTTGTAGACTGAAAGGTGTTCGGCACTGGGGCTGTTACGATTCACTCGCGGATTCGTTGAATCGAACCAAATCCATTCATGAATATGCAGTCATGTGCATTTACATACCCTGTACCTAAAGATATCCATGAGAACATATTATATGCATAGATGTCTTCAAAAGACAACACTCTTGTATTTGATTTGACAGTATTGTGGTCACTGGTCATTGTCACATTTGAGCACATACTAGTACCTGGATAAGTGCAATATATAAATGTATAATATATTAATCATTATCAAACCATGTCAAAAATTTATGTTGTTATTGTTTCACTGAATATAACAAATAATACATCAACTGCTGACTTGTTATTGTATTCGTGAATTAATATTTGTATTCTTTTCCCTATATTCGTGATATGAATCGTATTCGCCTCATAGTGTATTCGTTGCAGTCCTATTCGGCACACATTGTAAGATAGCAAGGTTTGTTTCTGTCATTGGACAGCTTGAGGTAGGGTTGGTTTTAGATGAAAAACATAGAGCTCGATTTACAATGAATCATTTCCAAAACCGCTGAATACTTCTTGATGAAAGATGCCATACAGGGGAGTTGAGTGGTGAAATGGTGCCTTTTAATGATTGGGGTTTTATATTTTTACTGTTGTTTTTTTTCATGTTTTTATGGCAATAAGTTGGTCGTAGAATGGGGTTAGAAGAGGTCTTCAGCAACCCATTTGTGCCGTAAAAGGTGACAATGCTTGTCGTAAGAGGCGACTTATAGGATAGGGTGGTCAGACTTGCTGACCTGGTTGATGCATATCATCGCTACCAATTGTGTGGATCGATGCTCATGATGTCAATCACTGGATTGTCTGGTCCAGGCTCGATTATTTACAGACCGCTGTCATATGGCTCGAATATTGCTGAGTCATATGTCATCTCCTGATGACTCTTGTTATAACCAGATAGTGCAATAAAAGGGACTAACTTGCAGGCTATTTTCAGTGATAAATTCCAGTGGTATTGTATTTGCTTTTTGGGAAAAATATCAAAACTCTGTATAAACCGTGGACCCCACTCTACCCAAGTGTATTTTGGGGTGAAGATATGTAGATTAAACATACCCAAGAATATGTGGTATTCCTGAATAATTAATGAATTGTATTCACCACTTCGTGTATTTTGTTACACTGTTAGCTAGAGAGGAAGGTTATTTTGACATGTTGAGCTGAGTATGTGGCCATGCGGTGGTCTATTCAGGATACTTAGTATTTCCAAATAGACAGCCTCTGTGATATGTATTATTAACAGGGTGTAATTGGACAGTTTAAAACACCATATGGTACACACTATAGTTATTAAATAATGTTGGTTTACAGTATTCTAAATGTACTCAGCATGCCTTATGTTACACAGGTCCTCTATGAGATGACACATGAAATTGAGGAAACTCCACAAAAGTTTGCTATGTCCTGTTGCATGGTTCTGTGTTACACATTTTTGTTGTTGATTAAATGTTACTGGTGGTTTTAAAAGTGTGGTATTTGTATGTTTCCCTTACCAGAACAGTCTATGAAATAACTTTTCCAGTCCACAAGATGTCCTTGACACCATATTCTATATAAAATTATTGATGCAAGTTCTTGAATTTTTTTTACCATCCAGAGTAGTTAAAGTTGGACCCCCGAATGCAAATTTCAAACCTGCCTGTACAATTGGTTAGTGGATTACAACAACTTCATATTTAGAATTACTTTCCTTTGGTTTGAGGCCCATGAAGATTCTGGGTAGAATAGGTCTTCAGTAACCCATGCTTGCTTTAAAAGGACTATGCTTCTCGTAAGAGTCGACTAACGCAATCGGGTAGTCAGGCTCACTGACATGGTTGATGTATGTCATCAATCCCAATTGCGTGGAGTGATGCTCATGATATTAATCACTAGATTGTCTGGTTCAGACTTGATTATTTACAGACCGCCATCATATAACTGGAATATTGCTGAATGTGGCGTTAAACAACAAACCAACCAACCTTTGATTTGAGTAGTGACAGGGAGGAAAATTGCCATCTTTGAGATTGTCAGCAATACTTTATTCATTTCTATTACATTGATTAATATTATTAGTCTTGTGGTTAAAATGTTGGCTCGTAATGCCAAAGACTCGGTTTGTATTTCCCACATGGATACAATGTATGAAGCCGATTTCTGGTGTTCCTCCACTGTAATATTGCTGGAATATTGCTAAAAGCGGCGTAAAAACCATGCTTACACACTTACTGAAATAAACTAAGGCTCAATAAATAACTTCATTGTTCTATTGGAATCATTTTGTTACCAAGTCCCAGGCTGACATTAAAAGGGAAAAAAATTATTGATGTGAATGTCTGATTAACTCTTTCATCACTGGCTGCCCCAGAGTTATGTCCCTTGAGACCCTGCAGTCCCTGACACTGACAAGGCCTGTACACTGGCCTCCCTGGCAGTATTATTGGAAAATCACACTATCATTTTTGATGCACTTTTTCTACCAGAAACTTGCTTTTAATATACATTTATCATATACCATTGTAAAGAGGATTAAGTATACTTTAATATTCTTTGTTGCTATTGTCTCTAACCTTTGTTATTTTCTAATTACAGGTGTTTACAAGTGAAATAAAACTTGAAAACACTGAAAAAATGAAAACAGACAATGAATTTTGGCTCAAATTGTATTACAAATCACAAAAATAAATCACAGATACAAGGTAAACATAACACAGTGGTCTTGTCATCTTGGACGGCACAGGTAATCCCAGGTGTTACAGGTAAATTCTCTTCATGCACATCTGTAAACAAATAAACAAGTTTACAACTCTTGGTACTGACTTTGTTTTCTATACTGATGTCACATATTACTTATGATACACTTACAGCCTCTTAGGTAAACTCGTTAACACAGGTAAACTTGTTAACACAGGTAAAAACACAAATATTTGATTTATTTTGTTCTTTTTCAGGATTTGAAACAAAAATTAAGTATTTAAGTTTTTAAAAAGTTATTTATCACATTATCTGAACATTGAACCACAGCTACTATAAGAATGACATCACAGGGAAGATAACACAGATTGATCTGAAGAGGGAAACATTGTAAAAGGACGGAAAGATCGTAAATTCAAGTTCTGCAAATATACAAGTTGTGATAACATATTTACAATACACTGCTATTTACAATTGCATAATAAATTAAATCAGTACTTTATTAAATCAATTAATAAATAAATAATCATTACAGTTACTAAAATTTAAATTAAGATGTAAAAAACAAGAAAACAAACATGAATATGGAAATAAATTTTATTCAAATTGAGCGAAATATAAGGACATACGACAAACCGGCAAACTACAATTCGGATTGCGATCAGAAAAATAAATTTTAAAAAAAAACAAACAGATACGTCATGCCACTCACCTTTGTTGTTGTTGTGATCGCTCGTTTACGTGTAGGCTGCATTCTCATTCGTCGCACTGATAATCTGTTCAAACACAGAATCATTGTAAAACAGTTGGAAAAAATCAATAGCACGACTCTTCACTCACCGTGTCAATATATATTCTTGAATCCGGTCGCCTCTTCAAAATCCCTCATGTCTCCACTGTCGTGTGTCCCTCTGCCACTCCCATTCTCGAAAGTTGGCGGGGGGGGGACACCTCGTCGAAACCGTCAAAATCTTCACGAAAATATTCGCGAAATTCCCTCTCCCCTTCGCGTAAATTATTCAATTCAAACACATTATTATTCCCAATATAGTCGTTGTTAATCATCTGATCGCTATCCGAATCGTAGTTGGCCGCCATTACGCTTGATTTACGATTCAAGCGAGAAAAATACCTGTCGCGAAAACAGGTGACATACCCGCGATTTTCGCGCCAAAAAGATGGGGAAATTCCATCGAATGACGTGTCAATACGTGTAGATCTCGTTTCCATATTTAGAACGAGATTACATACGAGAAAGGAAGTAGAAAGAGCGATTTTGTAAACACGCTCGCGCCGCCCGATTTATCGGGCAGCCGGGTTCTGGGCCTCGGCTTATGCTGCCCGATTTTTCGGGCAGCCGGGTCCTGGGACACGGTTTATTCTGCCCGATAAATCGGGCAGTCGGGGCGAAAGGGTTAAGTGTGACAATCAAAATCTCCATTCCTAATACCTCATTGCTGGTGGACATCTGGGTCATTGACCCCTCTAATAAAACAACTGGCCAGGGTTCTATTTATGAGTTATATGGGTCAAACCTAACACCTGGTCCATCCTTTTCACAGCTAATGGGTTGCTTGACCCTTAGGTTATAACATCAATCTCAAACTCAGAAAAATATATATACAGTCAAGTCCCGTTAATCCGACATTGTTTGTTGCATATGAGTATGTCGGATTAACGAGTATGTCGGATAAATGAAATTAGGTAGTATAAACATTCTTGATCGAAATTTGGACAACAACACGATAGATAACGATAAGAACACTTAAGAAAATGAAAAATGAAATATTCATATTGTTTTGTTACATAGTCAGCGGAATATGTTTTCTAATCATGCAACCACTAAGGTTTAACACAAAACTACTGTTACAGACTATGACTGATTCAAAATTGACTGATTTTTAAAGCATAGTCTGGAATGGAAGTGGCTAATTTGAAACTAGTGCCGCAATGCTTGAGAAAGCTGCTTTCTTAGTGGCTAATGTCGACTTCCTGTTAGTAATTTCAATGGTCGGTCAAAGTTCGCGAAAGGTCGTTCTGACGTGACCTGTAATGGGATGTCCTCAGCGGTAGCGAGAACTTGTATCCGATTTTAATGAGATTGAGGTAATCTAGGCATGTGATTAATCCTGTTTTGTTTATTTAAAGCAGTAATTGTTTATTGTTAAGCAAGTTTATCTCTGCAGCTGTTAAAATATGCAGCTACTCACCGACTCAAAACACGGGGCTGTGTACTCGCAATTCGTTGCAAATTAGGTGTGTTGGAGTCGAAGTGCGAGACTGTCGGATTAACAGGTCTAAATAGCACTGATTAAATCGGTTCCCATCATTTGTGTTGGATAAAGCCGATTGTCGGATTAACGAGTGTCGGATTAACGAGACTTGACTGAATTGTGATGCTGATAAATTTGTCAGAAAATTAATGCTTTTATAGGTCGTTCTAGAATGCACATGAGGAATGGAAATTAGCACTATCATGCTACCTCAGGACCAGTTTTGTTAATGCTAAAGGTATACTGAGGGCTAGTATAATTTCAAACATTTGTTATCATTATCATTATTTGGGCTAGTAGATGGTCTTGGTTAATTTCCATCCCAGCCCATATGCCATTTGTTTCAAGCATAATCATGTCAAGTTATCACCATGATCACAAATTATAACCTGTATGAAAATGAAACTTTTCAGTACAAATTGCATTTTAAAGAATTAAAAAGATGTGTTCTGCTTTCCCAAATCCTTATAAAAAACATGTTTATTCATTGATTGAAATTAAGGGGGTATGTGAACCCATACACTGGCGACATGACAAGAACCCACTGTTTAATATTAAGGATGTCCTCGACATCTGTTCCTAAGGTATTTGTATCTAGGGATCCCCTAAATCTGTAATTTTTAACGCTAGGCTTATTTACATGCTATATTTCAAACAGTGCTTATTGAAATCTATAGTTTGGTGAAAATTTTGTCATCGAGTTGTTCAATTGATTGCATGACCTAGATAAGGTTTGAACCCATATACCTTGACTTTGTTATGGTAAGCACAGATTGTCATTTGATAGTGTGGTGTGCATCTGTATGGTGATAACTGTAACAAACTCACAACTGTTTAATTGACCTTAAGGTTTTTTTAGAATTTCAAATATTTTAGGTAGTAGTATAGACAATGACAGTTCTGGCTCTGGTGGAAGTGGTCCAGGACTGTCATTGTCTATACTACTTAGGTGGTGTTGCTATATGTTATCACTATTCAGGCAAGTCAACTTTCTTGGTTAAAGTGTCCTTGGGTTACAATCTGTCTGTGTGTGATATTCAATTGAAATATGAACTCACGTCACGAGAATTTTGCTGTCACAGTAGGCCAGTAGTTAAACCATTCACTCATCACATTGCAAACCCAGATTTGATTCCCCAAAGATGTAAGTCAATTCTATCTGTTCTGTTGTGATGTGGCTGGAATATTGCCAAAAGCTGTGTTGAGACCTAGTCACTATAGCTTTGATCAATGTATATTATCAATCTTTGTTTGGTGCAACATCTTAACTCTTTCAACACCGTAGGCCGGTTATCCGGCCAAGAAGCATCGAGTCCCCAGACACCGCAGGCCGGTTATCCGGCCAAGCCGTAGTCACGTCAAAATAGTATATATTTTTATGGACCTACCTGTAATGTCATTCATTTATTAAATCTATCACATTTCACAATGTCTGAAATACATATTCCATATCAATTTAACATTTTTTATCGTTAAATTAAAAAATAATTCACTCTTGCGATGTTATTGAAAACAAAAATTCTCGGACACACATTTCGACAACGGGTCCGCATCGAACAAGTCAAAGAGGAAAATAAAGACGTTTTAAACAAATCTTTAAATATATTATACAAAGTAATAAATAAAATCAACAAAAATATATCTTAAAGTAATCAAACTTACATCTAAGTTATTATTTCCATCTTTTCGTGCGATCGCGTGTAATGTAAGTCAAATGACATCTCGGCTTTCGTCGCCTTGAATTCTCGGCTCAGACACGATGTTTAATGCAAAAATATATGCATGAAAAATCTTTGTCACAGCTCGTAACCTAGCACAATACATTCACAAAGTTCCATATTTTTAATATATATCGTGATTTCCTGCTCAAAACGTTCAGAATAACACGATTAAACAAAATTCTTTCGCAAACTTCTGTAATTTATCGAACACGAGCTTGGTATCACAGCTGTAATTTGATTGGCTGCCTTAGGTCACCTGCTCAAAATTGACCAATCACGAAACTTGTAGCAGATTTCAGAAAGAAAGCGTCATTAGAAACCAATTTTAATCCAATGAAATCGCTTGTTATAACTACGAGAGAAAAACAGTCGATGTTACGTGCGTGTAGATGAAGGAATAAGCTTTCCAGCGATGTGTCATATGCCATTCTTCGACGGACGTGTTATTCATACGAAACCTCGAAAACGGGGGTATTTTTTCATTTTACTGAGCGGACAGTCGCTGTTATCGGGAAATGGGTGATGACAGAAACTGTTTATAATTCTTTTTAAAATGATTTTCCAATTACGTAAACAATGAAAATAAAACAGAAATAGGTACGTGGATATTATGAAATCATATATTTGCCGAAAATCGTCAAGTCTTCGCTTCCTTGGTCCTTAATCTGGATGTTAACAACGTGTTAGCGTACATTTTTTATTTACAACAAATTTAATTAAGTTGTAAATGCATTATTTTAAATAATGTGAAAAACTTAACTTTCATATTTATAAACCATAGGATCAGACCTTTCAAATGGTGTATAACATGTAGTAGCAAATATATTTTACAAGCAGGTATTTTCTTTGATAAATGTTGGCTTCATCTATCACACAAGAGTCTCTGGGAACTCGGTGTCCCAGCAGTAAACACTTCTGGTTGACTGGTGTTGAAAGAGTTAAATAGAAGTAAAGATGGACTATGTTCTATTTGTGTGTTTTGTAAGTTAGTTAGAATAAATTAACCTTGAATTTGTACAACATGTACAACATGTACAAAGTGACGGATACATACTTGTTAATAAAAGTTTAAGAATGATTTATCATGGACAGATTTGTGGGCAAAGTCTTAATTTATTTTAAATCTTGTTGAAAAATTTGTGATGTTCATAAATTACATTTTAGGTTCTACGACTAATATAAGTGTGCTGGTTTTTAAAAAAAATTGGCTGACTGGTTAATAACGCAACTAAAATGCCTTGAAAATGACAGTTGAAAGCCTTGAAAAGCTATGAATTTTAGTGTTGCATGTCTGTATGAACCTTTTAATGATAGACATATAATAAAATGCATTGTTTGTGTTGCCCATATTGACCAATATTCTATTGTTGACCGAGTTATGAAACCTTAATTTATCATAGTAGACAATTCAGGACCAATTGATCAGAGATCTTTGGACCTTTTAGGATGTGTACTTGTAATGCCAATGATCATTTCCTTGTGGGAGTCATACTTCAAGTGTGAACTTCACAGCCTCCTAAAATAATGACCTACTTTGCCCAAACACTACACAACAAATCAGCTTCAGATCTTATTGGAGAACCTTTACATGGTCTTTGATATACAGACAAGGTGGCTGAATCAGTTCCAATTTCAGATCTGATGCCTTTGTCTACAGCAAATGTTTCAAGAACCTTCCTTTGTTGAGGGCGGAGACCACATATTTTTTGGCTCCCAGATTTTAATCAGTTTATTATTCATAGGATTAGTTCCACTTGATGATATCGATCACAGCACTGAAACTCCTTTTACTAACACATTTGAAATGTTTGCAACTTTGCATTTTTGCCTTCGGCAACAGACATGTTTATTATAATCATGATAAACAGCTGCTGGTATGATGCATCAATTTTCTACATCTGTCTCGGTACAAACAATAGTACAATGTTTTCATTTTATATTAACAGACGGCAAAATATTTGTAGTTGCAATCTGCAATTTTACAGATTTCACTTTATATTGTGCAGTCTGAAACTCTATGTATTGCGAATCACACCCATTTTGTTATGGTATTGACTCTGTCTGTTGGTATCTTACAAATCACTGGCATTCAACTGGCCTGAACTTGTTTTCCAGGGACATTTTCCATCATACCTATTTTTGTTGCTTGCTGAGATGCTAACCCAACTGACAGAATTTGGCACTTTGCTTAAAGTAAGGTGGTGATTGCAAACCGATACATGTAGTGTAAGTCTAGTGCACATAGTTACACTAATGTATGGTCATATTTAGACCTGCCTTTTGCTCCAAACACCTGATGGCTGCTGAACTTGGCCTGACCTTTTCACTTGCCAACAAATGGCCATTAGACACTGGTACTCAGCTGTTGGCAGAATTGCTTCATAAGGGAGTCCGACTAATTTTGTGAAAGACTGTTGAAGATATGTGCCTGCATCAGTTGTATCATTCTGCTTCTGTTGTCTTTGTTAACATGTGAGAAGGATCAGCAAATACCTTGTTTCTTGGTGTGTCATGATTCACAAGTTTACACCTGACGATACAAAAATGCTGTACGCCTTTTCATGTATCGAATCATATTTTGATGCTGATTCTATTTTCAAAATTAATGTTTACAAAATCTGCGAGTACTCGACATTACAACCTATATGAGCATTACTTTACCTTTAATGATTTGTTTTGCTAAATCTGATTGCATAATGGTATTAATACCATTAGAACAAGCCTAAATTATGTCATGCATGTTCAACAATGGGTGAACATGGAGAATTTCACAAGATTTTGTTTCAAGTTTCAGGGTACGTATCATATTGTGTATTGAGAATTGAGGTAGGTGTATTGTGGTGCCTACACTTCTACTGAAAACAAGTTAAAGAGCACCCATGCCATGACAGATCAACTACAGTCATATGAAAAATTTGGGTGTACAGTGATCGCTCGCTATTGCGCTCTTCGATAAAGCGCTACTTCGGTTATTACGCGCGGTAACGCATGGCTCCCAAAATTTATGTACACTTTTAATACTGAGAGTTTTACACAGACATGATTGTATTGTTGTTCGTTGTTTATTTGCACATAACGCTTCTCATTGCATAATCAACGGTTTATCGCTGAATGGAGTTCTAATAATCTGTTTGAAAATATCCGCGGCAAGTCCCGGAAATACGATTGTTCAACTAGTTAACTTTTCACACTATACATCCTTTGATCTTAGAAGCGCATGCATGCAATAAAAGAGAACCACAAGTGAAGTTTATATTCTTAATTAGTGGGCAATCCAATTTAAGGCTAAACTGTCACACAAATGTAGTTGCTGTCACAACACGGCGGTCATTCATTTCGTAATCGCGCTTTCGTAACATCGCCTGTTTTTTCCCCGTAGTTATAACAAGCGATTTCATTGGATTAAAATTTGTTTCTAATGACGCTTTCTTGCCGAAATCTGCTACAAGTTTCGTGATTGGTCAATTTTGAGCACGTGACCTCAGGCAGCCAATCAAGCTTTGATACAAAGCTCGTGTTTGATAAATTTCAGAAGTTAGCGAAAGATTTTTTGTTAAATCGTGTTATTCTGAACGTTTTAAGCAGGAAATCACGATATATATTAAAAATATGGGACTTCGCGAATGTATCGTGCTAGGTTACGAGCTGTGACAAAGATTTTTCATGCATATATTTTTGCATTAAACGTTGTGTCCGAGCCGAGATGTCATTTGACTTACATTACACGCGATCGCACGAAACGATGGAAATAATAACTTAGATGTAAGTTTGATTACTTTTAGATATATTTTTGTTGATTTTATTTATCACTTTGTATAATATATTTAAAGATTTGCTTAAAATAGTCTTTATTTTGCTCTTTGACATGTTCGATGCGGACCCGTTGTCGAAATGTGTGTCCGAGAATTTTATTTTCAATAACATCGCGGGAAATAGTGAATAATTTTTTAATTTATTGATAAAAAATGATAAATTAGAATGGAGTACGTATTTCAGACATTGTGAAATATGACAGATTTAATAAATGAATGATATTACAGGTAGATCTAGGTCCATAAAAATATATACTATTTTGACGTGACGTGAGATAAACACATAGGCCTATTGATGATTTGAGATTTGCCGAGCGCGCTCCCCCGCCTCGGCCTCGGTTAAACGGCTCATCGTCTATAACGCCCACCAATTATTTGGACCCCATTGGTAGCGCAATAGCGAGCGATCACTGTACTTCAACTTCTTGTGAGTAGTATATATTGACAAAAGAACACAACTGGATCAAAATCATTTCACATTGACAAGATAATATAATATACCTAGCCTCGTACTGGCCAAATTAAATGTATACCTACCCAATTTGGGTCAGTGTTCTCAATTATCACGTTAAAAACTGAAATATTGAATGACAGTTACATGTTTTTGTTGACGTGGTCCAAGTTGCTAATGTGATACTGCCTGAACCACAGTGTTATGTTCATCACTGCTATTCCAGCTATATGACGGTGGTCTGTAAATAATCGAGTCTGGACCAGACTATTCAGTGATTAATATCATGAGCATCAATCCATGCAATGAATGAATGGAAATGAAGGCTATTAGTAGCCTTTTGAAATTAGATACAGTGAGTTGGTGCTGTTTTTATATATATAGCAATGTTCATTTTCTTGTTTTTCAATAAGTCTTCACAAGCTGAATTCCCCAGACAAGATTTTCAGTGGCTGAAAATTGGGATGAAGGCCTCAATTTCTTTACACTGCATAGATGATGGAATATCAAATGTAACAAATGTTATCCCAAATACATATACCGTATTCGACGTAATAAGCGCCCTGCTCTAATAAGCGCCCACAGCGATATTTGTTAATATATTGGCTAGTGAACAATCTCAATTAGCACCCCTTCCAATTGATTAATGTACACAAGACTTATTCATTTGTGTATAATACGCACTCGTATGTTATATGCACCCTTAATTATGGGCAATTAAATTCTGGAAAAATATACCTGTCGTATATAAACATTTCAGGCTGTCGGCATAAACCACGAAATTTACGATCTTTCAACTCAAAATAATATTCTGATAAGAGCCCCCTATTTCTAATTTTGAGATCGCCCTGGGCGCTTATTACGAGGAATACGGTATTAAAATTGATTAAATTCAGAGAATATTGAAAGGAATCTGAATAAGCTACAGCTGATGCATGCAACACCTGAAAATAATTGGCTTCTCAATCTGATATAGGACCCTACATAGAACATTGAAATACCACAGCTGTTTTCATGAATATATACATGATATATCACATTCGTTTGTCCAATTACAAATTACACATTATAGAAAATAGGCTTGGGCAATGTAGATCTCAAAGTTCTATTTATCTCTGGGTTCCATATTTCTCTCAATATAAGTTATCCTGTAGTTGAAGCAATATTTCAGAAGCCAAAACAATTTCACAAGGAGCCAACTTATATGAAGTGATGTAAATCAGGCTTTACGATTCGTGCGGTGCTCAAGCAATTGAAATGACAACCTTATCTAGTCCAGACATACTATTGAATCTGATATTTGAAGAAACTCCCTTTGGGTTGAAAATTTGGTAGGTATTTGAAATGATCATAGTCATCAGGAAGTTTTTGACAGAAGGTAGCTTTGAGGTATAGATCATAGGAGCCAAAACATAGAAATTGGTAAAATATGGGATCAAAGTGGTTGCCTATGAGATGGCTGAGATGTGAAGACTTGATTGTTCAGGCATTGAGAGGAAGAAATGCTAAGTCACTTACTTTCTTCAGACCCAACCTTATCTTTCAGAATCATTTTAAAGGTGTTACTCCAGGGTGAATAGTGTTTGATAAATGGGAGTCATGATGACCCACAGTATTTTTTCTTCTGTATGCTGTATGTATGTTTGATAAGGCTCCCATGTTTCTGTGGGTAAACATTGATAGTCTGGGTAGTTAAATAACAAAGTAGACAAAAGTGAATGGTCCTTATGCAATTTCAAGCAAGGCTGAATAATGAACTTGGTACAGAATTATATATGTTAGGTGAAGAATCCACAGTAACAATTATCATACATAAGAGAGATTAACATGGATAGGTTTACTCATGACAACAGAAGGATAATAGTGTAACAACATGATGGAGAACACATGATGATATGATGATGAGGAGTAAGTGAGTATGGTTTTACGCCGCTTTTAGAAATATTCCAGCAATATCAAGGCGGGGGACACCGGAAATGGGCTTCAAACATTGTACCCATGTCGGAAATTGAACCGGGGTTTTCGGCATGATGAGTTAACGCTTTAACTACTAGGCCACCAAACCGCCTCCAATGAGGAAGCCACTTCAGGTGGCTAGGTAAATATTTAAACATTATCTGTTCATTGTTGGGAGTATTCCCTACGATCAGGTGGATTATGAATATTTTAGACCTGATTCACTTTTAGATAGTCACCCTTACCCTGTTCACATGCACAACATTTACCGGGGTACTAACGTAAGTAATTTTACTCATGTGTAACTATACATACATGTGTATATGTAAATTTACTAAGTGTTTTAAATGAAAAGCATAGGTGTGTAAATAAAGTATGTAAATGGTGTAAGGCACACATATTCGTCAGTCTGTTCACGACTTTCAACACAAAACAGGTTGTCTTTCAATCAAAGTTGAATGAGAAGAGAATTACTTCCAGTGTTTGTGTTGTTCTCCTGGGGAAGTAATGGGGTCCCTTGGGGTGGGGTAGACACGAAGCAATCTAGGGGGGTTTGGGGCTTGCCTTGCCCCCCCCCCCCCCCCCCCAAGAAATTTCATTAAATGTGAACCTGAAATGGTGAACTTTAGGCCATTCTGAGCATAAATAAGTGTGTGGTTAAAATCTTTAAGTGTCAGAGTTTATGTATGTACAAAAAACATCTTTGAATCTTCATTGATTTATGATTAGCCACTTGACTCTTTCAACACCAGTCAACCAGAAGCATTAACTGCTGTGACACCGAGTTCCCAGAAACTCTTATGTGATAGATAAAGCCAACATTTATCAAGGAAAATATCTGCTTGTAAAACATTAGTCCTGCACTATGGGGTCATCTGGAACTACATGTTATACACCATTTGAAAGGTCTAAATCCTACTGTTTATACATATTTGTGTTTATCACATTATTTAAATATAGCATTTACAACTTAAGTAAGTTGTAAATAAAACAAATGTGAACTAACACATTCAAACGTCCAGATTGAGGACCAAGGAAGCGAAAATTTGACGATTTTTGTCAAATATAAAAAAATCATAAAATCGACTAAACTATTTCTTTTTATTTTCATTGTTTACGTGATCGGAAAAGTATTTAAAAATAATTGTAAAAAGTATCTGTCATCACCAATTTCCAGATAACAGCGGCTGTCCGCTCAGTAACATGAAGAAATACGTCCGTTTTCGAAGCTCCGTATTATAAAGCATATTTTTTCAACACTAACCTCGCCCAGTCTTTTCGTAGCTGTAATGTGCTTTCTTGCCGATATTGGCTACAAGGGTGGTGATTGGTCAAACTAGAGCATATGACCTAAGGCTGTCAATCAAATTACAGCAATGGTACGAGTGTAATGAATTTAAGACTTTGGCAAAAGGTTTTTCTTATTCTGAACATTTCAAGCAGAAAACTCGCAGTCTATATTAAAAACATGGAACTTCGTGGATGTATCGTGCTAGGTGAGAGATTTTTTGACAAAGGTTATTCAGGCATATTGGAAACATCGTATCTGAGCCAAGAAATCGAGTCGACGAAAGCTGAGATGTCATTTGATTTACATAACACGAGATTGCACAAAAAAGGTGGAAATAATAACCATGATAACTTAGCTGTAAGTTTGACAACCTATAGATATATTTTGGTTGATTTTATTTATTATTTTGTATACTATATTGCAAGAAATGTCTTTATTTTGCTCTTTGACATGTTCGATGTGGACCTTTTGTCGAAGTGAGTGTCCAAGAATTTTATTTTCAATAACATCGCGATAAAATATGATAAATTGAAATGGAATACATATTTCAGACATTGTGAAATGTGATAGATTTAATAAATGAATGATATTATCTAGCGTCTATTTTGACGTGACTACGGCTTGGTCGATCTACCGGCCTGCGGTGTTGAAAGAGTATATTGGCTTTTCAAGCAAACTTTCTTGAAACCTATTTTTCTTTTGACAAGTTTCAGCGATGCCATTTGGACCTTAGTCCTTGACATTGACAAAATACTGTTAACAAGGTCTGCGATTGGCTTACGTTTCTATTTCCATTTTGTACACCAATCAGTGATGCCATTATGGACACGACATGGAAGAGAAACATCATCAGATACCTCTCGGTTTCCCGCGTTCACACCAAAATCTGGCTAGCACCTGAACCCGGCGAATATTGGATACACATTATCACATGGGTTTTGGGAGCGAGAGAAACACGAAACAAAACAACAATAAGTTATGTGTGAAGTGAACTTTCAGAATGATAAACGCGTAAGGGGACTCGTGTATGTTAGTTTTTTTTGCGATCTATTGTGTTTCAGTGCATATTTTTGTATATGGGACACCGTAAACGCAAACACTGACTTCACCAAAAAATTTCACATGAAGCAACATTTGTTTGTTTTAATTTGTACACAAAGTTTTGACTCCTTAAAACCAAAAGAAAACACTGTCACACATTCAATCTGACTTGTATATGTTTTAGTACAGATATAGCTTCAGTCAACTTCTGTGTGTGCATGATTAGATTGTTTTATATGTGTATTGCCAAGGCTCCAGTAAACAATTTCTAACCAGACCTACCCAGCTAGGGTTGTGTTGGGTAATACAAGGTCGGGTGCCCAGGAAGTGAATTTGAACTTGTCCCAGCCCTACTGGCTAGTAAAAACAATAGAACCCTTGATCTGTCCCATGCCATTTGGCAGCTTCAAAACATGCAAACTTGGTAGCATATTATCATATAGCTCTTCTACATAGGTAATACAGGGTAATACACATAAAAAGATGGCGTTATTCAACTATTAGATCACATTGTGTATTGTATCAGGACTGTATGTGTTCATGTTGAAGGTATGTCCTGGGGTCCTTGTGATTTTCTTCTATGGTATATGACTCTGGGGACTATTAAGATTCAAGGTACAAGATATATTATAACGCAAACATTCCGTGTAGAAACAGTGACAATATTCTATAAACTATATAAACAGATACATAATAAGTCAGGATAACAATACAAAGTATCAATACTGTTATGAAAATAACTCCTTGACTTTATGCTTAATTTCAAATACTGCCTATACACATAAATATGGGACATATGGCCCTTCATCTTTTGGCTAACATGCTTGAGTTATTAAGTAATATGTTCATGTACAAGAATATTGGGATAAGTACTGAAGTTAAAGACAATAAAAGTGAATCCAAACTTACCTGCAGTTAATAATCTCCTTTAATGTCAGCAAGACATGTATCAATAACAGCCTATGTTGATGGTCTGTGTCTAATCCCTCTGAGTCTACTAGTCAAAACTTGTCTCTTGGTATCATTTTTAGTAGATTTTAGTGTTAATAAATGGACTATTTTTGGCGAACCTACTAGACTGAAAGCAATTACTTGACTTGGCTTCAGACTAGTGGCTAAAGTCATAGACTGTGTTGATAAGCTGTGCATGATCAAAAAGCAATCTTGCCTTGGACAAGAGCTTATACCCAGTTTGTGACCTTTGTGTGAAATGAAACAGAATGTCTGTCAAATATTTCAATTCCTTCCTTCATGCCAAGCTGGGCAAGGTCTTGTTTCTCTATTCATGATTCAGTTTGCCGCAGGTCACCAGGGATGCAACTTCACCTGAACACATCTCCATGTCTACATAGTGATAACATATATGGATACTATTTAAAAAGCCTGAAATTATGTTAGCTCTTTGGATAGCTTTTAAACTTTAAGCATAATATTCTCTGTCTCTGCGAAGTGTACTAGCCTGAATAGTGATAACAAAATAGGCTTTAAATGGTACCATGAGCCCAACCCTCAGTGTAGCTTTAACCTTAGATGCTCGTGCCAAGTTACATCCTTGCCACTGGCAGTATCATCAAAATTTGATAAATAATTTTTATCGTGTAAATATTTTGTATCATGCTTTTCTTGTAATATCACACCTTTATCTATGGCATATCAAACCAGACCTGTGTTGTTGTCTTTTAATGGTATCTGTATCATTACATCAATATCATATCAGAGCCCTGATACTATATTATCAACTGATACATGTATTGACATATTTTGTCAGGGTCTGGTAAATACCTGATAAGCCATTTATTCGTCCTCTAATACATTGATATCATAATCCTATATATTGTTTTGATGCATAATTGGTTCTTGTGTACTGTAATATGTACAGTGGCGTGCAATTAACACCTTAAAACAGCTCATAAAGTTGGAGGCCATAAAACTACTCAGGCATGTCAGTTATAGCACAGGGGAGGTATACTACGTGGACCCAAGCCTTGCTTGGCCTTCCAGTTTGGACTGCATTTGCTCAGGAGTGTCTTCATGAAAGATATTTGTGAACCAAGTTGATGAGTAAATGTTACTAAATGCCGTTATTTTTACACCTTCAAATAAATTAGTGTATGCATGTTCTTTCAAATTACTTTTTCAATACAATCGAGCATCATTTCAATAACCAATGGAAACACTTACTAGTCCCATAGCATTGACACCAACCAAAATACTGGAAATTCTTCTTGCTTTCAGGATACCTTCAACATCAGGCAATCTTATTTGGGCTTGATAATTTTTTATTATTGCATTTTGGTTATGACTAACAAGACTAATATATTAACCCTTGATTTTCATGCTTAATTTTAAACACTGTATAAGCAAGTATTATTTTGTATCAATAAATGAATATACAATGCCACATGTATCTTCTTTTTATTAGTTGTTATTCATTTAATTGACAATAATTGTTAGAATGTTATGCGGCATTTAGAAGTGTAAGATAAAATGATGTTGGATGAAATGCACACATCTTCCTTGTTTCTAGAGCAAACAATCATAGTTCATTCAAAGTTGTCCTGAAATACTGTCTACACAATGCAGGTATCAAATTGGTGGTGTGAATCTATTAAGCAAAATTAAACAATTTTTATTAAGGATGGGGTGATGTGTCATTCAATCAAATCCTCATTCAGTTTGTCCAAGAGAAGCCATGATCAATCATGTGATGTGTAATTGATAAGAGAAACTGACCTTCTGGTATGGTGATTGAAAACTTGCAATTTACTTTTGTTTTTATGCAGTTCAAAGATGAAAGCCACATTTCAATATCTTTACTTTGATATGCAATTATGCACACTTTTTATTTGGAACCCTTTCTTCCACTTTGGCACTTGGTATGAATCTGTACTCATTTCTCAACTTCATCCCAGTGGGATTTTGACAGATTTTTCTCGTGGGTCTCTCGTCATGAAATTATAATGATTTGTGCGGCACCGTTCTTTTGTTCCAAGTTGCATAATGGTGGCTTTAGCCCTGCCCCCTGAAGTAAACCTGTCTCCCACTGATGGGAGCGTGCATCATGTAATTGGTGTCATGTCCCCGACATGCCTGTGGCCATGCCGACTGACTCATGCCCAGCCACTAACACGTTTATATGTGTCTCCAAATATTCAATATGCTAACACCTCACGATTTCAGACTTTAATTATAGAAACAGTGAGAACTATTGGATGATGCATCATGTCAATCCTGGCTTGATGTGGCTATGGGTAGAGATTACTGGTAACACTCATTAATCATTGAATGTCATCTCTAATGACTTGGTAGACTTTTGACCTCCATGGTAATATCATGTGGTGTGTGCTTGCAAGATGTTATTGTGGTTTAGCATCTTGTTGTTATGGACAATTTCTATGTTGAAAGGACTTATGATTGTACATTTGCTAATGACAAATTTGATGAATTATAAAATCTTACTATTTTACCTAGCATCTCTGGGGATTATTTTGACCCCCAACTGTTTGAAATGCCCTGTTCCACAAAGCAATCTACACACTACAAGTCAAACGGGTGTGGGAGTAATGAATATCTCGGCTGATTCATAATCACCCCTGTAACATGGAGCTCTTTAGGGTAACCAGAAACCAGATTTGTAACAACATGTACACAATCCAACTGTATATAATTAATGAGCCAGTTGTATGTATCCTCTAGGGTGGTTGATGTCTTTCATTACAGGATGTAGCCACTTGGTTTTCCAGGAAAATAGGCAAAGATATATTGTTTTTACCGCAGAAGAAATACTGTGCGGGGGGGGGGGGGGGGGGGTACATGCATGGTTATGTGAAACAAGGACTGGCCTAATCAAACATGACACCAGGCCTAGAAACGTAATTGTAGTAACAAAATGGATGACTGTAAATTCAGCCGCTTTGCATTGGATCAACTTTTTACGCATGGATATTTTCATTGGATCAACTTTTTACGCATGGATATTTTCATTCTGCTGGTGAAAATATGCATTCATTGTGATCTCTTCAGAAAATAAACAATTCTAAAATGCACCAAAATTATTTCAACCCAAGGAAAGACAATCTCAAATCTGAAATTAACTTTGCAGTGTGAGTGAAGATGTGTTGCCCTAAAAAGCAATTAACACTTGGCATGCAAAATGGATAAAGCATGCCTATTCTTCATCCACTCAGTCTGGCAGAGAAAAATACTCTATTGATTTTGAGATGGTCCCTCGTCTGTTATCAGCTAACAGCAGCTGTAAACATTCCCTGTGAATATCTTTAGAAGGAGGTCACGTTCAGCTTTGCATACACACAGGACAGGCTGCTTTGCCTGTCTAAATCAGGTGATGATGGAACACACAATCAACTTGAATACACAATTGAACACACAGAGTGTGAAGAAGTGTTCAAGCGTTACATATTTTAAATCCATCTTTCGACACCTCTGATTTGATGCAGTACCTGAGATTAGAAGTTAAAAAAAATACTTTTTCAGTGTTTGAATAATGCAGATGATATTGGAATCTGTAGACAACTCAGATGAATGTAGTGGTTGAAATTTGCTTTTCATTTGAGTTGGATTTTCGTATAATAGTGGCTGGTCGACAATGGTGATGGATTATGAATAACATTAAAGAAAAGCAGGCTGTTGGTTATTTAAGATACTGCAAATAAAGTTTTGTGTTTTGCTAGAAAGTTAATTCATGGCATCTGATAATGTTTTAGTGGTTAATATGTAGATTTTGTTAAATCTGGCCATGTTCACTGATTCATTGTAAAATCTTTATGGTAAAAAGCTTATACCAAAAATATGGATTTAGAAGAGCTTACCAGAGTAGAGTGAATGTGACAGACTGGCTGGATTTACAGGGCAACAGCAACTCCTCAAGCGACAGAGAAAACACAGATTGAAGGCATAATATATTTTCAGGAAAGGATTATTATACATTCAGTTCAGTTAAGAGCAGATAAAGCGATATTATGTTTAGATTTTGTTTGTTTGTTGTTTAATGCCCCACTCAGCAATATTCCAGCTATATGATATCAGTCTGTAAATAATCGAGTCTGAGTCAGACACTCTGGTGATTGACATAATGAGCATTGATCTAGCCAACTGGGATATGATGACATGCATCAACCAAGTCAGCGAATCTGACCACCTGATCCAGTTAGTCACCTCTTACAACCTTTTCTCTTCGCTGATCTTCATGGGTCTGTTAAGTTTAAAACTGACCACTAGTACGTTAATCCGAAACTAGTTTTCTTCCAACCTCATGTTATTTTGCATGAACAAGTTCTTAACTTTGACCTGGACTAATTTGATATGACCCATGGCATCTTCTGTCACCTTAGCATGCTGAAATCTCTTACATATGCATGTAAAGCAGATCCATTGTTGATTGTTGATCATTAACATGTTTCCGTTAACTGGATTGGTCACAGGGACTGTGTAACTGTAAAATCTGATGTGCATTAGTAGATTAATAAGCCCGGAGATGAAGGCATGACAGTGTGCTGTGTTGTGTCCTTAACAGCAGACAAGATCTTCTGGTTGACGGTTTGATTGCCCATGGTTGTGTATGATCCTTAGTTTATGCTAGCTTGGATTATGCTAAAGACCATTTACCTACATCACATAGGGCTTCCCCTCACATGTATGTGTGACATGATATGACGTAGGTACTGTTCAATATCTTGAACTGGCTTGTTATATTATTTTCCTAATGTAATAATCTTCACTCATTAATCATGTTATTTACCCTTGTAATTACCTACATAATACCAGGAGAGGCAAGGTCAGTGTCACAGTTGCCCCTCCAGTTCAAGGTGCCTCAATTTAGTGTGTAAAGTTGTTGCGTAAAGTTGTTGCCCTTAGTCCTGTCAGGATCAACTTGTCATGTGTTTGTAGGGTTAGAATAGGTCTTCAGCAGCCCATGCTTGTTGAAAGAGGCAGATGGTCAGGCTCACTGACTTAGTTGATAGTGCATGGATTGATGGTCATGTTGTCAATCACGTGATACTCTGGTCCAGACTTGATTACTTACAGACCACCGTCATATACTGAAATGTTTCTGAGTGCGTTGTTAAACAACAAACAAATAAGTCATGTTTCTCAGATTTGCCCTGATTACTTTTGATTGTCCTTTGAACACATGTGTTACATGTCCTAAAAACTGTAACACTTTCGCATTCAAAGCCAAAACATGTCTCCTGGCCTGAACCTGTCACATGACATCATTTCCAGTAGATGTTAGTTTTTATATAGCATCTAAGCTGAACTTTGAACTAGTGGCTGAAGATGCAGGCTGCTGTTGGCTTTCCCTACCATTTTAACAAGCACGTCATGATGGAACTGATATACTGTTAGCATAAAATCCAAATTCACTCTCACTAGTCCCGACTACCTGCCAATGCATTAATTAGGAATTAAATTGGATGTGCTGTATATGCAAATTACAACCTGAAGTTCTGAGTAAGTTTTGACAGTCAAATATAAATAAATCTAATAGGTTATAAGCAAACTGTTCATGTTTTGTAATTTTACAGCGTTAGAAATTGGCACTAGTCCTATAGTCCTTGCCAAAATGCCCAATAGTTAAGGTATCATAAGGACCAGTAGAAATTTGCCATTTTTAAGGGTTTTGCTATATGTTTTACGTTATAAGGACTAGTGGACTAAACTGTTAGTTTCTAACGCTGTTTTATCACAATAAATAGAACCAAAACAAATTAAATGACTTCATGCAGAGGTACCAAGCAACAGATGTCACTCACCACATCAATTTCTAACCAATTACTTGTTTTATCTCATCTGATTTATTTATGAAGGATATTAACATTTGGCAAACCACATAAGCTGGAGGGATTGGTGGGTGGATTTATCTTTCTACGACTACATTCTTTTTTGAAATTCCAAAACCCATCAAAAACTGTTATGATATGTGTTGTAAGTCCATTTTTATTAAAGTGTACATTAATGCATTCTCTATCCACAGATGTTTTCACATAACCTTAATATGATTTGTGAGGATATGTTGAGAAGTTAAAGATCTGCAAATTCTCATAGAGCAAATAATGAGTTGTAATTTTCATAGTCCATTTGAATAATGGGTTCACATTGAGTACCTAGCTTCAAGTACCTGCCACTGCTAATAAACTGGCCAGGAATAGTTTGAGAAACTGCCAGAGGCTTGTGAGAAAGCTTGGTATTTAAATGTGCATTCCTAGGCCTGTTATGGACCTCAGCTATGTTGAAGAGCTCAATATCACAGACTTAAGTTTCTCACCTCCATCTGCCCTCTCTGTGTATGCCATTTCCAGACAACATTTACCTCTCTACCATAGATACCTGTATGTATATGAGGTACCAGTCTCCCTACTATACCTGTATACAGCAGTGATAGTTGACAGTCTTATGTGAAACAGTCCTGTATTTCTTCAATGCCTTCATAATCAGAAGATGCTGTTTACATCTTCGCGAAAAACAAAAGACTTCTTGACTTGTAATGATGTATACAGAGGCACCTCTAACCTTTCCATACATGTGTATATGAGGTAACCATATGATCTCCCCTCCATACTATATATTAGCACGTCTCCCCACCATACCTGTTTACAGAGGTTCCCCTTTTCCTGCAAAACATGTATATATATGAAGTACCTATCTCCCCTGTGTATACAGAGGTGCTCCTGAATGAATATTGGTTTCTATGATAAGTGCTGGGAATTTGGTTGTAAAAATCATGATTGATGATTGGATCATCCCAACTGATCGATCATTGAAATATATTGGTTAGTGTCATTTTTCAGGTTTTCTGTTAAGTTCAGTAAAACTAGATCACACCTACCATGCCTCACAAACACAAATAGTCTAGTTAGTTATAGGTAAACATTAATAAGAGACCAGAATAGTTGAGAACTTGAGAGCAAAATTGTTTGAGTTCTGTTATAGAAATTTGTGTTTGATTGCTCGATCATTTCGACCTGCCGATCAGTCCTCGATTATTTCAATGAATCAGAACACCAGTAGTTAACATGTGAGTCCTGATTGAATGTACAAAATGTATTACTGTAGCTGGCCGCACTGAACTCACACTTAATCATTTTGCCTTTAAACCTAATCTGCCAAGTCCAGACTTTACCTTCTCCAGGCTACTTTTGTAGAGCTTATTATCTCCCTTAACGAAGTTGGCGGGGGATATAGAAACGTGCTCCGTCCGTCCGTCCGTCACGTTTCGTTTCCGGAGCATAACTCATAAACCGTTCAATATTTTTTCATCAAACTTTGCAGGTCTGTCAGGTACATGCTGAACTGGTGCCTTTTGCTATTGAGAAATTTGAGAAATTTTTCTTTTTTACGTTTCCATGGCAACAAGATGGAATTAGGTTCTGTGAGGGTAGGGTTCGTTTCCGGAGCATAACTCATAAACTGTCTAATATTTTTTCATCAAACTTTGCAGGTCTGTCAGGTACATGCTGAACTGGTGCCTTTTGCTATTGAGAAATTTTAGAAATTTTTATTTTTTACAATTTCCATGACAAGTTCCACCTCGGTTAAAAAAAGTTAGGGTTTGTTTAGATTCAACTATGTCATAAATTCTGCAATAGGGGCGGGGAATATAGCCACGTTAGTGGCAAACTCTTGTTTCATTCAGGTCTACAACAGAGATCATTTCCTCACTATGTAGGTATTTTCAGCCTAGAAAGAAATGAATTAACCGTGAACTGCAATCTTCCAAACCCTGACCAAAGTACAGAGTAGCTTCAGTCTGTTATTTCCTGAGGGCTGTGCTATGTGGGTGCTACGCCAACAGATAGGGATCCCATGTTGGAAGAGAGGGTCAGTGTTGCTATTATTGTGACAAAACATACATGTTTTGCTATTATGCTTCATGAAAGTGCTCAGGACCTTTGAAAAGATCTATGCAAATGTTAACATAAGTTTGAACATACAATGTATCAACAGAGCATTAGAAATGTTTCTCTATTTGGACATGCTCTAATGGAAAATGCCCTTTGATATTCATGAAGTGTCAAAATGAATATTACTGGGTGCTACAAATGGTTCTTTCTGGAAGGTTGATAGTTTACTTTCACTAAGAAAGGACCAGTGTAAGTTAGCAGTCACTAGTTCTGTGTTAGTTCATGTTCATCAAGGCTTGGAATTGCTTCTGACTACAAACCTGCTTTGCTTATAAAGCGTTTGTGATAACTTGTAATTCTGAATTACCAAATAGGGAGGCAAGAATATTTGTGCGACAGGGCTAGACATGGCCACTAGCCCATTAGTCTGAGATTAGTGAAAATCCATTTTACTTTACATAAATAAACCACTAGTCTTGAATGAGTTTCATGTGGCCAGTGGTACCAGTGTCTGACACAATTCATATGTATTGTTGATATTGAAACAGTTTATGCAAATCAGCCTACTCTTGTTTTTTGGTACATGGGAAAATTAGATTATTCTTGAAATGCTTGAGTGAGTGGGTGAATCCATAGAATGAGCCACATCATACATCATGATCCAATCTACATTTTAGTTAGTACTTCTGGCAACATGGGGAAACTGGAGATGCTAGTGTACACAATGAGTAGTATGCCAGCACCAAATGCCTGTTTCTTATTTCAGTGCAGAACATGTTTTTGTAAGCTCTTCTACCCCTATAGCATCTCCACCATAAAGAAAGCAAGGGGAAATGCTGATATGTCATTGAAGTCATGTTGAACACCAAGGAATTTTTTAAAGCTTTGGAAACAGCAACCCCTCACATTTTACTATCTCTGTGCCTGTTGACACCTCATGATTGATCAACTGACATAACCAATAATTGTTGATAAAGCCTGATATTATAATAATGTTGTGGTTCCAAGTTCAGTAATTTCAAAATAGGGTAGGGTGGTTGGCTTCTTTTGAGAAACTGGTGGAGAACTACTACTGTTTGGTATAAATATTCATTTGTGACTATTATTTTTCCATGAACAGTAAGTACCACTGATTCAAATGTTGGTTGGGTAGATGGAAAAATGTCATTTATTTATAGGCTTAAGGTTTTTCTTTCTAATTTCTGTGTCTACTATCTACATTTCCATCCACTTGTTTACAGTCAAATACATACTGACTTTCCAGTTCAATGTCCCCTACCTCAAATATTGATCAATGTATTTGATGGTCAACATGTTCAATGTACTGTGCAGTTCTGTGTACTCTACCATACAACATTTGAAGCTAGATTTTTAAGAAGCTTAAAATCTTGAAATTCATTATACATGTTAAGTGTTTACGGACTAATATTTTTAAGAAACCTCTTGCACTTAAATTCAGATTGGTATTTTCCGTGCAACTGTACATTTATGAAAAGTATAGTTCGTAAATATATTATTAATAGCATGATAAATATGAGACTATGCTATTGTAGCACAACTCACACAGTGTTTCTTTGGATATGCAAGGTCATACACCAGTGACTTTGAATGATGATAATTCTGATAACTTGAATTTAGGGATTTTCTTTCACATGTCCACAGTCATGAAGACAAATTATTTCACTACATCCTGTCAAATAATGAAGCAGTCAATATCAACTGCATTTATTTCCATATCTATCATTTAAAACAATATAAATACCTCTTCATAATCAACCGTTGACATTTTATGTATAATAATATCATCTATTATGTAATATTGATTGTTTTGTTTTTGTATGTCTACAGGAATATTAATCATGTACAGTAAACTACGGTTATAACGAACACGCTTATAACAAACTGACGGATATAACAAACTTACTTTTTTTGTCCCGACTTTTTGCTGTAGTTATGCTGTATATATGCTTATAACGAGCTACGATAATAACAAACTACGATAATAACGAACTAAAATAAGTAGTCCCTTTGAGTTCGTTATAACCATACTTTACTGTATGTCTGTATATATGTATATATGAATCATAATGTCTTGTCTTTTAAAATTGCATCTGTCCTGTAATGGAACATTTCTGCAATAAATATTATCTTATCTTATCTTAGCAGTTTTAGTATAAGATGACTGTGCAAGTTTGATGTTTCAAAAGGGTTGTGTGAAAACCTCCTTGTTTGACAATAAGTAGGTTCAGAAGATGATCTTATGCACAAGATATAAATGGGTTGGGTCCTGTGTCCTTGAGGTTTTTTGCTTTGTTGTTATTGTAATTTAACCTTCAAAATTATTTCAATATAAGGATAGTGACAAGGTCTTCTTGACATTCTTCCGTGGTCTTGTATAGTTTATCAATGTTTGAAATTAAGCATAAAGGTCAAGGTGTTCCTTGTAACCTTTGTGCTAAAACTTGAAGATGTTAGGAATTCTAATATGGCAGACAAAATCAGTACTGTGGTACAAAACAGGTGGTGTAATGGATCAGGTGGTCAATCTTTGTGACTTGGTTAATTGTGTGTCTTTGTACCCTGAAGGCATGGATCATTGTTATTATATCAGTCATTGGTTTGTCTGGTCCAGACTTGATTATTTATGGGCCGCCATCATACAGCTGGAATATTAAACAAACGAAACAAAAGCAAACCCCAAGGACCATGGGACCTACCTTATTTTCAACCAATTTTTGTATTTTGAATGGTACACATCTTCATAATTGATAAAGGGTTGTCAGGAAGTGTTACTAGCTTGTTACATCAAAAGCTTTATTTCCCACATGGGTAAAATGTGTGAAGCCAATTCTTGATGTCCCCATTGTTATTTTGCTTGAATATTTCTTATTTCACCATTAAACCTCACTCACACACATGTGGAAATTAGGTTATACAAAACTAAAAATATTACTGTGTATGAAGCTATATTGCAGTAACATTGGTTTACTAATGTCATGTGTAAATATCAATAAAATTCAAGAGTTTGTTTTTCTGTAAACCGAATGTTCTGAGAATTTTCCTTTAACCAAAGTTACTATCAACAAGAACCTATCTTGCTCAACATGTGTTTATCTTCCTTGATGCTCAGCAGCGTTTCATATTTGAGAGGTTCTATTTTGGGCCCCTAGCAACAGATTCTACAGACAACTCTTGCTTTCCCACGCTTCTGTGATGAGAGATGCTCTTTTCCTCTAATTTTCCAGCAGAGATAGTCTGCACATGGCCCCTACTTCTGCCAACTCATACTTCACAGAAAAAATCTAGGTTCAACAAAACTAGTGTTAGCTGATTCTCTAATGTTGATATAATAAGGCTCTCAAACCTGCTCATTTCCTAATCTGTGTCATCTGTATCATTTATGATATCAACTTTCAACATTGGCATTCATTTTCCATGTGTTCTGATATGGTAAAGGTGTGGGGTATTTTGGGATTAGAAAACAGTAGTAATGAGGTTCATGGTGGTATTCTTTGGCAAATAATGTCTTTAGATGTAGTCAGAGGAAATTGAAGCTTGCTGTGTTTTTCTGGAAGTGGTCAAAATATGATTATCTTTGGGCATCAATATGTTTAGTTGATCAGAGCACAAATGTTACGACTTCTTTCATGTTCAGGGCCCCGTTTCACAAAACAATTGCAGCGCTATGACTTCCGTAATTCCTAAACTTTAACATATAGACTTAAGACAGTTGTAGCGCCATGTTTGTGTGTTTTTGTCTTTAACTGGGCTCGTAAAGCTTTTGAGTTCAGTTCTAACCCTGTCAATTCCCAATATGGGCATAGTGTGAAACCTATTTTCAGTGTCTCCCTGCCAAATGACTTGCCTATTGCTAAAAGTTGCATGGATCCATACTTGCATACACACTAGTGACTTGAAGCAGGGTTAGATATTCTCGCTGGCATGTTCATAGTCGTAGATTGGTAGAAGTATTTTAAGACAAGTTGTGTTTTCTGAATATTTGCTCACATTCTTTAATAGTTTGAAAGTAGTTGTAGATTATATGATTTGTCTGCCACAGCTGTTGTTTATTTGGATGTATCAGTTGTGAAATTGTGGTTCTAAGCCTTATTTAGAAATTACCACAAGCTTATAGTCCAGGGCGAGTACAAATTTCCCCACTGTTTTAACTTTACAAGGTCCTTTTTTCTTTACCTGGACTGTGTTAGTGAAGCTTTTGAGTTTAGTTCTAACCGTGTTTGTATTTACTCTGTTGACGTAACTCAAATATGTTACAGATCATTACAACTATGTCAATAGAGTGTGAATAAGAGTGTAGAAATTGTTGAGTCAGGTCATTTACATATCAAATACCTTGGCTTTCAAAAAGTAGGTGTGGCTTTGAGCAACATGTGATCTGTATATGGGTGACATTTGTGAATCTTTTACAAACAGTTTTGTATGGGCTCCCAGAGAAAATACTACATTAAATACAGAAATCCTCCATGCCAACTCAAATAAAGGTCAGGTGGTTACAATGTATGACCTAACTGACGACATGTCACCCTGACATCCTTGGTTGTTATTAACCAATTGTTTGTCTGGACCAGATTTAATTAATTACAGGTTTCAGTGATGTAGCTTGGATACTGCTGACTGCTGCAAATTAGGCATGAAAGTTAAGGTGTCCTTATCAAAAGGTTAAAAGTAAATGATTTTAGGGTCCAAAGATTCAATTACTGTAGGATCAGACCACAAGTACCCCTGTGTGTATCCCACTTTATTTCAAACACTGCTAACTTACACAAAATCAAATTGTTTTGTGTGGAGGTAGGAACAAATAGAATTAGCTTCATAAAGTTTGATCTGTTAGCCTGTATCAGGTCCTTTTATTGCTGTTTTTTATGTGATGGTAAATAGGTTAATTGTTTTCATCATAATCTTGAAATGGTCATGGAGGTCTTGACTATTCTCATATTGGTGCATGCCACAAAGGCAGTTTGTGCTAAAAGTTTTTAGTCTCCTTTAGGAGAAAACTTCTTAACGGTAGCGTTATGTATGACGAGGACTGCTTAACTTTCATGCTTAATTGCCAACACTGGACACTGGTATGGTTTTGTTTAGAAATTGTCCCAGCAATTTCCTTGCAGTATTAACTTCCATGCATCAGCCTGCTGGGCTAGTAACTGGCTGCTTACTTTGCGTCCAAAATAAGCAGTTGTCGTGTAGCCCGTCTGATCCATCTTAATCAATACACGGATGAAAACTGGTTCTGCTCAGACATATTGATCAGCTCCTTGAAAGGAGGTAGAAGAAGTATATTGTAAGAGGAATAGACCTAGAAAAATCTCCGGCATCTACGACAGGAACTCATTTGGGGAATATCATATTTGCACGAAAATCTTTGTATGCTGGCCTTATGAACCCAGTTCAGATTGATTTTTCTCTGTTTTTTGTTGTTTTTGGTTTTAATCCAAAGGATATGTTGGGCAGCTACTGATGTGTACATATTGGTACGCAGGTTACTGTGTTTGTTTATTTGACAATGAAGATCAAGTTCATGAATGGCATTGCTGAAATATTGCTAGAATAAACACATTTTGTTTTTTACTTAATCATGGCAGTTCTTCTGTTGTATTTGTAAAGTCTTTATTTTTTGGCTTTTAAAAAATATTTTGTATTGACATTTTGAGTTAACAAACCCTTCCATTAATAATATCTCTCTGAATAATCTAGGTTTGGCAACATATTCTCAGTATCTTTTATTTTAAAGTAATCTATTGTGTGAAGTTTTCAGTTTTGTAAATATGAACATGATTAACAAAAATATGGATGGTAAATGAGAGGATTTCAATCAGGGGTCAATAGTTGACAAGAGTTACCTCCCCTGAGCCAGGCGAGACCTGTTCTGAGTCTATCAGCTACTTTGTCGTAGGAAAACAGGTCACAGAGAGGCCCATGGGTCTATATGAATTTTCTATTTACATAATAACACTCTTCACTAGTTTTACAGGTACATACAGGTGATAATATCTGTTGCTAAGTGAAATGAGGTTTTGGTTTATTACAATCAAGCTAAGAAAAAGACTACTCTGATTTATTTTTCTTCAAAATTATCATGTTTGATGTTAGAGAAAGTAGATATCATAATTGATAATACATGTTCAGGTCTATGAGATCTATCACTTGTGAATACTTTGAACACAAATTCAAACAATTCATCACCTACTTTTCCCCAAGATTGAAATTTAATATGCAGTAAAGAGTGTGTAAAAGTAGATTAATTATTACAATTGTATACTGGTTTCAAGAAATCATAACCTATTCAAGCAACTGTCTGTGACACTTTAAAATTTAATAAGATTCAATTTTCAAAGTTATTGTAATAATTCTATTCATTCAACCCCATTTGAAACATCCCCAAACATTAAGTTGTGTTAATATTCTGCATGAGATTGATGTTGATTATGTTGGAAGCGCAGCCTAGATAGTAATAAGGCTATGAGTTATCATGTCTACCACAGGGTTCTCGCTAATGTCCTAGTATCATGTTCCCAGGCAGTCATCCCATCCCTCTCTCGCACTTCCAGTTGCCTAGCAGGCACTTTCTTCCTGTGGGGAGCTATTAATAGCACGACCTTCACCTTGCTTCACCGTTGAGGCTTGCTAGCTGGCTGACTGTAGTTCGCTGATGGCTACAGTCTGGAACATTATCTAGTGTCGGTGAACAAACAACTTTACATCATCTCTTTTCGCCCAGAGATCGATCCTGGAAATTCATAGACTGTACCGCTTTACTCTTACCACTTTTGTCAATTGCTCCTTATTACTTTTGCAGGTTCTGGTGGAATTTGATGACCGTGACTGGCAAAAGCGGGAGTGGATTAAGGTACACGAGGTTTTTCAAGTGTTTTTGGTTGAGCATACTCTTGTTTGGGCCGAGCGGCAGGATCCAGGAAAGCCTCGTAATCAAGTCACCTGGCCAGCTTTGGTAAGTTCTCATTTTGCTCATATTCTATCAGCATGTTGTGTCAGATGAGGGAACCTTTCAACTGTACAGGTAGGCGAGGCTTTTCTAATGTGTATACACAAGCACACACTGGTGAAAAGTTTTAGGGTTTTTAAGTATGCTGACTGACATCTTTGGTCTGTCAGTGTTACCTAATGGGTTGTGAAGTTGGCTGTTTCAGGTGGTAGTATTGAATCATTTGCTGTGTTTCAGAATTGTTTTTTATCACAAGTATAAAGAAATCTGTCACATCACTACAAAGTTATTTTTAAAAGTTCAAATAATTTGCGCAGAAGTGATTAGATTTGACATTTCATTTGTATTTATTTTTGTTCGAAATTGAATTTTTACAAAATTGTTACTAACCTTGAAAATATTGTCATTTGTTTTCTGTTTTTGGCATGTAATTGGTTCATTATTGTACTTTCAAATAATTAACAGTTGAAATTATGAAAAGTTTGTTTTTTTTTCCTAAAATACAATAAATTTATGAAGTCTTCCCCCACGCCCTGTAAATATATAACCATATGATAAATTCTTAACATGGGAAACTGTTCCAATATTTAACAAGAAAAGTTCAATGTGTTGAATACTCATTTGAAATTGTTAGATTAGATGTTTTTGTAGTTATTCCATATTAATAACCAATAGGGAGTAACTGTTCTCAAAGTACATGTTGTAATATATTTTTGAGCATTAATTTCATCTTGGCCCTTTTGATACCTTCAGTATCTACCGATACCCAGTAGTAATGAACATCACCTATGCATCAATTTTAAGCATCAGCTAATCTATCCAGACTGAAACCAATTTATCAAAAGTGAAAAACAGCAGCATAAACAAGGTTGTTTTTAGATTTCCAACCAACGGCAAGTGTCTCCTGTATTGTTTTTTAATGGAAACTTTTACTCCAAATCATTAAAAAAGTAATGTATGGTGAGCTGGTGTAAAAACCGCATTAGCTAATCAAGGCTGGGACAGTCTTCTATTTCCTGTGACCGAGACATCTCATTGGAGTGGAGCCCAGCCCATTCAAGCTGTATTGATTGTAACCTTTCTGCAACTCACCATAGAACTTGCAATATTGATTGGCTGCTAATAACTCTCTCCTAAGGCCCCCTTTATTCTTGTACTGATTTGTTTGGAAGGGCAGGAGGGAGAGGAGAAGAGAGGCTTGTATTCACAGTGCTGGCGGTTATTGATGACCAAACAGGCAGCGGCCACTGGTCTCCTGATGTTACATCTGTTTATTCAATATTTCATTATCATACCTGGTCATGCTCAGTTGAGATAGGAGAGGAAGTGTATGTAATTTTATCGCCATGGCTGTGAACATATCGCCTCGGTAATATTAATGAGACCAGCTCTATATTTATCTGAAAATATGGCATTATTGAAATGATATCAGGTACTGGACAGTGGTGAACGTGATATATATTTTTGTGTGTAGACTTTGTTTCGTGGATGTTATGATGTGTTAAATCACTCCAATAAGGTGTTTATTCTGAAAAGCAAACTAGTCATTTTATCAGAGATGTAGTTTGTATATTAAGGTAGATAAGATTTTAGAGTGTTGCCTGAAAACATCATTGTAAAAGTTGTCATTAGATTATGCAGAAAACCCATGCATAATTAATTTTGGTAAACTATTCTTTTCAGTGTAAGTATAGAAAAGAACACAAATCTTAACTCTCAGAACTAATTGTTAATGATTGGGATTTATTATATGAAGTAATCATTGTGTGTGAAAACTTGAGTTTGTTTTTCTCTCCAAGAATGTTTTAAAAAACGTTTGAGGTAATATTTCACAATCAGAAAATCACAAGGAAAACAAGACAAATCTGTGGAATACATTTTCTTGATTATGATCAATCAAGGAGGACTTATTTTTTAAATGTCAAATCAGCAGATGGAAGTCAAATCGGAAGTCAAATACACACTTTGGTAATGTTTTACATTTAGAAGTATACTTTTCTTTTGAATTTGAATATACATTATTCTACAATATGTCTGATGCCTATTTCTTTTAACCATGCATTGAGGTGCCTCTACAAATGCTGTGTTTGTTTAGATTCAAAGGGAAGAAAATACATTGAGTTTGTCTATAACTGAAAAAAAATAAAAATTCTTATTTTCGTCCAATTATATGGGTAAATGATTCTATGATTTTTCTTTTTTCACCGTGCCAATTCTTCTGCCTGAGTGTCATGGGACTCCATGAATTATTTGGGGAATGCCTCTGTGTCTAATTGGGCTGGAATCAATAAATAAACATTGTTGGCGAAGTTATAAAAAATACATGCGTTCTAGAAGCATTATCTAATTGTGTCTTCTCGGACACACCTAGAACTTCATTGGCTGGAAAAGAATAGCGCGACTTGTCAGGCCCCAGACTGCTGTGACCGGTTGTTATGAACAAGTTGGGTAAAATTGCTTTGAGTAACTGCTATTCCTTAGCTTAGTGTTTGTGTTACTTAGCATGCATCAAGATGGCAAACTAGGCCAGGGGTTGGTTGGCCCCTGAGATTGAACCTTTCAAGCGCCAGTCCTGATGGATAGCTGTGTTCTGAACCTTGGCATTATCAGCTTTCAAGGGGCCGTCTCAAAGCAGCTTTGCTTGTTTTTCACAAAAAGTAGTTCCGTCTGTCAGACCCAGCTGTTTTCTGTCTTCCATGTGGCTAGGCCAGCATGCAGCCAGCAAGTTGCTGCTACTATTGCTGCCTACCTGGTAGTATAAGTAGGGAATGTTCATGCAACATAGGATCAGTGTACGCTTATGTATGAGTGTGTTGTCTGGACAGCTGCCGGCTTTATTTCAGTATTCATATATGGCTGATACATGATACTATTCAGAGTAGTGTTCTGTTTATTAATGACTGTTCTGTTTATTAATGACTCTTCGGTTTATTAATTACTTTTCAACATCATAGTTGATATTCTGTTTCTCAAACTCAGGTATTTCTGAATACGAACATGTCCACGAAGTATTCATAAATTTTGTTAATTTTATGCTGCTTTCTAGTTGGGAAACGCCTGCATCGTTCATGGAGGCCTTTAGCAATGGAAGTCTGTGTGGTTTTGATGAACTTGTTCAAGCAGGGGATGATTCAGAATGGTTCGCTGTACATAACCTGCATAATTTAGATGATCACTTAGAAATAAATTGATTTTGTTAGCAAGAATCCTGGAAATCAAAATTTTAACAGTTGATTTGTCACTTTGAAAATGTGCAATGTCTGTGGTTTCAATTATGAATAAGAAACTGATTATTTTATATGTCACAAAGGTTAGATTTGAGTCAAAACTGTTAAGAAATGTGTCAATTTTCTCATGGATATATATACAGGTCACACAGTCTGAAGACAGACTAAAATATCGGGTTTCATTCATTATGAATCCGCCAGATATGAAAGTACATCAACTATCGGTAGTTAACCTTAGGATGTGAAAGCTTTTAATTTCCCAACAAATTCCTTACACTAGTATAGACTGCTATGTTGATTTCAGTTATTATCTAAATAGGGTTAAAATGCAAGCTGGAGGTTAGAGGTTGGACTTAATATGACTAATTTATTAAAGTTAGAAATTGAAATGAATTGATGCTTCAGGATGCTTGTTGACTGATCAGATGTGACTGATTATTCTACACCAGTACTCGGTGGTATGCAGTTCCCAATGTTTTCAGTGTGTATGCACAGACCCTCATATCAATCACAACTGATTGCCCTGTTTTAAATGATCCTTAAAAGGATCCATTCAAAATATATTTCCCCATACAACTTCATTTACTGTTGTGAATTTACCTTGTAATGGAGTTTTTGTGCTGTAACGGTTGTAGAGGAATGTGTTATCCACAATCATGCTTTCAACTCTGATGAAAATGTATGCTTTTAAAGCTTGTGTCCTGACCAATACAATGCATTTCTAAAGCAGACTTGCTTGACTAATGGAGCGCTCACATGCAAGCTGTATGTCAGAAGGGACAGCCTAGGCAACTCGAGATCAATATATAATTATAGCCTTCATTGTGTATGTGTACATAATGCCACAAGCTAATGGAAGCCCATGGGCACACAGTGACGGACCATTGAGCGGGAATGGATTGAAGCCTGATACCAGAAAGTCTGTTATTTCTAGGGTTTATTTGGAATAGGGCCAAGCATGTCTTCGATGTGTAGTGTCATTAGGTTTCCCTGTTCCAATGGGTTATAGATCATTCTGTCAACCCTTTTGTGCTGTACATTGAAGAGATATACAAGTTTTCAGTCAATATTCGCAGCTAAGAAACTTGGTCAATCAATTCCAAGCTGTGGCTACCTGTACAGTCTATGGGAAATTGAATTCAGGTGGCATATGAGGTTGTGGACTTCGAACAATATTGTCAGTTTTATCTTATCAAGTGCTACTGATACCAACAACCTGTTCACTACTGTCTGAGAAAAGGTCTTCTACCATGTCTACTGAAAATATGTCCATGGAAGACAATTGATTTCAAAATGTAATAACGTGAAAGCTTGGCTGACGGAGGGAATTAGTGTAAGTTACACCTGTTAATACAAATTCAAACATTCTGACCTTAATCTGTTAGTATAAGGCTTCTAGGTGTTTTCTTGTTTGTGGTTGGCTGATTTATCGTGCAACAATTTGGGAGATTTTTAGTATGGTCAAATGTCATATCCTTTTCATAGTTAAGCCAACTTGAGGTTATGTGACAAACATTGCTGGTGGAAGACAGGTTTGATGCCTCATAGCCCTGAGTTGGTGTCATATCTCTGGTGGGGCACTGGTTTCTCCAGTAACCATAGACTTTATGGACACATCACTCCTACAATAGACATGCTGAATTAACCCTTTTCAAGGCTAAAATGTACAAGGATATTGCATAATAAATATATATATTTATGGGATATCTTTGCTGTCAAATCAAAAGTTGTTGAATGAGGTCACATATTGCATCAGCCATTAAAGGTCAGAGATCTGTACATTTCAGATTGTACATTGAGACTTGATGTCCAAAAATTGAAGAAGGAAAAAATAACTCAATTTTCAGGAAATTTTGGTTTTGGTAGTTCTCAAATTTCCACAGGCAGGGACAGGCAAGTATGTTTTGATTGTACCACCTCACGGTGTGTGTTTCTTTTCATACACCTCCATATTGTCTACCTCCTGTACGAAGCTTTCTGGCTTCCTCCCATTACAATCAGTCCTATTTAGCCAAATTCTATTGGTGTAGGATAGAGCAAGCTGTAGGCAAATAATGCCCATAGTAAATATTTGTTAGGATTTTGTGTGCATTTCACAAAGAAGGAATAGAATGTCAATTCTCCACTGGGAGACGGAGAATGGCGAGCAGGTTATTTGGGTCATTGCAGGGTGTTCTTGCCGAGGAGCGAACGTTATCAGGCGTGCAGGGGCTACCTGTCTACCTATTGGAGAAGTTGGTATACTTGCCACTGAGCAAGCTGCAAGCGTGATTGAGAGGACTGAGTCGCTATTGTTGTCATGACCTGGCTGCCAGCTCACTACTTCCAACCACTACACGATTTCAGCTTGTTATGGGTTGGGTGGAGTTGACACACGTTTAGTTCAATCTGGCTGAGCAGGAGAGGAGACACTTCTTATCTATGGCATTCATTGTTAGGGAGGTCTTTGTCAACTATTTATGAAAATGTAAACACCCTATAAGATTGAGGACTATTGAAGTAATCTTTCAATACATATCGTCCAAATAATCTGACATGAAAATGAATGAGAAGAAATATTTTCAAGTGTTTCCCTCAACATATAGTGCTGTGATGAGAAATTTGAAAATGAATGGCTGCATTTTATTTCATATCAGTTTGACTTTGTTTGTAGCAGGTAAATATTTCTGTATAACCACTTAAGACTTGGCAGACATTAATACACAGAGAAAAGCTTCGCGTTCTGATTTTATCATCAGAACTGTGATCTGCTCATGCACGTCAATGGAAAAAACAAATTTGCAGGTTTTTTTATGGTGCATTAAACATATTGGTAAACATTGATACCTGTTTGAGATAGTTTGATGTACTATATCAAATATTCAACCTGTTCTAAACTTCATGATGGCTTCACTGAAATACAGTTGTTAGATTTGTACAAGTTATGACATGGTTTAGCTTCACCTTGACATGTTATTTTACCATTTGAAAACGCATTTTACAAATCATGCAGGTTTGATGTATTAATAATTGAAGTATTTCTTCTGTTTACAGTGCTACAAATCCTATGTAGACAAAGTTGGACTGACGTCAGGGAGAAAGAAACCTGTTGAGTACCTCCTTGATAGGTCTGTGGGCTTTGTGGAAGAGAAGGAGTATTCTTTTTACCAGGCAAGTCATGTTTTTCTCAAACAATCTATTATGAGATGTATACAGCTATGGTCCTTAGCATGAATGATATTGTATAAGTACATTCAACTCAGAAGCGTAAAAAATACTCTATCACCCATGTGACCCTTTTATAAAGGTTCTTGAAAGTCACCAACTTTTCAGGGATTCCTTGATACACCAACAGTGACAATCCAGAGGCAAATGGTCGAAGACCAATTTGGGGATTTTATCAACTTACATCATAACCAAAATCTATCTTCAGGACATGTTGGATGACAGTCAGTCCTGTCCAAGGCAATTTATGATCTGAAACTTAGTGCTCCTTACTGCAATATGTAGCTGTATCTTTATCAAAGGTTCATTGCTGTTGAATTGATTTTCTTGAACACATTGTGGTTTGGGACCATGTGCTACGCATATACAAGTATTTAATTTGTGTGCAACATTTGCAGTCTGAACAGCTATGTGCTACTTTCAGTGGAGATTAATTTGAAAGTGGTTTAGTTGCTATCACAAACAATATGCTGTGGAATTGTAAGCATGAATAATATGCCACATGGATATGAGGAATGAAGGGTGTTTCCCTGTAATTAAAGAGGACTATGGATATGTGCTGGTATGTTGCACCTATTTTGCTGCGTCACTGATCAACACTAAAGGTCAGGGCTGAATTGCCAATCTACATAAACACATCTCCCGCCAGTGAGTCAACACGAAACCCGATCAGTTATAAACGCTAAATGTATTGTATGTATGCCAGGGAATATTCTATAGAGGGTTATTCCCTTTGTCACCTACCGTTGACAGAAGGATCATGTAATAGACTGAAATAATTTTATGATCAGGCATTGGCATGAGTGTTACCATGTTAAAATTTCATTGTGATAAGATAAGATAGGTTATTGTACGAAAACACACACTAAGGCCTGGGTACAAGCAGCTGAGACATTATACATTGAATGTAACATGACATTTATGTATTATTACAATGATAATGAAATTATACTCTAATGACGCCATGGTGGAACCTATGCTTGTGGATGATTGATAATAACATTGTACATATACACCCACTCAGGGCTGGGTTAAAAAAGGCTAAGACGTTTCACCTTTGTGGAATTTTCTTTATTTCCTATTTCAGTGCTATGCTGACTGAAAAATAGCCCTGTGTAATGTAAATAAGGAGATATCTTTTAATGGAAACATTAGGATCTAAATGTCATTGTGCCCTTCTGTTTGCCATATTGACAGTGTTCTGTTTTGACCTGGGGTCTGACAATAATGTGTTGTGTGAGAAGGGATGTACCTGCATTCCTTCATTTCACTCATTGACCTTTGACCCAAGGTCATGTGTGGGTCATCCATCTGACCACCTTGACAGGTCAACCACAGGCCATTTGAGACAGTGGTCAGTGTTGTACCTATCTCAGCAGGTACCCTAATGTTGTCAGATGTTTCCATATTAGATCAACTACACAATACTGTGTAAGATCCATATATAGCATTCCTTGCGAGCCTAACATTTGTCCAAGGCTAGCCTACATCAGCAGTTGTTTTTGGTATGTGGGAAGGCAGACCTTCACACTGTTTGCTCTCTTAATGATCTGATGTAAATTACTTTTGATATTCATTAAAGATTGCATTCTTGTTTGTGAATGCTTGCTGTATTACCTGTCTGGAATATTTAGGGACTCATGTCTTTCATTAGAGGCTGCCATTATAAATTAGATGTTATGCTGTTTAGCTGATATTGTGATTCTAAGGACATTGATTGTGAAAATAGTTTTATTGTGAAACTGGAAATAACATGCCTCAGTTACTCAGCCTTGATCAGAGTTGGACAGGAAAATATGGTTTTGAAGACTTTTAAGGTTTCCATTTATGAAATACATTTTTTAGTGCCTTCAAGACTCACCATACTGATTTTCATATTGATTGTTTTTTATGCATTAATTGTACTTTGGAATTGAGATTAGTGTAAAGTCAATACTGTTTTGTCCATCATGTTCACAGAGGCAGGCGCCATGTGTGAAACATGGCTTGCTAACACTGTACAAATTAAATCTGATGTTACTGGAGACATAAATTCACCCACTCCATATTACTATTGGAAAAGCCTGCATGTATCATTTCGCAATTTCACATAAACAAATTTCTTGCGACATTAGAGTGTTGTGAAGAGGTGGAACTCCCCTGTCCAGATCAATATGGCTTGTTTGAAATATCTTGTGTACTTGGGTCACCATTGACTTGCACTGGCAGCACGGATCAACTCGCGGGCTAGATCAATATTTTACCAGGGAATAGCTTTGCCAGTTTTTCATCCAACCAGCCCCAACAAGCTTGCAGTATCTGTCAGCTCCAGCTGGTTCAACCTCAAAGTAGCATCTATTTTCAGACCCTGAAAGAAAAATACATATCCACTTGCTTTGCTTTATGTAAAGATCAATAGATCCTTGTGATGTTATGGGATGCATTTTATCTTTGAAGATGATAGATATGTGTCTGGTGCCTATATATTTGCCGTAGGACATTATATAAATCCTACTAACATAGATCAAGAGAATTGTATTGGTTGTGGTTTTGTTTTTAAAATAATATTGGCTGTTATGAACAAATGGTAACGGTTATTTCTAAACACATTTACATCATTCATGCCAGTTTGAAACAAGGTCAGATTGGTCATTTGAGCATGGTTTAAATATACATATACTCAGTTTGGAATGTTAAGGTTAGTGGAATGGATGATTTATGTTATGTTAACCACAATAGCAGTGGGCTGTTGAAATGTTGCCTTTCACAAACCACTTTACAATGCTTTAGGTTAGGAATTATGTATATAATGGGCAGTAAATCGTGGTGTTACCCAGTCATAATACTGTCACCTACTGTCATGCTAGAAGTGTCATGAACTTGCCACCATATTTCATAGAAACCCAGGACCTCATTGTCTGAAGTTGTTGGCAGCCCTCGACATTCTCTGCAGTGACTCATCTGACAATTTGCTCCAAGAGTTTCATTGGGTCATACAACTCATTGAATATTTCTCACATTAGCTTCTCAAGCAAGGCATTGCTTTGTGTTTTCACTTTCTTGTGTCCTGTCGTTCATCAACTTGTCATACAAAAAAGGGATTTTTGATGAAGCAGCATTTTCACCAAATTTAATTAGCTTGCTTGAAAGGATGAGATAATTCTCCGGAGAATGAGTAGGAAAACGTGCTGTAATGTAGTAGCAATATCCATTGCAAATTAACTTTTGGTGACAATGAGCCACAATGTGTAAAACCTGTCTCAAACTTCAAGGGAGGAATATTAGATGACTAGCCTTTTGGGAGGGAAATAATCACTCAAGGGAAGATGGTTTTGATAAAGCAATTATGGGTATTACCGTAATTCCCTGACATTTAACTGTAATTATTTTTTTAATAAATGTTGAACTTTGCTCACCCAATGTCCTACTTTTGTTGTGATTGTCATGTAGGTAGACTTGCAACACATGACTGCACTAATGTGCAGGGTGGTTTTAAGTTTGAACAATACTTGCAGTGTTCATTGTTAGAACAAGCATGATCAACATCACCTGCAACCTTGTAACATGAAACATGACAGGCAGATTCTATTTATTGTGCTGTTGTACAGTGCTAAAAGAGAAAACAAATCTAGTGTCACCAATTGACGTGACAGTTTCATGGACTATGGTGTGTTACATGATTCTTAGCCAGATGCCTTATCATTAATGCAGCAGTAATAATTCATGTTTTATACATTCTGTAAACTCTGTGAAAATGTTTGGAGGCGTTTTTAAGTGCCAAAATTAATTGTGCCATGTATTATTCATTCATGGTAGTTAGCCCCAAGTCAAAAAGCACGTGGGAATTGAGTTTACTATTGGGTGGTATTGTTTACACAACTCCCTGTGGTACTTTTGAGGTACTGGTGTAGGTGAGAATGTGTATAGACATTGTGAATGATGCGTGTGTTACAAGATAGTGGTTGAGGTTATGTGAAGGATGGAAGCGAGGAAACGTGATGTAACACAAGTGATTGCATTGACGTCACTTGTCAGTTCCAGTTGGCAGTCTGCCAGACACTCATGTCTTCTTGCTTAACACATGAAGTTGCTGGAGGCTAGTAATCAGTGTAGAAATAGTAACACATGTTGCTTGGCTGCCTGCTCCACATAACTGCTGGTGGCAGCTCAAGTCACTGGCCCTGTTTTGTTCCTCAAATTTATATCATAGACCTACCTGCCTAGTTCTCACTGAACTGCTTGGAGCTGTTTCAAAACAAACATCTAGAATTATGATGTTTTCTTCTTTTCAAGAATATGTCAAAAAATGCTGTTTACAGCCTCATCTCGTCGAAGTGACACACAGGTGCTGATAATAAACAGTTGGCGTCAGTACCTTCTTGCCTCAAGCAGGTGTCTCTATCTGGTAGATAGTGTAAGTTGGTAAAGAACCAGTCTGTGCCAAAATCTTTCGATCTACTAGCGTAAACTTGTCTTTTTTATCCTGTGCTAGCGTGTTGTGTCTGAAGTTAGAATACCATTTCCAGTGTTTTGTATACTGATATTTTTGTGGACTGATCATCGGCTGGATGTTGAACTGGTTGTTCAATGCCAGTTTGAGTGTAATTAAGCAGATGGGTCGGGGTTGTGTGGAGGGTGTATCTCACTGGGTACTTCTTTCCCTGTGGTCATATTTTAATCAAGGGAATCCATGATTCCATGAAGAGAAATTCTTGCTATGACAAGGACTGTTGACTTTCATGTTTCTTTTCGAACACATACTCTGAAATGGGAGTCTTCTTGAAACATTGTGTCTAACACATGATTATATGTGATTGTAAATGAGATTTAATATCTTATGAAAAATAGAAGTTCAGATACTGAGATACAATCTGACCAATGCAGACACTCATTCATATACAGTAGGCAAAGACTACAATGCACAGAGATTATGTTGTAATGTGTCTATTGGAACAGATTCTTGAATCCCGTGCAGCATTCTCATGAATACCGATGAACAACAGGGCAGACATGTTGTGGCACACACTGATACCATGGAATTTTGAAGTGAAGAATATCGACTAAAAGACATTCCCTGAAGTAGAAATTTCATTTGCAGTGATATATCCCAGTCGTAGTCAGATTAATGACACCTTATGCACATTGCCTTGTCTCAACACAACATTATGTCTGGACAGTGAGGGTGATTTATATGGCAGGTCTTAGGTTCTGAGCAGGACAGACTTGGTAATCACAACCCTCTGCTTCCACAACAAGTGACAAATGAAGTTCATCCCAAGGTCACACAGTCCCTGAGGAGAAGCTGTTCATTTCAGCGCTGCTACTTTCACAACTGATTTTTATTCACAGTTTGACACATTCCCATGAGGTAACGGGAAACTGCTTGTGTACTTAGTTGTAGAAGAGACTTTATGTTGAACTTCAAATACAGGCCTGCTGGTTCTTTACTTATTCAGTTGTATAAAATGTTAGTCCCAAATGACCTGTCTACAATTGAATGATTTAGGGAACCTTTTACAATATTCCAGCACAACAGATTGTGGAACTTGGGCTTCACACATTAATTACATGTGGGGAATTAATGCAGTCGGTTATCCTTTGAGACTGAGACATTAGTCCATACACTGTTATTATGAGTGAATCAAGAATTGTTGTACGAAGGAACAATTGGGCTATAACATTGGCTTTGGGGCACATCAAGATCATCAAATTTGATGTTGGTATTTCAGGGGCATGGGGTTGCTAGCACAGGAATTACAGAATATTTCTGAATTTGCTTTCAATGCTCATCTTAACATTATCCTGGGTGAAAACTTGTGTTAGTTTTTAAGAAAAGCAGAACTTTAGTTATCTAATAATAGTAATATTCACCATGTTCATATGACTTATCGCTTGAGAATATTCTTGAACTCTAGTCTAGATATGTAAAGATAATGGACTTGCATGATAAGATAAGCCATATGCCAGGTCACTGATATGCCCAACCTTCCACGTACTACACCACGTGGAGATAAAGCTCTGCTCCTATATAGCATTGCCCACACACTCACTCAGGTAGTAGCAATTTCACTTTCTCATTATATACAAACGTGGCTGATAAGTTGTGTGCTATGGAAATTAGCTGCTGGCATGGAATTCACAAGTAAACCTATTCATGTCACAGCAGTAGTAGGCCCTTTGAATACAGAAGTTTGTAGTTAATTACACATTGATATTCATTGAATCAAAATAAGGCTGTTGTGAATATCAATGTCAGTTTTAACGATTTTAGTCATCAAGCACTTTGTAGCAGATTGAATTGTGTGGTGATATGATATATCTAACTCGGTAAATACTATGGATATTTTGCCAGCTGGTAGGTGTGACCTTCAGCATGGACTGCCGAAGTTTGAACTCGTGAAGACATGAAGATTAGTCATGATTCAGTGGTGGCCCAACATTGATCTCTGAGGAAGGTAGAAGCTTTCAGAATTGTACCATAGTAGCTGCCAAATTTCATTGCATAATTTATCATTAGGTCATTAGGTATTAATGGTCTGTTCTTTTGCTTCTGGATCAATGGTTGAACACTGGTGTAGTTGTTTCAGGCTGATACACGTGAAGATCCATGATGGAATAGGTCTTCAGCAACCCATGCTTGCCGTAAAAGGCGACTATGCTTGTCATAAAAGGCGACTATGCTTGTCATAAAAGGCAACTAACGGGATAGGGTGGCCAGGATCACTGATTCCAAGTGATGCCATATCCATATTGCATAGATTGGTGCTCATAATGTCAATCACTGGATTGTCTGGTCCAGACACGATTATTTACAGAACGCCGTCATACAGCTGGAATACTGCTGAGTGCGGCGTAAAACAACAAACAAACAAACAAACTGACACGCAGCTGGTCTAAAAAAACAAATGAAACACAACGTATAACGTTTTTTATTATGTCTCCCAACACTAATATAGACCGTCTTATACAATATAAAATGTTATATACAAGTTCCATGTATGCATCACTATCCGTGATTCAAGAGGCCACTTGCAACTCCACGTCAGAATGATTTTCATGATTAACATTTATTGTATTTTTTGTATTTTTTTAGTATTTTTTTCCAACTGACATTGTATGGTGAAGCTGGAATAAATCTGTGAAACATCAGATGAAAAAAGTGAGGCCTAATGCAGGATATCGAGTTGATTGTGTCTAAATTATTGTTGACATGTATCTTCATTGATTTTTCCCTGAAAATGATTCCCCTGAAACTGTACATTTCTTTGCTGTGGTTTGCAATAAAGAACAGACTTTTTTCTCATCATCAAATCTTTATTGACATAATAATTAATATAATGAGATAGGGAATTTTGAAATGGTTGGAAGTGATAAGCAGAAGTGTGGGAAAAGGATAAAATGTCTTTTGAAAAATGGTAGGAAGAATTGTTGGAAGATAAGATGTTGTTTATCAGCGAAGATGGGATATGCAAATGAACAAGAATGTGAAATGTTGTCTTGCCACCCTCCATGTCAATCAAACAGCCTGCCTAGAATTGCCTTGATTGATTACCTTATCAGTGAAGCATGGAGCTGTTCCTCACATGTTTGTGGTGTGGCGTTACAATAACAAAGTCCACCAGTATTGTATGTCCTAGAAGCGAGGTATGGGAACAGTAACAGAAGGACACTGGCTATCTGTCACTACAGATAATATCTGGTAATCCATATGGTGCTTGTTGAAAGTGTTAGAAATTTTTTCTGGTGCGAATTTGAGGAATACTGTTTGTGAACTGAGATTTTTATGGGATGTGACTTAATTTACCTCTATACTCACAGTGGTGTCCATGATAGATAATATACCATCTTATTTTACCCTTATTAAAAGGTTTGAAATTATATTATTCAGTGATCAAAATTAAGAATAAAAGTCAGGGGTCTTTCAGATGAGATTCAGGTACTATGGCAAGGATAGACACTATGGCTCATATCATCTTCCCAGCTCTTTTCAAACTAGTTGTTAATGTAAAGTATCTAGATTTGGAGAAAAAAATAGTCCCTCTCGATTTTAACAAGTCACTGACCAACAGACTGGTGGCCATATCTATCCCTGTATGATAAATCAGAAAACTTCCAAGGAGACCCCAGGTCTGCCCTTTAATTTTGATCATTGTAATTTATGGATGAACTGTTCTGACAAGAGAAAGCTGATAAAACATTTTTTATGCCACAGCTTCAGAAGAAATGTTGAGGAAATCTTGCTCTTACAGATGATGTATTGCTCAGACAAGTTTTAGTAGTGAAGTTACTCAGTTTAAATGCTGAATTGATTTGTTTGATATTTTACACTGATGGATATACATATTCATGAAATGCTTTGAAATCACACATCACACATCAGTGAAGATCCGGGTTAGAATAGGTCTTCAGAAACCCATGCTTGCCGTAAAAGGCAACTATGCTTGTCGTAAGTTGTGACTAATGTAATCGGGGGGGGGGGGGGGGCTCAGGCTACTATGGTTGGTGCATGCCATCTTATCCCAAATGCATGGATCAATCATCATGATGTCAATCACTGGATTGTCTGGTCCAGACAACAAAGAAACAGTCTTCAGCTTTGAGGAGGGTGTTTGAATCCAGATTCCTCCTGATTAATGACCATTCTTGTGTTAGCACCATACCCATTCTCGTTGGTTTCTCGAAGAGTTAAACGCCTAATACCTGCAGTGCTTCGGGCTTTCCTTCCACATTAAGTCAACACACCATATTGTAAGTAACAACTCAAAACATTGTTGGACCCACTCACACAAAATTAGCATGTTATCACTAAACAGCTTCCGATTCTTTCCATTAGTCACTCGATGATGATAAGTCGGCAAAATGAAGATATCTTGAATACATATTTGCATGGAATAATTCTGTAATGATTCCAATAACAAGAGTGCTGCTGCCTATGTTTGTTCTGGCTGTGTGTGTGAATGAGTGAGTGAGACATAGTCATATGCCCCTAACACCTGATTGGGTTAGCTGTAGCTTGTGTCCACTTGGCCCTGCTGCTGCTGTCAGGCCAGTCTCTCCCACCAGGGTCATCTAAGGGCCAGTAAGACCACACAGTTGCCTGGACACTTGTGGAGGAGGTGGTGTCTTCTCTGTGGATTATTAGCATCTCCTTATTGTGATGTAACTCTCGTTCAGGTGTTGATACATTTCAGACCTTGAAGTAAGTACTTCAGTAACTGTGTTTACACGATGCCTTCGCATCATTTGACGAGCTGTATGCCTATGTGGATAGTTTGGTTACTGATTTCTATTGGACAACAGCTTTCTGGAACATTATGCATTTTTTTCTTCTTCGTTTTTTAGTGAACTGAAAGTTTCTGGAGAAAAATGACATTGGACATTTTATCAATATTTGACAGTCCATTGTATTATTTTTTTATTATTTTTTTTAAATCTTTGAATTTTTTAAAAATCAGTTGACAGACGTGTTTGTCTATTTGGCAAGCAAGTATGAATGGCATGTCTAGAAAGATTATATATGTTTTTGTAATGTTTATCAGAATTCTTTAAAAATTAAATGATTGCTCAAGCGTAACATCATGAATTGGTGTAGGAAACTATATCTGTTTCTTTCTTTTTATAAAATGTAAAAAGACATTGTTAAAAAGACATTCAACATAACAACGAAGATGAATGTGTAATCTGGTGCCACATTTCTTCAACACATTTGGAGACAATTCTTTGTGTCATCCGTCTTTAGTGTCATCAGTTTGAATGTGAGTAAATTTGATTTATCACGTTGTGTCAATTACATCGTAAGGATGAGTCCCTGTTTAAATTTGGAATGATTCAGATGTGTGTCTCCAGTAGTGATTCATTCACAATTAGCACTCGGAATTCTCCGATTAGATCATTGGATGAATACAGCATTTTGCATGTTCATGGTGTTCTGTTAAGTCATGACATAATTGAATTCCCACATGTCTTGCATCCTATTTAGAAAATATTAATTTTGCACAATAACAACAGGGGCGGGGGAGTGAGAAATGAGAATTTGATTACATGCATTTTTCCCTCCAAGTTCACAATTGCATTGTTACATGACTAGTCATTGTTCCACGTTGTTCACTGTAATCCCCTCATGGACAGGCGTTTATCATGTTTTCCACGTGCTGGTTTTGGATTAGTTCATGCCTTGCATCACTGATGATATATCAGAATATATCAGAATAACAGCCATACCTATTATATATCAGCCATTTTGTCCTCCATGTGAAACTGTGCTGTATTTGTGTTGAGGATTTCTGTACTCTGTTGCAGTCCATACTAGTTTATGCTATGGCACTAGGGGTTCATAACTTCTAACCTTTTCAGATCATGGCTGTACCCTTCCCCTGGTAGTATGAGCATATTTGAAAAAACATCCAAACTTTATTGTATCTGTGAATATGGAACAACTTATAACTTGGGTTTGGAAATAAGTTACGAGTCTAGTATTTAAGTTGCTTGTTGCAAGCTTATATGTTAAAATAAAATGTACTGACAGTGATGCCCAGGAAAAGTCATGTCTCCTAGACAAGAAAGTATTTGATGTTTACCGTTTATGACAGTTATTGGCAGCTATAAGGCTGCACTTTATCTCTAGAAATAGATATGGTTTGTGACAAACAGTTTCACTTTGAAAACATCTGCAGGAGTGCTTAACCATTCAAGCAAATATTTTAACTTTCAGTCGATCTTATTCTTAATGAGATCTGAAGTTAGGATAGCAGGTATTTGCACACAATGTATTTAAATATTTTTTAAACATGCTGCCATTTGCAGTTAAAAGCTTCCTTCATGTGTTGATGGGTATTATTTAGAATTTATTTCAGTGCACTCAAGTTTTGTTTTGTTTGTTTTCAGGAGGGAGAGGAAACAAAGAAAGAGCTTGCACTACAGTATGGTGATGTACAGAAGGCTGTGAAGAGTTGGGTGGACTATCAGGATGGGCAGCGGATTCTGTTGACCACACCTACTGTTCTTGTCGGCTACCGTGTAGAAGTGTACCGCGCTGAGGGTACCACCCAGTGGTACACAGCAGTTATACAGTCATACAACCATACTACTAAGGTACACACACTTTTACAAAATTTATGCACTATTATATTTTGAAGACTTTCATTGGCATTTTAAAGTTGTTAGAACATGTGCCAAATTGCCTACATGCCGGGGTTCCTAAAGGTGTGCCAGAATTCTGTGGTTGTAGGCTCAAATCCCAGATTCACCCTGGTGGAGCTTGATCAATCCCAGAAATTCCAGGAAAGTTCAGCAAGGGTGGAAACTGGACTTTTACAGTCAGTTAACTCCATTGCCACGGGAAGAACATGAACAGGGACGACTTTCTTGCTGCTGACAAAGTTTGAGGTCTACATCTTGTGGAATGGCTGAACTAGTACTTGTTGATTACATTCAGACAGTTTTATGTTTACACAGGATTCATATCATTCACTTAATGAAGTTGTCCAGACACCTTTTAACAGTTTTTGTTAATTTTCTTTTTATTTGATTCCAAGACGCTTACCTACTGAAACTATTATGACTGAAGTTGGCCTGTTTATGAGATGTGAAATATTTACTGGGATTATTGTTTTTGCCTGACCTTTGTGAGTCAATTATTTATAAGCTGATGGATGTTCTGAAGAGGATTGTTTTTACCTCCTGCCACTGATAGATCCAAGGGTTCAGGATGTTCAATCATGTCTTCCTGCCAACAGACTTGATGATATGAGAATAAAAATACATCTACAAGCCATCAATCAGTTTCATCAGGTGGAAATCATGTTTGTCACTAAACATTTTATCTATGGTTTGTCTTGCTAGTGATGTGTCAACACATTATGATTAGGAAGGTAGCACATAAATCTTTCAGCATGGTGACACCATTGTTGGCCTTAGTTTTGTCAAAAATAGCTCCAGTTTCTTTTGATATAAATCATAAGGTTTCCTGCTATAAACAAATGTCCGAGTTTGCTCAAGCTTTTTGTGAATCTGGAGGCCGATATGGCTGCTGTGATGACATTGTGTTTGGATTGCCATTAATTTTAGTTGCAAACTCTCAGTGGGATGCTCCTTCAATTTGTCATCACTCCCAAGATGCATGAATCACTGCTTTCACTATCAGCCACTTACAACAGACAGTCACAGCCCAACTACACTTGGTTAATGGTTCTTGTTATGTTGCTAAATAGTGTAAAGCGTCTCCCATAGTATATGAACAAATTCACAATAGTAGTATGCAAGTGAATTGTCGTATTGTTCATTCTGTGCATTGTCGAGACACCTTACTTAGTTTGACTCATGTGGCTTTCATTTTTAAGTGAATGCACCTGGGCACCACCCAGTGTTTAATGTAAATCTTCCCTGACAACGTTATTACACCGTAAGTATCTTAGGTTAAGCTGATGCCAGGGAGTATGCAAGAAGGCGCTGCGCAGGGCATTATACATGTTCTAGTTGTGTTGAAGAATACTGCATCTTCGTGTTGTGCATGCATGCATATGCATCCACGCAGACGTGTCAAATCGTGCAATGTACACGCAGGCAAGCTTTGAGTACACACTCAGTCAGCTGCTGACAAGCACTAGAGTAGTGCTTCTGTTTGTTGTTTTTGCATATCTGCTCCTGTAACGTTACTGAAGGTGACATGCAACTAGTTCACACCAACTCAAGGACACACAAACACGTATTACAGCCAGTGTGGATGTGTGTGTGTGTGTGCATGTGCATGTGCATGTGCAGTAAATACACCTTCAGGACCATATGTTTTCAGACTCAGATTTTGGCCATTGTGCCAGTGTTTTCTCGGCACACATCCATACTGAAACACGCAGCAGCACCTATCAATGATGATGCACTGTAGATGCAGTTGTATTTGCCTTGTAATGCACGTATAGACAGTGTCATCTGCCCTGCACCTGAAGTAGATGTACAAGTTGAAAGATAACAAGGGCCATTGATATTCATGTGTTTGGTAGAGATTATTTGCCCACATTGCTGACTTACTTGCCACCCTTTGCCCTGGCATTTGAAATACTAGGGAAGATGAATGATCTAACTTACACTCCAAAGTTGACCTTTTCAAACTCACCCAAGCCTCCATGGGGTTTGCATATGTTACAAAGACAAATTGCTTGCAAATTTTTGCCACCTGATGATATTGTCTGAAGTTAATCATGCTTACAGATGGTTTGACTTTAACGTGTCTATTGCCTTTTGGACAACTGGAGCTTTTGCAGGTGACAAGCTTTTAAGTGGCAAATATCCAATTATATATTTTGTGTGACGGAAATTAGAAATCCTATTAAAATGTCCAATTGCCATTTCAACATTAAGTTATTTGCGCCAACGGGAAACCAAAGTGGTGAAAAATTTAAACAAGACCCTGTCAAATCACAAGAGAACAAATGTGTAGAAATGGGGATTTTTTGAAAGTGCACCATGACATTACATGATTCAATACAAGAAAGAAATGTCAGAACAAGAGGAGGAAAAAGGGACAGAAATCTGGAGTCGATTGATGTTTTTGGCAGGATCTGAGTTTGTTAGCCAAGAAACCAGATATTGTCACTCAACTGTTACAGAAAGACAAATATAGTTGAGACTAGCACTGGGAGAGACTGAACACACAAGCTTTCTCTCGCAAACACAAACCACACATGTGCAAGCCAAAATAATACATGATTCATGATACCACCTCATCCACATCTCTACACTTATAAATTGACTGGCATGGCCAGCTAATTACATTGAATGTGTGAAGGTTTCACTCTAACTGTAAGTAGGATTTTATATCTGTGAAGTATCTTCTGTCATTAATTTCCTGATCTGCCTGCCACAGGTGCTTGTATGTTATTTCTGAAATAGTCTGAATATGTTGAAGCATGGTACAAATAAGGAGTTTATTGCAACAGGATGGACACTATATGAAGGGCAAAGGTAATTCTGTAACTACATTGAATTAACAGCATGAAAGAATGTTATTTTGAACGAGCAGAATGCAGTCCCTTTTAAGTTTTTTTGTCTGGGGTATATTCAAAAGAATTTTATGTTTTCTATGAAATATATTTTGAGCCTTTGTTTTGACCATATCCAGAATGACTCAACTGTTGTGTGTCATGACCTATATTAATGTTAGTACAAACTTCCGAAAAAGCTTATTCATATCCGTTTACACCACTGGGGGACATAGTTGACTCCACTTGAAAACAGGGAAGGGAACTTATTGCCCTATTGTGCAACATGATTACAACCATCTTGAATGTTGCCAGTAGTACTGGCTCAAGTATGTTGTTTGGAAATGCATTTGGAAAATTGATGTTTGTCATTTAGGTTAATGGACTCAGGAAGGAATACTCATCAAAAAAGTACAATTATCATTTTTATCAGTTTCACGTTTTGTAGTCAGATACTATGACAATAACTTTAGCTTTATGGATGCCACTTGTCATGAAATATACCATTACATTTGATGGTTGATAACATAAACTTCTCCAGGTGGTTTGGAGGAAATGTGAAACATTCAGATGTTCTACTGTAGTTTGGAGTGGATTGAATTAAAGTAATCAAGTTGTCATCATCCTTGGAAGTCATCACCGGACTGTGACCTTCACCTTGTTTTGCCATTTGACACTGTAATAACCCGGTGGCAGAGATTGGTATTTTGGTGGCTGGTGTGATGGCTGTCCCCTTGACAATCCAATCTAGGCAATATATACACTGCTCTTTGTATCTGTTTGCGTGTAGGTGATCAATGTCCACTGCCTTGTTATCTTCTGATACATCTTGCCTGTTTGTCAGCTATTATCTGTGCGGCTTCATGGCCCTTTGTTTGGCCATTTGATGGTGTTGAACTTGTCACAGGCAGGGCAGGAAGGGTGGGGTTGGGCAACATTAAAGCAGGAGATAACCAGTGAGTGGTTTGCAGTCTCTACCATAGACCCCTCAAGATTGTGGTCAAGTGGGGCTAGTGGGATGGATACAAGGAGGTGGCCTTGCCACAGACATCCGATTATCTATTCTGCATTAGACTTGGAGAAGAGAACAGTATCCACTATCAATTAAGGAGGGTCTGATACCAGGCTGATGATTTAACATTGCTTGAGTACGCACGAAGGTGTACTGGGGATGATACCAGTTTTGCTAGTTGATATTTATGATGCTGCTGAAATAATACATTCTTGTACAGGAGGGAGGTTGACTCCAATGGGTGATTCCGGGCAGGGAGGGTAGTCATTATCAAATTGATGCAAAATGATGTTATCATTAGGTGGTTGGTATAACACAGTCCTAGTTAGATGGAGGGAATTTGTGTTGATCCTTTCCTTGAGTGATTGGAAGGACTATCTGTAGTTTTTCAATGTCAAGGGCAAATAAATTGTATTAACATGATTGATGCATATTAGTGCGAGGTAAAGTGTATACTAGACATTTGATAGAAAACATTGCAGTTATATATGATGGGATTTTTGTTTTGATTGAAATCTTGGGTGAAGTAAAAAAGATACTCGTACAGTTTTTAAGTTAAGGATAACTCTTTTGTTAATGGTCAAGTGCATTCTTACACATATGCTTTACCTTAAAGTACCCAAGATCCATATTATTTAAAAGGCTGTCAATTGCAAGATGAACTATGTGTTAGATAAATATTGCACCCTAATTCCCATGCTCCAGTACACATTCACAATTTACAGGGAGCTTCTTTATGTTAAGTACATGCCTGACAGAGCAGTACATTACACACTCAAATATGAATCATACGGGGAGGGAAATGCATTTGTCACTGGCTCAACAGAGAAGTCTTGTACTATCAAGTATTAGTCTTTACATAAACAAGCTTGCCAGACGAGTTGCATGACCCATGCGCATGAAGCCAGATAAGATGGATTTTAATTCCCTATTATACATACAGTAAGAAACCTAATACAATCTTTTCCCATGTTCAAAGAAGCAAGATGGAGGCACTCTTTTCAGAAAACTTAATAGGTACATTTTATCACTCTAAACAGCTATGCTCTGATTCACCCAAGAGAGCTATTTCCTTTTGTGACAACTTGTGTACATGTATTACATGTTTCCCAGTCATGGGTGGGAGGACATTTGGGGTTGTACACAAGGATGGGAGACATTGACTGCATGTGGGTTACTATTGGATGCTGATGTAGACTTGATACAGCTTTGTGTTCTTTAAAGAACAGGTAAAACACAGTAAGTGATTGAAATGTACCGTATGTCAAATAAACAGCTCTGCCCTTTTATCAGACTTTGTCTATTTATAAGTCAAATTTGTTTTGCACCTTGCCTGGCAGGTAACATATGGTATGCTAATTCTAGACAAGGAGGAGACACAGCTTCTTGATTGCTTTGCTGATCTTCAAATTCTAGAATGGAAGTTCGTGCTTTTTCAAATATAGGACAGGAAAGTGATGAGGATATTTTTTGCTTCGAATTGTGGTGGAGTAAGTTTTTGACCTGTAGATTTGCCGATTGATCCTTGTGCTGCGTTCAAGGTGCTCACGTGGCCGCAAATATTGAATCAGTCTGTGAAGCTTGCATTTGTGAAAACCGTGCTCCATTCCTTGTGGACTGTGAGTAAACAATGGAGGGAGTGTGCGTGTAAACACTGCACTGCGAACTTGGGCTATTGCAGAGAGGAAGTGTCGGCCTTGAGCAAGACTTGCTCACAAACATGTGGTCATCACCCCTCGCGATTCAGGCCTGCTTACATCACCACTGTATAACACCTCAATATAGGGGCCCTGGTGTCCTTAAGTCTATACATACAGGGTGGGAGATCTTGATGTCTATTGCTCAGTATGGGCTCTAGTGTGTCTTACAATTCATGATGACCTCCGTGGTTTAAGTGGTAGAGCATCTGCTTAGAGAGCGGAAGGTCAGGGGTTCGATCCCTGGCTGCTTCATACCAAAAAATGTTGAAAGATGGTACTTGTTGTTACCCTGTCTGACACTAGACATTAATGGGCTATAAAACAAGGAATGGTCGGCTTGGAGTCATTATACTGTGTCTGAAGGGGGTATTCATGTTAAATTGCAGAATGGTATCTCAATGGGCTAGCACTATAAAATTTGCATTAGTCCGGACTAGTACAAGCAGGGGCACACACGTCACTATATAAGTGCAATAATCTTGAACGCAATGTTAATCCGTATTTCACAGTTTATACATAGGAGTTGGCTATCTTGATGCCTGCATCAATATGAGGCCCTGGTGTTCTCCTTTTTATAGATCTTGATGCCAGTACCTCAATGTTAGGCCCTGTACTCTTATAGTTTAAACATGGGGCGGTCGGGTAGCCTAGTGGTTAAAGCGTTCGCTCGTCACGCCGAAGACCCGGGTTCGATTCCCGACATGGGTACAATGTGTGAAGCCCATTTCTGGTGTCCCCCGCCGTGATATTGCTGGAATATTGCTAAAAACGGCGTAAAACCATACTCACTGACTTATAGTTTAAACATACAGGATGGGAGATCATAATGCCACTACCTCATTCGAAGGCTTAAACACATAACACCTCAATACCCCAATGCCTAACCCCAGTGTGAACTCCCATGTATGAAAAAATTTAAATAGTGTTGACAGCCCTCATTACATGTATGTCAGGATAGTGCACTTTTACACATGAAAGGAGAAAATATGGGTATGTGCAGGGTTGGTAGGAGCCTTTGTTACCTTTGTCAGGGTGAACCCTGTAGAATAGATCCCCAGCTACCCATCCTGTCTGTGTGTGGGAAATGAACTGGTAGTTACAGTTTGTGATCTGGTTGATAGTGTGTCATTGTGACGGTGTGGATCTTTGCCATCTCATCAACCACGGGGGTTTCTGGCTGAGACTTGATTATTTACAAACCACTATGGTTATTGCCGACTGAAATGTGAAACAACATTCATCATGAGAGAGAGAGTGAGAGAGAGAGAGAGCTCTGTTGAGTATGATTACCTATCTTTCTGTCCTTTAAAACAGGCATTGAATATTGACAATACCTGCTAGACTAGATGGGATGATCTACGGAAAGATTGATAGCGTACGAATGAACATCTGCTTAAAAGAAATATGTATTTTTGCATATCGCAATAGGAACAATCAAGTTCAATGCATTGTATTGTGACTCACATATGTGATTCGTCCTTTCACTTCACCAATTTACTCAAGATGCATTTCTTAGAACCAATTCCTTCAGTCAGTCCACCCGCAAACTCCCTGTGTTTTGGCAGAATCATCCGTGTTTTTAAGTACAGCCTCAATTTTGACAGTTCACAAATGCACTATGATATTTAGTTGTTTATTATTTGTCTTGTATGTTTCATTTTAGTTGACTGTTTTCTGCAAAACAGCCTACAATCTGGTATTAATGGAAATTGTAGACCTATGATATCAAGTCAAATAATCATTACAAGGATTTTGATAGAATAACAAGTTTGTGTGTTGATTTGTATTTCCGATTCTTGCGCCTGTGATATAAGATATTCATGTTCCGGTAGTATTTGTCACACACTGTATCATGAACAGTCTTGCAATTACGGGGGGCACGGGTGGCCCAGTCGTCTAAGGCGCCGCGATTCGCTGTGCAGAGTTGCGTCCCTTGAGCACGCCAGAAACCTATGATTGTGGGTTCGAATCCCGGTTCGCCCCGATTATGTTTCTAGGTTTGTCAGCACCATACCCGTGCTCGTGGGTTTCACCGAAGTGGTAAACGTCTGAGACCTGCATCACTTCGGGCTTTCCTCCCACATTAAGCTGACACGCCGCGATATAACTGGAATATTGTTAAAAGCGGCGTAAAACCCAACTCACTCACTCACTCTTGCAATAACGTTGTATCAGTGTCAATCAACATATCAGTTTTGTTGTATTTTTAACCCTGGCATCGATATCATATCCTCAGAAATTGTGGATTATTTCTGGTTAGATAGCACGTGATTCTCATTTGGTGTTAGCACATGGCCAGCGTTACATTCATATTAATCTTATTGCTCAGCTGTAATGTAACTTATCCTTGAAATTAGTACAGGTAAATATGCATTGTAGTGCCTACGTGACATATCACATTACATGTGGTTTGTGTTGAAATCTGGGCTTAGCAGCTGGATGGTTCACTGTCGATAACCTCTTGACCTACTACAGATTATACTGAAACTGCACTTCTGTAGGCCCACGCAGATTTATTCTTTTAGTTAAACTGTCTTTGTGAGTATGTTGCTATTTGTTATATGATCACAGCTGTTTAATCAAAATTAGGTTGTAGGGTCTGGTATTTTGTACAGATGATTCAAATTATAGCCTAGATTTAATGTGTGTGTAGAATGGGTGGGTGGCCCTATCTAAGCATGGTTTAAGATTCCTAAGATTCATATATTAGGCTTGACTGGCTTTGAATCACTCGGATTATGATCAATGGTCTGTCCATTCACCAAATTTGTAAATGTCTCCAAGCTGCGTTACTTTTGGATGTCCTCTGACATTGTACTAACACACCATGATATTACTGTAATACCGTTCCATGTGGCATTAAAACCCACACTCAACTGAATCAATTGATGACAGTATTAAAGTGTCTTTCAGGGACATTTCTCAGATATTGATGAATGTTTAAGTGTGCAATTTTGAAGACACTAAATATTTTTTGTGGGTGTCACATGTATTAACTTAAGTTTTAATTTAAGATTTTATGTGTTACATGAAAATCTACCAGTCCAAATAGTGAGATTGTTCAAGAGTACCCATGATTTAGAAAGAATTTCTACTTGCGTAACACTTGTATTAACAAAACAGGAGTGACGTTACATCCATTAATCAGGCTTAAAGCTATTTCTAAAGAATAATGTAATTCAAAATTGATTACAGAATTCGGTACCAATACTGAGTAAGTCCGTCGTTTTGATCTATTTTGAGTTGTTTGGGGGATGACCTATCAATACCACTTTTCGCTGATGATTCTTTGATCATTCATTAATTGGTCACGAATGTTTAAATGCCTGCTAACATTTAGAATCTTTATTTACAAAGCTATTAAATAATATCTCAGTTAATGTTGCTTGTCCCCAAAATCTAATAAGCCCTGTAAGCCCAGGATTGTCTTGTTGAGTAATTCCTGTACTGGAAACTTGATATGAAACATGTCATGTGAGTCAGTGCAGGATGCTGAGCAGGAAACAGGTTCTGACTTGTGACCTATTGTCTTCTTCATCACCACAACTGTGCTGTCTTCTGACCCTGTCCCTGCCAAAGGAAATAAACAACCTCAACTTTTGATATTGTTGTCAACAGTGAGTTTCAGTGGGTGTTGGAAAGAAATACATGTATACAGGCAGAGTAGATATTTAAGTATGAGACTGATATCAATTTGCTGTTGTAGATCATAGTTATTACCATGAAATCACTTGTCATAATGTTACATCTCCTTTTTCAGGAATTTATTGTTGATTATCATTTCTGTGTTTTATGGATAATTTGAAAATGTCAGCAATGTTATGCTTGAATGTAATCTGACATTAATAATTATTTTCTGGATCAATTTGTAATATTTGGGTTTAAAAGATTTGTAGAGATAGGAGATCAGATATTTATTTTGGGACGTTCCATGTGTATGCCATAAATGAAGTTTGTATGAAACATGTAACTCATAACTAGCAGTTAAATAGCACCATCAGATCAGGAAGACATAAAAGCCTTGTATCAAAAGTAGCCCATTGTCTTAGGAACTGAGCAACCACGTGGCCAAGCAGGAAGGAGAGAGGAGGTTGACCAAGCTGGTGATCAGTCACATTCCTCCTGTCAGCCCCGGCCAGCCTGACCAGCAAGTGGCCTCACAAATAAACAGTCCACTAACTTTGACCTAAGTAGGCCTGTGTGAGTTGTATGACTTCTCCAGCACAATGCAATGTCACTTTACTGTTAGTTCTCCCTGTGCATGCTGTTTCAAGCATACTACTCATTATTAGGCTCTAGACATGATTAAAGCTTTACACTCAGACCAACAGCCCATGAAAGATTTATGCAGGCAAGAAACGAGAAAATATTGAAAAAGGTCAGGCAATCTACAAAAGGTATCAGGTTTTATGTGGGCAGGTAGGAGGTATTCAAATGTCAGGAGTAGACTGAGGAGGCTGAGAAAACAAGCGTACCTTGATGGATAGAACAGATACTAGAGTGTCTGCTCACAACTGTTTTCCATTAACCTTGGCTTAGCTTACCACAGGCAGAGTGCATGTACCAGAAAGCTGGATTGATTTGTTTGCACTCTGAATGTGTTTGCCAAGGACTGGTTTGAAATATGAGTCTTTAATTTCCTTGTAGGGGATTTACAAGTTTCATTCTTCTCAGGTAATGGGATTGTTTAGTGATTTGGGTTGTTCTTTGTGAGACCTTAATTCGAAAAGATAACTTTGACATGAGGAAAATAAAACTGCTGCTCTTGGGGATTTATTATTTTGTTTCAAATATTAACTTGAGAATACATGACATTGTAACATCCTAAAAGGTCGATGTTCGATTGTAATGTCATGCTGACATGTTTGAGTCCTTGATCATTATACAATACGCAGCGTTTGATTATGCGGTCCATAAACCAAATCAATAGAGATTTCCTAAAGCTAACGTACTTCGTTATCAGATTCAAGACAAGGTTACTTGCATAAGATAACGTGTCAGAATGTCATGTGTCACGATTGTAGCAGCCATGCTGGTGACTGAAATGCATGCTTGTGGCGTCTGTTGGTTTGTTGAGTGACGTCTTTTCTGTCTATTTCAGACTTTAGCTGTTACTGATGACACCGTCTTGGAAGAGCATAATGAAGATCCTGCATATACTCAGATGCACCTCATAGATGATGGGGGTAAGTGAATCCTGCTGGTGAACATACATGCCATTCTGTGTGTTGTTTAAAGCCACTCATCAGAATGCCAGCTATTTGAAGGCAACCTGTAAATAATTGATTATGGACCAGACAATTCAGTGATCATTATAATGAGCAGCGACTCAATGATAAGCTATCATCCAAATCACCAAGCCTGACCACCCAATCCATTCAGTCTCATCTAACAGCCAGCATAGGTTGCTGAGGACAGATTGTAACCTAGCTAACACATAATCACTAAAATCAAACTGTCCATTTCTGTGAATTTGTTCTTGTGTAGAAAATCATCTTCACTTTCATTTTTGTTTGGTTTACATTTTCATATGACATTTAGATTTCTGACAATTCTTTTCAAAGACAATTGCTAACAGAAATTTCTTCTCAAATTTATAGGAATGTATCATTACTCTTTCTTGAGTAGTGTTTTATAATGAAATAAGTTTCCATATGGACCAATTAGAGTAGTTCTCCATCATATTATTTTTCGAAAAAGGCAACTGAAATTGGATTGGGTGGTTAGGATAATTCACTAACTGATTGTATGTCATCTCCCCCAATAGTTTGGAGTGTTTCTAACTGGTATTCCTGGTCCTAACTTGATTATTTACAGGCTGCTGTGATACAGCTGGACTATTGCTGAAGACAAGAATTCCTCTATCACTATATTAATAAATATTAATTGATTAGATGTGAAAACCTTTTACAGGAACAGTGGATTTTACAATTTCTTTTTTTAAATTATCTTTAGTTGTAGCAAATTCATTATTCAATGACAACAGACTGACAGAAATTGCGGTATATCTGCTTGTTGCAATTTCTGTTTTCTTCCCCCCTTTGAAACCCAATCTTAGGTCTGTGATCCACCTGGTGGAAAGCTATTGACTTTTACCTCCTCTCCAACAAATCTGAACTTGCCCATGATGACATAATGTGATAAGGTGCCCTTTTGCCACAGCTATTCAGCTGCTGCAGATGTTTACCTGTAAATATTTTCACACGGAATGTTACTGAGTTCAGGAAAGAAACTCAATATGATAATGTCTGGTAGATTACACCAGCATAGTTTGGTTCTGTGCCAGGCCATTTCAGAAAACTCACAACAGATACTGTTTACTCTGTTGCAAATAGACATCATGCCAGGCAAAAACACTACACCTTCTAGTTCCATTATACACATACTTATTTTGGGAAAGCTGTTTTTCCTGTGATCATGAGGGCTGTGCATCTTCATCATGTTGGAAGTGTGGAGTTGCCATTTAAGTTCATTCACATCATACTGCATAAAACCTTTACCTGTTTACTTGATCCAACCAACTTTGTTGTTTCCAAGTACCCAAACCCAAACCCAGCCTAACCTCAATTGCCACTTCAACATATCTCCAACCATGGCTAAGTTAAGTAATTGCCAGAAGTGAATTTGTCCTGTGGCAAGAAGATTTTGGGGGAACATGTCAACCCCAACCCCAACTTTGACCCCCGTTTTACTCATGTCTTTTTCATAACATAAACTAACACATCACAAAACATCACAATTTTTCATGATGTGTACACAAATGAAAAACTCCAGTATATTTTATCAACTTATAACTCAACAGAGTAAAGTAAAAACACAGAAATATATCTAATCACTCTTAAAATGAAGAATTTGCTGACATAGTATCTCGGTATCTCGACCCACCATGTGCAGTTCACACAGGCTCAGCGATGTTCTCTGTCTGTTGTTAAATATGTCAACACCAGTTTTGTTGAGTTCAGCTAGCATTACACTGATATACATCATCGTAAGTCATCAGTCAGACATAATGAGAAGTAGTCTTGTTTTCATCTGGCCAATTCTCACCTCATTCCAGACAGCAATACAGGTTCCTTCTCAGCATACCAGGACATATATTTGTGTCTCCCTCATGAGATGTGCAATTGCTGCAGCCTTTTGCTACATGCTTGCCAGTCCCCCTCCCGGCATTGCCAGCTGGCCTCTTAATCAACTACAAATGTGAATTCCAATCCCAAAATATTTCTGGGAGATTTGCCAAACAACATGTTACTTTCGAGATCTCTGCTCTGGTAATGATATGAGCATGTAAAGATGTATCTGATAAAAAAAAGTTGACTCATCTTGTTTATCGTTTTGGATTAGGTTGTTTATCAGCTAAAACAAGCAGGGGAAAGATTGTATTTTTAGTAAGTTGGCAGGAAAGAGCAAGTAATTCTCAGTACACCTGCACAAGTGAAGTTAAGCAGATATTGATGAAGATAGGAGATATTTCTGTGAGAAACATAATGGATTTTCTATTCTGTGATTTTGTGTACGTAAAATTAATAGTTTTTCAAATACTTGCCAGAATGAAAAAAATATATATAATTTTTTTTTAAAGATATATTGATATATTTGAAAAACAACTCATTTTTTTAAGTCCGTATTAATAATATGTTTAAGATGCTGTCTGAAGAAAGAATGACTGACCATGTTCAGTTGGTCGAGAAAAGTTAATTTGATTCTCTGTAATAATTGACAAAGCAAGACCCAATCACCTACATAGACTATCTGTAAAGATGCTATTAACAACGGTAGGAAATTACCCGACAAGACTGGTTTGGACCACTGACGCAGATTTCACTGAGCAAATTAATCACTCTCACAGAAAATGAATCCTCAATTTATTACTCTCAGAAAAGAACGCATCAACTTGGGCAAGTTTGAAAAATCGATACCTTGATTTAGACATGTGCCACTGCTGAGCTGGTAGTCTTAGCTTGAGGAGAATGTGGTGAAATGGCTTTCAAGATTGCTTAGGAAAAAATATGGAGACCTTTTAAGTCACAAGGCTGTGACATGGATATTTATGATGTGGTTGATGGCAACATTAATTTCCACACAACGGTTGAAGACTTAGCCTGTTGATAATTTGCCTGGTGTAGAATGGCTGGGTGCTTGCATTTTGCATGGGTAATCTGGTGTTAATGTAATAAGTGCAACCCCTTAGGGTGTAACACCTTCAATCTGCTTCACAATCACAATAGCCTCTAGGTATTGATTTTTTGGAGTGAAATATTTCCACCAGAACAGAATTACTTCAGCTGGGTATGGATTTGAAGCAACTTCGAACAGTATTGGTTTCTGAATACCATATAGAAAATACATTCAATAGCTTATATGTAAAGGATTTAATATTGCAAGTCTGTATGAAAACATGAGCTATCTCATTCACACAAAAGTGTACTTGACACTGTGTTAATGTCAGGAGTGGACATTATGTTCAATAGCCCATGAGCTTAATCCCTTGTAGGTTTCAGCTGTCTGACAATCACATATTGAATGTTAGCACTGCTTTCTCAGATCACCAATGGAGAAATTAGGATTAATTCCTCCAAAATTGAAAAATGACTGATTGGGAACTAGACTAGTAATCCTGTATTGATCCCAGTTTTGAATTGCCATAGCATTGAAGAGAAGAATCAATTATTTACTACAATCAATTGAAGTAAACACCAATCTGGACTGGGTCCCAGACAGGAGAAAGAGTCTGTAATCTTGTTTTGGCAAATACCACACATTATTTAGTTGATAGTTAAGCTGTTGGTAGTTATCTGGTCACCAGGCTGGCCTCCTGTGGAAGATAACCTCCAGGGGAGATCCTTGTCCCCTAGCTTGGAATTGATTTTCTGTACTTGAACCTTACACCACTGTGATAAGGCATAGCCAGGTCCTAACACTGTGTGTAACAAATTTGTGTAGGCCCATTGTTAACCAAGCAGGCTGTCTGGTGTATGCTGCATTCAAGCACCTGATCAGACACGGCACAAACACAGCAGTCAGGCAATTTCCCACTTACAGCCCAGTATCAGTCGTGCTCTGCTCATTTGCGCTGGTGTTATCAGCACTCTGCAGAGACCCAAGACAGACCCGGATAGGGAATATGAAAATAACCTGTGCTAAGCCCAGGGTGAATAAAGAAAGGTGTGTTCCCTGACCTTTGTGGGTTGATGACGTGAGCCGCTCAAGATGTCAGAGAACATGGCAGTCACACTGTGAGTCATATGCTGGCCTACCGACTGGCTTTCTTTGTTGGTTTCAGTCACTACTACAAGTTCACGGATGTGAAGTTGATGTTATATGTAGCGTGGTTGCTTGGCCCTCATGGATTTCAGTGGTAAGAGAGTTGAATCTGATTTCTCTTTCTTTTATCCAGTTGTGGACTCCATACTTCGAGGCGTTGAAATTGGAATTACACCTCGTCGCAGACCCAGACATACCCATAATAATAACAAGGAGCATCAACAGGTGAGTGGCAGTATTTTACACTTATCAGGATTACACTAACTAGCATTAATAACTTGGTTGCATTGTAATGTATCAGCGACTCATCTGTTAGTACAAGATTTATCAAATGTCTTTTATAGATACATATACTTTCAGTATTCAGAAACTTGAACTGATTTTGCTATGTTTATAGACAAATCTGTAGGAAGTTAGTGTTTTGGAGATTTGGTATTTATAAATATACTAACTGTGGAGAGCAGTTATGTTTTAAAGTAAGGTATGTTAGCAGTTGCAACTTCAGGGTCGAGGCCTGATGCCTGATTCTAGTTAAATTCAGTTTGGTCCAATTAGCTCAACTAATTATGTTCCATATATTAACACTTAATTTAGCAGAAAATTATGCAAAGTGCCATGACTCAAAGTTTGGATAATAAAGTCCACTTTTTGCCTCTCCTGTTTGTATTGAATTTGAATTTGTATATATTTAATTTTGAAATTGATCAGTGTTATTACTTTGTATTTGGCTACTGTTTTATTTACCATAGTCTATTATGTATGTTTGTTCGTGCTGTTGACAAAGCTGAATATATAAAATATGACATAGGCATAAGTAGAATCTAATGGGACATGAATGTCTGGTACAGATTATTGATAGCCTGAACCTGTGGTATAGGATTCCGTTTTGAGATTATTATCTTGCTTATTCATGTATGAGGCCTGAAGGATTGTTCTTCAATCCCCTTCCTGTGTTTGTTATGGAAAGATAATGATCTGTTGAGTGCTTTAACCTGGTGGGCATGCTGTCACCCAATACATCACGTGTGGCGTGGTTGTTTGCACTACAATATGTTTGTTCCAAGTGGCTAACCTCTCAAATATCACCAGCCCCTCCTCGTCTTCTGTCATGACCTGTATCAAAGCTTCAAGATGGCCACATATACCTGATCTTTTGATCCTCAATCCACCCACTGATAAAACCTCACTGACACTCATTCTCTTACCATTTACCTTCCACAGCTCCCAGGGCCCACCTCCCAACCAACAACCCACCCCCACCAACCCCCACCCCCACCAACCCCCATCAACCCCCATCAACAGCCCATGCCAGACCTTGTTTTTGATAACTAAGACCATGCTTGTGGAGTAGGCAGGAGTGTCCTGCCTGACTACTAGGTGCATCAACTCTGAAATACACATCCGCACTACTGAAGGGGTATATGTTTACTTCAGTGTTTTTGGATGTTGAACAACTGTTAACCTCATTCCACCAGCTTTAATTTTCTCAGTGTACTTGTCACTCTACAGCACTCCCTGTAGACTAAAATCTAGTCTCTGAAATGAACATATCGTACATTAAAAAAACAGTTGTTTAGTTATCTTAATAAAAATATAATAAAAAGGAGCCCAGTGACTCTCTTCATCCTGATACTGCAGTGATCTAGACTTGCCAAACATTATAGACTTGCATGGGCTGTATTTGATATATATTTGTATCAGGGTCTGTAAGACAGACTACACTCCCTGTCAAGGTCCATAGTTTACAACACATTAAAATGTTTAAGTGAACACTTTCAGCTGTGTCTACAGATTGATATTGGATTCATTGTTACTGGCCTGTTTCCTTTCAGATAATTATTTTGAATATTTTGAACATCCTTCCAATTAAATCATCTGTCTAACCGTTTTGAGACTTGTTTCAATGTCTATGGGTGTTGTGATGAAAGTGGGTTCGGAAATATTTTTTTACTTTATGTCTATGTTTTGTTATCTAAATCAGTGTTAAGACTGATTGGGGTCCTGGGGACCTTGATATTTGCTGCTACTGTATTTGGATCTAGGAACCCTGAAAATATTTAACTTTTAAACATTAAGGTTATCAGAGCCCCTTGACTTTCATGCCTGATTCATCCACTGAAAGTTCTACAGGATTTTTTTGTTAATGGTTCCCAGTCTGTGATCAGTTATGATTGCAAAATAAGGTGCAGATGACCTGTAATATTTCCTTAAAATTGAAGTATATTGGGATTGTCATGCTGTCACTAATATGATAAGATCTAATAGTAAAATCAATAGCTTTTGATGACCTTTAGTAATGGTTATAAGCTCCACGGTGGTCTGGCTGGCTGTACCACATCACCTCGACCAGGTACCCTACAGTTTCCTGTCTCAGTCTTTTAGAGGCAGTGGCAGCAACAGCAGCTGTAGGGAGCTACACTGAGTTACCTTCGTCTCCAGCCCCTCTTCAATGCAACCATTATTACAGATCATTCATGCAAACTCTGCTCACATCATCATCACAGGACACATTAACCGAGATAGTTTATGTTTTTAGCACAACTTGAGTATTCTGTGAGGTGAAGCAAGTGCTTGTTGCCCCTATCTGAGGATATAGGCAGGATGTTAATGGATGTCTGAAGCTGAAATTAATGTTGTGTGTATGGATTTATCATGGCTAGTCTAGTTTCCCGACCAGAAATCAATAAAAGGACGACAATCTGATAGCTTTTGATCAAGGAAATTATTCGGTGTGGTCGTCTAGCACAGGTTGATTGATGGATTTTGAACCGACTAATACTACTTGTGTAAACAAATTTTTTAATTGTTCTCTTTTCACAACTCTGATGTGGAGAAATCTCCTTGAATCTAGATAAATGAACACCTTACTGGGTAAGCAATCTTCTGGTCTTGTAGTTGATATTCTTCTCTTAAGAGTATTTCTTTCAACAAAGTCTCTCCTGAAGTTTTCATTGTAAATGTCAGTGCATTATTTCCACTAATGTTTTTTGAAACTTTAAAAACTGTAAACCTATGCCTCCGCATGTAATGAGAAATTTAGATGATCTGATATACATTTGACATTTACCGAACTGAACTGAAATCCAAACAGTTACCTTTGATATTACTGTACAAAGATAGCAAGTTATGTTTCCATCAATCATGTGAAACCCTACAAGATATTTGATACAGTGCTATAAATAAGTAAGCTTATCTACTATGGCAATGTTACTAATTATGTTTAGGAAAGCCACATTAATGTTGGATAAGGTTGTAGAGTGTACAACCGTCTTGGTAGTAGTATCCTGAATGCCAATACAAGCCACTCCTCAAAAACAGGGCATTGAGGTTACCACAGGAAATATTTCCTTCTCCTTTGTAAAGAACGCCACCTGCTGTCTTGGGGGAAAATAATACCATGTGAGTCATGTTGTCTATCCTCATTCATGCTTGGGAACACTGCTATGTTGATGACCCAATGGGAGCGGATGGGTCGAGGTTGGTGAGAGGGGGCTAACAGACATGTATCAATTATGTAGTGCATAGTATCATTATCACTTGCATTGTTCCATTGACATTTCGGTGCTGGTAAGCACTTTCACAATGACTATGTAACAACACATCAAGATAGTAACTGCTCCCCTGGTATTTCAATAGTTGTTGGTAGTTCTCTTTAGGAGAGGTTTCAGTGAAGTCATATTACAAATTAGTTTGAATTTCAAAAGGACTTTTTGTTAAGTATGTTTCCAGTATTATAAAAATAAGATTTAAACTTTGGGAAAGGTTTTTAGTGATTTGAACATTCATGGATTAAAAAGTATGTTTGAATAACGTAAATTCCCGTTGTGTGTAGAACATATTATAGCCTTATGGCAGGCATTTTGAAGCAGATTTAATTCAATTCGGTGAAGATTGCTTGCATCTTATGGCTTAACATGATCAATGAGGAGTCCAATTACCCTATATTCCTGTAGTCCCTGACTCTCTCCATGCCTGGAGACTTGTTGTGGGCTCTCATTACACGACCCTCATTATCGCCTGCCAGATGATATCCATTTAGCCATTGCGATATTCTGGTTGCAAACTGACATTTGCAGAGTGAGGTACAGCCACCAACTATGTGTGACATTTTTGGAAAGGAAGATGTGCTGCTGGTTGAATCCATTATCTGTTGTCCCTCATGTAAATACTGTCCGCTGGAGAATAACTTAACACCTACCTTTTGACCCTTGTCAGCATAGTTGCACTTCAAATATCTTGTGCAGGTGTTCCATTGCTACTTTGATCAGAGAAAGGTTCTGTTCTCTCCAGGTTAGCAGATTTGTTTATTAGGGTTTGTAGTTTTTGTCATTTTGGAGAAAAATATCAGGAGCAATGTCTCTTGCTTGGATTTTATGTGACCAGAGAGAAAAGTGTATTTAGTTTGATGATAGTCGGCCTTTTGGTGTTTTAGCTTTTGTATGGTATTCGGGTCCTTCATGTATGATGGTTTATAGAATATCAGGGAATAGGCACCCCTTTCAGTTTCAACATTTGAATTTTGATAATAGGTACTAGATTTCTATCTTTTTGTTGATTAATTTTAATGATGTGATTGTGTGTTGTGTTCAAGATCCTAGAATTAATCCCCAGATGGTTATTAAAACACATTTTGGTTTCTCACATTGATATTCCCACAAGGTCACCAAAGTGGTAATAGTCTTGACTCAGTTCATCAAAGACAAAAGTTGAAATTTCAGAAATGACATTTGGTGTGGTAATTAAGCCACATGAAATATAGAATCCTGTACCCTCATGCAATGGCGGTCTACTGAATTGTTTCATGAGGCAATCTTTCACAAGAAACAAAGACAGGCAGTGGCTGAGACAATGGATATCAATTATTAAGCATTTCATTGAGGCTCCTTTGTTTCACTCCCTTCAATACAAGCTCAGCCCAATGGTGGTTTTCCTCTATCAGTTATGTACTGCAAAATGAGTCCTAATTGGTTTCATCTATTGCATTGTCATGTAAAGAGGGAAAGTTATTTCTTTTTTGTGGCTTCGAAAGGTAAGCAGCATGATCTTTTATGTTGACTAACCAAATCTGTTTTTCATTCTGTTTGCTCATCTGAATGAAACACCATTTTTTTTATAAATATATTTGAATTATTAAGATTAATCCAGTGTAACCCATTTAAAGACAGATATCAGATGGCTTGTTGAAGGTACAAGTGAAAGGGGACTGGAAGAAAATACTTGTATTTGCTGGTACAATATTAAGATTGAATGTCGCGTTGAACTTTGAGCAGACTAGATTAGATCTTAGCTCCCTGAGGCAATGGAGGTAACCGAGACCCATTGTTCAAATTTGACATCTCTTTGTATATCAACAGTTTTGACATGTATAAATTTATGTCAATAAGCCAAAAAATAGCATGGTTATGAAAAGTTATAGCGAGCGTCAGGGTATGTTGAATATTGACTCGTATCATGAACATTATTATTTAATCGTTTTATTAACATTACTTATTTAATTTTGATAACAAAGTGTATCATGAAATATGGCAGTTATCCTAATGGAAATCTATCCCCCAAAATAGCAAGGTTTACTTCAATTGGTTATGGGAACTAGGGCTGGCTGTCAACATAGATCATAGAGATCGATAATCATTAACTAAATATCAATAAATATCGGAAAAGTAACTTTGAGCACATTTGTAAAAAAGTCTGATTGAAATCAACGTATTTCCCATCATTGGTGAGTGGTGACATATTTGCATTGATTACTTTGTGGACGTTTAAGATGTAACAAAACAGTTGCTTTACATCTTCGACAGTTGGCATGATTGACAATAAGACTATTTTGAAAAAATTAGACTTCATTTCATCACAATAGGTTATGGAAAATATTATAACACAATTTACATATCAATAAACGATAATATTCCTTCCCATTGACCATAATTCCAGTTATTGATCTGTTTTGCCAACCCTAATGTGAACCATATATATTGAAATGAAGACCTATGTTCTGTTGATGCTTATATGTGGTGGCATGTTGTTTAGGTGAGCTATCACTGACAGCTCAAACTTGCTATCTAAAGAGTTATCAGGCCTTGTGTGGTTTGCTTTGTTAATGGTTGAAGGTGCCTTTGAGTCCCTATCTGTGCTTGTTTAACATGCAGGTCAAGCGGTGACGCAGTAACAGCACGCAGCTACTTGGTTGCAGGATGTGGTTGTTACGCCTATTAACTGTCCTCGGATTCAAAATATCCAGTCTTGCTTGCCTACCTACCTAGTGTAAGGTCCCTCAAGGAGTTGCCCTATCCATTTAGGCTGAATAGCTCAATAGTAATCTAAGCCTTTTTACTAAGTTTAGCTTGGCTGTCTGTGTGATCGTGTTGCCTAGCAACAAGCTTTGAAGGGCAAAAGGTCATCTACTGAATACACAAGGCCCTTGAGCCTTCAGTATTTACTGAGTCTTTCAAAGTGGGTCACTCTACAAGTCTGTTGTTCTCGGGTCAAAAGCTATACATCACCTTTGTACATTCACATAAGTAAATAAAAAGCCCCTATACACAATTAAAGCATTGCCTGGTTGAGTTTAACAGTTATTGAAAGACATGAACGTGGGGTGGGCTGACTAGCAGCGAGCTGGAACCATTTGAATCAGTGACGACCTGTGATATCTTGTCAAGCTTGGTATACCTTTCAATCAAAGGAGACAAGGTTTTCTGTGTGATTAGTTAAATATTGAGTTCCATATCTCTCGTGTTATTCTTGTGTGGTAGCCCCCTGGTAACTGATCTGCAGGTACAGTAGGTTTATGTTCTTATTTTAGTTCAATTGTCCACACATAGTCTTTTCAGTGTCAGCTGTGATTACTCCATCTAAGGTATGCAGTTCACGTATTTATAAAAATATCCCAACAGTTGTGAATGAGTTGTTAATGATTGTATTCTTATGTCTGTAATATTGATAAAGTAATACATTATTTAGTTTTGATGATCTATATATATATATATATATATTTAAAGTATCTTATGAAAGCTTCATAATCAATATTTACTGATTGTCCATGGTCTCGGCTGTTTTGTAATGCTGTGAACTGTGATATTTACAATGTAAATGTTTAAACAGACATTCCAGGAAATTAGCTCATTGATTCTAGAATAAGTAATTTTGTAAAATGATTCAGAAATGATGTACGGTCATAATCAATTTCTCAGCTTACTGGATACCCGCATTGTGATATTAAGGCATGGGTGATATTGATGGGATTAGTATCATAGGCTGGCCATCTGCCGCGGTGTGTAAGAAGGCTGGGTTGATTAGCAAGGTGCTTGGTCTCCTGTAGGTTTGTTGTGAGGATGGTGGATGGCAGTACAGGAAGTGTTCTTCTAGAGTATTGATATGCAGGTGCTTTGTCGGGCACTGGGGAGGTGGAGGCTGTGGTATTGATCAAGGCCCCAATCAATTAGTTTAGTTTAGAGAAATGGCAACATGAATAATCCATTATGCTGACAGCATTACCTGGACACAGCCATAATGACTTTCAGCCTTCATTAAACACCACACAAGCTTCTATCTGCCCAAGGTTAATTCCATCTTGTCTGTATGTAGCTTCAGTTTGTTGGCTCAGATGGTTGTTTGATTTACGCTTATGTTGGGTGATATTTTAATTTCAATCATTTTATATGTTTTGCTCTGAAAAAAAGTATTGTTTTGTTGCAATGATTTAATTTTTTAAGTTTAAATTTTTTTTGAAACCTGTGCTATGGTTTCTTTTATTTCTGTAACAGATTTGAGGCAAGATCAGAGATGCAATAAACATTCTTTGGATAATATGAAGCGATGTTCTAACTCTAAATAGGTTGGTTTCGTTTCACTGAGACAATCTTCCATTCATGTTTAAGAGCAGCAGCTGTGGAGCTCACCTATGTTTTTCCTCCGGCTGTTATGTATTTCAATCCAAGCAAGACAGGTGTATGGTTAGTGCCTAGTAAGAGCCGATTTATTACGCTGTTGGCCGACTTGAATCCCAACTGCATCTCCTCGATCCTGTAACACGGAGATAGGTGTCAGCTGATGTTGTTTTCTAACAGCATGACTAACTAGAGAGAAGGTGTGTGGTATTCTATCTCACTGATAACAGCTCCCCTTTACTCAACTTGACAGCCAGCCATTCCCCAACTAAATAAGACCGCATCCTAGGCTAAGATAGACAGTCGCTCTGGATTGGAAATGCCCCCCCCCCCCCCCCCCTGTTTGCTTTTCTGTGTTAACATGACCTTTGATCCTTCTGCCTACCTTCCTTTAGTCAATTGAGTCGGTTGCACTGAACTAGTCATTCATCCAGTTTCAATTTGTGGACTTGCACTCCGTAGTGTTCAGCGCTGAATTGATTCCCACTGTAATTATCAGTGATGACAAATGTAGTAGAATCTGTTCAAGGTTTTGCATGAAACACAGCTGTGCATGTAATTTTAAGGATGAATGAATTGCAGTGTTAGCTCAATTACGATCAAATCGGCAGGTCTGGCAAAGTGCTCCACAGTGCCCAAACTAACTGTCTTATCCGGATTATTGTTTATGAAATGATTTGAGCAATTAACCTCGAGCTATGGAGAAGGTTGTTATTGTGGTAAGAATATTGAAACAAATCTGATTAAATCTTGGCAGGGGAGAACATTCCGAGAATCTGCATCTGATGGAAACCAGATAAACATTCAATGATTTATGAGTTGCTGTATCTAGAGACCTTGCCTCTAATGGAAGAGCTTTTGTAAGCTTTGATTAGTGAAATGTGCTAGCATCAATTCCCCTTGAACACACCTTATTGATTTTTCTACAATAGTTCGGACAGGCACAATCATATATATTTAACATCCCTGAGATGACCCCCAAGTTTGTATGGTAGTGTACGCAGCAGTAGCTATCTCCTACACTAACTCTCAATACTACCCCAGGCAGAGTATTAGCATAATAAAGCCCTTTCAAAGAGCAGAAGGCTTCAGATTAGTTTCACACTGTTATGGCAATGAATAGCCAAGCAAGAAGCCAGCTGAGGTTAGAGAAATAGCTGTGTGTGAGAGAGACGAGGAAAGCAGGTCAGGTGCGTGAGGCTTAGCCTGCTTAGACTATCCTTGCTGTATGATTTACAGCTGGTCCATGCTTGGCAGGGAAGGCAGGGCAGGGAGCTTTTATTTATCTCACTACTTTACAGCCCTTGTTGTTATTCTGGGGAAAACCTAGAGGCATTACTCAATGTGATCCCATTTGCCACAGTAGTGTGTGCCGTTATGTAACCCAAGGTAACATAGCTCCAGGGTGCTCATATTCAAGTGTTGCTCATTAGGTCTCACTCCATTTGGGTTGTGAATAGGACAGGGCTGTGATCATGTCTGTTCTGACAGCATTGCCCGTGGAGAGGGGAACAGTGCAAATCTAGGTCTCATATGTTATGCTGTTAAAAAGTTTGTGAGTGGTCCGAGGCCTGCTAGGTAGTGATGTACTTTGGCTGTGGGCCAAGACACTGACAAGTTTGGATAAGCGCTGAAGGATCCATTTACCCCTGTTTGACATTCCTGTGAGCTAGCCCGCCAAACAGGCCTGAAGGTCACATGTTGTTGAGAGTTCGCCAGACTCGGTCTATTGTCTGAGTTGGCGGGGCAGCATGCAGTGGAGTCTACCAGTCACAGCTCTCTCTCGCCACAGGATAATGTAGGCTACAGATTACATGGAATAACACTTGTTGTGTATAGATTGTGCTGAAGCGGGGTGTAATAATTATTTCACTGCCATTGTAGGCTCACTTCACTCGCCGTCAACCCCCTTGCAATCCGGCCACTCCAACTAATACACCAGTGATTCGACCTGTCATCAGTGGAGGCCGAAATAGTAAAACACGACAGAGACATACCTCGGGAAGCAGTACACCAGGAGAGCAAGAGAAAGGTGAGTGCTCTAATCTTGGTTTGATACAAAGTTCAAAGGTGTCTGGTTTAAGCGTTATCATCACTCGCTTGTACCAGTCAGCTCGTCTACCGAGCTGTAATCGCTTACCCATACACGCTCTCACATTTTTGTCGATTGTATGCTGTCGTGTTGATCAGTAAGGTGCTTTATTTTGTGATTCATGCCTTGTGGAATAATGGCTGTGACATGCTGTTAGATGGAGACATCTCATCGTTGTGAATCAATAACATGGATGGAGTGGATTTACTCAGCTGCTTATGCCCTGCCTAGGATAGCAAGCTCAGCTGCCCACATTTGGTTCTGTTTACAAGCTTCCTGTGTATTCATAGAAATATGCAGACCACATACTCGGGAATTTCAACTCTGTGCCAAATAATGTAATACTTTTGGCAAGGTAAAGTGAAATATTTGTCTAATTTGTTTGAGAAAATCTTCTTTGAAAATGAGTTCCTTTTGGCTGATTTTTTTATTGACAACTTAACTGAATTTGAATTTTTGTTGATAAAACCCAGCTGCTACAGTACGGTATTTGGTACAATATTTCTTGAATGGAAATCAATAGATATTGTGTTAATAGATGTAATATGCACACACTTGAACATGATATTCTATATGGGGACTGGTGCAGACAAATCCCTATTGTTTGAGGGGCAGCCATCAGTTTGCTTGCAAGCTGTCATGTTTGTAAATGAACAAAGTTGGAGGTCACGAAACTAAATAGTGGCTGGTGGCAGCAGGGCTCACATTCCCACATTGATAAATGGGTGGCTGTCCATTGTCACAGCTTTATCACAGTGATAAGGCCACACTCCCCCAGTCAGCGTTGTTTAGGTCAGAGCTACTCAGGTTGCCGAGGTAGGACCCACTGTACAGGGTTACATGACCTAATCTTTTAACCCCCATTGTTCCAGATGAAAATGTTATTGAAATTTATCTGCAATTGAAGCTCATGGAAATTCATAGTTGTGAATCATTTGGTTTATTGTGGTAAATATTTAAGTTGTGAATCAAATTTTAAGTTGTATTGAAACTATTCAGCCATATTGCAACCTTCTGAAAGTACAAAGTATGTGTCCACATCAATAAAGGAAATATATGTTGTAACTATATGTAGTTGTGGTAACTGTGTGTATCCCTAGTAACACAATTCTTTTCTCACATCTTCACAGATGTGTGTTTGTGTTAATTCTACTCAACCTGCTGTGAAATACATGTATTCACACCTAAAAACTGCTGTTGGAATGGTATAGATGCGAGTGTTTCCTCCATCCAGGCCAACCATTAACTCCTGCATATGGACCTAATAGCAGTGTATCTCTCTCACAGAAGCAAATAGCTGCAATATTCTGCAACCTAGCCAGATGGTTTATGTGGAGGCAGACCATAAGCAAATTTCGCCTTTTCCTCACTTGATACCATCCCCTGAAGATTGTAATTGACCAGGCGAGTTAATGTGCTACTCTGAAGGGTTTGAGATTTTCCAGACATCGTGTCTGTCTTGATAAGAGCGTGGAACTCATTTATCCCTGGGATATCAAAAGGAAGGAGTAGATGTGTGTACTGTTTACTTGTGTGTGTAGGCTGTCTTATTATGGTCACACATGGTGTGGGCCTAACAAAAGATCCCTTGATGCTCCATTCAGCCCTGACTTTTGATGACTCGATATTTTCACTTCAGCAATTTTGAAGCCTTCTCTTGTGTAAAAAAAAGCGTTTACAGTAACATGCTTGTTTAGTCATGTTTGGATCTAAAAATATCTTGATTCCTCCTTTCCTGTATGATTGGCCGTAAGTCAGAGCAGATAACTAGTTGCCAGCCAGCAGGTGTTACGGCTACTGAAGCGGAACTGTTAACTCAGGAGCGTACACAGACAGGCTTTCACATAACTCATCCCATTACACACAGACCTGTCTGCCCAAACCTCACTTCTTGGACACAGCTGAAGGCTGAAAGGTCGTAACCTTCAGCAGCCCTGCAGATTGAAACAGCCAGCTTGGTATTGTGTTCTGATATGTATTTGGATATTGTTTGAGTATAAATTTGATTGATTTTCCTAGTTTGTAATTTGAGTAAATGTTGTTGTTGAAGAAGAGAATTTAATTTCGATAACGCACCTGTTTCAGTTCAAGAAAAAGCTCCAGTGAAATCTAAACAGCTAGTTTCAAAGGAAAGGAAGAGAAAGAGTGAGGATCAGGCTGAGGAGATAAAACGTTCTGCATCCCCAGGGAAACGCCAGAAAAACACGAATGAAGCTGATAAACCTGAGTCTCCTGTACCAGAGAGTACAGAGACTATTAAAGACAAAGTGAAAGTTCCTTCAGAGGAAGACAGTGTGAAAGAGAGTCGGGTTTTAAAGTTAAAACACAGACGCTCTAAAGAAAGTGTTGGGATTACTTGTGTTAGCAAACCTACAAACAGTATACCAAAAGATAATAATCAGCATAAAAACTCAACAAAAACTGACCTTCCTTTGAAGGTCAAGGACGCTGTGAGTAAGCCTAAGAATTCTGAAAACAGGAAGTTAAAGAGCGAGAAGATCAGATTGGCAGCAGTCAGTGACTCTAGTGAAAGCAATGAGATCAGGAAGGAAACTGTGTCTGATAACCCCGTAGTGAAAGCAGGGGAAAATGAGTCAAAATCAACTGATAGTGTGAAAATAAACCATCTGCTCTCATCTGACGGGAAGCCAAGGCAGCAGGAAGCAGTGGTGGACGATAATATGCACTTCAAGAAACAATTACTCATTAGTTCAGGGCAAAATCATCAACCATCTCTTGCTAATATTGACTTGCAAAGACCATTGACTGACCAAGTGACCAAACTTGCTAAGGCTGAGAATATATCATTGAATGGTGATGGAAAATCTTCATCTGAGATCAACCGCAACTCAGAGGCAGCTACTTCCATGGCTGAAATCTCATCAGAAAAGAGTGACAAAATGGAAACAAAACCTCAGGCTTTGAGTCCAGATAGGTCTCGGGATAGTTTCACAAGTAGTGTGCAGTCACACTTTAATGCCATTGCACCACGTAGCAATACTACAACACCTGCCACAGAAGACAGGTCAGACTCCAGAGAAAGGTCAGACTCTCGTGCCAGTGATGAGCGCTATTATTCAGGATATCATGAAGAAAAGAGACCTAGTTCTCGTCTAGACGATCTCAGAAGTTTAAAAAACAGTCCAGCATCTAGTCCATTAATAGTGCTTGGAAACGAACCTGTTCATCCATATAGAGACCCTGAGTTGATGCGAAAAAATCCTGTGCAAAGTAATGTATTAGCGCATCCAAAGACAATGACCCAGCCTACATATCAAAGTGTGCACAACCCAGTGCCAGCACCTATACCTGGCATCCCTGTCTCTTCCTCATCCCTCTCCTCCCACCCCATCTCCCACACACTGCTCACCTCCCTTCCTTACCACCATCAACTCAGTTCCTTGAACCCAATCTCTCACCCACTCCCTCTACCTCATTCATACCCTAGAGAGTTGGATGCATTCACAGCACGGGGACTTGTGGCACAGCAGCAGCAACAGCAGCTTGCAGCAATGCACCAGTTACAAAATGCGCATTTAATGCAACTACCTTATTCTCATCGTAGAGTGAGTCAGTTGGAACTGTTATGGCAGCAAAAATTCCCATCAGTGCCCATTCCTCCTCCATGGGCTCTTGCTAAACACCAAGAGGAGCTAATTGGGGAAGCAACTAGGGAAATGGAACGGGAACGCATGGAACGGGAACGAGTGGAACTAGAACGGATAGAACGAGAAAGGATCGAAAGAGTGGAACGGGATCGGAGGGACAGGGAACGCAAAGAACAGCGGTAAGCTTCTCTTAATTTTTTAATTATTTGTGACATAATTTCATTTGAAGTTGACCTTAAATGTCAACAGTGTTTGAAGTTTGGGGGTAATCCTTGCCATAACCTTGTTCAAAATTTGGGGAGGTCTCTTGATTAAAATACTGTAACAGCAAACCTAAAATACCCGAGGACTGCTTTAATTTTGTTGGTCATGATGATTTTTGCATCGAGTTGATGATTATGATCATAATGAAATGAGTAAGAGTGTCTCTAATATTGGTCTCACTTTGTGTGGCGAGTTCTTGCTTGTGTCTCTGATGTTTATAGGAGGTCATGCAGTCTTGTAACACATCAGATATGTAGCTCCATAACTGGCAATGTTCCACTGATAACATCTTATCCCTGAAGTAAACATTCTTATATGAATCCCCATATAATCGCCTTCAGACAGCAGACAACAATAGCCTGTATTCTCATCCATTGTCAAACCCATTTTAAACCAATTACAGCATAAGCTATAGAACCTAGTAAATGTTTGATAACATTACTCCACAAAGAAGGTCCAACTGCAGACTTAATTATGGCAAATTAAGCTTGGGCAGATTCAGTGATCACACTGAAGGGATGGTGGCTGATTGTACCCTGACCTGTGACATAACAACTCAAACAATACTGGAGCCAGTTGAGGCTCTGGCTGCCAAGTTGGACACCTTGGAGAAAATGACTCACAAGTGTAAACATTCTTGAGTTGACAGGATTAGTGAGTGATTTATTCTGGGCCAGGCCTCCCTTGGTCTGCTTTAATGGGTGGGCTAGCCTGGAACTGCTGGGTATTGTGTAACTCCCCCTTGTGTAAAGGTTAGGGTAGGGCTGATTGAGCAGGTTTGCATGCAAGTCTACTGGGCCAGTCACTGGTATTTCCTGTCACAAGCATGATAACATCTTGCGATATTGCCAGCTTTGTTTATCGGGAGATCGCATGTTACTGGGGTACTGAAAAACATGGTTCTGCATGTCAAATAGAGATATTTTCAGGTTGGAAAGATATTATGACATTTTGTGCAAGCATATGTTTGTCAGTTGTGGTGGTTTACCTTTGGCTATCATGTAAATACTGAGTGTATGCTAATGTGTTGATTTTAAAGTTAATCCCATGACCATTTGATCTGATTAGCTTGTTTACGTTATGCTGATGCTGCAAAATCCTGCAGATTTTTTTGGGGGGTCAATAATTGATGATTGTAATGTTACATAGTGAGAGATATTTATGTCATGTACCTTTTAAACTTGATGAATAGAGATCCACTTCACTTCACTTCACTTCAATATGCCTTGAACTATTGAGCATTCATTATTCCTCCTAAACCAGTTTTGTCACAGTATGTACTCCAATCCACAGTGCATTACTCGATAAATATATCTAGTGTTAAACCCACACGACAGCACAGCAGTTGCTGTGTCTCAGAAATCAATACACAATGAAACCATCAAGATAAGATTTTGAGAATGAGCTATAGCCGTGACTACAGCCAGACAACGCCACATTAATATTCAATGAGAATAGCTAGCACCAGCTCACAGCACCTTGGTGATATGGTGGACATGGCATGGCAGTTGTTTGTCCCCGTCTCCATCAGTGAACATTGCTGTAGTGTTTGGCGGTCTGTAGATGCTTAGGTGAGTTAACAATGAAAGTATGGCGGCTGGTACAACTTTGAGGTCAGAATGGCTTTGTGTTCAGCCTTCAGCTTCTCTCTAGCTGAGCAGACGAGCAGGCAGGCAGCCATATTGATTGAGGTCGGGATGGCGGGCACCAGCTTGTGAAATAGTGAATCTAACTAATGGAGGATAGCCGGAACTATTTTCTAGTCTCTGGGAGCTTCCTTTTGGATTTGGGCTGGATATGAGTAGGTACTGTTTAGTTGTTGATATACAAAACATGGGCATTGTGTGTGTGGTTTTCGAATGACCTTGACAGAGGCTGGGTGCAGCTGATATAACAGCAGTTCGAACATGTGCTTCCATAGGCCCGTTGAATGCCTTGTTTGTTTGTAGAGAGGAGCATGCTAAACCTTTGCTTCACCCAGGGCTTTTAGAGTCCCCCCTCAGCTATCTTAAGCATCATAACCACCTTTTTAGCTATTTTGCATTCCTACTGTCAATTTACTGGCTGTAATACTACTATTGCTTTGTGGATTTGCTTTTTTAATTGATTTATTATAATGAGATTGTATATGTTTTAGAAAGGGTGTAATATTCTCTCTTGTATATGGTGTAAACATCAGCCTAGTCAGTAATTTATGCTGTGGATTATCTGTCATGACATCGCCCTTGCCCTGGGAAATAATTAACAAAGAAGCAATCGGTTTGATGTTGTGAAATTTTGCCTGGAGATAGAGAGCATTTTGTTGCCTGATAGCCAAGTGTAGGCTTAATATCTGAGGTGTGAGGGTTTTATGCCATCATAAATCTTGCTCCTGACCTCATTTTGAACTGCATGGGTAACTTACATAAATGCTGTTGGCAGTTAACATTTACGCTTGGCATATTCTAGCGAGTGAGCCCAGGAGTGAAGGTGAAGGTCGTTGTAGCTTGTTGGAGCAAGGTACAGAGTCCACCATGTTGGTCTGTGGGTTTAGCCCGCCATATTTCTCACACAACCCTTGCGTGATTAAGTTCAACACTACGCCTCATTTAGATAGTAGATATGGCCTACATTGTTATTCACAAGTTCAAATCACATGCTGTAGAAAAATATTGTTTACCTTTCTTATCAGTTTTGTTGATATTTCCTATCAGGGTCCTAATATCACTAGCATTCAGATTCATAAATTAGCCTTTGGAAATGTATTGATTATTTATGTCAAGCAATTTGTGAATAATGATTATCAAAAGAAGTAAGTAAATGAGTAAGTATGTTGGAAAAAACAGTTTATGTAATTAGTTGTCATTAATGTCCTGAAGAGAAGCTATGACTAAATGTCATGTGAGTGGATGAATATGTATGTGGTTGTTGCAAGGGCAGGACCTAAAGTACAGGCAGCGCTGACATGAGTATGTCAGTGTTAATGTAGTCTTAGGAGGACTGTAGATAAATGAGGTTAGGTTATGACTCAGACAGCTCCTTCTGGCCCCAGGTAATAAAACAAGTTTGTGACGGATGGCAGGTGTTAGGACGCCTGCTGCCCAGCTAAGTAGCTCCACGTTATCACGGTACTGTCTTGGTTGGATATTACTTTGAATATCCTTCTACGTCACTTGTGCACCATGTGCGCACGCCATTTTGAACACGATAGTGGATATTTATTATGAAAGACTTTATGTGTTAAAATAAAATTTATTTATTTTAATTTACTGAGAAAATCTGTTTTTTTAGTTTGTGTTGAATTTATTGGAGGAAAAATTGCAATTGTTGTATCATTACTAGGGTTTAAAGTTGTTGTTTACAGTCTACAAATTACTGGCATCCTTTGGGATGCCTGTAACAATGTTAGATTCTAGGATCCCAGAATCCCCAAAATTATTAATTGTTAGCATATTAATACAAAAATAATTTGACTCTCATTATTAATTTGAATATTGTTTGAAGAATAATAACTTTTGAAAATGAAACATTTCATAAATGTTGATTGTCAATTCAAAAGGGTTATATCCAAAAATATTAACTAACCAAACAATAGATACAAAATTGTAATATATACTACCATAGGACACGTAATGAGAGATTTATGCAGGGGCACATGTACTCTTTATGGCAAGGCTGAGTTGTCAGGTGAAGCCCAGTGTTGGAAGGTTTACTACATATGGTCATATACATTATTGATGTACCTCTTGTACACAGATGACTGATAAGTGTGTATGGGGGAAGGCTATCAATCAATTTTGCTGACATCTGCAGAGTAAGATGAGTATATGACGTCAGTACTGCGTAGTAGTGGTGGGGAGAAGGGAGGCATACATTGATCATGCCTGATTCGGGCTGTTGAATGATTTATGCTGCCCTTACATTCAATATACATGACATCAACTACAGGTCAATATTATACAGAAGAAAATGTCTTGGATGATATGCTTTCGTTCCTTGTGTTTATAGGGGGGTGTTTTTCAGGTTAGGTGGACAATATTTGCTGCATACATGTGGTATTTTCTTTTTGTGTCATGAAAAGTTATGAAAACAAATGAGAGAAAAAGTTCAAGTTTTATTTGGAAGTGAAAGAACTGCTTTATTTTCTGATATTGTGAGGTGTGTTGTTTTTGTAGATCTGTTTGGGTTTCTTTGTTAAGAAATGCAAAAATAAAATATTTGAAAATTAACAAGTAAACAATACCCTGCTTATGTGAATGAATAACAGCTTTGATGAGGGTGATTCTACACTGAAATAGCATAACCGGGCCGTTTGCTTTTGTATTGAAAGTCTGTATATTGGACGAACAGAAGATTTTATTACTCAGCCAAGCACACAGGCAAGTGGACAATTAGTAACCTAATCCCAAAGCCTATTGTTGACCATAATGCAAGGAGGTTCAAGATAGGTTTGGGGAGATGACCTTGGGAAGAGGTCAGTGTATAATCTGCCCCTCAGGTGTAATTAGACTCAACGTTTATGTAACCTGATCAAGCTTGGCTTGCTGTTGAATACAAGCTAGCTTGTCTACTTGGGGGACTGTAATCACCTGACATTGAAACTGAAGTATTTGGGTTGTAGTGAAGCAAACAAGAATAGTTCTTATCTGACACTTAGGTGTTTCTAGGTATTTATTCTGTGTTATGGCTTTCCATCTCCCAGAAATATCAGGTTTTGGCAAAGGGCCATAGCTGTATCTACAGATGGTATCAGATATAGCTTACACACCTATGTTAAATAATTTGTGATGAAGTTAACCAACCATCTTTTACTGTGTGTTTTGGGAATGGAAAGGGTTAAGACTCATCCGGAATATACATTAAACATTTTCATGCAATTTGAATACCAAATCATTTAAAGGAAATCATTATAGAATTTATTGCTTGTGCATACAAAGCAGTTGTCCGAGCTGTTCTGAAACAGACTATAGTTTGTCACTGATGCAGGACTGGACAAAAGTTGCTATGTTGTATGGTTGACTAGTTCTCAAAGGGGATAGACAAGGTGAATAGCTCCCCGGGGTATGATTGTCAATACATTATTGTAGCTGTGAAGTCAGGTGTGACCTTCTTTTGCCCTTGCTGTCCTAGTTTCAAGCATTCCACCAGTACCCACCAACCATGTACAGCTTGAATCACACCACCATGCTTGTAAATTTCAGAGACAGGTTAGAGAAAGCTGAAAGAGAAAAAGCAGAAAGGGAACGACAAGAACGGGAGAAACAACACGAATTGGAAAGGTTGGAGAAGGAACGAGAAAGACAGGATAGACTTGAGAGGGAAAGGCGGGAACATTCGCGTCTGCTCCGAGAACAGGAACAGAGACAGGAGAGGGAAAGGATCTTACATGAGTCCTCTGATGCTCTTGCTGCAGTAGATAAACACTTCACAGAGTCACTGAGACTAGCAAGTCAAAGGGTAGGTAAAACTGACGATTTAGTTGCCCATATCTGATATTTGTAGTAAATTTGATGGAAATGTTATGTTAAAGGGAAGTCTTTCAAAGTCAAGGCAATCCTTTCAGGTGGTGTAATTAATATTTTCCTTATAGCAGTGACCTACTTTTTTCAGTTTCAGAGTATTTGAACTGTTGTTGCGTTACAGATTTCAGTAAGGAAGTAGGGAAAGGATTTTTTTTTAAAAAAGAAGTAGCTCATAGGTTTAAAAAAATCTAAATGAAAATGTAAGCTAGGCAATCCTGTCATCACAGTTACGTGTCAGCCTTCAGTGGATCGTGACGAGTGTTATTCACATCATGTTAAAGTGATATGCAGACGAGTTACGTGATGCTGGTGTTGTGGATGTGCTTGACAGATGGTCTGACAGTTTGATGAATTGCACCAGGATATAGGAGATGACTAATGCTCTGTATTGTCAATACCTGAGTTCAAGGATTGCTGTGTTATTGATTACAGTAGACCCTTCAAAGGGAAATAGTTTTATGTCACTTATACATGTCCACCAGTAATAAGTATTTATGAGGTATTTACCCCTGGCTTACCTTGCACTGTATGTTATAAATCATAATATTGATATTTCTCATTCATGGATAAACATGTTAAGCTTACTATGAAAACCTAATTTTAGTCTTGTCAGATTTAGGAGTGATGTTCTAGAACTTCATTGTGTGGTAAAGAAAGTACTTACAGAGAATAGAGGAACCACAGATTAGGTAGTTTGAAAAATAATTTTAAAATTATTTTCAGGCCCCTGGCTCTGCCTGGCCCCTTCCGTCAATAACAAGGGGAACTGGCATACCTAAGCCAGAGCCACAGACGCGCTCAGGACTTCATCCACTTCACCTCGTGGCAGACAAATCTCACGATACAAGGAAAGAAGAAGATACTATAATAAAACGAGTAGGTATTTTAAGTTAATACATTGTAGTCTCATGATTGTTTGGTTGTTGGAGTTATAAGTTCGTGTGTATAAGTTCAGACCACTTATCTTATAACTAGTATTGACACGGATTTGTCTGTCAGAATGAATCTGCCGATGAAAAATGATAGATAATTATGGACAGAATTGCGTCTTTTTCAGTGAAGCTCCCTAGATAATGACATTTTGTATATATATATATATATATATCTGTAACGACATATAGTTTTATTATGAAGACACTATTATTTATTTATCTTTGTAAACTGACAATGACACTCCTATGTGTCATACATGAAGCAACTGAATACAGATTTTGATTGAATTTCATTTTGCCTTCCTTGAATGGACTATTATATTCTGGCCAATGTTACTCACATACAATGGAAGTATTTTAGGCATTTTCTCTGAAAATCAAGCCATCTTTATGGCTATACTTCACAGGTCATTTATCCTGAATGGATTCATTTTATAGAAACTGAACTGACATGGTTGAGTAGATTTGTTGTAGTTATTTTACACATACAAGCAAGGAAGACATGTACTTGTGAGGTTCAGTCATGTGACCACAGTCTCCCCGAAGTTACTCACGCTGCTTATGACTTGTGTGGAATCCAAGTCAGACTTCGAGAATGACTGGAATATCTGACATTGCATGCAAGCAAGTGAAATCTTACCATTATGTGGCATGATGTGCGTGTGAGTCACAAGGAGGCCATTGATCTGTTATAATACTCTGGCTGCTGTAATCCTCACAGGCCTTGCATCAGGCACCAGTCAGTCAGCCTCTATTGCTGTGCTGCCAGTGTGGCTTGCCTCAGTGAATCATAAGGTGTTAAACTGAGGGAATTTATTGATTCATTGATTATGCAGGTGGTTTTGTGAATTGAAATGTACCAAGTTGATGGAGCATGATAAAGAACTTCATCAGTGGACAGCCAGTGTGTCTAGCTTCATTTGCTACCACTGATGTCCTGGCATCTGAAAAATTGCAGTATCAATGTGTGTTTGATAACAGGCAAACTGAATGTAATGAAACCTTGGTAATCTGGATGGGACCAATTCCATTGAAATAATAATCAGAATTGACAAATGTCCCGCATAATGAATCAAGAGTAATGTGGTTTCCAGAAATGAAGAGGTTCCCAACAGAATTGGTGTGGAAAGTGTTGGTTTTTTTTAGATGGGGCCAACCAAGATTCAAAAGCTTAGTCATTCCCCCAATATTATTATTATGAGTTTCTGTTTCAGGAAAGTGAAAGGGAACGAGAAAGGCATCATCATCATCAAGAAATGGCAGCCAGACAGCAGATGGATGAGAAGAGATACATTCAATCACAACATGATGCATATAAGCAAATGATTGCAGATGCTCATCAGAAAAGTGAAAATAAAGACTCTAAAGTGGATACCTCTAGATCACCAAATGATGGTAAAAATATGTATGGTTATCCATACCCTTATCCAGGAGGATCTTTCCCTCCTGACAAACACAGGACTATTTTTAACTTGTATGGCTATCCATCTCAACCACATCCTTCAATAATAACCCCAGAGCAACTGCAGCAGCATGGATTAGCACCTACCGGTAAGCATATCAAAGATGAAAAGCAGGATCCTAAGACCTTCCCTGCTCCAGCCCATTCAGGTCATTCACTTTCACAGTCACCAAGGTCAAAAGAAATTCAGATGGCACACCAGCATCCGAAGGAGAAGCACAGCTCAGTGATAGTTGAGAATAAGTCCAGTGTGAAATCTGAAAGTCCTCATTATGGCAGTCCAGCACCCATGTCATCATCACCACGCCCACAACCACGCCCTGCACACACCCCAGAACATCGGCCGGACCGACCTGTTTCATCGTCAACTAGTCCAGCAGGTATTCCACATATGTTTCCTCATGCAGTCAGTACAACAGGGGGCTCCATGTTTCACCAAACACACCCAACTGCATTTAGGCCCCCAGAAAGTTCTCGATCTCAAAGTCCATACAAGTCAACTAGTCAGCAGTCTCACCAACAACAACAACAACAACAACAACAGCAGCAGCAACATCACCAGAGCTCCCCCCTGTCACAACCTGTGGATTATTGCAAGTCCTCCTCTTCATCCAGTGCAAAGCTCAAATCTGCTGGAGCTTCTCCAGCTCACATACCCAGCCCCTCAAACAACCACCCTGCCCCAAGCAGCACAGCGGCAGGGCACCATCCTGGACAATCCACAGCAGCGTATCCTGCTATTGCACAACCTCCAGTCTCGTTACCACCCTCCACGCTTTCATTTACATATAGCTTAATTCAGCAAGGACTAGTGCCAAACCCCATTTACAGTCATGGGCCATCACAAAGTGCTGCCAAACCTGCCACTGTGCAGATAACAAGGACTCCAACTCCTTCAGCTATAGTGCATACACAGAGTTCTGTTCCCTCTCCCATGATGTCTGTGTCGCCACCATCTTCACAGTCTAACCCTCCCACAGGGCAAAAGAGAAAGCCTAATCGTGATAATAGTGGAAGGAAGCGTGCTAAAGGCCAGGAAAGCTCACTTTCCCCTAACTCATCATCTCCAATGGTGACAGTACCTGTGACCACCCCTCAAATTCTAACAAATCCTTCACCCTACACCACAACCACCACCACCACTACTACCACCAAATCTGGAACACCTTCAGTGACAGCACCTGCCACCACAGGGTCCACTTCCTCCTCCTCCTCCTCTTCATCATCTTCATCCTCTGCAGCAGCAGTAACTGCTCTGCTCTCAAATCCTTTCTCAAAGAATTCAGGTTTCATGGACAGTTTTCGCTCTTTTGTAGAAAGCACTGTGACAAGTGTGTTTCAACAGGAAGAGAAGAAAAACCCTGTGGGGGACAATAATAGAACCATGAACAGTCACAAAACGGCAGCAGAAAGTGAGAAAGTGTCTGTTCCAGCTGAGGTCAAGGTTGAGAAAATGGAGGTAACAACCACTCCTCCTCCCGCTCCACCCAGTCTACCTCCCCCACCTAGCACTGTGAATGAGGATACGTCTTCATCTGTGGTGACCACTTGCAGCAACGTCAGTACCAACATTGCTTCCAGTTACATGGACACCATCAACAGGGTAGCCAATGGACAGATGGACACTGATAGTGATACATTAAGTGCTCCTAGCCCCCCTCCTCAATCAAAATCAGATGCAAGTCCATTAAATAAATCTGGAAGCCATCCAAAAAATCTTAAAAAGGCATGGTTACAGAGACATTCTGATGAGGACAAGGAAATGAAAAGTGTTCCAGTCCCTGGTGAGGGGAATCCATCGAAAGATGTTAAAAACAATGTACTGAAAGAATCGATGGATTCTTCCAATAGTGAAAGTTGTGCTGGGTCCCCATCAGCTGTTCTGCCCAACGGTAACATCACTGATCTCAATAAACAGGACGATGAATCTACCTCATCAGCCTCAGAAACAGAAACAGTGGTAAGTTATACATTCTTCAGATTGGTTTTTATGATTAGCGTAATTTTGTGATTATTGTTTGTGTTTATTCTGTATGGAAGGGATTGGATGACTTGTTTACCTTCATTAGTTTGTTGATATTTTGTTGCTTGAAATTATTGATGCTATATGGGACGTATTTTATGATTTTAAAACTTAGCATTTTAGTTTCACCTATTATTTTTATAATATTATCTTTAATGAATGACTTTATGGAGTTTGTTTGAATGGATTAATTTCATGGTTGTGCAATTAGAATTCCCGGATAGATCTAGTGATACACCTTATCCATTTGATGCGGGAAGTGGAAGGGTGAAATTGTGCCTTGTTTCAAAGGTCTCTGGCTTTATTGTTGCAAACATCATAAAAACTTCAAATACTTTAAATCTCTAAGCCTTTTCAGTACAATGTGGTTGATGCTGTTATCATATTTACCATCTTGCTGTGACATTAATATTCCAAACAGGCAGAGCATTGTATTCATTCTTGATGATAACCAGTACTATACCTTGTGAAAAAACTTAACCTTCAAGAGTATGTGATGTTTATGGGTGGAATAACCTGAGAAGAAGGCTTCATGCAAACATCATGACAAACTGCCTATTCAACACATGCTCAGCAAATTCCAGGGCTTCTGTCGGAAACTGCTTTAGATTTCTCTAAAATGTCCAAATACTTTCCAACTTGTCCCCAATTTATGAAAGACTGTTTGTTTTGACTTCACGTTGGTATAACTACGCAATTTTGAATAATCGGTACCACATGGTGTTCCTGCTAAAAGGGTTTGGAAATGTATTGGCTATGGTAGCCATTTGCCTCGGTATGGAAGCCTTGGTGAGAAGGATTCAGATACTCTGCCATCATCAGCAGTATGTATGCTGACCTACATCCCCAACGCAACATATGTTGCCATTTACTCTGCCATTCTTGTAATCTCATATTTCACCATCACAGCCAGTGAAGCCATCACATGAAGCTGTTTTTGCTTTCAGGATATTTTACTGTGCACATGTGTTTGTCCATGAAGTTGTGGGCACACTTGTGTTATGGGTATTTATGGTGTTTTGGGGCTGATATTGTAACACATGGCTGTCAAATACTCGTTACATTATTCATGAAACTAATATTGAATTGTAAATACTGCCCATGGGTTATTAATGTATTGTGTATCGATGTCTTGTCACAAGTGTTGGTGGTAGTAGAATGATTCATAGCCCAACATAGGTCTGATGTCATGGTGTAGTTTTCCAGACAGTTTTGTATCTGATGTCATGTGGAATTTCCTGTAGAACAAGGTGTATGGCTGTAGATGATTGATGTTCATGGTGCATCTAGTGTCAATTCTTTCTATACACATCTACTGTAATAGTAGGATACTGTGTCATGTCGTTCACTGGAATAGCAGAACAGTAGAGTATGTTTGCTGCTGCAGCTTGTGACTGTTGGCTCTTTGACTCCTTGATTGTAAATCAATATTATGTTTTGTCGGGTGCTCTTGGGCTTTGAGATTTAATTATCTATCTTTTTAGCTCACCTTATCCAAAGAAATAGATTCTTTCGTCATTCATTCATCCTTTTTTTGTTTATAGATTGTTTCATATGAAACCATGAGCCTGTGAAACAGATTTCTCCATACATGCTACACAATTCTGACTCGTGTTTTACTTGAAGTCATATTTTGAAAGTAATTCTGGCTTGTTACTCAAAAATACCTGCATGTATAATTGTGAAATAACAGAAAAATGTTTGGTCATTCTAATGCTAGTTTTAATTCAGATTGTAAAGATTGTTCTTACATAGCACCTGTGCCAAAAATGACCAACCGTTATTTCATAGAGATAATTGTTTTGAATATTTTTAAAAATCAGTTTAGATTAAGAACACTTTGTGAAAAATATATAGATGTTCATCATCAAGTAATTGTTTTGATAATCCTTTCTGTTCTGTGACCTGTTTGTCTGTTTCATTAAGGTTATAAAGATTTCAGTAGTTTTACAGTTTTTTTACATGTGTCTTTTCAGCCATACAAGCAGTGGTCCTATAAACTTGAAATTCTAATCTTTTATTGAAAACATGATCTCTTCCAGAAGTATGTTTTCTCAGTTAATTGAACATTTGAGTTTGTAAAGTAATCTGTCTCATGGAAGTTCAATACAGAATATTAGGTCGGGTTTCTTTTGTCACGAGATAGTGTTCCTGCCTCAGCAGCTTATGCTGCGTTGATCAGAGAAATGAAAAGATTGTATTTTACCAAGCACAATAATATCTTTATGCCTACTATGAACAGCCACCAGCTGGTGCAAGTCATTCCAGCCATATACTATACAAATATCATCCGTATATCATTCATATATAATTCATATATAATTCATATATCATTTTTATATCATTGATGACATATATCATAGGTGACCCCAATGTTCAACCAGTCAGGTCAGGCAGATGTCTTTATTACTGTCCTGATTTAAATGCTAGCTTTAGAAAGAGTAAATAATTGGCTGTGTGATTGAAAGCCTTGCCTGCATAGTGTTCAGTGACTATGTTTGGATACTGTATTGAAGTAATGTGAACGTGGGAACTCCACTTCTCACTGACCCCTTGCCTACATCACTTGTTCACAACACCTGCATACAAAAACAAATATGTCAAGCTCTCAAGCACATGTCAAATAAGTTGGAAAATCTGCGCATGTTGCATATAAATCCTTCACTGGTATCATCTGCAAAACAAAAGATGTGGCAATGACCTAGGATCATTATTTGCATTGTGCTAATCAAAATGAATTTATGTCATATCTGTTTATTCAATATACAAGGATGTAAATTCGAGCTGTAAATAATCCAAGTTGTCACAAGTATACAGAGTCCTTGTCAAATCGCCTTCAGATTCTTTGGTGAATGCAGAAAGAAGTGCTGTTCTCCCAAAACTGCTTATATAAAGAGTTTACTATATTGCACAACACAGCGCATCCAACACAAGAATGTAACTGGGCCCCTTTCACAAATACCTCTGTAGGCAGTTTGAAAAATAGATGGTGTCAGTTTTCTTTAAAGATGTTGAAACAGATTTGTTGGTTGGATAGAATCATGTGACTTGGTCTGTTTTTATGTTAGTTGCCAAGGGAGCGTATTCATGCTCCTAGTATTTTTTCGTAGCCTTCATGTAATGTGACTTTTTGGCCATGATAGCTCCGACACAGTGTTTATTTTGTTTGAACTCTTGACATCATTGTGGAGTTTTAACATATTATTGGTTTCGGGGAAATGTTTTTGGAGATAACTTTGTGAATATTAATTACATAACACATAATTCTGACAAAGAAAGCATACTGACATTGATAAGTCATTTAGGAATATTTGCCCTAATTGTATATGGTGTTGAATAAATGTCATTTTCTGTATGTAAATTGAATTATTTTTTCACAGCTATTTAATTGCATAATGCAGTTTCAGGGTTAGAACTTAACGCTTGCCCTCTATCCCAGGGCTAGTAACAATTTCCACATTTCCACATTTCCACATTATTTTAACATTACAAGGGCATTTTATCTTTAACCGGGCTAGTAAAGATTTTGAGTTTTGTTCTAACCCAGCAGTTTGTTATTGAATTAGTGACATGATGATGTCAGATTGTTGTGTCATCACTCTAGTGGTGATAAATAGAGTGTAATTAAAATCATTTTTACACTGTCATTACCAGTCCATGTAATTGGCTATCTTTATCCCTTCAGTGCACTGAGAGCACACAGCCAAAGAAGAGAGTGAAAACCAAGAAGGCCAACAACACTGGCGCTAAAAAAATTAAAACAGAGGAACCTGCAAACAATTCCCGGAAGAAGGCAGCCAATAAGCGAAAAGAGAAGGAGACAAAAGAAGCTAAAACAAAGGAAATCAAGGTTAGATCATCATCTGTTCAAAAGCCATTTGAGAGAGTGCATATCTGTAATTGCTGAGTACACACGCTAAGGACATGGTGCAGTGGAGTGCTCTGATGCAGCCATATTGATTCAAGAACTCAAGACCAGTCAGGGGTCTCATTCTCTGATGGCTTTGGTTCCTTATTTTCCATATTCTATATCAACCACTGGTTTGCTGGACTCATTAATGTGCAGTATGTTGTGATGTACCTAAGTACATGTTTGGAGAGTTATGAATAGGATGGTGTGATGGAAGCAGTTATATGGAGAATGTATTTGAAGATATAAAAAAACAACATAATTACTTTATTCAAAACCAATTATTGTTGCAGAAGGAAGAAGAAGCTGTAGCAAAAAAGGTTGAAGAGAAGCCCAAAGTACCATCAACTAAGCCATCTCGGGAGAGAGATAGTGTTAGCCCACCACCTCCGTCCAATACCAAACAACAACAACAACAGCAGCAGCAGCAGCAGCAACAACAACAACAACAACAACAACAACAACAACAACAACAACAACAGCAAGAAAGTCCATCCCAGCAGCTGAAACAGACTGAAGCTCCAGAGCAACCAGTCAAAGAAAAAAAGAAAAACAGGAGGTCCAAAGAAGCTGCAAAGGATTCTCAAGATGGCAAAAATGGTTGGTAAAAGCTATCTTACTGTCAAGGGGAGATAATATCACTTGACCTAGATTCTGACACTCAAGCCCAGGTTTGTTCTTGGGTTTTAAAGAGTGAGAGTTTGTTGTAGAAAATATCATCTTTGTTTCTTGATGTACACAATATTTGATTGATTAATTTATATATTTTTTCTCCTGAATTTCAGGTTCATCTTTCAACAAACCGCTAGTAAAGCACTCTGTTGCGACACTGAAGCGAACATGTCAACCTTTTGTCCAGGATGCCTCTTGTGCTGAAATTACACCAAAGCTGATGAAATGTAGAGAGTGCAAAATGACACCCACCCAACGCAGCAAGAAACTACCCAACATCTTCTGTAGATTCTATGCGTTCAGAAGGTATGGGTGGTTCTCCGGCTTTCTCTTTTTTCTGAATGTATAAATTATTTTATTAATTTTTACCTACAATAAATATATTGAATGCATGCCTCGTGACTGATTTATTACATGTGTATGTATATACTGTATGTTTAGTCTATATATTTCAACAGGCTGCGCTACAGTCCAAAAGGTGTGGTGACGATATCTGGCTTCTCCGAGTTATCTGATGCAGAAATGGATGACATTGAACCCTGGTTATCCAGAACACCAGGTAATCCAGGAATACATTCATCATCTCTTCACAGAACTGCCGAAGATGTAACATTTGATAATATTAGCCAAAAATAAAGCAATCCCCAAACAAAATTGCAAAACCCAAAAGATATCCTTCTTTTAACTGAAAATGATTTGTTTCTAAACTGATGAAAAAATAATTAAAAAATACAAATATGCACCTTTCATGGGAGTTAGATGTTCTTTCAGAATGAAAGGTTTTACCTAGCCTTAGTCAGGTGGAATTAACATCACAAGGTTGTCATGATGACCTTTTCATGTCAAGAAATTGTTTTAACAGTAGGCTAATTATTTGTTAGATTTCTTGTGATGAAAATAATATTGCTATAATTTGTGAATAACTTTCAGTTCAAGAGCCTGCTTTGGATATTGAGACGTCTAAGTTTATCATCACTCGTGTTGGAGACAAGTTCTGCGAACTGGTGGAGCAAGAACGTGAAACGAAAGCCCTGGCCGGGACCAACGGTAAGGGAAAATGTAGGATCATTTTTCACTTTTCCTTTTTCCACAAATCACCTCATTCTTCACCATTTTAACCATTAATGATCCGATTTACAAAAATCATTGTTTGTTATTGATTGATCAGAATAGATAACTGAATATTTGGAAATCACTCTGTCTGGTTAAATGTTGATGAATGAGGATCATTATGATTTAAAAATGTCACATGCAAACTTTTAAGGATCTAACAAATATCAGAAAGCAATTTTATATTTGATTTCATTGAAGGATAATCCCTAGTAAAGATTTGTTTGAATTTCATACTGAAGTCATATATGGTGACTATAAACTGTAACATTATAGAATAAATTATGTACTATTTTTTCAGCTAAAATAGCATGGAAGCGAGCTGTGACAGGAGTGCGTGAGATGTGTGATGTCTGTGATACAACGTTGTTCAACATGCACTGGGTGTGTCATAAATGTGGCTTTGTCGTCTGCCTTGACTGTTACAAGGTGAAGGTCAGGGGCAGCAAGGATGATGGCAAAAGTGAGTCCATGTTCATACCCTGAAGGAAGGGAGTTAGTTGTTCATCCTGGCATAGCTCAACAAATCTTGATTGAAGCAGTGTGTGTTGAAATAAATTCAATAAACATCCTGGTTGTATTTATTTTATTTTTGAGTTCAAAGTATTATTACTATCCAGGAAATATTTTAAGTTGGTTTATGTCACAGGTGGCATTTATTTATAGATGAACTGTCTCATTCAGTTTAGTTATAACTGGCCATTAAGGATTATCAGTGTATCAGTTATTTGATGTGATGCCAAGGAGCTCTATATTGATTAACGCTAGAGTAATGGCTACCTTCTGACTTGTTCGTAAATACTAACAAGTTGATTTTGTACTACAGAGGCACTTGAGGAGGATCATCGATGGCTAACCTGTAGCGCCAACAGACAGCCTCATGATGCGGAGAAACTCATGCTCACTCAGATCATTCCTAGTGATGGTAAGAAATTGATATTTTTACCGAAAGCCTTCATTTCATGCACTTCTCTAATATGTGAATATATTATGAGAAAAAAATCAAAAGACTAATTAGTTAACAATGTTTTCGTGTTATCCATGAATGGGATAGTGAATGATTTTCCTGGAAATGCATTTTTTTCTGTCTTTCAGCATTGTGGGAACTTGGGAAGCTGATCCATGAGATCAGAGCTAAGTGGGCCATTCCAGCAAAGTGTCCATGTGGTCAGGTTACAGATGCCAAGATCTCTGGGAAGAACGGGCTAAATCAGGTGAATACAGACATACATGTTCTTTATTACAGTAACTTGTACACTGGACTGGATGGTGTAGGTAGCTCAGTGGTTAAAGAGTGCCAATGTTCCACAAACCAAGTCATTTCTGGAAACCCTGGATTGAATTCATGAGTGCAATGTGTGAAGCTCATATCTGGTGTTCCAAGTTGTGACATTGCTCAAATATTGCCAAAAGCAGTGTAAAATCATACTCACTCATTCACTTATGAATGAAAGAATGAATGGTTGTTGCCTTCAATCATCGACCGCCTCCGTGGTCTTGTGGTAGAGCGTCCGCCCGGAGAGCGGAAGGTCCAGGGTTCGATCCCGGGCCGCGTCATACAAAAAGACGTTAAAAGATTGTACTTGTTGTTACCCTGTCTGGCGCTCGGCATTAAGGGGCTAAAACAAGGACTGGTCGGCTCGGAGTCAGTATACTGTGTCTGAGTGGGGTATTCATGTTAAACTGCGGCATGATATCTCAGTGAGCTAGCACTATAAATCGGCATCAGTCCGGACTAGTACAAGCAGCCACACACACACATACACGTGCATGCACGTCGCTATATAAGTGCAATAATCTTGGACGCGACGTTAAACTCAATTTCACCTCACCTCACCTTCAATCATCACAAAGATAAAATGTAGACTTGGTCTCTCTTCTCTAACACTGTTGTATGGCTGTTATATCCTCACTCACTGGGAGTAAATATTCGCAAGATTTTCTGTGTCTATATCTGTAAATGAGCATGTATTTTAAATGGAAATGCTCTATATTTCAGCAAATCTTGAATAATTTGTCTGGTAAAAAGGCCCTGGTGAATGGTGTGGGTGAAGAACCTCACCATGGGAAGAAATCTAAGAAGCAGTCTCACCATTCATCTAATGAGGTCAGTGTCAATGGCAAGGGCACTTACAACCCAGACATAGCCTCTTCCCCTCTCAGTCTCCTCGCTGATGTCGCATCCATGGATTCCGAGAGCAGTCGAGATCGCAGTGACTCGCCATTCAGCAAGAGGAAGTCTGACCAACAGGAGAAGAAAGCTGCTAGTGAGCCTGCTGCTGAATCCAACGACCCAAATGACAAGAAGATGCCTGCGAGCTGTTCAACTCTACGTGAGCTGCTCACCAAGACTGCGGGCAAGGTCAAGGTGCAGAACGATGGTAACAAGACAAAATCCAAGGCGAAATCGTCTGGGAACACCCTCGATGATATCATTCAGTCGGTTGTGGAGAAAAGCTGTCGTGACATTGACAACACCCAACCATTCAAGTTCATGCATTATACGCCGCGTCTTGGTGGCTGGACCCGCGACCTGCCAATCATGGTGCACAACCTGACTGAAACTAGTGTTCTCTATCCTGATGTTCCACATTCCTGGCTGTGTGATGGCCGACTGCTGCGCTTGCATGACCCGCGACACAAGGGCAACTTTAAGATCTTCCAGGAACAGTGGAAGAGAGGCCAACCTGTGTTGGTGTCAGGGGTCTCCAAGAATCTAGACTCTACCTTGTGGCATCCTAAGTCATTTGGAAGTGACTTCGGTCATCAGGAGAATGACCTGGTTAATTGTCGCACTGGAAATGTCATCATTGGACATCAGATGGGAGAGTTCTGGGATGGCTTTGAGAGGATTATAAGTAAGGATATTTCATAACTGTTTGCTTTAGTGAACCTCTTGAGATTTGTTGTAGGAATTGATTAATATGAAGAATAGTTGTTGCAGTCTAACCAGGTTGATTGTTTGTTATCGTACCTAAAAGCAGAGCTCATACTATCAACCACTGGTTAACCTGGCCAAGGATACATTCTTTACTACCTTGCAATATTGCTGACTGGAAATCATTCAAAAACGAATGTGTTGTGTTAGTTATTTTAGTTAAATTATTACTAATGTCCACTGGTAATTCATGTGACTATTTTGTTGTTGTGCAGGTCGTCCACAAGATGAGAACGATGACCCAATGTTGTTGAAACTGAAGGACTGGCCTCCTGGGGATGATTTCAGTGAACTCCTGCCTCGTCATTATCAGGACCTGATGCAGGGGCTTCCGCTACCTGAATACACTGACAGACAGGGCAAACTGAACCTTGCATCTCGTCTACCTGACTTCCTGGTCAGGCCGGATCTGGGACCCAAGATGTATAATGCCTATGGTGAGTGATGTCAGATGAGATTTTGTAGAGAAATGTATCTGATGTACAAAGGGTAGCCTTAGCATCTTTGTTCATAATTATCCAGGTTTGATTTTATGTAAGATAAGAATTTAGAACAATTGATAGTGGAAGGTGTTGATGGAGACATTCCATCCATCTTGGTCCTCAGCATCATTGTTGACATGTTGATTCTATGCAAGCTGAACATATATTGAAGGATAATTGACTAGATAATGTTTTCAGAGGTTCTGATTTGGATTCTGTGCATTTAGATAAATGTCTTAATTTTATGTTTGTCTTGCAGGCTCAGCCAGTTTCCCTTCTGAGGGGACAACAAATCTCCATCTGGATATCTCGGATGCTGTCAATGTGATGGTGTACGTAGGCATCCCCTGTGGTGGAGAAGGTGGCAAGGAGGTGCATGAAGCAGGTAGGATATTCTGTAAATAGGTTGTGAATCTGTGTTGAAATTGTATATGATCTGTGACAAAGGTGTAGCCCGAAATTGTCTCATGGCATCATTTTCAGTTGATTGAAACTGTTCATATATAGACTTATCAGCTGAGCATGAAAGGCCAAACAAAATGTTAGATACTCTGACTTTTGACTAATGCCTTAAGTCACTGACTGCTGGTTGTAGATGGTGGTAGTGTGAGTGATACATCCACGTTGGCTGACGCTGATGTGAAACAGCTGTAGCAAGGACCAACTGGGACTGTGTTTGTAGATGCAGTAGTATTGATTGCGGATATTAGAACTCCACAGCTGTTGCAATGTTTAGTGACACATGGTGGATACTGATTACAGATTGGTTCTGCTATATTTAGGGTCCTTCATTTTTCTAAGAAAAAGACGATTTTATGGTATTGATGTGCAGGGAGTATGATGTTTTAATTAACATAAGAAGTCATCAGTTGTCCTATGTATTTATGTTTGACTTATGTGTTTGCAGCTGCAGTGAAGGCTATTGATGATGCTGGGTGTGATTCCATTACGAAGCGTCGTGTGAGAGAGGTGAACGAGGTGCCTGGTGCTCTCTGGCAAATCTACGATGCCCATGACGCTGACAAGATCAGAGATTTCCTCAACAAGGTATGTATGCTACACATATTCACAGAGAATAGGGGGCGGTCGGGTAGCCTAGTGGTTAAAGCGTTTGCTCGTCACGCCGAAGACCCGGTTTCGATTCCTGACATGGGTACAATGTGTGAAGCCCATTTGTTGGTGTCCCCGGCCGTGATATTGCTGGAATATTGCTAAAAGCGGCGTAAAACCATACTCACTCACTCACAGAGAATAATATCCTGTACAGTTGTAGATACCATGGCTAAACTCACAAGAACCCAATTCCTTTAAGGGTCTAACTAGATCTAATGAGTGCCCCCCCGGTCTGATCACCATGTTCAGCCATCTGTTTTCCGTTTCCAGAGCAGAACTCCAAAACCGTTATATATTTCTTGTTGAAACTTTCTAAATAGATCATTCTAGTTGGGAACTGATGCCTTTTGATGATTTGTGATTTATTTTTTTTAATTTATTTATTGATTTTTTTTTTCCATGAACAGTAGAACATGTAGAACAGTGTAACACCACTTCTTGTGATCTGTTTAGAAATGTTATTTAATATTTTCTTTTGTATGTGGATTAAGAATCTTCTGAATTCTATATCATGTTTTTTGTCTGTAGGTTGCGAAAGAGCGTGGTGAGACGATTGAACCAGACCATGACCCAATCCATGACCAGAGCTGGTACCTTGATGAGGAGCTCCGGGAGCGAGTGTACAAGGAGTATGGTGTACAGGGCTACACTATTGTGCAGTGTATGGGCGATGCTATCTTCATTCCCGCAGGTGCCCCACATCAAGTGAGGAATCTGCACAGCTGCATCAAGGTAGCGGAGGACTTTGTGTCACCGGAACATCTGAACCACTGCTTCCGTCTCACACAGGAGTTCCGCCAACTTTCCGACACTCACTCCAACCATGAAGATAAACTACAGGTGAGAAATTGTCAATCTCCTACAGTCATATCTCCTTTCTGCGTAGCTGTGGTATTCCAAGACGTCTGACAATTTGGAAACATCTGACAATTTTTCACAACGAAAATAAGCCTACGAAGTTGTAGAATAAAACAAGTGACTGTATTATCCACTGACTAATAATATTACGGTGCTCATTTCAGGTAAAGAACATCATCTACCATGCTGTGAAAGATGCTATTGCTGTTCTCCGGGACACAGACCCTGACGAGGATGACTGATCCATCCCATCAAAACTGATGCCAAATCTGGCAGAACCCTGACACCTGCACCTCTCAATAAGAGAGGACCACAGATATGAGAAGGATTCCTTCACAATCTGCAATGGACAGCACTGCAGAATGTGACGCTGCAAATGCAGATGGCTTCAGATCGGAAGTAATTAGAATCAAAGACCACAAACTGGACACCAGTCAAGTACTATTACTCGACACCAGTCAAGTGATGCTTGACCTACCTGGACTGACAAACACTCGTGCTGCAGATTTTTAAAAGTGCTCAAAATTAAAGGGAGACTACTAATGTTGCCCCTGTTACATCTGCTGTAGGCCATGTGGACGAACAGATATACTGACAGTTAAGGCATCAGGAAGGAAGCACCACTGCCATGCTACTATTAAAACAGAAGCCTTCCTGCCTGCCTAGAGTTGTGCCACAGGCCGTAATAGGTGCTTGGATGCTACAAGATCCCCAGGAACAAGGTGGAAAGGAGAGACTGGGACAGCTCACTTGGGCTTTGCTTTATAACTTTCTTTCTCTCCTTTGTTTTTGGATTTACAAGAACTGTGAATTGTTTGTGTTGGTGCATAGTATGGACCATGTATATTGTGGAAATGTTCTAGATGTGCGTGTTTCGGCTTGAGAAGGATCTTGCTTGAAGGAGTTAACTGTACAAAAAAGTGCTCAATATGATTTCAACACTGGCTGTGTAGAATTGTACAAGGTGTCAAGTGTGATTATCGGCATAGAGAAAGAGATTTTGCGAAGTAATAACCTCTTTCCATCTTTGCTGATCTTTTCCAATTATTTTTAACATTTGCCGAGTTAAACGTGAAGAGTTTAATATGAACTTATGGACTACGTAATAAATACTTTGATGTTTAGGGTGAAAAGACACTGTATGTAGCATTGGCTACTGGACAACTTGGCTTGTTATTGTTGTATCTTTTTAAATCTTTTTTTTTCTCTTAAATCTCCGAGGCATAAAGCCATGTGATTCAATGGTCAGGGATTTTGCGTTTGCCAAGCCTATAGTACGTGATAGCCTTATTAATATGAGAATTGTATAATTTAATTTACCTGAGACTATATGAAGGTCGTCTGTAGTATAGTGATGGAGTTCACAATGGTTGTATGCCTCTTTAGGCTTACTGTATACTATGTAATATGTCTCAACTCTTAAGTTGACGGTGTTTATGTTTGTCAAAAGACTAAGGGCAGTCTTGCCCCCACAGTGTTGTATAGACCTACTGCATTATGTTGTATATATACACAGAGTATCGTTATCACATTGCTGTATCATCAGACTGTTTCTATGGGGCCATACCTCCGTATTACACATTTCACATTCATAATCCCTGTTATTTCATCGTTGGCTTTCATTTTTACATTCATTATATTATTTACATTTCCCTTTCACAGAACATTGTGGATTGGCCATACCAGTTATCATTTGTTTTCACATTTTTGCATTTCTATTTAAGAAGCTTTGTGAATAAGCATGCAAAATATTGCAATCTTGAAGGTGTTCATAGTTCTGACGACTATAGTGTTAGAAATACGTACCACTAGCAAAAGTGTGGCTAAGGACACTGCAGTGGCCCTTGAAAGATGGACTGCTGTTGGTGAGATAGGGGCGTAGGAAGCGTCAGTCATGTCAACAAGTTGACAACCATACTTACATCCATCTTGTTAATGACTACATATTACATACTAGCCGTGTACAGACCATGATAGATTATTTTTATAAAGAAATGTGGAGCAAAATGTTTATTGTTCCTTTCAGGCAACATTGACGTGTTACGCATAACAGCTAGAGACTTTTAGTATTGTCCTATCATTCTTAATAAAAAAGATTATTTCCCCCTGATAATATCTGGGTTTTGTTGTCTTTATGGATGTGATGTTGGAGGGTTAGTAGTCCCAAATTGAGTCTCATTGATCCTTAATCTAATGTGATCTCTCTGCTGAAAGAGGTATGGTATAGGAGTAAAATTTCAGATTTTTATCTGATTGGCTCAAATTTGACTGCCAATATTGATACTTTCATTGGTCGTAAATTCACAGCACATCAGGGTTTTACTTACAAAAGTGGGGGTGATGACCTCCAATAATTAGTTTTACGGGTCCTTGCAGGCAATATGAGCGTCCTGTAAAGTAATGAAATGGTTTTGTGTACTGTAGATAATTACTTTAGGGCCTGGAATGAATCAATGATCTTGTAGACAGTGGTCATGATTGATCAATGAAATGATTGACACCTATAACTGCTCTTAATCCGCTGTAGGTACAGTTAATGTTATTGTGTGTCCCTCGGGATGCAGTATATTCTTTTTCTGTGTCCAATCTCAACATTTGTGTGTACTGGATGCATAATTGTTCTTCACCTAAAACCCTGGATCATTGTTCACGGTAATCTATGTTACCCAGTACATCATGTAGTCACAGAAAGATTTCATTTCAGAATCAAATTTTGTATGGACATTATTTAGGTCCCCAAACCGGAACGAATGTTTTATCGTTTTTGCAGAAGTTGTCAAAGTTGCCTGCTTTTGTGATATTCAAGTAAAATTATGAATAGGTGCCTTCAAGTTGTTCACAGATACAGTTTCATGTAATGAAGTGTTTTCACGCCAGCACTGTTTACAATGTTAGAAGGTGTAGCCAAATTATATTTTCAACATTTAGAAATCTTTCAGTAAAAACCATTAGACAATGATTGGTATGAAATTAATTTGACTACCTGGACTTAACATAGGACCCAGTGAAGCATTATGTTTGACCTTATGGCCCATGATTCTTCATGGTGATGACAAGGTTTGGTTTTTGTCATTAAAGGGACATATATTTCTAAAATGTATAAACCCTCTCGGACACTGAGATTTTGAAAGAAAATAGGTTTTACTTCTTCATTCTTAAATTTCCCATCATTTTAAGATCAATTTGACTGCTTTTGAGTTAAGAGTGTGAAGTGATTTACAACATACTGAAATTGACCTGCATAATAAATCAAAATGTGGTAATGAGTTTCTTATACAAACAAGGTCAACTATGCTTCATGTCGGGAGGATCAATGTGACACAGGGTCCAAGTGCTTGTTATTTGTAATAAATAGCAGGGACATCTGAACATTGTTTTGCGAAGCAGTCTCTAGCTTTTACTTGAAGGAATAAACAATGATGATGGAGAGCACATTGGATGACATTGGCTGTACAGGACAGGGTTTGATTCCAGGTGGAGGAACAGTATGAAGCCCATTTCTGGAGTCCCTTACTGTGATATTGCTGGAATATTTATAAACGTGTCATAAAACCAAAATCAAAGTTTGCTTGCCTTTCCCTTCTGTATTGAAATGTCCACATTCTTTATTTCACTGAATACATCTAATAATAAAATCCGCTAGAGCCGTGGAAAGTCACCATGTTACAGACCCACTGCATGTTATAGTGGGGGTGCAGTGGAAAGTCACCATGTTACACTGCATGTTATAGTGAGGGTGCAGGGGAAAGTCATGTTACGGACACTGCATGTTATAGTGGGGGTGCAGTGGAAAGTCACCATGTTACAGACCAACTGCATGTTACAGACCCACTGCATGTTATAGTGGGAGTGCATTTCTTGTGTCCCCCGCCGTGATATTGCTGGAATATTGAGGAAAAGCGGCGTAAAACCATACCCACTCACTTTAGTGGGAGTGCAGTGGAAGGTCACCATGTTACAGTCACACTGCATGTTATAGTGGGAGTGCAGTGGAAGGTCACCATGTTACAGTCACACTGCTTGTCATAGTGGGAGTGCAGTGGAAAGTCACCATGTTACAGTCACACTTCATGGTATAGTGGGAGTGCAGTGGAATGTCACCATGTTACAGACCCACTCATGTTATAGTGAGGGTGCACTGGAAAGTCACCATGTTACACTGCATGTCATAGTGGGAGTGCAGTGGAAGGTCACTATGTTACAGTCACACTGTATGTTATAGTGAGGGTGCAGTGGAAAGTCACCATGTTACACTGCATGTCATAGTGGGAGTGCAGTGGAAGGTCACTATGTTACAGTCACACTGCCTGGTATAGTGAGGGTGCAGTGGAAAATCACCATGTTACAGTCACACTGCATGTTATAGTGGGAGTGCAGTGGAAAGTCACCATGTTAACAGTCACACTGCATGTCATAGTGGGAGTGCAGTGGAATGTCACCATGTTACAGTCACACTGCATGTTATAGTGAGGCTGCAGTGGACAGTTATTTCACAGACACTGCCTGTTATAGTGGGAGTGCAGTGGAAAGTCGCCATGTTACAGACCAACTCATGTTATAGTGAGGGTGCAGTGGAAGGTCATGTTATAGTGAGGGTGCAGTGGAAGGTCACTATGTTACAGACACACTGCCTGGTATAGTGAGGGTGCAGTGGAAAGTCACCATGTTACAGACACACTGCCTGGTATAGTGAGGGTGCAGTGGAAAGTCACCATGTTACAGTCACACTGCATGTTATAGTGGGAGTGCAGTGGAATGTCACCATGTTACAGTGACACTGCATGTTATAGTGAGGGTGCAGTGGAAAGTCATCATGTTACAGACCCACTCATGTGATAGTGGGAGTGCAGTGGAAAGTCACCATGTTACAGTCACACTGCATGTTATAGTGAGGGTGCAGTGGAAAGTCACCATGTTACAGACCCACTCATGTTATAGTGGGAGTGCAGTGGAAAGTCACCATGTTACACTGCATGTCATAGTGGGAGTGCAGTGGAAGGTCACCATGTTACAGACACACTGCCTGGTATAGTGAGGGTGCAGTGGAAAGTCACCATGTTACAGTCACACTGCATGTTATAGTGGGAGTGCAGTGGAAAGTCACCATGTTACAGTCACACTGCATGTCAGTGGGAGTGCAGTGGAAGGTCACCATGTTACAGTCACACTGCATGTTATAGTGAGGGTGCAGTGGAAAGTCATGTTACAGACCCACTCATGTTATAGTGGGAGTGCAGTGGAAAGTCACCATGTTAGAGACTTACTCATGTTATACTGGGAGTGCAGTGGAAGGTAACCATGTTACAGTCACATTGCATGTTATAGTGGGAGTGCAGTGGAAAGTCACATGTTACAGTCACTGCATGTTATAGTGAGGGTGCAGTGGAAGGTCACCATGTTACAGTCACACTGCATGTTATAGTGAGGGTGCAGTGGAAAGTCTTAATGTTACAGACCCACTGCATGTTATAGTGAGGGTGCAGTGGAAAGTCGCAATGTTACAGACACATTGCATGTTATAGTGAGGGTGCAGTGGAAAGTCACCATGTTACAGACACACTGCCTGGTATAGTGAGGGTGCAGTGGAAAGTCGCAATGTTACTAACACATTGCATGTTATAGTGAGGGTGCAGTGGAAAGTCACCATGTTACAGCCACACTGCATGTTATAGTGAGGCAGCAGTGGAAAGTCGCAATGTACAGACCCACTGCATGTTATAGTGAGGGTGCAGTGGAAAGTCACCTTGGTACTAACGCACTTCATGGTATAGTGAGGGTGCAGTGGAAAGTCATCATGTTACAGACACTGCATGTTATAGTGGGAGTGCAGTGGAAGTTCACCATGTTACAGCCACACTTCATGTTATAGTGAGGCAGCAGTGGAAAGTCGCAATGTACAGACCCACTGCATGTTATAGTGAGGGTGCAGTGGAAAGTCACCTTGGTACCGACGCACTTCATGGTATAGTGAGGGTGCAGTGGAAAGTCGCAATGTTACAGACACATTGTATGTTATAGTGAGGGTGCAGTGGAAAGTCATTTTACAGACACTGCATGTTATAGTGGGAGTGCAGTGGAAGGTCACCATGTTACAGCCACACTGCATGTTATAGTGAGGGAGCAGTGGATAGTCACCTTGTTCCAGACACAATGCATGTTATAGTGAGGGTGCAGTGGAAAGTCGCAATGTTACAGACCCACTGCATGGTATAGTGAGGGTGCAATGGAAAGTCACCTTGTTACAGACGCACTGCATGTTATAGTGAGGGTGCAGTGGAAAGTCGCAATGTAACAGACACTGCATGTTGTAGTGGGAGTCCAGTGGAAAGTCGCAATGTTACAGTCACACTGCATGTTATAGTGAGGGTGCAGCGTTAAGTCAATTTACAGACACTGCATGTTATAGTGGGAGTGCAGTGGAAAGTCACCACGTTACAGACCAGCTGCATGGTTGCGCTTGTCTGTGTAAGGTAAGGCTGGGCCTTGTTACATGTGAAGTTAGGCTAGGCTTTGATGCATGTGAAGTTAAGCGCATGCCTTCTCCGTATAAAAGTTAGGCTAGGTTTTGTCTTTTTAAAGCTAGGCCCTGGTGTTGTCTGTGTGAAATAAGGCTCTGGCATTGTGTGTAAAGCTAGGCTCAAGCCTTGTCTGTGGGAAGTTAGGCTAGGCCTTGTTAGAGTGAAGCTAGGCTCAGGCCTTCTCCGTATGAAGTTAGGCTCGGCTTTGTCTTTTTGAAGTTAGACTCTGGCATTGATAGAGGGAAGCTCGGCTCAGGCTTTGTTTGCGCGAAGTTAGACTAGGCCTTGTTACATGTGACAATAGGCTAGGCCTTCTTTTAGTGAAATTTGGCTAGGCTTTGTCTGTGTGAAGTTAGGCTAGACCTTGCTACGTGTGAAGTAAGGCTAGGCCTTATTACATGTTATGTTAAGCGCATGCCTTCTCCGTATAAAAGTTAGGCTAGGCTTTGACATTTTTTAAGTTGGGCCCTGGCGTTGTCTGTGTGAAGTAAGGCTCGGGCCTTGTTTATGTGAAGTTAGGCTCGGCTTTGTTAGAGTGAAGCTAGGCACAAGCCTTGTCTGTGTGAAGCTAGGCTCAAGCCTTGTCTGTGTGAAGTTCGGCTAGGCCTTGATAGAGTGAAGTTAGGCTCGGGCCTCGTTTGTGTGAAGTTCGGCTAGGTCTTGATAGTGTGAAGCTAGGCTCAGGCCTTGTTTGTGTGAAGTTCGGCTAGGCCTTGAAAGAGTGAAGTTAGGCTCGGGCCTCGTTTGTGTGAAGTTCGGCTAGGCCTTGATAGTGTGAAGCTAGGCTCAGGCCTTGTTTGTGTGATGTTAGGCTCGGCTTTGTTAGAGTGGAGCTAGGCTCAGGCGATCTTTGTGTGAAGTCACTATAATATCAAACAGGCTCAGGCATTCTTTGTGTGAAGTCAGGTTAGGCCTTGTCAGAGTGAAGTTAGGCTCGGGCCTCGTTTGTGTGAAGTTCGGCTAGGCCTTGATAGTGTGAAGCTAGGCTCAGGCCTTGTTTGTGTGAAGTTAGGCTCGGCTTTGTTAGAGTGAAGCTAGGCTCAGGCCTTGTTTGTGTGAAAGAAGTCAATATATTGCTACATCATACCGAGGATCAATCAGATCCTATTTACGTCCTGCTTGAACGCGTCAATGAATCGATAGGGAATCTGAGGGACATAAGGCCAGGCTATCTGTCAAACGAGACTATTAACTCATGCAGCCCCAGGGACCATATACATATGATCGGTGTGTTCACATGGTGAGTGCTTGCAAACTAGGCCTACCCCAGTCCTTCATCAATACTGAAACTGCCAGAAGCTGTGATGGGACTAGGGCCACTTTAGTGGACTGTTTGATATTATAGATGACCCACGACCACCATGTACACGCATGCATGTCATCAGTGTAATGATACGTGAAATCAGTTAAGCGTGATTGCTAAGGTATACGGTTTTGACATCTTTATGTTTGGCTCGTAATGGCACATTCATGTTTATGGTAAACAGTCCGATAGATTGTATCCTTGAGACATGCATGTCAGACTCGCAGAAGCATATACTGACAGCGGTCAATCTGACTTCATTGCTGTAATAGAGTCTCCCCACTTTCACGAGTGTCACGGCATCTATAGCGACAGCAGAGTCTGGAGATCCTATGTCAGCTATGCGACCGCGATCGGGTGGTCATACTTGTGAATTGGTTACATTATTAATACAGTATCCGTGATTTCCAACTGATGTGACGGAAGTGACACACTGTAACACTGATGTGACGGAAGTGACACACTGTAACACTGATGTGACGGAAGTGACACACTGTAACACTGCTGTGACGTAAGTGACACCCTGTAACACTGATGTGACGGAAGTGACACACTGTAACACTTATGTGACGGAAGTGACACACTGTAACACTGATGTGACGGAAGTGGCACACTGTAACACTGATGTGACGGAAGTGACACACTGTAACACTGCTGTGACGGAAGTGGCACACTGTAACACTGATGTGACGGAAGTGACACACTGTAACACTGCTGTGACGTAAGTGACACCCTGTAACACTGATGTGACGGAAGTGACACACTGTAACACTTATGTGACGGAAGTGACACACTGTAACACTGATGTGAAGGAAGTGACACCCTGTAACACTGATGTGACGGAAGTGACAATCTGTAACACTGCTGTGACGGAAGTGACACCCTGTAACACTGATGTGACGGAAGTGACACCCTGTAACACTTATGTGACGGAAGTGACACTCTGTAACACTGATGTGACAGAACTGTCACTGTAACACTGATGTGACGGAAGTGACACCCTGTAACACTGATGTGACGGAAGTGACACCCTGTAACACTGATGTGACGGAAGTGACACCCTGTAACACCGCTGTGACGGAAGTGACACTCTGTAACACTGATGTGACGGAAGTGACACCCTGTAACACCGCTGTGACGGAAGTGACACCCTGTAACACTGATGTGACGGAAGTGACACTCCGTAACACTGATGTGACACACTGTAATACTGCTGTTACACTCTGTAACACTGATGTGACGGAAGTGACACTCCGTAACACTGATGTGACACACTGTAATACTGCTGTTACACTCTGTAACACTGATGTGACGGGAGTGACACACTGTAACACTGATGTTACGGAATTGACACCCTGTAACACTGATGTGACGGAAGTGGCACCCTGTAACACTTATGTGACGGAAGTGACACCCTGTAACACTGATGTGACGGAAGTGACACCCTGTAACACTGATGTGACACCCTGTGACACTGCTGTGACGGAAGTGACACATTGTAACACTGATGTGACACACTGTAACACTGCTGTGACACTCTGTCACACTTATGTGACGGAGGTGACACTCTGTAACACTGATGTGACACACTCTAACACTGATGTGACACACTCTAACACTGATGTGACACCCTGTAACACTGATGTGACGTAAGTGACACTCTGTAACACTTATGTGACGGAAGTGACACATTGTAACACTGATGTGACACACTGTAACACTGCTGTGACACTCTGTAACACTGATGTGACGGAAGTGACACTCTGTAACACTGATGTGACACACTGTAACACTGCTGTGACACTCTGTAACACTGATGTGACGGAAGTGACACACTGTAACACTGATGTTACGGAAGTGACACCCTGTAACACTGATGTGACTGAAGTGTCACTCTGTAACACTGATGTGACGGAAGTGACACTCTGTAACACTGATGTGACACACTGTAACACTGATGTGACGGAAGTGACACACTGTAACATTGATGTGACACTCTGTAACACTTATGTGACGAAAGTGACACACTGTAACACTGATGTGACGGAAGTGACACACTGTAACACTGATGTGACACTCTGTAACACTTATGTGACGGAAGTGACACCCTGTAACACTTATGTGACGGAAGTGACACTCTGTAACACTTATGTGACGGAAGTGACACCCTGTAACACTTATGTGACGGAAGTGACACCCTGTAACACTGCTGTGACGTAAGTGACACCCTGTAACACTGCTGTGACGTAAGTGACACTCTGTAACACTGATGTGACACACTGTAACACTGCTGTGACACTCTGTAACACTGATGTGACGTAAGTGACACCCTGTAACACTGATGTGACGTAAGTGACACTCTGTAACACTGATGTGACACACTGTAACACTGCTGTGACACTCTGTAACACTTATGTGACGTAAGTGACACCCTGTAACACTGCTGTGACGTAAGTGACACTCTGTAACACTGATGTGACACCCTGTAACATTGCTGTGACGTAAGTAACACCCTGTAACACTGATGTGACGGAAGTGACACTGTAACACTGCTCTGACGGAAGTGACACCCTGTCACACTGATGTGACACCCTGTTACACTGATGTGACACCCTGTAACACTGATGTGACGGAAGTGACACACTGTAACACTGATGTGACGGAAGTGACACCCTGTAACACTGATGTGACGGAAGTGACACCCTGTAACACTGCTGTGACGGGAGTGACACACTGTAACACTGATGTGACGGAAGTGACACTGTAACACTGATGTTATGGAAGTGACACACTGTAACACTGATGTGACAGAACTGTCACTGTAACACTGATGTGACGGAAGTGACACTCTGTAACACTGCTGTGACGGAAGTGACACCCTGTAACACTGATGTGACGGAAGTGACACACTGTAACACTTATGTGACGGAAGTGACACTCTGTAACACTGATGTGACGGAAGTGACACACTGTAACACTGATGTGACACCCTGTAACACTGATGTTATGGAAGTGACACACTGTAACACTGATGTGACAGAACTGTCACTGTAACACTGATGTGACGGAAGTGACACCCTGTAACACTGATGTGACGGAAGTGACACCCTGTAACACTGATGTGACGGAAGTGACACTCTGTAACACTGATGTGACGGAACTGACACTGTAACACTGCTGTGACGGAAGTGACACCCTGTAACACTGATGTGACGGAAGTGACACCCTGTAACACTGCTGTGACGGAAGTGACACCCTGTAACACTGATGTGACGGAAGTGACACTCTGTAACACTGATGTGACGGAACTGACACTGTAACACTGCTGTGACGGAAGTGACACACTGTAACACTGATGTGACGGAACTGACACTGTAACACTGATGTGACGGAAGTGACACCCTGTAACACTGATGTGACGGAAGTGACACTGTAACACTGATGTGACGGAAGTGACACCCTGTAACACTGATGTGACGGAAGTGACACCCTTTAACACTGATGTGACGGAAGTGACACCCTGTAACACTGATGTGACGGAAGTGACACTGTAACACTGATGTGACGGAAGTGACACCCTGTAACACTGATGTGACGGAAGTGACACTGTAACACTGATGTGACGGAAGTGACACCCTGTAACACTGATGTGACGGAAGTGACACCCTGTAACACTGATGTGACGGAAGTGACACTCTGTAACACTGATGTGACTGAAGTGACACTGTAACACTGCTGTGACGGAAGTGACACTGTAACACTGATGTGACGGAAGTGACACCCTGTAACACTGCTGTGACGGAAGTGACACCCTGTAACACTGATGTGACGGAAGTGACACTCTGTAACACTGATGTGACGGAACTGACACTGTAACACTGCTGTGACGGAAGTGACACACTGTAACACTGATGTGACGGAACTGACACTGTAACACTGATGTGACGGAAGTGACACCCTGTAACACTGCTGTGACGGAAGTGACACACTGTAACACTGATGTGACGGAACTGACACTGTAACACTGATGTGACGGAAGTGACACCCTGTAACACTGATGTGACGGAAGTGACACTGTAACACTGATGTGACGGAAGTGACACCCTGTAACACTGATGTGACGGAAGTGACACCCTTTAACACTGATGTGACGGAAGTGACACCCTGTAACACTGATGTGACGGAAGTGACACTGTAACACTGATGTGACGGAAGTGACACCCTGTAACACTGATGTGACGGAAGTGACACTGTAACACTGATGTGACGGAAGTGACACCCTGTAACACTGATGTGACGGAAGTGACACTGTAACACTGATGTGACGGAAGTGACACCCTGTAACACTGATGTGACTGAAGTGACACTGTAACACTGATGTGACGGAAGTGACACTGTAACACTGATGTGACGGAAGTGACACCCTGTAACACTGTTTATCATTTTATACTTACATGTGTACCATTTTCAGTTCTACTCTTGTACTTACATCTCTCACACCAAATCACACTCCACACATATCTCATATTTATATCACGCAAACCCACGTAAATATACACGTTACAGAAATTGCGAATTCCTGATTCATCCTCAAATTTGACAGACTAATTAGCCCCTGTGATTGACTCCCACACACTTGTCCATCATCCGATCAGCAAACCTGCCAAATGTCCAAACTTGTTCCCGCACCAGCAAACGGCGTTTTGTGCCAGAATGATCAAAGTGCATTAAGATGCCTGGTGTAACGGTTCTAGCGGGGTCGGAAATGAAGACTATTGATTTGTGAGTACCCTATTACTGTAAATCTATGATTGTGATCTATGGTGTGGCGACTGCTGGTCGGCAGCATTGATCGTGACCACACGTGGTTTCCACTATCAATCATCACACACATCACTGAGTATTATTGGCAAGGAAATATGGGCTGTAGAATGGCATATATGTGTTACTGGCAGTGTGGTGTAGGTTGTTACATGGTATATATGTGTTACTGACAGGGTGGTGTAGGCTGTGGCATGGCATATATGTGTTACTGACAGGGTGGTGTAGGCTGTGGCATGGCATATATGTGTTACTGACAGGGTGGTGTAGGCTGTGGCATGGCATATATGTGTTACTGACAGGGTGGTGTAGGCTGTGGCTTGGCATATATGTGTTACTGACAGGGTGGTGTAGGCTGTGGCATGGCATATATGTGTTACTGACAGGTAGGTGTAGGCTGTGGCATGGCATATATGTGTTACTGACAGGGTGGTGTAGGCTGTAGAATGGCATATATGTGTTAGTGACAGGGTGGTGTAGGCTGTAGAATGGCATATATGTGTTAGTGACAGGGTGGTGTAGGTTGTGGCATGGCATATATATGTGTTACTGACAGGGTGGTGTAGGCTGTAGAATGGCATATGTGTGTTACTGACAGGGTGGTGTAGGTTGTGGCATGGCATATATGTGTTAGTGACAGGGTGGTGTAGGCTGTGGCATGGCATATATGTGTTACTGACAGGGTGGTGTAGGCTGTAGAATGGCATATATGTGTTACTGACAGGGTGGTGTAGGCTGTAGCATGACAACAGTGTGATGTAGGCTGTGGCATGGCATATATGTGTTACTGACAGGGTGGTGTAGGCTGTAGCATGGCAACAGTGTGGTGTAGGCTGTGGCATGGCATATATGTGTTACTGACAGGGTGGTGTAGGCTGTGGCATGGCATATATGTGTTACTGACAGGTAGGTGTAGGCTGTAGAATGGCATATATGTGTTACTGACAGGGTGGTGTAGGCTGTAGAATGGCATATATGTGTTACTGACAGGGTGGTGTAGGCTGTGGCATGGCATATATGTGTTATTGACAGGATGTTGTAGGCTGTAGAATGGCATATATGTGTTACTGACAGGGTGGTGTAGGCTGTAGAATGGCATATATGTGTTACTGACAGGGTGGTGTAGGTTGTGGCATGGCATATGTGTGTTACTGACAGGGTGGTGTAGGCTGTGGCATGGCATATATGTGTTACTGACAGGGTGGTGTAGGCTGTGGCATGGCATGTATGTGTTACTGACAGAGTGGTGTAGGTTGTGGCATGGCATATGTGTGTTCCTGACAGAGTGTTGTAGGCTGTGGCATGGCATATATGTGTTACTGACAGTGTGGTGTAGGCTGTGGCATGGCATATATGTGTTACTGACAGGGTGGTGTAGGCTGTAGAATGGCATATATGTGTTACTGACAGGGTGGTGTAGGTTGTGGCATGGCATATATGTGTTACTGACAGTGTGGTGTAGGTTGTGTCCAGCGGGAAAGATGGCATTATAACGAGGATGGCAGTATTACCAGGGAGGTGAAAACGAGACCTGACTGACATGATATATGGAAGATTATATAAGAACCAAGAGACATGCATTCAATCCAAGGTTATTTTATCAAACAGGACTACATCATATACAGACAAGCACTGGTGTGTCGAAGTTGAAGGGACCTACGTAGATACTTCGAGTTATCCGAGCTTCGACACAACAGAAAATGATAATTAAGAAGGAATACGAAGGGACCAAAGTCTTACTTCGAAACAACCGCATGTTCGACACATCAAAGTTGCCAACCTTGGGGTCAAATGTGGACAATTTTAATTGTTTTAAAAACGTCTGCCAAGAAGCAGCTGATAATTGCGCCAGTCTGTCAATCAAGTATGAGCGCTACTCCTGGTTAATTAACTCCTAGCTTGTGTGTTGACTTGTGCCTCAAGACTCCACATCATACCCATGATGTAGTGATTGCACGTAGACGTTGATGGTGGGGACAGATTATTATGTGTGAAAACTCCAGAGAGCAATGTAATTAGTGTGTCGATTTGTTGAATTATCTCCAAACGAATAGCCAAATTGCCAAAAGAAATGGCATTATAATAACCACGGATTTTGAACATTTGTTCTGAAAAACATTGGCATTGGCATTATTACCAGGGTGTCATTATAACCAGGGGCATTATAAACAGGGTGGCATTATAACCAGGGTGATTTCTGGTGTCACCCGACGTGATATTGCTGGAATATTGCCAAAAGCGGCGTAAAAACCTTACTCACTCACTCACTCATAAACACCAGGGTGGCATTATAACCAGAGGCATTATAACCAGGGTGGCATTATAATCAGGATGGCATTATAACCAGGATGGCATTATAACCAGGATGACATTATAACCAGGGTGACACTAAAACTTGGGAATGTTGCACTGCAAATGAGAAAAACATGGCTTGATAACCAATTTGGCTGTTTATGTATTATTGACAGGGTGGTTTAGGCTGTAGCATGGAATACATGTGTTATTGACAGGGTGGTTAAGGCTGTAGCATGGAATATATGTGTTATTGACAGGGTGGTGTAGGCTGTAGCATGGAATATATGTGTTATTGACAGGGTGATGTAGGCTATGGCGTGGAATATATGTATTATTGACAGGGTGGTTTAGGCTGTAGCATGGAATATATGTGTTATTGACAGGGTGTTGTAGGCTGTAGCATGGAATATATGTGTTATTGACAGGGTGATGTAGGCTATGGCGTGGAATATATGTATTATTGACAGGGTGGTTTAGGCTGTAGCATGGAATATATGTATTATTGACAGGGTGGTTTAGGCTGTAGCATGGAATATATGTGTTATTGACAGGGTGATGTAGGCTGTGGCATGGAATATATGTATTATTGACAGGGTGGTTTAGGCTGTAGCATGGAATATATGTGTTATTGACAGGGTGTTGTAGGCTGTAGCATGGAATATATGTGTTATTGACAGGGTGATGTAGGCTGCAGCATGGCATACATGTGTTATGGACAGGGTGATGTAGGTTGTAGCATGGAATATATGTGTTATTGACGTGTGATGTAGGCTGTAGCATGGCATACATGTGTTATTGACGTGTGATGTAGGCTGTAGCATGGCATATATGTGTTATTGACGTGTGATGTAGGCTGTAGCATGGCATACATGTGTTATTGACAGTGTGATGTAGGCTGTAGCATGGCATACATGTGTTATTGACGTGTGATGTAGGCTGTAGCATGGCATACATGTGTTATTGACGTGTGATGTAGGCTGTAGCATGGCATACATGTGTTATTGACGTGTGATGTAGGCTGTAGCATGGAATATATGTGTTATTGACGTGTGATGTAGGCTGTAGCATGGCATACATGTGTTATTGACGTGTGATGTAGGCTGTAGCATGGCATACATGTGTTATTGACGTGTGATGTAGGCTGTAGCATGGCATACATGTGTTATTGACGTGTGATGTAGGCTGTAGCATGGCATACATGTGTTATTGACAGTGTGATGTAGGCTGTAGCATGGCATACATGTGTTATTGACAGTGTGATGTAGGCTGTAGCATGGCATACATGTGTTATTGACAGGGTGATGTAGGCTATGGCATGCAATATATGTGTTATTGACAGGGTGTTATAGGCTGTAGCATGTGTGTGTGTGTGTGTGTGTGCGTGCGTGCGTGCGTGCGTGCGTGCGCGCGCGTGTGTGTGTGTGTTACTGACAGGGTGGTGTAGACGCAGGTTCAACTCCCAACAATTTGTGAAGACCAGTTTGCTTGTATCTCTTTCCACTGTTGCTACAACATGCCGATAGTTAGAAAATCATACCAGCTTAACCATTTTAGATACATTTATAATAACATGATTTTCACTTATGGTTTGTGTATCATATATGTGTAAAACGAGAAGGAAGCACAAGCGCTCTTATTTCCAAGACGAGATGACGAGAGTCGCAGAACCTAATTTCCTTGCGACTTGTCGATAATATTGGACATTAATACGGAGACTTGTGTCTCATATTTACGACTGGAAAACAAATGGTCCAAAAATAAAATAGAAGCGTTGATGAAAATCAATTTTCTTGGCTCTAGACGGTGTATGACGACAATATTGCTATTTTAGTTGACAATAGTAATACATGATCCGTGATTGCCAACTAAAGGTTAAGCTATTTCCATCGTCATTAATCTCTGTACTCTCTATAATGACATGCTATCTGAAACGATATTGCAGCATTGATACCTGCATCGTCTGTCAAAATGAAGCTCGCTAATGCAATAAAAAATACAGAAGGTCTTGTAACCACCGCACAACGTCCACAATGACCTTCTACAGATAATGTTCCTGATATTCACGACTTGATTACATTACAGTCCGTGGTGAACCAGGTGCAAATAGGTCCCGGGCAATCTATAATTGCCTGTCGTAAGGGGTGACGATGTTGAATCGGACAGTCAGCATCTGCGGATTGGTTGATTGCGTGTCATCTTACCCCGACGATGTGGAATGTTGCTCATGTTGTCAGCCACCTGTTTACAGTCCTCCGGAATGTTGATGGATGCGGCGTAAAACAACCACGTCAAAGACCACGACCAGCAGGGGATACTTGAACATAACGTCAGATCGTCACATCGAAGGCCCCACCCGTGAAGACCAGGGTTAGAATTGATCTTCAGCAACCCATGCTTGTCGTAAGAGGCGACTAACGGGATCAGGTAGTCAGGCTTGCTGACTTGGTGGATGCATGTCATCATTCCAATTGCGTGGATCGATGTTCATGGTGTGAATTATCGGTATTGTCTGGTCCAGAGTCGATTATTTACAGACCGTTGTCATATAACTAGAATATTGCTGAGTGCGCGTTAAACAACAAACAAACATCGAAGCTCAATTACAAGACAGCTCAGTGAAGTCTTATTTTTTTATTTATTTTTTTATTTATTTTTTTATTTATTTATTTTTATTCCAGAAACATCCCTGTTACAGTTCAATGACACCATATCCAGGGTAACATGAATCATTATTAAAATAAAGATGTTTTGGAATGGAACTGCTTTTCTAAATTAAAAACAAAAGTAAACCTTAATCATTCACACTGACACACGGACGACCAGATTCACACTTAGAGTTCATATGTTAGCATCATGACATCATTCACTGTGACTAGGTGATTAGGAGATAAGTATAGCAGTAAAGAGGCTTAGTGAAGATATTATTATCATCTTTGAGGCGGGTACCTCGTATGGTAATGGTGACTACATGGAGGGTGCTCCGCAATGGCGTCTCACACCATACACTTGAAGGATACTCGTACATACTACAATAAACATAAATCTTTGCAAACCTCGCAATACAGAATCAAGCTGATTGTATATCACAATGCAAATATGCTTCAAATTACAGTTTCCTTCACAATGGTAAATTGGATCTCAAAGAGGACGACGTTCCATGATGTGGAGCCAATCTCCAGTCTAAGGCCACGCAAAAGGTGTTGTTTCCGGTCCCCGTCCGTGTAATTTTCAGAATACTGGTTTAGACATTATACGTGACTTGTGTCAAATTGTGTCATTAAGATTCGAGATATTCAAGATTCAAGATATTTATTGTACAGAACACCCCCAGGGGGCAGGGTACAAATCTATACTACAGATATAGCATGTTTTACAGACAATCAGCATAGTAACACTATCATGATAGCATACAGTAGGTAAAGGGGGTTCATGACAGCATTCATAGGAACTGTGTTACGACAGGTTTTGCGTTAATGAGTGCAGATCTTCTGGAGTACATATCATAAATAATCTTTGAGACACTTTTGGAGGTGACCTGGCTATGATTTAAGTATCATTGCCGGTGTAATTTCGGTCACCATTCACTGTTAGACTGAAATACATTAAAATTATTGTACTTACAGACGAACAACTGGATTTTGGTCTTTTGGATAATTTAATTCAAACTAAACTGCCAATTGACCTTAACCTAGTCCATCTGTAATGATATATTCCTCAAGTCGAACCTATAGACATGCCACAAGCGTTGAAACATTGCTTCTATGAGAATTTTGTGAAAAGCCTAAACTGTTTCGTGGAAAGTAAATTCACTCGGCATGTTTAAAGTGGCGACAGAGCGTGGGGTCGGGTGGTTACAATGGCAGGATTGGGTGGATCAGCAGCTACCCACACACGCTTCCACTATGTTAAAAAAACCCGATAAAAATATGACATCATCGAAAGTTATTTTGCGTGTAAAATGTACGATTCTTTGAGAAATAAAAACGTGAAATGAGATATTTTAAATCAAAATGGCCTTCCTGACGACAAGTGTAGACTCCGATATCAGTTTCCCCCAAAATAAATGCATTTTCCTAGACTTTTTGTCTCAAGGAAACGGTAATACATTCGCAATTGCTTACATATTGCCAACAAGACACCGTTCAATATCTACCCTATATATTTCTGACATGGCGTTGTGAGGAACCAGTTTGGCTCTGTCTGCAAGAGGGGTGATTAAACTAACAGCTTTGTTTACGATAGCTCTTCTCTCATCATGGGGGTATTTTGGGAACGCTGATGGTTATCACTATTGTGTTTACTCGTCTTCATCACACACGTGAGTTGTTAACACCGTGCTTGTTCAAGGTGCGGCACCCATGTGTATTTACCGTAATTCCGCTATTAAGAGCAGACGTCCTTTAAGGGTCTGGATCTGGAGGTAAGGTCTAAAAGTAGCAGACGGGTTTATAATAAGGGCATGAGTAAGTTACAGCTACTTATTTCTCCCCATTGCATTTGAGTACCATAAGGTCTAATACTAATGAAAATACAAATGATAATAATAATAATTTGAATTTTGTGAGATTGAGAGAAGTTTAAAAATCAGGGCCTCTAACATAGGCAATCTGAAGTTGCTTAGGCCCGCGTTCTTAATAGAGGGAATACGATGTACTGCATTCGATCTCAATGACAGATGGCTAAACTCTGCATATTATGGTGTTCTGGGTGATTTGTTCTGGGCCACAAAGCTGATATAAGAATGTGCCCTGGTCTCTGTTGTCCCGACACAGGTTTTGTACGTCCTTCTTTGATGAAACCCACGGATGTGTTGATTCGGAAGCCAATGCTCATAGCCATATAAAACACCGGATTCGAACCCTCGATCAGCGGATACTGGTACTAGACTCAAACATTAAAAATGGTGCTGACGCATATATAGATCAAACATACATCATTATATTTATTGTTGCCAAACAGATACAGTAGATCTGACCAGATCAGATCTGTGAGGTCTCGAGAACACTCGCAAGGGATGAACGCCACGAAGGTGTTTATTTCCCAATTGGCCACTTGTTGGCTCAGTCGAATAAGGCTGCGCTATTCGCTCTGCAGAGTTGCACCCCTTAGACGTGTCAGAAACCTATACTCGTGGGTTCAAGTCTGGCCCTGATTATGTTCCTAGGTTTGTCAGCACCATATCGAGCTCGTGGGTTTCACCAAAGTGGTAAACGTCCAAGACCTGCATCACTTCGGGATTTCCTCCCACAGCATCCTGAAATACTGTTTAAAGCAGCGTTAAACCAGATTCACTCACTCATTCCAATTGGTCATTTAGAACAAGCGGTATCTTTTGAAATACCAACACGTTGGCACCACGAACCTTAGACAGTTCACACCTGAACTACAACTGTAGGCGCTCTTGTAGACTGTATAGGTTGTCATGCCCTGAGTATCCCGGCTGTCCAAAACTTTGTTATTATGTACACCGAAACCCCGTTAATTCGGACAGTGCATCCTCAATGGAATCGTTCGGATATGCATATTTCCGGAAATAACAAATTACCGAACGATGTGTCTGCAGACGTTCCTAAAAGAATCATTCGGACAATATGGTTTCCGGATTAACAAGTATCCACTGTAGACAATCAAGAAATGAATAATTACACACAGACACATGTCAATTTAGACATTTCACCAATTACAATGTCTTGATTGAATATGGACAATTAAATAGAGTTCAGCAGCAAGATTGGGTGGGAACGATATGGAGGTTAGGTGTAGAAGCGCTTATCGACAATACCATACAGAAATCCGGAGTTCTGTTAAATACTGAAATTGTATACCGAAAAAGGGGTGTTTGAACTATAAAGCGCAAAAAAATGTCTATTTCAAATTCCTTTTAATGTAAATGTTAAGACACTCGCCCAACGCAGGGAAAGGCGTAATGCAGTAATGAGACTCAGTGGCATTGCAGGACGCCTTGTAGTTTTGTTTGTGTATATTTATTTTATAAACCTACTCCCGACAGATACATTCATGGCTGTCGACGTGTAGGTATTTGTCCAGTGGAGATGCTGCGGTGTCGACATCCCTTGTGTTTACTTCTATATATTATCCACAGCTGCAATGCGAGAGACGTGTATATCGGATCTATTTTGAAACTGGAATGCCATTCTTGTCCAAGAATCTTCCCCAAGTGTACAGATCCGGTGATAAGGCAACAATGTCGATGGCTACGACCTCGTTGACCCCTGCAGCACGTGGATCCTTGCAGACCAAACAAATTCCAGTCGCATTCGGTGACCTCAAATTGAGTACAAGGTCACGATATACGTGCGATGAGATGAGTGTGCCTTGAACAGTAATTCCTTTTTTTATGTGTAAGCTTGATTAGGGAGATAATTAAGTTCAAAGTAATGTAGTGTGAAGTTTTACATATAATTTAGAGCAAGTAAGATTGTCAAGACTAGTCTTGTTCTCAGTCTCTGTGGTCAAAACCAGGCGGAGTCAAACCATTCCTATCACTGAGGTTAGATGACACCCAGACTGTCCTGTAAGCTGCATTTTTTGTCTGCTTGTTCGCAGCATGGGCCATTGTCAGCGGTATCACAGCCGCATCATTACAAGCATGGCGCTTGGGTCAAACAGTGGTTGATAATACAAGCAACAAGACACACACAAGGCTGATACATAATCAGTGAGGTCAAAGTTAAAGGGTCTCCTTCCCGATCGTGGTTTAGTTGACTGAAAGGTCAGGCTACCTGCAGAGTGCCCGCTGATGATTCAGGGACTTTCCTGGAGGAATTATGGACATTTCATGTTAGTCTAAGATCAATTGTTGACTAATACCAAAGGTATCATATCGGGTCCATGGTAAGACTCAGATCCGTGGTGGGATTCAGATCCACGGTAGGATTCAGATCCATGGTGGACACAGGTCCTTGTAGGATATGGATCCACGGTTGTCGTGTTCTTCAGCCTGAGTTTTACCCTCACATCATTACACTGCCAGTGCCAAATCTGTCGACCTCCTGTTTGCAGCTGGTGACAAAACATTCAAGGCATCCAGGTCTCCATCGCACCATGGCACCACTGGTGTCGAAGGTGTTGCATGAAAACAACACTTCTGGCAAGTCGTCTTGCTCTGAGACCAGCCTCATGAAGGTCAGATATCGAATTGATGCTGTATTACACGTTGGTGTTGCCGCAAACGACGTAGCCGTAGAAAGCGGTCCTGGGCAGCCGTTTTAACGTAGGGACGGTCACTTGACGTACCACGCTGTCGATGCCGATACCAAACTCTGAGATGTACTCTGGAACAAATTGAATACCCTGGCTACACTAGTCGACAGCTTGCAAACGTTCAGCGACGTTGTTCCGTTGTGGTTCCGTTAGTCCTACGTACCATTCCACAAACTGATCTCAGCACTGGACTATGTAAGCCTATGTTTAAGTATGGAAGTTACTATCACCTTAGCGCTAAGATTTGTGTGGAATGGGGCCCTGGCTTGACTTTGCAGTTCAAAAGTTGCCATCAGAATGATCTGGCACATGTATTGGCCTATTCATGTTTCACATGGAGAACGGCCCGTGAAGAGTCCCGGGTAGAATAGGTCTTCAGCAACCCATACTTGCCGTAAAAGGCGACTATGCTCGTCGTAAAAGGCGACTAACGGGATCGGGTGGTCAGGCTCGCTGACTTCGTTGATACATGTCATCGATCCCAATTGCGTAGATCGATGCTCATGATGTTAATCACTGGATTGTCTGGTCCAGACTCGATTATTTTACAGACCGCCGTCATATAGCTGGAATATTGCTGAGTGTTGCGTTAAACAACAAACAAACAAACACATCACATGGAGAAGTGTTGCTACCTTATGGTTATGCACTTGGACAGGGTTGCGTTTTTACGATTCGCACATTATTAATTTGGTCCCAAATAGAATTATATTCATGTTTTACATATCTCTTATGTGCTATTTGTAAAAGTATTTCATATCGTCGAAACCCTTGTCTTGAGCGCCTCCATGTCAAATCCCCAGTTATACCCAACTAAGTCCATAGTCAGACTCTCATTATATTTATCAACATTTTATCCTAATAAGCTGAACTTGAGTTCAACAGCCAACATGAACTTGCATGAAGTATAATGGCCTTAACATTGGCCTGATAAAAAAATATAACATCATTGTGGTAGGTTTGATTTCTGTTGTCTGATGGCTAAATCAGAGAGTTATAAGGTTGAATCAGGTGTGAAACTGTCTCTGGTATATGACAGCGGTCTGTAAATAATCGAATCTGGACCAGTCAGTCCAGTGATTGACATCATGAGTATGGATCAACGCAATTGGGATACATCAACCAAGTCAGTAAGCCTGACCACCTGTTAGTCGCCTCTTACGAGCATAGTCACCTTTTATGGCCAGCATGGGTTTGCTGAAGACCTATTCTACCCCCGATCTTCACGGGGTGAGACAAGCATGGGTTGCTGAAGACCTATTCTACCCTGGATCTTCACGGGGTGAGGCAAGCATGGGTTGCTTAAGACCTATTCTACCCTGGATCTTCACGGGGTGAGGCAAGCATGGGTTGCTGAAGACCTATTCTACCCTGGATCTTCACGGGGTGAGGCAAGCATGGGTTGCTGAAGACCTATTCTACCCTGGATCTTCACGGGGTGAGGCAAGCATGGGTTGCTGAAGACCTATTCTATCCCGGATCTTCACAGTAGGTATGTATATCTATATCAATATGTATCCCAATGTTTCTTTGTTTCAAGAGTATCTATCATCCCATCACCATGCGTTGTGGTGGGAGCTACTTGTCTACTGTATATGAACAGACTAAAGGGGATTTTTGTTCTAAATGACAACGACAATAGTCACATAGCAACATTTTATTCAGTTCAATATCCCAGAACTTGATCGTATGAAAATATATAAATCACACACAACCATTAGGTACCAAACTAATGTCCACTGTTTTCACAGTGTGTGTGTGCTTGTACTAGCCAATACGAACCCCAGTTTATAGGGCTAGCCGACTGAGATACCATGCCACAGTTTAACATGGATATCCACTCAGAAACAATATACAGACTCCAAGCCAACCAGGCCTTCATTTTGTTTTACCCCTTAATGCCAGGCAGGGTAACACGTAGGGCTGGGACGGGTAACTCGGGTTCCCGGGTCGGGTGGGTGCTGAGTATGACCCGTTTACCCACAAGTCTACCCGGACCCGTGGTCAGTCACGTGATATATTGCTTAATGACAAAAAAGTATCTAGAACTCTATGGTTACACCACAAGTCACAAATGTTCGCATTCCTTCTGACTTTTCATATCTTTGAACTTTGAATAAAGACATAACTTGAGTCAACTTCAGTGTATGCATGACCAGAATATTTAATACATGTATCTAAATATGTTTTGCCAGTGCTATGGTAACAAAATGCCCAATCGGACATTGAGGTCTCTTGAGGCCTACAGTGGGTACCCGAGTAGGGTCTGTTAATAGGGGGGTGGGTACCCGTGTAGTAAATTCGTCCCAGCCCTAGTAACAAGTACTAACTAACAACGAGTACCATCTGCGGTATGATGTGGCCGAGGATCGAACCACTGACCGTCCGCTCTCCAGGAAGACGTTTTCTCCATTACACCACAGAGTGTCCCAAGAGAGAGAGAGTGATACAAATCACAAGTCAGTGATTAGACAAAACAAATCAGTGGTTGATAATACAGTCCACGTCAGGTGAGGCAGTCAGAGGTCGGAGCAAGAATATTTCTCTTTCCTTATCATGCGTTGGTTCCGGGGCCCCATTCCACAGAGTGATTTTAGTGCTACGTTGATCGTAAGCCTATGATAAAGTATGGGAGTTACGACCAACTTAGCACTAAGATCGCATTGTGGAAGGGGCTCCTGGTGCCCAGGTTAAATTGACCGAGTGACTAACACACATAGGGCTGACCATTAAACGCCTTGATTACATTAACAACTAGAACTATCAAAGCATTACTGGGGACATGCCAATCTAATCACTAGCTATGAATACAGTATGCGTCGCAAGTTTTCAATTAACAAAAAAGATCTATCAAGAAATCACCTCAACATTGCAAGAACACTGATCGCATCTTTACACTGTAGCCTGTACTGGTACACATGACACACCTACTTCCGACAAGCCTGCAATTTTTATCTCCACCTGGAATGGTTGTGCGTCAGTTCATACTGCTGAAACGTGACAGATATAAATAAAACCAGCTTGTTGTTCATTTGCCATGATCACTGGTCATTTTTGACTCCAAATGCACTTTCCAATGCAGAACAAAATACCCAGACCGGCAGGGAGTGGGAACCATCCTGTGGAGCATTGTCCTCAATTTCACTCTTTTTAACTGTTCATCTATCTTACTCAAATCTGATTTTTCTCTCTGATACAAAACCTATCTGCATGGGTGAGATGAAATGGGGTTTAAAGTTGCATCCAAGAAAATTGCACTTACATAGCGGCATGCATGTGTGTGTGTGTGTGCTCGTGCGTCGGGGGCTGCTTGTACTAGTACATGAATACCCTACTCAGACACAGTATACTGACTTCAAGCACCATCTTTTAACGTCTTTTTTTGTATGACTACCACTAGACCACAGAATCGGTTGGAATATATATGAACACTCCTCCAGAACACTGAGCTAACATTGACCATCTGGTCTATAAGGTGTGAGCCAATCAGGTGTGGGCTTTCTGAAACGATTTGGCTTCATTTCTCTGTACAAAAAAAAAAAAAGCCACACGGAACACAATATTCCTTTATGGTATTCCCTTCAGGTGTATAAATATCCCCACTAATTAGCATCGTTTGCATTCAGATGTGGCCATTTTAGTTTGTTTTCAAGGCATATAGAAAACCTCAAGTGATGCAAGTCTCAGACATTTACCACGGGCATGGTGCTGACGAACCTGATACCCAAAGGATGCCACTCTGCACAACAAATTGCAGTGTTTTTGATGACTGGTCCATCCAGGAACCCCTCGAGGGCAATAAATCAGATGTGCTGGTCTGAATACTTTGTCACTCATACCAAAGATTTAGAACCCTCTATGCTAATTTGAACATTCACGTGACTAGAGAGAAAATGTATCAGATAAAACTATCTTATTTAAGCTTGCTCAACAATGAGAACAATTCTGAACCAATTTTCTCAAATTTAAACATGGATACAGTTCAATAAAACAGAAAAATGATAAAAATACATTCAAGACATTCAACATGATTAAACATTTAAACAAACAAACAACAAACATTCTTAAAATAGTAACAAATGTCATGATTTGATCAGATATTGAATCTTCAGCACCAGAAATATATTACCATAAGAAACTGGTAGCTCTTCTTTAACCCAGCCATATGATCATCCTGGCGTTACGACACCGGGTGCTGCAGAGCTCCCGTCAGCCACAAGCATGAACACATCACATCATCAATACCACAATCAATGTTCACATCACATCACGTGTGCTGACATTCTCAAGCTCGTCACATACCGACCTTCTCCACATATACACATTAAAACAAATATATATGCTATTCTGCATACCATACAAAGTTTCATAAGTGTTGGTCATGGACTAGATCTGTCACATTCCCATCACATCACAGCATAGTTCTAGCACAGATTTCTGTATTATGTATATCCCCACGTCACATGTTTCCAAGCCCCTAAACAATACGTAACCATGTGCTCAATGACGTAATCAATGTAGGTGCTTCAAAGCTCACTGAACACATCAAAGTGTTCGCCACTTGTCGCTGAAGGTATGTACGGATTAAGCTACACGAGGTAAGATATTCAATAAGTAATGAAAACATACCTCAAAACTTACTTTTTCACAATGCACATTTTAATGAAACTTGATCTGATGATAATTTTGCATCAGAACAATTGTATGCAATTGTAAACAGAAATAAATGTTTTCAAAGGTAAGACTTAATTTTAGTGTACTGTGATAGTTATTAGGCACGTAATGAGAAATATTTCTTAGGGGCTCGAAAACAGTTTGCGAGGAAAATACACTATACTGCACGTAGAGTGTACCAAGAGTAAAGCTCTGGATATTGCATTATAAGCATGACAAAGGCTACAGACATTGCAAGGAGGCAAATCTTTCCTTTGTCGTGCTATTGAAAAGCATTGTTTCTTAATCACCATCACAGGAGAATGAGACTGATCACCCCCATTCTGTATCGTGTTCATTATATATGTCATTACAACTTCTCACCACAGAAATGCATGATTTAATAACTTTTCAGATGCCTGTGGAAACAGATGACAAGCTTGCGTGATGACATTTATGCACTGATGACACAACCAAAAAGACAACAGAAATCTCCCAATATCCCCCCTGAGTCATTCATACAGAGAGAGATCAAGTGAGGTTGCCAGCACATCCTCGCCCCCATCATGTGAGATCTACCACATCCCCATTATCAGGCACAGCGTCCAGCAGATGCATCACTGTTTGTTCCATGTTCATCTGACATTTGATGAGAGCTGCCTTGATTTGTTGTTCACCACAGTGAGGCAAGATATCAGCTACCTTAGACACCAGGGTTTCATCCACTGCATTTTCTGTTTTGCCCCGCCTACCCGAACTGCCCCGCCCACCTGATCTCCCCTTTCTCCGACCTCGTCCAGGAACTCCAGGATCATACTCAGCATCCAAATCAATGACAACTGGATTATCACCATCATCATCAATTATCTGTTTTCTGTGAGTAGATTTCCTCCCCCGTTTATTCGAAGCTCTAGACGTAGACTGAACAATATCCTCCTCCTCATCCATTAAACGTTTTCTGCGACCACGAGTAGATTTTCCGCGTTGTTTGTTTGAAACTTTTGAGGAAGAGTGAACTGCTGTCTCTGGTTCCTGGGCACCATGCTGTTCAGAATCAGGTCTTGATGTATCAGCAGCTGCAGCTGATGTTGAAGGAACTGGATGAGGCATCAGTTCTGGGAGTTCCGGGAGTTCCTTGATCTCACCAATGTCTATCTCAGGAAGACTGTCCTCCAAGTCGGACTGTTGTTTAGGAACGTCTCTTTCCAAAATACTTTCCCCTGAGTATTCCTCTTTGTCTGCACTGTTTGAAGTGCCCGGAGAGCTGGGTTCGCAAGGTACTTCTGTAGAAGGCTCCTGTTTCTCAGGGTTATCGACTTGACTGTTGAAAGGCATCTTTACTGTTGATTTTGCATCAACATAAACTTCTTTTCTGCTTTCAGATTCATCTCGGACACCAAAATGAGGATTTGATTCCAAGCCAGAACAACTAGGCTCTGAACTGGAGTATACGTCCTCTCTCCTAGGCGAGAGTTCAACACAGTCTCTTGATCCGGCATTAAACTCATTCTTGTCTGAGGAACATTCAGACAATCTCTGATGCACTTTCTTACTGACCTGGTTAGTTTTTCTATTTCTCTTCATGAGGTACACTTTTCCATGACATGGAGATACATGGCTTATTTGCGGCGGAATCTCAATATAATCAGCGCTACAATTAAACTTTAATTTTTTTAATGGCGAGGAAAGAAATTTCTTAGATCCATTACAATCTGTCTGAGGTTCTGTGTCTGAAAACATACTTTTAATCTTTGCATGTTCAGAAAAGGAGGAGAATATAGCTAGTTCTGAATCAATATCAAACTGAGCATCCACTTCTTCTTCCGCCGAATCAACCCTATAGTTCATTTTCTTGTCGTTTTCTTTATCATTCACCACAGGAACAATAACAGCCTTTGAGTCAGCAGGAATCCTTTCACATACACTGTTCTTTGGGTTGGAATCGGAAGATTTGACAGCCATGGGGTTATGGTCAAGGGGAGGCAACTCTTCACTATCTTGACTACACCAAGGAACTTCACTTGGTGTACCGTCTGTTGCATACACTTCCTGTGAATCATCTTCTATTTCCAATACTTCCAAGTCAGTGCATTCTGATTGAGATTTACATTTGACTGTTTGATTGTCTTGTTTGATCTCAGTGACTTCAACTTCAGCTGAGTTGTGTTTGGTTGATGCAGCGTTGCGTTCCCTGAATCTGTTCACTATCAGCATATCAAAGTCACCCTTGCTAGCTCTGAAATACAAACACAACATTACGAACAACCCAATGTTCACATGGCTACATATCCTGGTCTGCATTTGGAGTACCGTAATTAACTTTTTATGAGATAGGTATTCCTAAAATCTAGATGATTCATACCAAACTTTTCAATTGAAACTGGAAGGGAATTACTGTGAAATGTTCTACTGCATTAGACACTAGGGCCTGTATTGCCTGGAATTCTGTATAACAAAATATTGCAATAGTGAGGTCTGTATATTGCCAAACATAGGTCTGAATCCAGGTAAGAATATAGGTCCAAGAAGCCTGTTATGACAGCATAGGGGATGACATCTTCCCGAGGCAAGAGAGTTAACTGACTTTTAAAAGTCCAGTTTCCACCCTTGCCGAACTAGGCTGCAATTCCTGGGCTCTATCGTAGTGCCACCAGTGGCTATTACGAGTTATGTCCCTTCTGAGCCTCTCCTTTAGATCAATCAGATTCCACCTCTCGTATCACTTGCATTTGCTTGAAACAAAACAGTGGCGCCCAGTCAAGACGATCTGATAGATAATTAAGGTCTATGTTGTGATAAAACGGGTCTTACATCGGGCAATGCGTGAGCACATTGATTAAAAACATGAAAAGATTTGGAAAATATCTGTTGACAACGAGTTGGCGGTGCACATTCTTTGCAATCGACGAAAATCTGCAGGACAGTTTACGAACCGGATTTCGATTTCGAAGCACAATTTTGATTGGACTATACATAGACTCGTTTGTCCAGCCAAAATGTAACTCCATAATACCAGCCTAGTTCGGCAAGGGTGGAAACTGGACTTTTATAGTCAGTTAACTCCCTTGCCTTGGGAAGATGAGGGGATGAGTTCATTCTAACCTGGGAACCACACAGAGTTTGCTAATATAATAGGTCCATAATAAAGTACTGGAGCTGAGACAGCCATTGTTAGTAAACAAGACCAAGGCTACATAAACTGACCTCTTCTGTACTTCCTGTGAGATGACAGCGAGGTACTGTACCGTGGCCTCCACACAGCTTGTGTGTCGGACCTCCAGCTCTGGGTGCTCCTCGAGGTCCTTCACGGCCAGCTGGAGTGAGTGAGTGAGTGAGTAGACAAGATTAATGACAGGGTGGGTGAGGTCTGGGTGTACATGAACATGATCAATGCTTGCATTATTTACCATGTTGGAACCTGGAACTGTTACTGTAGATATGGGTATTGTTCCACGTAGCCATCCCAGTGCTAGAACTGTTGTGACTTCCATACCTTAACTTTAATTTCGTGGAACAGAGTCCTAACTTACAAATATCACTATATCAGTAAATGATGTTGTTGAGAATATTAGAAACAGTATGTCATAGCACACAATAAATTTCACTGTACGCTGTTTCATGCTGTAAATTGGTGAAAGAAATAGTTTTGTGTGTGTTTAAATAGGCATGTTCTTTCGATGCAGGTTTTTAACATGTACCACTTTAGTGAAACCAAAGAACAAGAGTCTGGTGCTGAAACACCTAAAATCATAATCAGGGCGAATTGGAATCCACGATTATAGGTTTCTGGCATGCCTAAGGGAGGCAACTGTGCACAGAAAGTTGCAGCGCCCAAGATGACTGGGCGACCTGTGCACCCCCCTCTGTGTATTGCAGCAGCAGACATACCTGTACTTGAGCCAGTGTGGGATTGCCACACCTACCGACCCCCCGACACCCGTCACTGCACTTGACGACGTAGTCGCCCGGATCCCCCTCTAGGACGTACACCAGGCGAGCTACAATGTGCTTCTGTCTGAACTCTTCCTTCCAGTCCACCATTTTGGTCACCTGACGCCAGAAGAGACCATCCTTCAGGCTGTTGGCAATATCATCTGGGAGAAGGATATAATAAGTTTATTACATGTATATCCAGCAAGTGCACAGACCAATGAGCACGAGGTTTTCTTGCTTGATATCGTGTACAACACGTTTTACTGTCAGGCAATGGTTAGGTGTGCACAAACTTCATGCGGGGAGTAGAACTCATTTGACATTCACGATTAATTCACGGCCTCACATTATTTACTGACTACCTGTTACCACTACACTGCCAAGTGGATGTATGTAGTCGCAGGTGATGGGGAAAATAGTGTCAACAAGACCGTTAAATATTGACGATGCATGGTTGTGAATATGAACCGTTCACAAATGATTAAGTCTTCAAATAACACATATACACTCCAGGACAAAATTATGTTAATATTGACCAGAATTATATTTTAAGGTCAATCAGGTCACATGGTGACATACAATCAGGTCACATGGTGACACACAATCTGGTCACATGGTGAGACATCAGCTCATATGGTGACACACAATCAGGTCACATGTGACACACACTCAGGGTACATGTGACATGCTCAGGGTACATGTGACACATGCTCAGGGTACATGTGACACACACTCAGGGTACATGTGACACACACTCAGGGTACATGTGACACATGCTCAGGGTACATGTGACACATGCTCAGGGTACATGTGACACACGCTCAGGGTACATGTGACACACACTCAGGGTACATGTGACACATGCTCAGAGTACATGTGACACACACTCAGGGTACATGTGACACACACTCAGGGTACATGTGACACACTCAGGGTACATGTGACATGCTCAGGGTACATGTGACACATGCTCAGGGTACATGTGACACACACTCAGGGTACATGTGACACACACTCAGGGTACATCTGACACTCAGGGTACATGTGACAAACACTCAGGGTACATGTGACACACTCAGGGTACATGTGACACACTCAGGATACATGTGACACTCAGGGTACATGTGACACACATTCAGGGTACATGTGACACACACTCAGGGTACATGTGACACACACTCAGGGTACATGTGACACACACTCAGGGTACATGTGACACACTCAGGGTACATGTGACACACGCTCAGGGTACATGTGACACACGCTCAGAATACATGTGACACACTCAGGGTACATGTGACACACACTCAGGGTACATGTGACACACGCTCAGCGTACATGTGACACATGCTCAGGGTACATGTGACACACACTCAGTGTACATGTGACACATGCTCAGGGTACATGTGACACACATTCAGGGTACATGTGACACTCAGGGTACATGTGACACACTCAGGGTACATGTGACACACACTCAGGGTACATGTGACACGCTCAGCGTACATGTGACACATGCTCAGGGTACATGTGACACACACTCAGGGTACATGTGACACATGCTCAGGGTACATGTGACACACTCAGGGTACATGTGACACTCAGGGTACATGTGAGACAAACTCAGGGTACATGTGACACACACTCAGGGTACATCTGACACTCAGGGTACATGTGACAAACACTCAGGGTACATGTGACACTCAGGGTACATGTGACACTCAGGGTACATGTGACACACACTCAGGGTACATGTGACACACACTCAGGGTACATGTGACACACATTCAGGGTACATGTGACACACACTCAGGGTACATGTGACACGCTCAGGGTACATGTGACACATGCTCAGGGTACATGTGACACATGCTCAGGGTACATGTGACACACGCTCAGGGTACATGTGACACACACTCAGGGTACATGTGACACACGCTCAGGGTACATGGTGATATCAGAACCATTCAAAAGTAACATTAAAATGCTTCTCTTTCGCATTCCATATTGCTGATTCAAAACATGGCTGATATCATTAAACACCAACTGTGTACCACTGTGGAACTCACATCCCATGTGAATGTATGCACTATGGACTTACTGAGCCAAGCAATTTTGACAGTTATAGATATTATGGCTGGCGTCTGAAGTGGCATCCTACCAGCTCGTTTCCTCTCAATCAGCAGCGGTACCGTCATCTCCCCACCATCACATCTCCATAGCCATCGGTAGTCGCCACATGGCAGTCGACAACTTCGATACTGCACACCCGCTTGCTCCAAGCGCTTACAGTGCTGTTGATGAGAATACAAGACATGCATGGAGGGGACAGCTGTTCAATAACAGACAGACACTCACATTTGTTGCAATACTTTCATGATTTACAGTACACATGGATATGGTGCTTACAAACAAATAATCATAATTTGGCCAAATCTGATATTCAATACCACCTACCAGCAGATCCTGACACACAAGGGACACAACTCTATATGCCTCTATACGTTAATTTGGTAAGTTGTTAACAAGTGACTATAGCATAATAAAATGCACTCTAACTCCTTTCTTTTCGTTTGAACAGTTTGATTACATAATAAAGATGTCAAAAGTACCCATCTTAGAGCATCCTTCATCATGTTAATGATCATACAGGTACTTTGACAATATTACAACTTGGGCTTGTCACCTACCTCGCCCAGACCAACTCTGTCACCACCCATTTCTTGTGTGTCAATCTCCATGACAATTCTGAAGTAGAAACAATAACCTCTCATACACATCCCTATTTAACAGCAAATCGTGTGTCGTTATCTTAGGGAAATGTCCAATATGAAAAACAGCCTATACTCTTAAACATGCTGCATAGCTATACAAATACACTAACAGGATTCCAGTTGTATTGGAGTGCCTATGAGACAGACTACTTCACGATGGTGCTGTTAGAATAGGTCCTGGTGCCTTGTAGGATATAGGTCATTTGAAAAAAGCCAATTCAGGAATGGGGGCTGATACGAAAAAATCCCACAGTGGCGTTTCTAAATGTTGACCACTCCACAATTCCAAATCCTGGCTCATTTGTGATTGCGGGAGGGGTAAGGTTTTTATAATGAAACTCATACAACTCAAATAATGTCATTATCACATTGATACCAAGTATTCTTCTTTTGGACAAAGATAAATGTTTGAGAATAAATACCAGTGCATTTCTATGCCTGAAAAGAAATCTGAATGTTTAATGGACCAGGCACACCAAACATAGCGACCTTGAGATTATCTAAGTCCTCAGAATACAATAACACATCCCACTGAATACCCAGCCTAGAACTATCCAAACTCGAAGTCACCACTGCCACCCAATTCCACGTAGTCAGCTACTAACAGGACAGGATTTCTCCTACATTCAGTGATCACGTGACAAAGGACATGCTAAAGGACAAAATGGCTACTGTCAAGCTCATTGTTGAGTGACATAGCTTGTATACGTACACAGTGGTCTATATCATGGTGACATCTCGATAAGTATACAAAGTCTACAACCCTGATTATCAGCTGGTTAGTGACAGGGAATGGAAGTCAAGCGGGTGCAGACAGGTTGCTATTTCTCTAACTGGATAGTGTCCTGTGTTATGTGATTAGCAACAGTTAGAATTACAGGACATCTTGTCGACCAAAATATGGAGTAAACTTTTCTGTCCCTGAATCCCCTTGGAGAAGAAAGAGAAGAATAGATTGTACCCATCAGAACCATTGTCATTAGTGTAGAGGAAGCTTTCCTGTGACTGTGATGGTAGCTTGGTTGCCTCTGGCTTCTGTTGAAGTGTGAACGAACGCGGGGACTTCACCGACTTGGATTTGGGGAATACTGCATCCCTATCTCCTGGAAACATATCATAGAAAACTACAGTAAAATTAATCTTGTCATTGATATGCTAATAACTTAGTGTTAATCTGCAAAACCTGTCACTGATATTGTCACTTGAAATAAATTTAACCCTTTAATTTTGTTTGCTTTGCTTTTCTTTCCTCAGTCTAGCTAATTTAACCTACTGCGTAGCCTGTGAGCGGAGTCTCGTCCAAGCTCCATCAGCTGATACACAGATTCCTTGTGGTGCTGTCTTCGTTTGATCAAACCTCTTCTTACCAGCACCTCAGTACGCCACCAAGCTTGACAAAATCCTGAAACACATTAACGTGTACTAAGAGTGAGTGAGTGAGTATGGTTTTACACCTCTTCTAGCAATATTCCAGCTATACCATTGCAGGGGGCATCAGAAACGGGCTTCACTAATAAACTTGGAGGAGAATACCCTACGAAGAATTATGAATTATCTGTCGTGAGTGAAATAATTTGGTAAGTCCCAAGCCTTGGCAACATTATTTCATGAGAGACAATCAATCCATTCTTATCTTTTCTAAGAAAAAGATGGTTTTCCTGATCACAAGTGGATCAACTCAGTCAATCTCTTCTTAGAACCTAGTTACATAAAACCAAATCTTACATCGTGAACAATGGATAACGCCATCTGAATAATATGCGACAATGCTTTGAAATGTGTCATGCTGCAATCAAAACAACAGGACAATTGGTGTGATGTAGCCAATCAGCATGAAGCAGAAATTATATCATCTGTGAGTATTACTGAAAATATTTGCACTGATATCCTCATTGTACAATTTGCATAATGCTTGATGATGATATCACCATTCTAGCATTAGAAATACCCTGGACCCTTTCGCCGAAGTGATGACTCAATCTTCACTATTATTACTAAATTTGCACTGAATTTCTCTCGTTCATGAGCTGTAAATCAACAATAACAGTCAATGCATTCATAGTAAACAAATGAGAAAACTGTTATAAATGACCAGGGCTATTCCTAAGAGAGTCCAACCTGTGTCCTCTCCAAGGAAGATCTCCTCACAGAGAGACTTGGCCTCACACTTGAGAACATCTTCAGGGATCAGCGCCACGTCATCGCTCCTGGAAAAACACAAACAGTTTTGTGAGTTGGGTTTGAACAACTTGCAATATACATCACTATATATGTGGGAGGAAAGTCTGAAGTAATGCAGGTCCCAGACATTTACCACTTTTGTGAAACTCACGAACACAGGTATAGTGCTGATAAACCTAAAAACATAAGTGGGACGAACTGGGATTCGAACCCACGATCATAGGTTTCTGGTGTTTGATTGACATTCTAGAATTTGGTGAGTAAATAACAAAAAGTACAACTTTATGGATAACAACTTCTGGTTTATTGCATATAGCGATGTTTTGATGTAGATTCTTACACCGTTATCAAGCTAGAGTGATCGGGTAATATCACTCCAGCTTGATAACGGTGTAAGAATCTACATCAAAATGTCGCTATATGCAATAACCCAGAAGTTGTTATCCATAAAGTTGTATGGTTTGACTTGACACCTCTCATTAAACACTTGATACCTCTAGTATCGATGCACTAGACTTGATACCTCTAAGAAAGCTTCAGAATTTTAATATATCACTGTAGAATATTACTCTACTGATTCACTCACCCTGATCTCTCCACCTGCTCGGTGAGCTCCAGCAGGGCTACAAGGATGGCGCCAGCGGCACTGACAAACTTCCCATCACAAGGACGGTCCACTGACTTCTCCTTCTTCTCATGTATCTCCTTCAGGCGTTGCAGTGTCTCACCTCCGATCTGAAATCAATCAACTATTCATTATAGGCATCTTTTGTGGCCAACTTTCCCTGTCTTTGTCCCTTCTTATGACCAGCAGGGAGTACAGAGGACATTTTTTGCTCTGAAATTACCAAGAGGCTGACAATAACTGATTTGTTGAATAATATATATTAAAAACAACACCTACAGGGTATATTTGGAAACATGTTAAAAGTAACATTTTATTTTTTAATCAATTTAATTCGTTTTCATATATCATCTGTCACATTCCTGCAATCATCACGATCGTGACAATGTAAATGTGCGTGCGTGCGTGCGTGCGTGCGTGATTCAGGTTATCATACCCCTTCTAAGGCCTTGGCTTGAGACACAGACTTGATGGGCTTGTCTGCAAGTTCCAGTGAGACAATAGCTCTTGATGTACATTCAGCAGCTGACTTCAAGTACTGTCTTGTTCTCTGCCACCTCTCACGTTGTATCAAACCTCTCATAAAGAGATATCTCTGTAACAAGGAAAAGTTGACAGATAATCAGAATAAAACTTAGTCACATTTATCTGGGGTGACCTAGACTAGTAGAGTAAAAGAGTGAGTTTGGTTTCATGCAACCTTGAACTGATCATAAGAAATATTGTGCTTATTACAGAAACTGATGTGAAAATGCAACCAATGTGTGGCATTTGCTCATAGCCTGGTAAACTGTAGACTACAAACAAACATTAAAGGTAAATGCAAACGGATTCAGCTCATGCCTTATCAGGAAAACTGTGAATCAGTTCAAGCTACTTGTGTCGAATGGCAAGTATTCATGGATAGTTGTTTGGATAAAAGTTTATTAAGAAAATTAGTGGCTAGTTGTTTGGAAAGATACTACCAGCCCAAAATTGCAGAAAGTGGTGTTCGTATATTTTAACTGTATTTTGGACTGACTATAGAGCTTGTTGAAATTCCAGTAGATATTCTGGGAAGAGAAAACTACTGAAAATGGACAGCAATGTTATTTTCCTTACCATTACACATTTCAAAAGGATGAATGTGATTTTAATTTGGATTTATATAAGTTATATCCAAGTTGCATTTATATACCTTCCAAATATATTTCCTTGCAAAGCACATTCGGTGATTACTTTCAATGAAGTTTACAATTATAGGCTGGCAATAATCACTACTATCCAAACAAACTACCAGCTAGGTTTTTCGCCTTGTTGATGATGATTCGCGGATAGTTTCCCTTTCCTGCTTGGAAGATGTTTTGGAATAGGTATGAAATGAGTGTGAGCTGAACATAGAAAAAGTAAGTAAACAAGGCCGCGACACGCCTCAAGGTTTTTATCACCATTTCTGAGAGTGGAAACGAAATTGGCAACGTAAAATGGCACAACACATGACTCTATAATACATGTTAACAAACGTATATACAACTTTTGCAAGACATTTCAGTTTCATATGTAAATAACTTCGTTTGACGTTTACCAAGTCATAGTATTTTCTTTTGCCCGCCATTTTGATGAAACGCAGCGGGAGCATGGCGTTAATCATACATCATTAAAACTTCGTGTGATTTTATACCCATAAATGTATCGATGAAAATGAACAATATTGATTGTATATGGGGTTATAAAACTATATTATATATAAAGGAGTTTGAATAAAATAAATCTTCGTTAATGTTGACAATTGAGGATTGACGGAATGAGTGCTCCCTGTTGGGAAAATATAAAAAGACACGTCAAAATAAGTCGGATAATGGTTTGATTTTTAATCTTATATTTTGCCAGTAAACACTTGACGCGTCAATGGTTTTAATTATTACTTTGCGGATTTCACTATCTTTTTCGCGGTTGAAAAATCATTTGACTATTGAGTAACCAAGATAGATAAGATATCAAACACAATGTAAACACACATGCTCTTCGGTGATCAATGCAAAAACATCATGTATTTTTGTTTAAAATTGCTATTTTCAATCTCATTAAAATCAGATCTTGGTTCTAGAACCTTTAGATACCTCTAAACAAATGTTTATTTTAATTTAGACATACAAAACCTATTATAATATTTTTATTAACATAAAACATTCCGCTAAATCGACATACCGACATCCCGCTCTCCAGCAGACGCTCTTTCAATTGCAGTATCCACTCAGACAAAGTCTGGATTAACGGGGTGTCACTTCGCAAGGATCTATCATGGAGGAGGAACCAACCTTTACCACTTTCAATTATACTTTGTACCTTTTTTGTGACATGTTTCTATCAGACACTGAGGATTACCTTCGAAAATATTTAAGTCAAGTTATATTTGCTTTCAGGGGGACATATATGACTTATAATGAATATTCATGAGATATATTTAAGGCATTATTCTGTTTTTGCACATAGGTTAGAAGTACAGTAGGAACCAGGCACCACATTGAATATCGTAAATGTGAACCGAGAGCCCAAAGCGCTAGAGTTTAATAGGGGGTTTAAACCAACAAACAAACAAACAAACTATGTAACCTATGGAGGTGTTCTCGGATATTCACGCAGAGAGTACAAGATGTGATTTTAATGAGATTGAATAGTATGCAGCTAAAGACCTATCCAAACAGTGACGAAACATTGACAATGAAAATGGGACACCAGCATCTTGTGATGGCAAGGAACATCGTATTCAACAATTGTAACTACAGTACATCAACCCATGCTTGTAAGAGGCGACTAACGGGATCAGGTGGTCAGGCTCGCTGACCTGGTTGATGCATGTTATCGGATCCCAATTGTGTGGATCGATGCTCATGACATCAATCACTGGATTGTCTGGTCCAGACTTGATTATTTACAGACCAGCGTTATACAGATGGAATATTGCTGCGTGTGGCGTTAAACAACAAACAAATAAGCCTTAAAAACAGTTTTCATTTTACATTTATTGTAGTTGGCAATTAGTTTATATATCAGTTAATAATGTTCAGTCATTACAATATAACAATAGCTGTTTTCTGCATCCGTTTCATTCGCGATAAGTTAGATGTTCAGAAACAGAAATCCAAATATTATGATTCATATGAATGCATTATTATCGATAAGCTTTGAGACGATTATTTTGCTGGAAGGGAGTCAATTCACGTCTTGGATCCGTTAAGGATAGCTTTGCAGTCTACTTCAAATTGACATTTAAGATATAAATTATTCATTACTTCTATGATCGTGGATTACGGGAGAATGTTTTCCCTTTAAATCTAAAATAAACCCGCGCCTTCATTCAGTTTCGTTTCTGTGTTAAAAGCTTTTCGAAATTCTAATTTTTCATCTTGAATTTCTATTTTGTAATCCGTTTCCGCAACATCCAAACATCCATTCCGCATTTTTTAACTAGCACCTGCAGTCAACATGGCGAATTTCAGATGGAAAAAGAGTGCGGAAGCCTTGGAAAAAGAGATCGAACAGGACAAAAAGCTGATCGATTCGGTTAAAGCCGGTGATGAATCATCCGTCACGGATCTACTGAGTGAGGGTGCATCGCCGGATGCCACGGAATACAACAGGAGCTTGTTCTATGCATCAAAGAATTATCTAACCCCTCTTCAGTTAGCTGTAAAGTTGAACTTCCCGAAAGTTGTTGCAACTTTAATTGATCACTGTGGTAAGGTTTATGTTAAGATTTAAAAAAAAAATTTGCTTCGAGCTATAATGCCGTGGATATGTGGTGTTGAAATAGGCAAACTCCTGAACAGGATCTGATTTGTAACAAGTAAAGTTTCCTGTTTACTCTTCAGTCTTTGGTCAACCACTGGTTCATTGACACTTAACAAGGTTTTCGTCCTCAAAAAGGCTCTTTGCACAAACTCAGTGCAGAGCCAGTAGCGCTAGTGACAGCATTTGAAGATGAGAACCTTCTCTAGGCCAGACTCAATTACTTAGCATACTTATAATGGCCACTGTGATACCAGGGATCAGTTGGGGACTATATTCATTATGATAATACCCTTAGTGGTTTGCTACTGCCAGGCTCTGACCATTGCATTTTGCTATGTTTACTAATGTGACAGGAGGTAAATTAAGTGATTGGACTTATGGACAAGAATTATATGACAAGAGCTTGATGAACTTGACAATATTCAATATTATTTGATATGCTTCAGATCATTAATATACTCATTTAGTTGGAAGGGGATGAGGATGTTACTAATGCATGTGATGGTTATATTCACCCATAACATTTTAGATTCTGATGTTCTGAGTTCTTGGGCAATTGAACTGGTCCTAGTACCCAACATGTTTTTATCAATGTTTTTGGTATATATTTTGTTTTTGTAAAATTCTAAAAAATTCTTGATGTACTATGAACATGATGAAAAAGAAATAGGAAGGTTTGACAGTGCATTGACCAGGAGAACATAAAATCTTTCAGCTCATTCTACCTTGTCATGCTTGACAAAGCACAGTTATTCGGGTAACTACTGTACCGAAAAAACTGACATTGTAATAATGTGCAATGCTGATGAGTTTGTTGTCAACCAACATAGGTGTTGTTGGTCGTTAGTACTCGTTACTCATACTGTCAACATGATCAAACCATTGATTATGTGGTCCAGATTTGATTAATTACTGAACTGTACAGATTTGATTAATTACAGAACCCTATCACTTGCTTATGATATAACTAATGTTGCTGTCTGGCATAAACAACATTTACTTAATGTGAAATTACCTTAACTATTTTTATAATGAGTAAGAATACTACTGCATTATTAATATTGTTATTTCTTTTATCTGACATCACCAGATATTCTTTTTCTTCAACCAAACGCTATTATTACAGCGGATGTCAATGCCAAAGATCGCTTTGATGTGACGGCAGTGCACATGGCTGCTGAAAAAGGGCACCTGGAATGTCTCCAACATTTACTTGAGGGTGGTGCAGATTGCAACGTCAGCACAAAATACTCAAAATACGGATCCTATACTGGTGAGTCAGACATAAAGAGAAAGGTATTACATCACTGATCATGCTGATCCACATTGAATTATTATTTCACCATGTTCGTTCTGTGTTCCAGCCACACCTCATCCTGGCGGAACGACCGCCCTCCACCTCGCCGCCACCAATAACCATGTCAAGTGTACAGTAGAACTCATCTGGTACGGTGCAGACTACAATGCAGTGGACGAGTACGGCCGCACCAGTTTGTACATCGCTGCTCAGCACGGCTTCACAGAGTGTGTGCATCAACATCTCAACAATGCAATACGCATGGACATCCTATCAATACCAGTCAAAGACACAAGTAAGACCAAACAGTGAAACTTTAGTTATCTCAACTGTAATTTTCGGATTATCAAATCATGTTTCCGTAATAATGTCCCTATATTGTATATTATCCTCACAGTAATTGTCTGTATTTTGAAGCCCCAGGAGTAACCATGGTAACAGGGTCTAGACCAAGGTTTCTCAATGGGTCATGTGAGGGACAAGTGAAAATGTCAAGTAAAGTATTTGTGCAATGTTATTTATGATTTTGAAACTTTGTTTTTAACTATGTGTCATTTGAAGGCTAGGAAAACTGTGCTGTTAATTAAGCACGGCAGTGATTTATCTAGACATTGGATCCAATCCACACTGAAACACCAGTTATGAAACATAGGGTGTGTCATTCGTGACTTAGTCTGAAGCCACGGGTCAACCAAAAGCTAGCAGTACCTTTTGGGATGAGAGATGAATGCTGTTGCTACAATATCACAGTTCATAGGGATTTCTCAAGACATACTCATAGGCTGAAGTTCAGCCCCAAGTCTGCAACTAATGTCAATAAAAATTCACACATGTTAATATGTTATGGATTGATAGAGTTGTCATGTATTTCAATGATAATAAATTACAAACAAACATGAAAAAGAGGAAGAGTCTTAATGCTTAGTTATTAAGTTGATGCATGTTAATTTGCCTCTAAATTTATGGGGTACACGGGTGGCCCAGTTGTCCAAGGAGCTGCAATTCGCTGTGCAGAGTTACATCCCTTGGACATGCCAGAAACCAATCATTGTGGGTTCGAATCCCGGTTTACCTCAATTATGTTTCTAGGTTTGTCAGCACCATACCTGTGGGTTGCAGCAAAGTGGTCAACATCAGAGACCTGCATCACTTTGGGCTATCCTTCCACATTAAGCTGACACGCCTTTGTATAACTGGAATACAGATCAAAACGGCGTTAAACCCGACTCACCTACACTATAAAGTTATGAAACTAAGAACTTTGAACAAAATTAAATTGTAATTATTCCTATTTACCTTTTGCTATTTAGGAATTTATATATTTTATGTTTATTCAAGTTTCCATGACAAATTCCGATGAATGAAGGCTTCATTTCCAGGGCATGACTTTATTTGTATTTCCCCACTCACTTACTCATAATATCAATCAACTTTGTCTTGTATATTGTTTTAAAATTCAATCAAAACAACTGGAAGCCCACTGTATCTGATGATAACCACTGTTCCCTGTTATCTTGCAGCATATTAAGGGACCAGTTCAAAAGTTTGAAGTTGGACAAAAAGTAATGGACTAATCTCGCAAATTCAATATTTTCAGAATTAATTTCCCTGGGGGATAGGGGGGTTATGTCTCAAAACTTAAGGAATTAAGTTTTTCATCCGATGCTAGACTTTTGAACTGGTCCCCAACCAGGTTTTAGTTTAGTGGTGTTGACTCTTTACAAAACATCCTTGTTGGCTTTTGTGCTCAGGGGATGGAGTCATGCACTTGATGGAACATTGGTAAGGGATATTTCAAGCTTGTTCATACTATTATCAGCTGTGAATGTTTCTTTGCATCTCAGATGAAACGCCCCTTCATGAGTGTGTTCGCCATGGCTTGTCTTCGTGTGTATCCTCTCTCCTGGAACATGGCTCAGATGTCAACCATCGCAACGATGCAGGGATGAGTGCCCTCCATCTTGCAGTTGTCTCAGGGGAAAAATACTCCAAAAGAATTCTCCGCGACCTGACAACTAAGGGATATAACACAGATGTGAACCTCACAGACAAGCAAGGTCAGTACATAGCAGGTTATCCATTGTAGGCGTGTATATGGGGAAATCTTTTGCATTATGCTTTTATAGAGACTTTCAGCATCTACAAGGATTTGGTAAGATGGAAGGCTTTGTTGAGGGTAGGGCAAGAACTCCAGTCTACTTGTAACTGACAACAATAAGGGCCGGGTAAGAATAAGTCCTTACCAACCCACTGTTTCAGACCATGTGAGAACTGGGTTAGAATAGGTCCTCAGCAGTCCATTGTTTCAGACTTTGTGGGAAAGAAGTTTGAATAGGTCGTTAGCGCTCCATTGTTTCAGACCAGGTGAGAACTGGGTTTGAAAAAGGCCCTCAGCACGTCACTGCAGGTCATACGATGCTACTTTCTTGGATTGGGTGTCAGACTTGGTTTATCGTGTTTGTTGTGTGTCATTGGAATCTGATGTCCCTGACTCAATTATCTGTAGGCTGCCTTGATACACCTGGAATAATGCAGACTTATACCTGGAACAATGCAGTCTTATACCTGGAACAATGACAGGCTTATACCTAGAACAATGACAGACTTATACCTAGAACAATGCAGTCTTATACCTTGAACAATGACAGGCTTATATCTGGAACAATGACAGGCTTATACCTGGAACAATGCAGACTTATACCTGGAACAATGACAGACTTATACCTGGAACAATGCAGACTTATACCTGGAACAATGACAGACTTATACCTGGAACAATGACAGACTTATACCTGGAACAATGCAGACTTATACCTGGAACAATGACAGACTTATACCTGGAACAATGACAGACTTATATCTGGAACAATGACAGGCTTATACCTGGAACAATGCAGTCTTATACCTGGAACAATGACAGACTTATACCTGGAATAATGACAGACTTATACCTGAAACAATGACACACCAGTTTAATATCTTGTTTATGGATTTTCTTGTTGGCATGTCATTTCCACGAGATGGATGGAGAAGTGAAAAATATACAAAATGTTGGCAGGGTTGAAATTACCTCTTTAGGTTCGTTTCCTGAACATGCTACAACACCCTCTTAAAATAAAGTTAAAACAATGTATACATTACAAATATTAAAAAAGAAAGAAAAAGGACTCAATAATTAAAAAAAATAATGTCAAGCATAGTTAGTCGTTCATGTCCTCTCTTCTGGAACATGCCTGGGATATCAACCATCACAATGGTGCCAGTATAAGCGTCCTCCATGAAAAAGTTAAACAATATCTGCATAACAATTATAACAAGAAAAAACTCAGTTATTTCAATAAAAGAATACTTTTTATGGATTTATGTGAAAATACATTGGTCTGTACTTCAGAAATGTGCTGACTTATGATATGGTGTTTGCAGGAAGCAGTCCCCTCCATTATGTGTGTTTCAACGACCACTCCAATCAGGAGCGCCGACCAGATGCAGCAGCGTTCCTCATCGCCTATGGTGCAGACTTCAACATCAAGAATAAAGCTGGCGACAACCTCCTGCAGCAAGAACTTCGAAACCAGAAGGCAGAACGAGCGATTCTGGAGTCAATAGTGAACTGTTCCCTGAAACTGCCAAGTCTTGAACTTCTGTGCCCCACGATGTGTGCCAGCAACCCATCTCAACAGGGATATAACAGGAACGAAAACGCATCCCCGTCAGGAATGTCCAAATATGAATGGTACCGTTCATTTTGTCGTGATCCGAGAACACTTCAACACTGTTGTCGATATGTGATACGACAGACACTTGGGGGTCAAAGGTTACGGAAAGTTCCAACACTGCCTTTACCGACAACGCTGAAAGAGTACCTCTTGCTAGATGTCGAGACCTTCTCATGAAGGTGTGTGAATCGCCGGAAGGTGAATGGAGAAACAGTTGGATGGACAGTGAACTCAAGGATGATTTCCAATTTGGTGACTGAAAAACAGTTTTGTTTAGCCTTAGCACGGTCCAATATAAACTTAGACCAGTTATGATTGTGGGTGGACTTGTGGCCATGGTGCCGATTGCAAGCTCTAGTCTGGTTGCTATACCTTAGGTTATAGATATGTGATGACCTAGGGCACTTGGTACAGTAGATCATGAAATTTATTAACAATGATTGGCCTAATTGTATACGAGTAGCCCTACCCTTTTACAAATGACAATACCAAACTGAAAACACTGGTATAATGTGAGGTATTGGCAGCTGATTGAATAATCATATTACTATGAGGGTGATCTGAGTTTTACCTGTAATTATTATAGATTATTTGACTGGATACCAAGAAAACGGCCGCTGTCATACATACCTGGTAGCTGTCATACATACCTGGTAGCTGTCATACATACCTGGTTGCTGTTATACATACCTGGTATACCTAGTAGCTGTCATACATACCTGGTAGCTGTCATACATACCTCGTAGCTGTCATACATACCTGGTATACCTGGTAGCTGTCATACATATCTGGTAGCTGTCATACATACCTGGTAACTGTCATACATACCTGGTAGCTGTCATACATACCTTGTATAACTGGTAGCTTTCATACATACCTGGTAGCTGTCATACATACCTGGTAACTGTCATACATACCTGGTAGCTGTCATACATGCCTGGTAGCTGTCATACATACCTGGTAGCTGTCATACATACCTGGTAGCTGTCATACATACCTGGTAGCTGTCATACATACCTGGTATACCTGGTAACTGTCATACATACCTGGTAGCTGTCATACATACCTGGTATACCTGGTAACTGTCATACATACCTGGTAGCTGTCATACATACCTGGTAGCTGTCATACATACCTGGTAGCTGTCATACATACCTTGTATAACTGGTAGCTTTCATACATACCTGGTAGCTGTCATACATACCTGGTAACTGTCATACATACCTGGTAGCTGTCATACATACCTGGTATACCTGGTAACTCTCATACATACCTGGTAGCTGTCATACATACCTGGTAGCTGTCATACATACCTGGTAGCTGTCATACATACCTGGTAGCTGTCATTACTGCTTGATCAACTTGTGCAAACAGTGACCAGACCTGCATGGTACCAGGGAAAGGCATGAAAGGTATACATTAGTGTTGACTGGGTGCTTTGTTGTTATACAAGTTGTATCCAGTACCTTCACTGAACCGGGCCTGACAATTAACTGTTATGTCAAGAGGACAATACACAACTTCATTAATGCAAGCAAGGGAAAGTATTGTATTAATGTCATACTTGCACTAGTTTCATGATGTACACATGGTCAGTTTCAAATGCGCACAGGCTTCATTCCACAAGCTGCGTCAACTGTTGCAGCTACCATACATAGGCTTTATAGTATCAACAATGTAGTCAGAGCTACAGATAGCAGCGTATTTGCATAAAATACCCCCCCAAAAATATTCAAAACCCAATTATTTTCAATTAACTTGCATACAGAAACGCATGCATTAAATGAATAACTCAAATGTATAAAAACAGCACGCGTAAATACCCAATGAAGCTTTTTCAGCATGCGTACAAACGAGCTAATTTCTGAAACACAATCACAATCTAATTTATTTTCCGAGTCGAGCCTATATAGTTAGAACAGTTATTTACATCTAAAACATTATTTCAATTTTTGTAAATCTTAAAATGTTCACTAATTTGGGGAAAAAGCCAAAACACTGATGAATAGATGAGTGAGAAAATATTGGTTACCCAATGAAAAATTCAATAAGCCAATTAAAATAGAAATCCCAGAGTAAAAACTCAATTGCTCCAAGGGTTACCATGGTTACCTGGAGCTCTGTGTAGTTTACACTTACAGTCTGTAGTGAGTGAAATGAATGACTTTATAAGCCATGTTATCATGATAATGAATTCCAGGAAGCTTCATACTTTTCATTCAACAATTCTTGAAAAAAACCAGGGATTACCTTTGCAGAAGCTATGTGTTATTTGATGTTAAACATTCAGTGTAAACTCCGATCTAATTAAAATCAGAACTTTGATGCATGTCTCTGTTTCGATCTGAACTGAGGTCAGTCTGGTGTGTTTTCTAATTGACCAGTCAGTGTTTGACAGATCTGGAAGAGACAGGCATTGAAGCGAAGAAAAGATCTGATTTTAGTGAGATTGAACAATTGTATGGGATGTGGCAATACTTATTTTAGCAAAACAGCCACACAACACAATGTACCCTCAATGCTACTTTTGGATAGCAGAGAGTACAAGATCTGATTTTATAGAGATTGAACAGTATCTAGCTAAAGGCCTTCCCAAACAGTGATGAAATACAGGCAATGAAAATGGCACACCAGCATCTTGTTATTACAAGGAAAATTCTATTTAACAATTGATACTAAAATTTGCTTACTTTTGACATTACAGCACTCTAGCTATTCACATGACAACCTTGGTAAACACTCAGAAACGACTCTCTTGCTTGGTCATTCATTCAGACATAGCACCTCCTGGAGCCAATCTTGTCTGGAAACTATTGTCTGTTGTATGTGTTTATTTATTTCATGGGAAATGTAGAAGTAATTCCTACGTCACTTCAATCCGGGGAGTGCTAAGAAACTAGCCTGTTGTAGCACCCCATGTTTACATACCTGAGTAGTCTTTCATTGCTTGATAGGCATCAAGAAGTTGGTAGGTCGTCAGACATTCAGCTTTCAGGATGGCAACGACAGGGCTTTCTAGTCCTAGCTTTTTGATGGATTCTACAGTAAATCCATTCAATTTAAGGCATTGTTTTGCCCCAAAATTCTTCAAAACACATGTAATTTCATTTACTATTCTAAGTTATATACTTACAAGGCATCTTCAGAAATGTGTGGCATGCATCAACTAAATCAAATGTTAACAAAGACTCGGGTAAGGATATGAACCATCTTGGTGTTACAATTTTGAAATTGTGAGTTTGAATATTGATTATTGCAATTGTTCTTGTGTGTGATTCTGCAGTAATTCAGCCATTATTCTGTATAAAAGTGTTGATTTGTGGTCATTGGGAGAATTCTTCATTATTAGAGGAGTCCTCCATGGACAGTTTGGGGGTAAGAGGAAGCCCTGATAAATAATAACTACGGACTGGGTGATACAAAGGTTCTGTCTTTGCATGAAGACGACTGTGATTGGCTGGAGCCATGCAGTGGTAGATTGTTGAAGACATCATTGTGAAATAATTATTGGGAAATCTGTTGAAGGTTGTGATGTGACAAAACTAGATATTTTTCTGATATTTCATTTTAAGAATTAGATCATGCTATTTTAGTACTAACAGCTTTAACAAGATGGTATATATTATTGTGACATTAAAAATAAATAACATTTTTATGCAAATGTCAGGAAATTGACAAATCTGAAAAGGGCTGTCTAAGGGATGTTCTTGATGGAGATCTTGTATTCATGGTGGCCGAAGTTTGTCTTCTTCACCATTTGTCAGTCAGTCATTAAAATCACATCTTTTCCTCCATTCTGTGCCTCTCCAAGGAGGTCAAGTTAGACGAACCTTATAATCGGCTAATCGCCATGTTGCTATGAGTGATTCTTGATATGAGCGAGTGAAGCATTCACAGCAGAGAACTTAATTTGGGAAGCAAATGTAGACGGGCAGTTCTGAATGGATAATTAATTAATGACACAGAAACTGCAACTGACAAATTGTATTGGCAAAATTGAGAATGGAGTGAAGCTGAATAGCTTTAGTAAGCTGAAATCTGTGTATCCTTTCTAATGATCGGGTCATCAAGTTGACCCCTATGGAGGTGTGACAAATCGTAGTGAAAGTTCTGATTTTGATAAGATTATACCATTCATCATCATAATCAGGATATAAAAGATATAGGGGGAAAAAACATGTTATAGCCTTATTGCATTTTCTTTGTTTTTTTATTGATTGCAAAAACGAGGACTTTTTGTCTGGCCTTAGAAATCCATGTTCCCAATTTTGAAATATGACTTCCATTTCGGGTTGAACATATTAAACTTCAAATGTTTAAGTACTGTATGCTAGTGAATATGTTTTCATATGATCTGTCTTCATACCAAACCTGATTTGTGTTCCAGAAGTGACACGAAAGTTACTAAATAATCAACATGTTACTGAATTTTGGCAAGATTTTTGATTTTTAAAAAGTTTATGTTTTTGTAAAAAGGTGTGACATCAATGTAGATCAATACTTTTATCATATGAATTCATTTTGACAAAGAGGTATGCTAAAAAGGTGCAGTGCTCACCCAATGGTCTAAGTTCTCATAACTCTCTATGGTAGTTATCTCCCTTCCCTGTCAGGATGTGCTGGTTGCAACTGATTATAATACTTCCCTTGACATCATCTGGCACATGCTCGTGGGTTTGACCAGAGTGGTAAACATCACATTACCTGCACCATCTCTGACATTAAACTGAAAACCTTGATATCCCTGAAATAGTGTTCATAGCAGTGTAAAATCAGATGCTTATTTGATTTTATTTCTCCATTTTATGTAAGGGCATGTATTGTTTATGAAGAGGCTTAAGACAGGTTTTGGTTGCTACGTTTTGTTTTCAAACGATATTAGTCCAGATTTTATTTTTGCAGCTTGACAAGCATATTGTTAGGTTACTGACTCATATCATGCCTTGGAGATATTCCATTGTATTATTAGTGCTGTAGTAACTTATGTGCATATTTATTGTGATTGTTGGTGGAAAGGTTTCCATCTTGAAGGAGCAACTCTCAAAGTTCAACACATCTGATGGATGTACAGATGTTTTGTCATTACATCTGTTGTTATTGTGTATGTTTATGACTATGATGCAGCTCTATTTTAGATGATGGTTTGGATGAGATGTAGTGCTGATTTGATAAATTGTAGAAGATATACTCCTGTAGAAGAGGTTTCTGTCTGCCTGGTAGTGCCTACCCTGACCATTTAAGTTTAGTTCCAAAACACAACTCAAAAACTCTGAATATCTTCATATAAGTTTCACAAATATAGTGAAGTGCATTGACATTGACATTGACATTGACATTGACATTGACGATGTCTAGGTGAGCTAAAACTGTGTTGATGAGGGATACGGATCAACTAGTTCTTGTGTTAATTAGAAGGCTGTTGATCTGTTCATGTGATCAATATCAAATAAGATTCTGTTCTTATGTAAGGCAAAGAAGATTTACATCTCCATTTTCTTTTTATTTCTTTTCTGAAGTGTTCAAATCTTAATTACTTGCATTGACAAAGATGTTCAAGATGGTCAATATCTTCATGTATCTTTCCAATGTACATTCACCTGTTTTTTTGAGTGTATTACACAGATGTATAGTCATGATAATGAGGTAGTTGAGCATCATGGTATAAAGACATTTGACATTGCTGTCATCAGTGTATATTATTACTTGATCATGTATTGGTTACATGTTTCTGTGTTGATGGTGTAAAGATCGCAGCTGATGGTGTAAGGATCGCAGCTGATGGTGTAAGGATCGCAGCTGATGGTGTTAGGATCGCAGTTGATGGTGTAAGGATCGCAACTGATGGTGTTAGGATCGCAGCTGATGGTGTAAGGATCGCAGATGATGGTGTTAGGATCGCAGCTGATGGTGTAAGGATCGTGGCTGATGGTGTAAGGATCGTGGCTGATGGTGTAAGGATTGCGGCTGATGGTGTAAGGATCGTAGTTGATGGTGTAAGGATCGCAGCTGATAGTGTATGGATCATGTGTAAGGATCGCAGCTGATAGTGTAAGGATCGCAGCTGATTGTGTAAGGATCGGGTGTAAGGATCGCAGCTGATAGTGTAAGGATCGGGTGTAAGGATCGCAGCTGATGGTGTAAGGATCGTGGCTGATGGTGTAAGGATTGCGGCTGATGGTGTAAGGATCGCAGTTGATGGTGTAAGGATCGCAGCTGATGGTGTAAGGATCGCAGCTGATAGTGTAAGGATCGGGTGTAAGGATCGCAGCTGATGGTGTAAGGATCGTGGCTGATGGTGTAAGGATTGTGGCTGATGGTGTAAGGATTGCGGCTGATGGTGTAAGGATCGCAGTTGATAGTGTAAGGATTGCAGCTGATGGTGTAAGGATCGCAGCTGATAGTGTAAGGATCGCAGCTGATGTGTAAGGATCGCAGCTGATGGTGTAAGGATCGCAGCTGATGGTGTAAGGATCGCAGCTGATGGTGTAAGGATCGCAGCCAAATACCTGATGAAACGTACCTGGGCTCCATATAGGTTACATTGAGATGATTCATTTTTGTGTGTGTTTCATCCCTGAATGCAATGCCTAGTGTAGGCCACAACTCAATGTTTGTTAAGGATGTCCGTGAGAGAGTGTGTAAATAGGATTTACTCGGGAATACAGCTGCTATGTGATGTCGTAGTAGTCTTTGATTTAAGTTATCTGATGAAATGAGGCTGTTTATAATGCATGGCGGGTCAAATGAACCCTACCATTGCCCAACGTTAAACCCATGTGCTGAGCTGACTGCTGCAGGGCCATGGCACATGTTGCGCGCATCAAACAGGAAACTTGCCATTAGTGCGATGTGTGCTGAGTGCTCGTTGGTCAGAGCTCCTGCTGGCATCTCTCACTGGAGCCAGGCCTTTGTTTTGTCTGTTAAAAATAGCAACAATGTAGCGAATGTATGTATTCACAGATAAGGGAGGAGTGAGTTAAAATTTAATGCCGCATTGGCATTATTTCAACAATTTAGAAACAAGTGATAAGGGAGGAACTTGTCTACAAGCCCGTGAAGTATTTACTACATGGGCCGCGGCAATAATCCTGCAATGTCCTGGCAGAAAACCCCAAGAATGGGCTTTACATTATAATTCATTGACGACTGTGAATAACAATGAGTGAAGACATAGATGATGTTCATATTTCTTGATATTCTTCGCAGGAGTTGAGTAGTATAGTTATTCTGGATGAGGATTGGACAAAATATATCTGAAAATATCGAGGAATATTTATATTTATTGTTAAGAATAAGATGTTCCAAAATAATCATTGACTTAAATTAATGGAAGGTCATGGTCATTTGGAGGATGTTCATATTGTACATTACTACATTCTACATTTGATATATCACTTTGTATCCCATAGTTTGTACAGTGAAACTGAATCTCAGATAACTTATGTAATCATAGGAAAAAAATAAGGGAACATAATATTGAAACTATCATTAATTTCTGTATTGTTAATAACAAGCTCCCCTTTTGTAACATACCTCCCTTATAACATGCCTTCATTTGGCTTTAAAACTGTTCCTTTATTTATTTCTGGGAGTATATTTGTGTGAAATGCAATATTCATCATCCAGTAGGTTTATCTTGCTTTGTTGTTTATGTGCTGCTGAACTGACTATCCAATCATTGCACGTCAAGATGCATGCAATATTTTGTGCACATCTTTTGATTGGCTCAGAGGTAACAGCAACAATCCCTGAAGAGTCTTCTGATTGGCTGAGCATATTTATGGAAGGTTTCCTATCTAAAACTCAGGGACTCTCTCATCAGTTTAGTGCTCATTTATTATAGAAAATAAATTTGCATAACCATGCTACTGAATGACCATGCCACATGCTACATTTTGTAAAACTTCCTGCAAATAATGTTATTAATGAACTGTAAGAGTCACTTTGCGCCACAAGCAATCTCACTGAAACCCGATCTTTACTTGATTTCTCTGCGTGAAGGTCTGAGGACACCTTCGTAGAAGGTTACTTGGGGTCAACCCTACGTGAACTTTGGCCACCCAATCTAAATGAAGGACGTGTGTGTTCTTGAGCAAATCAGATGTCGGCTTTCTCAAACATTTTGGCTTCATTTCTTTTCAACCTCGAGTCTGAAATAATATTCTTAGCAAAAGAAAGCCTACACAGGGCACATATGTTCGTTTAATGGTACTCCCTTGCGGCTGTAGCTGCCATGATGCTTATATACGACAGAGTGAGTACAGTATCCCCAATGATACAAGGCGCAGCATATATGGTTGTACATTCAGGACAAACTGATTGACTTCATTTTTGAGATACAGAAATTAGACATTCTGGTTTGAATGCTTTACTTATACTGAGAATTTTGAAGCCTCAACACTGATTGGCTGATAGAGTTGGCCTGATGTGACTTTGTATGGATGTGTTCTAAGATGCTCACGCAGAGAGGTATGATACCTACCGGGGGTATGTAACAGATCAATGAGATTGGCCCAAAGCCTGGGGACTATTGGTTAGTTTAGACATTGTAATTAGTGCCAGTGTCAAACTGGACCATGTCTATTATTTGGGTAGTCAGTGACTGTTAAATTTGTATACGTTATGAAATGCGAAATGTGAACAAAGAAAATTGTGTTAGATCAACCTGAATATGACTTGCTTGGGCTGCCAGTTGACAGGAAAGTACCCCCGGTAGTTTGTCTTAAGTCTCGATCATTAGATTAAGACATGTTAAAGTACGGTTTTCTTTGGAGATGACAGCATTTTTTTCACAATTTCCGATGAGAGTTCATAGGTTCATGTGGTTGTTTGACATCACTACCTTGGGTGGTATTATGATACAAAATAGTTCAAAACAGTCAGATGTTTAATGTCAGTGTTTCCAACACTGATGGTGCTTCAGCACTGGCAGATCCAGATGGGATGTACGGGGGTTTGTTCTCCTGACATCTTCAGCACTGGCAGATCCAGATGGGATGTACGGGGGTTTGTTCTCCTGACATCTTCAGCACTGGCAGATCCAGATGGGATGTACGGGGGTTTGTTCTCCTGACATCTTCAGCACTGGCAGATCCAGATGGGATGTACAGGGGTTTGTTCTCCTGACATCTTCAGCACTGGCAGATCCAGATGGGATGTACAGGGGTTTGTTCTCCTGACATCTTCAGCACTGGCAGATCCAGATGGGATGTACAGGGGTTTGTTCTCCTGACATCTTCAGCACTGGCAGATCCAGATGGGATGTACGGGGGTTTGTTCTCCTGACATCTTCAGCACTGGCAGATCCAGATGGGATGTACGGGGGTTTGTTCTCCTGACATCTTCAGCACTGGCAGATCCAGATGGGATGTACAGGGGTTTGTTCTCCTGACATCTTCAGCACTGGCAGATCCAGATGGGATGTACGGGGGTTTGTTCTCCTGACATCTTCACATGACCACTGCACTTCATGACTTGGTATCAAGTGCAACGCCCCTTTTTCAAAAACTTGGTCCGCCTCTGCTTCTGAGATGTCTCGGACTCTCTTACTCTGTCCTATCATCTAGTCATCATGATGTCTCGAGGTATGGTGCTGTATGTCTGGGGAAATATAACTGCAATGGAGGCTGGTTAAGAGATATGGTTATCAATTTTCAATTTACACATCTTCATCAAACATCAAGGTATAAACAATTCAGTATTTAGACCCAAGTATTGCTAAACTATATCTTGCCATTAGTTATCTTACTAAAGTATTTAGTGCACATAGTGTCTTATGATGGCTTTAGGGAGCTGTCATTTATTGGGTGAGGGGTGGTTAGGTAATTCAGTGGTAAAGGCGTTCTCTCATCATGCCTGAAGAGTTTGAATCCCTACACTGGTACCATGTGGGAAGCCCATTTTTAGTAGACTGCTGTGGTATGGGTGGAGTATTGGTAACATAGGCAGAAAACCTCATGGACTCAAACAACGTTTCTGTTCTTTGGTGTACATGTATATTAACCAGGATCCTGTTCCACAAAGCGATGTTAGTGCCAAGTTAGGCTGGGACGAGTCCAAATTTACTGCCTGGGTACCTGACCCCGTTACTCGACCTTACCCAGGTACCCGCTGTAGGTCTCAAACGTTGGGTACAAAATGTCTGATTGAGAAATGGTTTTACCGGAGCACGGCAAAAACTATTTATATGGTAATATATATCGTCGGATTGTAGGTTTTCGGGCTTTTTGGATGGCCAGGTTTATTGCGATTACTTGTGCTATAATGGGGGCGTGTAGCATCACACAGACATTGTAAATACTCAGTCAGATGGAGTGAGTGCATGGTCAAAAAGAAATGCGAACATTAGTGAATTGTAGTGAACCATGGAGTTATAGTGAATTTTTGTCATTAAACAAAATATCACGTGACTAACCATGGGTCCTGGTAATCCCTCCTCAGTACCCACCAGACCCAAGTACCATAGTAAGCCGTCCCAGCCCTAGTGCCAAGATGATCATAACTTCCATACTTTCACACACTTACGGCAGTGTGGCGCTGTGATCGCTTTGTGGAATGGGCCCAAGTAAAATATGCCTTGGAGTGGTAAATTCACAAGTTGTCAGTTTCTGTGTCCAGTACTATGGTCACTGCTTCAGTTTGATTAGGAAGGAGAATTATCACCCTTTTTTTTTTATAAATAAATTGTTCCGTGCTATTGATTATATCACATCATCAGCTTCTTATTTGTGTGTACTCAACTTCTGAAATCTGAGGATTGATGGTATATTAAGTTGGCCTGTAAATAATCAAGTTAATGTGTTTTGTAGCATTTCCAGCTGATTCGCTGCAACAATATTTTATTTTGGGATATTCAAGTTTACGGATTGTATTGTGTGGCTTTGAAACAAACTGAAATAATTGTGGGTTTTTTTTCTTACAGGTTATAGGGACATGTATGTTGTTGGTTTGTTTTAAACAAGACTTTCATTTTAGAATAAAAAAATAGCATGTGATCTAAAAGGAATATGTGTTTTGCACTATAAAAATAATGAATATTTTTTTTCATGTTACAGAAAACTGCTGTAATGTGCAGCAATCACACAATGTGTGATGTCTTTATTTGAATGAGTGCCTACTTGTGGAACTTTAATGTCCTTTTTTTTGTTTTAGCTCACTTACTAAAAGTCGAGTGAGCTTATGTTGTGGCCTGTTTGTCTGGCATACAGCAAAAACATGTTCTCAGAACCCACTGAAGGTGAACTACACATGCTTGTTCCACCAATGATAACACCCTAATTTGCTCAAAAGGTGTGAATCAAATTTTCAATATGGCTGCCATGTTTTTGGGCCTTTATTCAGCTATTTGTTTCCAAAATGGAAAAGAAGTTGGTACATGATGGGGCACAACATATATGTTCCTTTTTAACGATACTTTAAGTGTTGACCATGATCGTGATTATTTGAACTTTGCACTTTGATAAAGTGAAAGCTGAAATTTCCTTTTGTTACTGAGTAATGTTTGTTCAAAATGTGATAAAATTTGGAATATGTGTAGTTAGTACTTGGGCTCAACAAATAGGATATGTTTTTCAAGATATTTTATATTTTGACAACCATATTGAAAACTTTATTGAAGGCATATTTGGCACAGTACATTCTTCACCTGTGAGACTGCCAGCATGGGGGAACTTATCTTACTTATTTTTCTCCTTATGTTGACATCATATTTTGTTTTAAGTTGTGAGATTTTATTGCTAAGCATCAGTGACAAGAATGATGTTTGATGCATGTCCCTATTTTGGCTTGTACCATATGTTCCAATGGTTCCACTATTTGACAGAGATTCATAAACACATGCTCATGATAAAGTCAGAAACGTGCAATTGACTCTGCTTTTGGCAGAGATTTCTTATGAGTATGGAAAGGGTTTTGTCGCTTTTATTTGGTCCTAAGTATTAATGCAGAACCTTTTGGAATATCAGTGCTGACAGAAACATTTTTAAGTGTCTTTTTTTAGCTGTTCACAACATATTCAGGTGAGTTTGCATCACAATATAAGGGCAATAATATTGAACATGATGTTAAGTCCATTTCACCTCACCTTGAGGTGAGCTGCAGTACCTTGGCACTGGTTGTGAACAATGGTGTTTGGATTGACAGATTTGTTAATATCACACAGGAGACTAAATCATAAGGGCAGGTAAACCACTCATTCTGCAGGAAAATCTATCATTTACTTTGGACAAAGGCAGTGTTGAATATAACCGCTTGCCCGGCAGTCCAAGACAGTCTATTTTGCTAAGGGATGGTCAGATTTGAAAAGTTGCACGCCCGCGGGTCGGGAGTTATAGTTTCTAAGTGGACAATCCACAGGTTTATTACTTTCTGAGAACTAATATTAAGCAGTACTATTCTCATGTCACTTTTTTGTTACATTTTATCTGGTCTGGTAACATTGCAATATTGCCAGACTGGTCGGACTGAAATTTTGGGGAATTTTATACGCTGACAAAGGGACCTATCTTGCAATATTAAGTTTATTCTGCCAAGGAATGTGCTCAAATGTGTCACCATTTTGTCTTGTTGTTATGCCTGTCGTGTATATTAGAATATTGTAGAAAATGTATATACTGAACCTATGATCACTATCACTTTCATCCACTGTTATTGAAAATAGTATATTCTGTATTTGTTTTATCATACAGAGCAGATTGAATAATGTAATCATTAAATGCTGAAGAAATTGTGCTGGTTTTTGTGTTATGCTTGCAACCTGTCGGAATCATTTTGGGAAGTCAGAAAACATCTGATGTTGAGAGTAAGTGAGTGAAGGTTGTTTTTTGCTGCACTCAGCAATATTCCAACTACATGTATACACCTGGAAATTGATTGAGCACCACTCCTATTTTCATGAATGAGTCAGTTAACTTGCAGCCTAGTGCAAAATGCATTCCAGATAGCAGTATTCAGTGTCTACTGCTTACCAGTCATCAATCATGAAGAAAACAAGGTTTTAATTGGAACAATGACATTTAATCTGAATTGTTGGCATTTTAAAAAAAAGATGTGTCAGTAGATGCTTGAAACACAGTTCTCGTCAATACTTGGTGTGACCACCTGGTGTAACACACGAATGACCTCTGCCAGATGCCTCCTCATTCCAGGAATCAGACGTTGCACTTGACATCAAGGTATTCTAGCCCACTCACATAAATTTTGGACATGTGGGTCTCGAACCTGCTGGCCTAAAATGTCTGGACTTCTTGGTGGTCAAGGATGTGTCTCAATGGCATTCTGATGTAAGTATCCCAGAACTGCACGTGATCTGTGAGGTCCAGCATTATCATCCATGAAGACAGGTCTCTAGGCCAACCCCGGGTTGTCAAGATCAGTGATAACTGTTGTCTCCAGGATGTCATGCTGATATTGATTACCCTGCATAGGGTCAAGTTTACAGTTGAATGAATACTGTTGTCAAGTGGACATTTTCTAACGAGCCTCAATAATGCTGCATCTTCTCTCCTGAAGATGTTGACCTGAGAGTGGCCTGTCCTCAACTTCATTTGCTTTTCGGTATTCCCCACAAGAAATTCCTGCATTTTTCATTCCAATAATCTGCCATCCTATATAAATGTTTGCGGCTTGCCATGATAAGGTTTTATAATGAGCATGCATGCATTCTGTGTTAAGAAGTGTGTATCTGTAATGTCCACAACTAATACGGGTATGTGTTTTTTCAACATTTCATGGGTATTGTGCCCCACATGCAATGTGTACAACATCAAGCGCATTAACAGTGGTATTGGCAATGGTATGGTGTGGGAAAAGGGCCATTATATCTGATATATGAATACAACTTACTCACTTTCAAAACTCTATATTTCCAGGTGTATATATGAGAGTTATGAAAATTATCACGCCTTGATCAGATAAACCAGTGATTGATATTAATATTCCAATATGGATGCTGTGGCAGCCATGTTTAAAATTGGATCATAGTTCTGTGAGCACATTTTGGAGACACTTGAACTTTGATGATCCGTTTAAAGTTTCAGCTTTAAAGGTTTCAGCCATGCTGAACATGATGAAAATCAAAATGTTTAGAACGGCAAAACTGGTGATTTTGCATGCTATATTTTCATTTGAATTTTCAGTTCAGGTAAGCTCAAACAGGATGGATTGAGAAACAAGGTTTTGCAATAATAGCATAGAAATTTGTTTTATTTTCAGGAACCATACATAATCAATGACGACAGAATAAACAGACAAAACAAGTTAACAAAATGCAATTTGTGCTTAATAATGATACATCTTATTCATTAACATGAGTAATCAAAAGAAAGAAAATCATTAACCTGCTGATTTTGAGTTAGACATTTTCATAATTTATCATATTTGTAGCCAGGGCAAAAATGGATATTGATGGATATAAAAGTCATGATTAACATATTTGTTCTTAAAAAAATAACAAAAAAATGACAACAGAATAAAATACAAAAACAAAACCACTGAGATAACACCAGTAAATACCTACCTTGCAATACGAAATAATGTCTCACTTGCTACTTTTCAACATCATGACCAGCCCGCTCCACAAAGTAACATGATCACAGTGTTGGACAAACAGATGAACTCACTCAAATGCAACCTACCATAGTGACCTAAAAATGGTCTGGCCTGAAACATCTGCAGCGATAAGTCATTGTTTCATATGCTCTAAGTAAACATGGAAACAAGATCAGTACCCTCCTTCATTTTCACATATTCCAAAATTCCACGTTCCTTTTGGAAATATCTACCTACAACATTGAACAGTTGATAAATGTCCACGATAAGACCAATACCTCCTTGGCAGATGCTACAAGAACACTGGTCGCAAGTACAGGGGAAACATCGGAAATAGCAGTCAAGTAATAATTGTTGTGGAGCATTTGCAAAACATCTTATGAGGTAACTGATTTCAGTTTCTGTATTTCAATACGAGTATGTCACATTGTTAACAAACTATGGTTTGTTATAGACAGAAAAAATGATTAAAGAAAATTATTATTTCATATGGAAGTAAATGGTTTGGTTTGTTGTTTTACGCCGCACTCAGAAGTAAATGGTAAGCAGTGCTAAACTCTCCAGGTGTACATATCTGATAATGAGCACAGCACCCGTTTATTGTGCTACTTGTTTGTCACATTGTTTTCGGGGGGCACAACCTGGTGCCAACATCCCAGCCTAGGCTTAGTAGCTAGTGCCCTGCATGACAATTGAAACACTGTCTTTGAAACATCCAAGTAACCATGAAATTAATGTGCACCATAACATTTGTGTTAGCAGTGAAAGTGGGCATTGAAAGGACTTGAATCAATCTTGGACCAATTCTAAGCCTCATCCTCCTCTAGGCACAAGCTGTGTGCTGATCCCTATCATGGCAACAGTTAGTTTTAGGTCTGTCAGAGATTGAGCAAAAATATATATCCACTGTTTAACTTCACAAAGTTTGTAATGGTGTTAAACAAAAAACCTAGAAACTTGTTAAAGTCTATGGTTTTCATTTCTGCCTAAGAAAATGACAAAACATTATCTGCCAACAATAACATGCCATTATGGTCAATTTGTTATGAATTCTAAAGCAGGACTAGACCCAACCTCAGTGAAATCTAACTAGTCCACAACTTTCTTAAGACTAGTGTTTTGTATTATTATTACTAGTTCTAACCACATTTCACTAGTCAGTGTCTCTGGAGCTGTGTAGAGATCTTTGTTCGTACACGAATGGTAAGACAAAATTTGTCTGCACAATCAAAATGTGCACAATAGTAGACTGTATTTGATCATGTTTCCCTGATAAGCTGATGCAGATGGCTGTTCCGTCAAGGCAACCTCCAACCTTCTGGTAATGAGATTGTCACTGAACTGAGTAACAGCAGCCCCAACACTTAGCCATTATTTATACAACCAACACTCGTACATCCTTATCCAGGGAATTGTACCACCATTTTATTATGATAAATACCCTGAACCAATTCATTACAATATTTGTTTTAAAAGTCTGATTCAAATGACCCAACCATTCAATCAAATGACACTCATATGAGAGAGATGTTATGCTGGAAGTTATTGATTGACCAGAGAGAGAAGATGGTGCAGTAATGTCCAAACACATCTATGTCAGCACATGGGTCAAGGGTACTTATCATAACACAATGGAAATATTTTACACTGGAAAATACAGAATGCCATACATAGGCACAGTTAGTTCAGAAACATAACTGCTTCACACAGCCTGTAATGTTTTGTCATGATGAGGGTCAGAATTTTGAATTGTCTTTTTGTGTGTCAAAGCCCAATTAAAATGTTTCCATGTTGTTTTTACTGCAACAGAAGGGTCTGAGAACCCCAGACATATCTGTCTTATGTTTCTTTCTAAGTAGCTGGATATAAAGTAGGGTATTATTTGTTTGATGTTAATATGATTGCCAATTCCCATCATTGTGTTGTCTATAGTAATTAAATTATGCCTGTTTGGTCAGTCAATCACTAATTGGTGCCTCACAATTCATGGAAATTATTAAATATAATTTGTCGTATGAATAATTGGAACTGGAACATGTGTATGCCTTGTATGAAACTGAAACTCTACAAATTAACTCAATTCCCACTAAAATAAAAGTCTCACTGGTATGGACAGAGTGCTATAAATAATCAATTAATCTAATGTATGCTGACACAAGCATTTATAACAGAAAACTGACACTGAAAAACACAACAGACATATCTGTACAATTAAGTATGGTGAATTGTCTTAAATAGAAAACTGTACAAAGTTAATACAAATTCACTGGATATCCATGATTTGTAGAATACTATACACACAACAGAATTCTTGATTCCAATTTTCAAACAACCTTTTGACCATTTCTCACCATTACATCTCACCAACTATCCTATCAGTATTTTTGGGAAGATCTGAAGTGAGATATGAAAGGGAGATAATTGTATCTGAAAAGTTGCCTCCCCTTGGTCAGTGGCACATTTAACTGTCACTGATGCCTATCAACACCTCTGGTAATGAGTACTACCACCTGTTGTTGGTTAACTATGGTAAACAAGGAATATTTGCTGTTAATGTAGCCAGCAAACACTACCTATTCTCTTTACATGCTAAATGTGGGTATCTCTGATATAATGTGATCCAATAGGGCAGTTGCAAGGAACCACCTGGAGAAAAAGGATGTTGTGGTAAAAAGTAGAGGAAAATTACAGATAATATTTCTTTTATAATATTTTCTGCAAATGCGTAACATACTTTGACCACCATCAAATATGACTTGTGACCCAGATATTTATAAATTTGTGATTTATCCTTAATAAATGCACACAGATGTTACAAATCCTTTCTATATCTAACATGGCTCCTGGGCTGTAATGTTAACTTGGAGTGAATTGTTTGTTAACAGCTGCCTGTAGTTAGGAAACCATCCAAAATAAAGGGACTCAAAGTATCCTAGAACACCACACACAACCTGTATCAATAAGCCATTGGTCGTTCCTGTTCCTGGTCCCCACAACCATATCATGGACTGCACTGTGTGAGTGAGTATGGTTTTACGCCACTTTTAGCAATATTCCAGCAATATCACGGCGTGGGACACCAGAAATGGACTTCACACATTGTACCCATGGGGGAATCGAACCCGGGCCTGTGAAGTGATGAGTGAACGCTTTAACCACGAGGCTACGCCACCCCACTTCACTGACTGTAGCTGTCACTGGTTTGAGTCATTACAGCAGTGTTCAAATTCAATGTGTGGACCTTCGAAAAATGATATTTATTGTGGGTATATATCAATCAGTGTTCGATATTTAACAATATAGTTAAAAACTCTTTAACTGAACATTGTTAACCTCATTTAAAAGTTTATGTTTTAAAAATGATCAATTTCCCTTTTCCCCAAAAGGCCAAATCCGCTCAAATGTACCAGTTGGTACCTGACATCGCATACAATGAACACTGGCCACATGCTAGGTATATACAGTTCATTGAAGGCATCTGAAGGCTCTGTACTGCTCCGCTTTTACTATCCAACATCCACTGGTCCAAAATACACAGCTATGATACATAACAAACTACCAAAGTCTGATTCAGATATTGCACTGGTAGACACAAGCTCATGTCATGGACACGTATACCCTTGTTCCCAAACCATTTACCTTTGAATACAGTCAAACCGTTTCATAAGAATCATGAGTCCAAAAACAAGAAGAGGTGGAGCTGTGTGTTAGCAACCAGTGGACGTCGGATAGTAAATGATTTAGCAGCTACTGTTTTTCCTGAAGTGCCATTATCAAACAGATTGATAATCAGCTCATCCCAAAGTCTTCACTGTATTTGACTTAACCTCTGTATATCACCAGAACATGTTTGCTATTTTCCCTCATACAGCTAACTTCTTACCCAAAATAGATAGTAAGTTAATCTGAGTTTTAATTTGTGAATCAGTTCAATAGTGAAATCTGGAAATATTCATTGGTTCCCTCATCTGCTGCAGTACTGTTCGTATACAAACAATGATATATTTGAGGTTTGCCAATCTCTGTCCCCATGTGATCCTGACATAAAATAGATATTGATATTCAGTGTCCAGAATAGACACTGCAAGGATTCTGTTTACATCTTTTAGTAATAGTACCATATTAAACATAGACTCAGCGTAAAACCATATTACACAATTATCAAGATTAGCATATGGGCATTTCATCTCAAAATGACAAAAATATTTCAATTGAATTTAATATCAGAATCTTAAAAAATTCAGAGATTCCTTAAACTTACTCAATCCTGTAGCCACAACGGTGATCAAATAACACAGAATAGGGCTGTAATGATACACTTGAAGGCAGTGCACAAAACATTGTATCCACAATGTATGTACTATGAAGAAGATGGAGTCAAATTTTAAACATGAAATTCAACTTCATGCAAAGCCCTTCAACGACACTTTGTAAATGTTTCTTTGCCTTATAGAGCGTAGACATATATAGTCTATCTTCAATGGATACACTCCATTATGATGTGATGTGTATCATGGAGAAAAGTTTAATAATGAGTCACTACTGTCCTATCAGTACTTCCTGGTTTGTACACACTGTGTCAGTACGCTCCACCATCCAGCATATACATATGGCTGCTTTGCAATGCAGTTGCTATTTTTACCAACGAATCAAACCACAGCTTGGTTCCAGCACAAGAGACACCAGCGATGACTAATGAGTGTTTAGATTACATCTGCAATATTTCTCCAGCAGCATGTGTCACAGTGTTACAGCCTCAACACATTGCCTCAGTGTCCGGCAATATATGGTTGGTTTGCACAAAGTTCCTGCACAGAGAAGGGCACATTGGACTTCCGTAAGTTATACATGGACTCAGTGACGCTGCCATTGACCTTATGTGTTCACGGGTGATGGAGGAACATAATGTGTGCAAACCGAGGAAATCCCCCGAGGGACAAACAATTTAACTTTCATGGAGGGGTCCTTTGAGTGATTTTTGTTTATCATTTCATCAATACATGCAACTTGTTATTAACTGATAATATGTGACAGAAACATCTTATAAATTCTTTGTTAGTTAAAGTGGATCAAAATGACTATTCTTTTCATTTTGTAATAAGAATAACAAGTTGGTAATTTAAAGTTAATAAAATATGAATTTTTCAAAATAATCCTAGATGTTTCAGTTGTACTGTTAATCTTTCCGTTTTGTCAGGACTTGGTACTGTAACAGACACTGCAACAATGGACATTTCAGTGAATTGTTACAGTCCTAATACACAATGGATCATGATTCTGTGAGTTCTAACTCCGAAGTGCCTCCAGCCTCGCTTTCATTTCATCCATTTCCTCTTCATCCTCCTCATCATCATGAGATGCAGATGGCCCGCCTGTTGCCCCCTCCAACTCCCCTGTTGGCAGAGAGTCATTGACAGCTGCTGGTGCCTTCCCGATCACACCTAGGAAGGAACAGGATCGTGAATAAATAGTGTGTTGCGCATGGTCAGTTATTTCATGCTGCTGTGAAGAAGCTACCTTGAGAAGGAAGGTCAGCTAAGTACATCAGTCAATGCAGATAGGGTACAGTACTAAAGCTTAGTGAACTGAGAACCTCCTCTGTTCAGGATGATGTGGATCTTTTTTCTAATTCTGTAACTTTAAAACTGAATATATGAAACCATTCTTGCTCTGATCTCAGCTTACCTGCGGTGATCTCAAAAAGGACCTTATCGACCTCCTCATCGGCCTCATCATCAAGGTCCTCATCATCAGCCATCTCCATTGCATCTTCCATCATTTCCTCCATGATCCCAGCCTACAACAGGAGCACCGACATTAGTGGTATACAGCCTACAACAGGGGCACCAACATTAGTGGTATACAGCCTACAACAGGAGCATCAATATAAGTGTTATACAGCCTACAACAGGAGCTCCGACATTAGTGATATACAGCCTACAACAGGAGCATCAATATTAGTGTTATACAGCCTACAACAGAAGGACCGACATTAGTGTTATACAGCCTACAACAGGAGCATCGACATTAGTGATATACAGCCTACAACAGGAGCATCAATATTAGTGATATACAACCTACAACAGGAGGTCCGACATTAGTGATATACAACCTACAACAGGAGCTCCGACATTAGTGATATACAGCCTACAACAGGAGCATCGACATTAGTGATATACAACCTACAACAGGAGCTCCGACATTAGTGATATACAGCCTACACTAGGAGCATCAATATTAGTGTTATACAGCCTACAACAGGAGCATCGACATTAGTGATATACAACCTACAACAGGAGCTCCGACATTAGTGATATACAGCCTACAACAGGAGCACCGACATAAGTGGTATACAACCTACAACAGGAGCTCCGACATGAGTGATATACAGCCTACAACAGGAGCTCCGACATTAGTGATATACAGCCTACAACAGGAGCTCCGACATTAGTGATATACAGCCTACAACAGGAGCTCCGACATTAGTGGTATACAGCCTACAACAGGAGGTCTGACATTAGTGATATACAGCCTACAACAGGAGCTCCGACATTAGTGATATACAGTCTACAACAGGAGCTCCGACATTGGTGATATACAGCCTACAACAGGAGCTCCGACATTAGTGATATACAGCCTACAACAGGAGCTCCGACATTAGTGATATACAGCCTACAACAGGAGCTCCGACATTAGTGATATACAGCCTACAACAGGAGGTCCGACATTAGTGATATACAGCCTACAACAGGAGGACCGACATTAGTGATATACAGCCTACACCAGGAGCTCCGACATTAGTGGTATACAGCCTACAACAGGAGGTCTGACATTAGTGATATACAGCCTACAACAGGAGCTCCGACATTAGTGATATACAGTCTACAACAGGAGCTCCGACATTGGTGATATACAGCCTACAACAGGAGCTCCTACATAAGTGATATACAGTTTACAACAGGAGCATCAATATTAGTGATATACAGCCTACAACAGGAGCTCCGACATTAGTGATATACAGCCTACAACAGGAGGACAGACATAAGTGATGTACAGCCTACAACAGGAGCATTGATATAAGTGTTATACAGCCTACAACAGGAGCTCCGACATTAGTGATATACAGCCTACAACAGGAGCTCCGACATTAGTGGTATACAGCCTACCACAGGAGCTCCGACATTAGTGATATACAGCCTACAACAGAAGGACCGATATTAGTGATATACAACCTACAACAGGAGCTCCGACATTAGTGATATACAGCCTACAACAGGAGCACCGACATTAGTGGTATACAACCTACAACAGGAGCTCCGACATGAGTGATATACAGCCTACAACAGGAGCTCCGACATTAGTGGTATACAGCCTACAACAGGGGCACCAACATTAGTGGTATACAGCCTACAACAGGAGCATCAATATAAGTGTTATACAGCCTACAACAGGAGCTCCGACATTAGTGATATACAGCCTACAACAGGAGCATCAATATTAGTGTTATACAGCCTACAACAGAAGGACCGACATTAGTGTTATACAGCCTACAACAGGAGCATCGACATTAGTGATATACAGCCTACAACAGGAGCATCAATATTAGTGATATACAACCTACAACAGGAGGTCCGACATTAGTGATATACAACCTACAACAGGAGCTCCGACATTAGTGATATACAGCCTACAACAGGAGCATCGACATTAGTGATATACAACCTACAACAGGAGCTCCGACATTAGTGATATACAGCCTTCACTAGGAGCATCAATATTAGTGTTATACAGCCTACAACAGGAGCATCGACATTAGTGATATACAACCTACAACAGGAGCTCCGACATTAGTGGTATACAGCCTACCACAGGAGCTCCGACATTAGTGATATACAGCCTACAACAGAAGGACCGACATGAGTGATATACAGCCTACAACAGGAGCTCCGACATTAGTGATATACAGCCTACAACAGGAGCTCCGACATTAGTGATATACAGCCTACAACAGGAGCTCCGACATTAGTGATATACAGCCTACAACAGGAGGTCCGACATTAGTGATATACAGCCTACAACAGGAGGACCGACATTAGTGATATACAGCCTACACCAGGAGCTCCGACATTAGTGGTATACAGCCTACAACAGGAGGTCTGACATTAGTGATATACAGCCTACAACAGGAGCTCCGACATTAGTGATATACAGTCTACAACAGGAGCTCCGACATAAGTGATATACAGTCTACAACAGGAGCATCAATATTAGTGATATACAGCCTACAACAGGAGCTCCGACATTAGTGATATACAGCCTACAACAGGAGGACAGACATAAGTGATGTACAGCCTACAACAGGAGCATCAATATTAGTGTTATACAGCCTACAACGGGAGCTCCGACATTAGTGATATACAGCCTACAACAGGAGCTCCGACATTAGTGGTATACAGCCTACCACAGGAGCTCCGACATTAGTGATATACAGCCTACAACAGAAGGACCGACATTAGTGATATACAGCCTACAACAGGAGCATCGATATTAGTGATATACAGCCTACAACAGGAGCTCCGACATTAGTGATATACAGCCTACACCAGGAGCTCCGACATTAGTGGTATACAGCCTACAACAGGAGCACCGACATTAGTGTTATACAGCTTACAACAGGAGGACCGACATTAGTGATATACAGCCTACAACAGGAGCTCCGACATTAGTGATATACAGCCTTCAATAGGAGCTCCGACATTAGTGATATACAGCCTACAACAGGAGGACCGACATTAGTGATATACAGCCTACAACAGGAGGACCAACATTAGTGATATACAGCCTACAACAGAAGGACCGACATTAGTGATATACAGCCTACAACAGCAGCTCCAACATTAGTGATATACAGCCTACAACAGGAGCTCCGACATTAGTGATATACAGCCTACAACAGAAGGACCGACATTAGTGATATACAGCCTACAACAGGAGCTCCGACATTAGTGATATACAGCCTACAACAGGAGCTCCGACATTAGTGATATACAGCCTACAACAGGAGGACCGACATTAGTGATATACAGCCTACAACAGGAGGACCGACATTAGTGATATACAGCCTACAACAGGTGCTCCGACATGAGTGATATACAGCCTACAACAGGAGCTCCGACATAAGTGATATACAGCCTACAACAGGAGGACCGACATTGGTGTTATAGAGCCTACAACAGGAGCTCCGACATTAGTGATATACAGCCTACAACAGGTGCTCCGACATGAGTGATATACAGCCTACAACAGGAGCTCCGACATAAGTGATATACAGCCTACGACAGGAGGACCGACATTAGTGATATACAGCCTACAACAGGAGCTCCGACATAAGTGATATACAGCCTACAACAGGAGGACCGACATTAGTGTTATACAGCCTACAACAGGAGCTCCGACATTAGTGATATACAGCCTACAACAGGAGCTCCGACATTAGTGATATACAGCCTACAACAGGAGGACCGACATTAGTGACATACAGCCTACAACAGGAGGACCGACATTAGTGATATACAGCCTACAACAGGAGCTCCGACATTAGTGATATACAACCTACAACAGGAGCTCCGACATTAGTGATATACAGCCTACAACAGGAGCTCCGACATTAGTGATATACAGCCTACAACAGGAGCTCCGACATTAGTTATATACAGCCTACAACAGGAGCTCCGACATTAGTGATATACAACCTACAACAGAAGGACCGACATTAGTGATATACAGCCTACAACAGGAGCACCGACATTAGTGATATACAACCTACAACAGGAGCTCCGACATTAGTGATATACAGCCTACAACAGGAGCTCCAACATTAGTGATATACAGCCTACAACAGGAGCTCCGACATTAGTTATATACAGCCTACAACAGGAGCTCCGACATTAGTGATATACAGCCTTCAACAGGAGCTCCGAAATTAGTGATATACAGCCTACAACAGGAGGACCGACATTAGTGATATACAGCCTACAACAGGAGCTCCGACATAAGTGATATACAGCCTACAACAGGAGGACCGACATTAGTGTTATACAGCCTACAACAGGAGCTCCGACATTAGTGATATACAGCCTACAACAGGAGCTCTGACATTAGTGATATACAGCCTACAACAGGAGGACCGACATTAGTGACATACAGCCTACAACAGGAGGACCGACATTAGTGATATACAGCCTACCACAGGAGCTCCGACATTAGTGATATACAACCTACAACAGGAGCTCCGACATTAGTGATATACAGCCTACAACAGGAGCTCCGACATTAGTGATATACAGCCTACAACAGGAGCTCCGACATTAGTTATATACAGCCTACAACAGGAGCTCCGACATTAGTGATATACAACCTACAACAGAAGGACCGACATTAGTGATATACAGCCTACAACAGGAGCACCGACATTAGTGATATACAACCTACAACAGGAGCTCCGACATTAGTGATATACAGCCTACAACAGGAGCTCCGACATTAGTGATATACAGCCTACAACAGGAGCTCCGACATTAGTTATATACAGCCTACAACAGGAGCTCCGACATTAGTGATATACAGCCTTCAACAGGAGCTCCGAAATTAGTGATATACAGCCTACAACAGGAGGACCGACATTAGTGATATACAGCCTACAACAGGAGGACCGACATTAGTGATATACAGCCTACAACAGGTGCTCCGACATGAGTGATATACAGCCTACAACAGGAGCTCCGACATTAGTGATATACAGCCTACAACAGGAGGACCGACATTAGTGATATACAGCCTACAACAGGAGCTCCGACATTAGTGATATACAGCCTACAACAGGAGGACCGACATTAGTGATATACAGCCTACAACAGGAGCTCCGACATTAGTGATATACAGCCTACAACAGGAGCTCCGACATTAGTGATATACAGCCTACAACAGGAGGACCGACATTAGTGATATACAGCCTTCAACAGGAGCTCCGACATTAGTGATATACAGCCTACAACAGGAGCTCCGACATTAGTGATATACAGCCTACAACAGGAGCTCCGACATTAGTTATATACAGCCTACAACAGGAGCTCTGACATTAGTGATATACAGCCTTCAACAGGAGCTCCGAAATTAGTGATATACAGCCTACAACAGGAGGACCGACATTAGTGATATACAGCCTACAACAGGAGGACCGACATTAGTGATATACAGCCTACAACAGGTGCTCCGACATGAGTGATATACAGCCTACCACAGGAGCTCGGACATTAGTGATATACAGCCTACAACAGGAGCTCCGACATTAGTGATATACAGCCTACAACAGGAGGACCGACATTAGTGATATACAGCCTACAACAGGAGCTCCGACATTAGTGATATACAGCCTACAACAGGAGCTCCGACATTAGTGATATACAGCCTACAACAGGAGGACCGACATTAGTGATATAAAGTCTTCAACAGGAGCTCCGACATGAGTGATATACAGCCTACAACAGGTGCTCCGACATGAGTGATATACAGCCTACAACAGGTGCTCCGACATTAGTGATATACAGTCTACAACAGGTGCTCCGACATGAGTGATATACAGCCTACAACAGGTGCTCCGACATGAGTGATATACAGCCTACAACAGGTGCTCCGACATGAGTGATATACAGCCTACAACAGGTGCTCCGACATTAGTGACATACAGCCTACAACAGGAGCTCCGACATTAGTGATATACAGCCTACAACAGGAGGTCCGACATTAGTGATATACAGCCTACAACAGGAGCTCCGACATTAGTGATATACAGCCTACAACAGGAGGACCGACATTAGTGATATACAGCCTACAACAGGAGCTCCGACATTAGTGATATACAATCTACAACAGGAGCTCCGACATTGGTGATATACAGCCTACAACAGGAGCTCCGACATTAGTGATATACAGCCTACAACAGGTGCTCCGACATTAGTGATATACAGCCTTCAACAGGAGCTCCGACATTGGTGATATACAGCCTACAACAGGAGCTCCGACATTAGTGATATACAGCCTACAACAGGTGCTCCGACATTAGTGATATACAGCCTTCAACAGGAGCTCGGACATTGGTGATATACAGCCTACAACAGGAGCTCCGACATTAGTGACATACAGCCTACAACAGGAGCTCCGACATTAGTGATATACAGCCTACAACAGGTGCTCCGACATTAGTGATATACAGCCTTCAACAGGAGCTCGGACATTGGTGATATACAGCCTTCAACAGGAGCTCCGACATTAGTGACATACAGCCTACAACAGGAGCTCCGACATTAGTGATATACAGCCTACAACAGGAGCTCCGACATTAGTTATATACAGCCTACACCAGGTAGGCTCTTAGTCCATTCTGAACAGTCAAAAGGCATAAGGATTACCATTTAGTCTATTTTTAGCCTACTCTGCCCAGAGTAATATTCTAGTTCTGGATTGGTCATCTCCCAAATCATCAAACTTGATGGCCACCTGATTCTAGTCGGGGCTTGTAACATCCTTACCTTCATCATCTCCTTGGACATATCTCTCATTGTTGCCTGAATCTCGGGCACCTTCACCAGCGCCTGCATTGACGTCATCACCTGGGTGCTCTTCTCCAGCGCTCCTGCCAGTCGCAGCGAGGCTGGTGACAAAAGCATTTACCGTCAACCATCTCGTCAACATATTGTCAACCATTTAAGTACATCAAAACCTATGCTCTTTACCAGCATGTGAGGCAGCGTGAGTTGGGTTTGAACAGTATTCTGGTTATATCCCGGTGTGTCAGCTTAATGTGGGACACAAGCCCGGAGTAATGTAGGTCTAAAATGTTTACCACTTTGGTGAAACCCATGAGCACGGGAAAGGTGCTGACAAACCTAGAAACATACATAATTGAGGCAAACTGTGATTCAAACCCACAATCATAGGCTCCTGGTCTGCGCAAGGAACACAACTCTACACAGCGAACTGAAACATCTTAGACGACTGGGCCACATCCTGCATGTTCAGGTCCAGGGTACCCGAAAATGACAGAGCAGCTGGCAACACAAGCTAATACTAACATTACCATTAACCATCTTGTCAACCATTTAAATACATCATCACTAGTGTTCTAATCCAGGGGCCCTGGAAATCACAAGGCTTGCAATAAAAGCAAATACAAACATTACCATCAACCATCTTGTGAACCACGTAAATCTGATTACATCAACACCATGGCCAATAGTTTACTTGTATTCGTGATAGGTATTATTTGGATATTACTTAAGCAACAAGTTGACCAAAAGGGGGGGATAATCAGCCAACCATTCTGTCGTTGAGACCGTGCGGGTGGAACGTTTTTAGCTCAAAGATCCGTCTCAGTTCGAGTGCTCTACTCTTAACTGTGGTGTCAGTAGACTCAGGGTTTTCCTTGAGCTGTGCTATGATGTTATATCTAACATCTTTGGCGCTGTGATCATCACAATTAAAGTGATTGGCTACAGGTTTGTCTCTCTAGTAGCTGATGTCTGCAAAGTGTTCTTTCAGTCTGGTCTGAAATTCTCTTTTGGATTCCCCGACGTATTGTTTCTTGCATTTGTTGCAAGTAAGCAAGTGAACTATGTTTTTACTTGTACATTCAAATTTGTGGGTTTTGAATGTTTTACCTAATGTCGAGCTGCGGAACGTATGTGTTTTGCTTAAGGAATTGCAGATTTTGCATCCTACTCTTTTGCAACTCTCATCTATGAAGTTGACTACCTTGCCGCTAATTTGCGGTTTGGTGGGTGGATAGTTTAATACTGTCCTGACTAGGTAATCCTTGATTGTAGGATTCCTTCTATAGGCCGAGACATGGGGAATTGAGAAACAACTTTTGCAAGTGTCAGATCCGGTGAGTAGATGCCACCGGTTTCTGATGATCCTGTTGAGCTCCATGTTCAATGGATTGTAATCGCTAATGAGCACCTGTTTCCTGATTGGAGCAGGTTTGGGTTTGGTTGCTAAGAGTGATTCTCTTTTGCAAGTGTCTGCCCGGGATTTGTTTTGTTGTAGTGTCTTATTGGGGTAACCCCTTTTGAGGTAGTATTTGATGAGATTTCTACTGTGTGTGTCATAGTCTGATTCAGAAGAGTATTATGTATTACTACTGCCGAACCTTTATCAGCTTTTTTAATGATGATTTCACTATTGTTTTTGAGCTGTTGTAGTGCAGTTCTTTGCGCGCCGGTGATAACATATCTAAGGCCCGTTTGAGGTCACGAGAATTGTTTCCTTGGTTGCCCCTGTCGGGGCGGAAGTTCTGTCATGGTCTGCGTGGTCCACGAGTTGATCACATGATGGTTGTCTCGAGCGGCGATACTTGGGAGATTTAGCCCGTTACTGGGTTGGGGTCCCTTGCACCTAAAATTTGGCAGCAAAGGGGTCAGATTTGATGGCCGCCTGTTGTAGGCTCACAAATCTGGTGTTGAATTTTTCATGTGTAGACTTGTGTTCTCTATCTTTGACTGCTTGACAGGCAGTGTTGATGATGTTTTGAGAGTTTTGGTCCGCTTTGGAGATGATTTTATCTTCCAAGAGTTTCACTGATTCATTCACTGAAACAAGCTGGCGTTCTAAAAGTTCTTTTTGTGTACTCATGAGTGTAGTACAGCAGGTCTTAACAGCATTGCTGCGCTGTAGGGCGAGATCCATGGGGTACATGGTTTGTGTGACCGGTAGTATGATCAGGAACTGGCCTGGTACCAGTCCACCTGTGATACACGCACCTAAGTAGTCTGACTGTACTTGAGTGCGTGCACGTTTGCTCACTGCGTTACAGAGATATTTGTAGAATTGCATAAGATCCGGTGGTAAAGACACTGCTTTGGTCTCAACGCCAGTGTTGGCGCGGATGTTACCGAATGTAATCCGTTTCCGTTTTAAAGGATTGCCTTCATCTTGGTCTAGATGGACATCAACTTCTATTTCCGTGGTGATGGAAGTAGAGCTCTCGAAATTCGAGATGGACGGGGCCGGCGTTATGTTGGTCGACATTACTTAAGCAAAACAATTTTATCATTTTTCATCCGGGTTGAAATATTCAAAAACTAAATTTTACCTTAAATCCTATCTTGATACATAATGCTAAATCTGATTGCATAATACTCTGAGAATGAGTCTGAACTAACAAATCAGGTTAGACACAAACTGGTCGAACCTATTCTCAGCTTGGCTGCATGGAACATGGGACAATTTTAATCACACACAGTGTAAATAAGTAAGGCAATATGTATTGTGACTGAACATGCTGATGATACATATCATATCATGTGCTAGACGAAGGTTTCACCCTATCCCGAAACACTACTAGTTCTGTGTACTCACCAAGCTGGTTCTTCATACTCATTTGGATAGAGCTGATGTGAGCTTTGGACGTATATAGTTTGTTGACAACCTTCCTGGCCTTCATGATCTCCTTGGCGAGGATCCTGCAGGATTCCGTTTCTCCTCGCTTAGCCGATGCCTTCAGCAGCTTCTTCGTCTTCTCCTCTTCCCTTTGTATGGCTGAAACCAGGGAGGCAGCAACAGAGTTAATGCATAGTCAGGCCTACAACAAAGATGATGTGGTTCCGACAGCACAGCTGACACAGGATTTAAATGGGTCTATCTATTTTTTCAAATCCAAAGCCCTCTCTTGTTTTTGGGTCTGAACACGTTGGGCCCAGGCTGGTGACCTGTGTCCAATCTCAATAAATCAGATGTTCACTTACAATCTCAATAAATCAGATGTTCACTTACAATCTCAATAAATCAGATGTTCACTTACAATCTCAATAAATCAGATGTTCACTTACAATCTCAATAAATCAGATGTTCACTTACAATCTCAATAAATCAGATGTTTAATCCAATATGATACCTGCCTGCATGAAGATTTAAGGACACCTCCATAGAAGGTCGGTTGGTCCACATTGCCTGGGTTTTAGTCCAGACCAAATGCATTGCTCAAAATCAACAACGTAAGTTTGTTTGTCCGAGACTTGTAAAACTAAGGAAGAACTAGTGACATTTCCTTGTGGGCCTCCACTTCTATAAATAACATACCTTTTATCTGCCTCTCAAGGTTGTAACCTTCCTTTCTCATTTTGTGCGTCCATTCTTGGACCTGGAAACGCAAAACAGTCATGTAATGGCCAAGGACAGGTAACTCAGGTTCCCAAATTTAACATTCATGTTGCCACTCTAACTTCATACATGCTATAGGCATCATAAGCACGATAAGGCCTCAGTACTTTGATCAAGACAGTACATCTCTAACTTGGGGCCATGCAAGAAGAAGCCAAGATATTACCCATGAAGCACAGAGTGAAACAATTAATCCAGTGTTGCAGATATCCTTACTTAGTGCCAGTAGAAATTATTTTTCCATAAAACAAAGTTTACAATTTGCTTCCAATATTTGGGTGAGTTTTTCCCAGTGTCTTTTTCATATACTTTACAGCACTGAATAATTACAGTAGTATTTTACTATTTCTCTAATATTTATAATATTCCCTAGTAATGAAACAAGTAAGACACATCATAATCCCCAGCACACAATAACAAGTGACGATAACTGGTCCTCGGACACAGCTGGTCGACAGCCATTGCATTTAATGGTATAACAACAGTGTGTGTATTTAGGATATACCCAACGCAGCCGTTTCAGCTTGCGTACCCAAATATCTTTACACATTTCTATCATGCTCATTTACTGATTGAATGCAGGCATCACCTATTTAAGAAGTCTTCTGCAGTGAATAATGTACAAAAGGGGTACCTCCCACTCATTGTAACTGAGATATGTATCGCTATTTAGAGCACTACTCATTTGGCTTTAAAATCCCCAATAAACTGGATCCAAGGGAGTAAACATACCTTGAATCTCCTAAGAAAACTATGAAATACCCAATGTGAATGATAACTTGCAAGTGAATATGTTCCAGGGCTAAAAAGATTATCCAGAGCCCTGTAGACAATATATATATATATACTGATCAAACAAAAGTTCCTGTGACATTGAATAAGATTTAATGCAAAGTTCCGTTTTTTACCAAATATGAAACAATTTCAGTTTGCAACAGATAAAAGACTCCTGTAAGTGTTCAAATGGTTAATTTGCCATACTGACTTCAGAAAATGTGTGAGTTCATAAAAAACATGAACATGCCAAAATGTCAATTTACAAATCAATAGCGTGTGTGTCCACCTCTGGTTGCAATGCAAGCAACACATCTTCGTCTCATGAAATGGATCAGGCATCGCACAAAGTCCTGTAGGATATCCGTCCATATCTGCTGGAGCACGTTTCGAAGTTCCTGGAGTGTCTGTGGAACACCTGGTTGACGTCGAAGGCGCGGATCCATCTCATCCCACATGTGCTTGATTGGTGAGAGATCAGGGGAGTGAGCCGGCCAGGGGATGACATTCACGTTGTTTTGTTGAAGAGAATCCTGAACAAGTCAAGCAATATGAGGCAGGGCATTGTCATGTTGAAAGGTAATGCCTGGGCCATGACGACGCAAAAACGGTAGCACAACAGGGCTTATGATCTCGTCGCGGTAGCGCTGTCCATTGAGATTTCCCTCTTCCACTATCAAACGGGTCCTCTGTCTTGCTGTAATCCCACCTCATACCATAACGCTGCCGTCCCCAAACGATCTTCTTCCATGACACAATGATTGACATAACATTCACCTCGACGTTGGTAGACTCGAATCCGTTCATCGCTGTGGCTGAGGTGAAAACGAGACTCGTCAGTGAATAGAACTTGTCCCCACTGCATGGCCGTCCAGCGTAGACGCTGTCTGCACCACTGTAGACGTGCTTGACGGTGGTTTCCTGTCATAATGGGACGTCTGGCGGGTCTTCTGGCGACAATCCCGGCACATCTGAGGCGACGACGACGTACGGTTTGTGAAGATATTCGTCGAAGGACAGGGATGCTTCTTGCTGGCTGGAATCGATTTTGTAGGTGTGTAGGTGTGTTGTTCGAATCCAGTTGTCTTGTCGATTATTGGTTACGCGTGGCCTGCCACTCCGAGAATTGTCTCTGACTGCAATCGTCTGTAGCCAACGTTGCCATAAACACCAAATGGTGTTTCTGTGGACGTTAAATTGTCTTGCAACATCAAGTTGACTCGATCCTATTTAAAGCATACCAATGGCTTGCAGGCGTGGCATTTCGTAATGTTGAATAATTGCATAATTTTGTTGTTTTTCTGAGTGTTTGTTGTCAGCACAATGCTAAACAATGCATATGGAATCCCGTTAACGCCCATGTTTTTATACCCATTCTTGGGTAGTGAAATGCATTGGGCTTGCATAAAAGTCAACTATTGCATGGAATGCATGCTTTTCTGTAGCAGTTGCATTTTTGTGACTTGATTCAATACATCTACTTCAATACTGAAAACCAAACTTTACTTGTTTGAAAAATACACTAAAATATTGGTGTCACAGGAACTTTTGTCGCTGAGTATATATAGTATATACAGTATCCCATAACTCTTTTTTTTAGAATAGAACATCTGCATGTCAATGACTTAATTAATGTGTAGTCCCGGAAGGTTGACAATATTCACCAGGCAGTCACAAGCAGCTATTAGTTGGACTCTTGAAGTTCATTTCAGTTCTCCACTGGCATGTATGATCACTGTTTTCATGTTTATGATCCTTAGACTATAAATAACATTTTTCTGTTTATGTTTTTCATTTATCAAAACCATTTCCTTGAATGTTAGTAGGGCAGTACTTCTAATACCATGATTATAGAGCACACCATTTTTTATTTAAATTAGCACTGCATTGAGGATCAAACTCTTAAAGCCAGCTTGACCTAAGCTCAGCTAATTACATTATTGAATTAGCCAACACATTACCACAACGGTTATGACAAATAATTAGTGCTTGTTTACCTAGTAATCAGCACCTGGGGGTTTACAGAGTGTTTTGTCAGTTTTTCTCGCTAAACTCGAAACTTGACAAAAACAATTATGGATGTGCCTCAAATGACATTGGACTAAAATGTTACCCTAACTCACATCTGACCCTAAGGATGATAAGGGGGTGTTTGATAGGAAAGGGGTACCTAGCCCTAACATTCATTATGAGAAGCTTGATCGGAAAATGGGGTGCAGGCTAAAACTGCACCCCAGCAAAACGTCACCGATTTCTCTGGCGGAAACGGCACCGCATTTGGCGAAAACGGCTACTATGTGTCGGGTGAAAACGGCACCTCTATTTTTAATGAGGATAAGAACAATTTTTGTAGTAATATATATATATGGTTTATTTACATGGTCACAGTTATCACAGCATGTTGTTGTTTTCTGACATTCTTCTCTCATGCAACACATCGAAATGCCATTGTGAATAATTGTGATCTGACAGCACCATGTTAGGCCTCTTAAATACAGTTTCAGCTTGTATTGAGTAAAGGTACTTAAAACTTCAAAGCGTATAGTGTTTTCACATTAAGTTAACTGCACCCCCAATCAGTCGGTGAGTAAATTGGAGTAGGGGTCTAATTTCTTATTGTTTTATTTCACAATTTCACAATTATTTGTGTTTGTAAGAGACGACGTGAGTTTAATTTCTATTTTTTTTCTTCAAAGCATGTCACATTTTCACAATAAGTTGTGTTGCGTATAAGCTAAGTTGGATTATAGTTGGAGTAGAGGCTAATTTCTAATGTAAACTTGTTTTAGCATCTCACAATTATTGGTGTTTGAAAGTTACCATATAAGTTTAATAGCACTTATTTGACCAAGGTAAAAGAAAAATAAGGTGCCGTTTTCGCCAGGCAATAGTAGCCGTTTTCGCTTAAGTCGAGGTGCCGTTTTCGCCAATCGGTGCCGTTTTCGCTATAACCCGGAAAATGTACCAAGGGTAAGGATGGAGCTGGAGTAACCTACCCTAGCCCCAAGGATCTAAGAGGTAATCTGCAGTCTTGCCATTGACAATACTTAGTTGACAATAGTGAGTGTTGCTCTAGATAAACTAGACAATCTAGTCACATGTCTGACTCAGGAGTCACGCGAATTCATATGAAGCTGGATCTATGTTTATACACATTTTATTCTGGTATTTCTGAAATGTATCCCAATGTCTCGACCAACATACAGTCCCACAAAAGAGACACTTGTTAGATTTAAAGCATAAACACATACTCGTGCGTAAGACTACCTGTTCCATAAATCAATCAAAGACACCTGTCGCAAATAGAAGTATGAATCATATCGTATTTGGCTTGAAGTTTTACACTGACAGATCAAATTTTCTTCAGGGAAATGCTTGCTGTTATCCTGATAACAGTTTCTTGGTTGGTGAATCGTGTACTTACCAACTCTTTGGGTGGCTTTTCGTGACCCTTTCCAAACAAACCCATTGCTGTTTATCAAGAAATAATCAACGCTTTTACAATAATGTCATGGTAAAATTTCAGAGATTGCTAAATCGGAACTCATCCAAAACTTCCGCATTGACATGCGTAATCACTACTTCCTGAATAAACAAAAAGGGAAATAACTCCTGACTGTCGACGATGAGCGGTGAAGTTTTAGATGGTTGCACTTATAATAAGCGACGTGCATGTACGTGTGAATGTTCATGTGTGTGGTCTTTGATATGGATACCTCACTGAGATTCAGACACAGTATACGGATCAGTCACCAGTACGTGCTTTGTTTTATCCCCACAATAAAGAGAGATGCACTCGATACTGATACAAGACGGCACCCCCTGACGGCTTTCGGCTAAATACTTCTGTTCAAAATAGTGTTTGGGATTTATTTTCACGACACCAGTGACTTTTAAAGAGATAAACGATAAAGCCATTCTAGGACATTTCACGATTTTACCAATTCAGGATAGGCTCTCTTCGATATTGCTAATCTTGGAAAAATAGTTTCAGGACATTTCAGTCAATATCCCAGAATGTAGGCCGATCTGAAACTCTGCGACACGTACGCCCGTCGGGGATGTAGCCAATATAGGTAACACGGAGGCTGCCTGTCCCCTTTTGGTACGCAGGGTTCGGGGGCTATTTTAGAGTGCAGTGTAAAACGCAGAACGCCAATAAAATCCTTTTTGGTACGCATATTTGACATTTACAAAATAATGGCTTGCGAAAACCATGCCTTAATATTTTACCATATATTTTTCAGTAGTTTTACTTCAGGTAGCACCCTTCTATAACCTGGGAACGTGTTCTTAGGTTTACGTCTATCGAATTAGCAAACACTTGACCAATGTTGTTATGACAAATAATTAGTTATTAGCTGAAAGCCGTCAGAAAACGGCTTTTACAGTCACTGGTATACAAAGTATATTAAATGGACGAAATGACCAACCTTAATTTGAGGGGTCTCTGTAGAAGTGCAAACAAGAGATGAACTGTCGCCTGTTAACAATAAAGATTTGACCCATTGGACAATATATGAGTTAAAACAAACACACCCATGTTATAAAGCTTTTGCATGAGTAAGTGAGGCTGTATGATATTGAAAGCGGATGGAAAATCGAGGAACAATATTCTTACGTACGATTTACGAGTACCGTTAGATGGGGCTATATAACTTTATAGCTTTTGTGAAGCATCATCGACACCTTTGTTGGGCCTATTCTCTATATGCAAGTTGCAAAGGATATGCTGAACTTAATAACAATAACAAATAATAACAATAATGTTCAAGGGATTATTGAAGTTAAAGCTACAAGGCGATAGTCATTGGCTCCTAGTCATTGAGTACAGTTGGTTTTTTGTTTTTGGAAACAGGTACTATGTTAGAATGTTTTCCATACTAGAGGAACGTGAAGGAAATCTTTTGAACTATGCCGCACAACTGCTCACTGCATTCTTTTAATACTGTGTCATGATATATATTTGATATTTTGCTAGGGGGTGTCTATGTTGAAACACACAACTTTTATCTGTAAGATATCCGTGTTCGACCCTTCAGGTAAGCTCGTCTAGTACAGTACTAAGCAGTCAATATGGGCATTGCTTCGTTTGATATGCATCCACTGTGAGCAAGTCACTTATTTTTTGAACGAGGCGACAACTCAACATTAGACTTGAAACATGGCTGTGATCCAGGGCCCCGTTCCACAATCGATCGTAGCGCTAATAGGATGATCGTAACTCCCATACTTTAACATAGGCTTACGATAGTCGTAATGCTGAGATGGCTTTGTGGAACGGGATCCTGTTTAGCCATAGGCCTACATCCGCGTGGAGCAGGAAGGGAACCAGTCAAGTTGTTCACGTCACGTGATGCTATGACAGTCTCGCGAGATATATGACGTCGCCTTGACGACAGTTTCACTGTTGATACCGCCATTGATGTGCTGTAACAATACTATCATATTGCTGCTTGTTTCCTGCTGGTTGCTTCGTTTTTAGCTCATCTCCGCTTGTGAAAACCATGAGCTCATACACCCAAGGTACTCCTTTATTTCTGAATTAGTCCTTTTGGTGTTTTTCTTTCTTTTCAGGCTCATTTTCTTAATTAAATTTGAAGTAAGCCGGAATCTAAATCTGTCGAACAGAAGACATTTCATTACAAGGTCCAACGGTCCTTGATTACTGGCAGATTTAAAAGGACACGTGCTTTGCCGGTCCTTCCCTTTGATAACTTCCCTTGATATCCATGGTCAGGCTGAGGAGAATGGAATTAATAATATAGACCATCTGCACACCTCAATTACCAGGCAATTAACTGATCAGTTGCAAAGAATTAATGGACCTCCAATCAGTGTATGTACAATACAACGGTCAGGCAAAGTACAAGTATATTCTATCCGATTAGCTCACTTGGGTTAATTTCCAGACAAGACAAGAATACAGTTAACTGCTGCTACCGGTAACACATTTGGGGCAACACCTGAATACTTGCATATTTGTAGTCAAATGAAACAGAATTGTAAGCAGAATAATTGAATGAGAATATGTGAGTAAATACACACACATAGGGGTTTACAGTTAGTGCCAATCCTGTATATCGTAATAATTCTGTAGCTATTTTATAAACATTATCATACTTAACTATTTATGCAACATTTGTATCTTATCTACCAGGTGCTTTTTCGTACCAAAGGTGATCAATTATTTTTTTATGATGTGTTAACATTTAACATGTTTAAACTAATGATGTGATCACCACCATTTACTTTTGAAAATATATTAATTGACAATTTCAATTGACAATGGATCATGGGGATCACTTTTAAATATTCTAAAATTGGTTTCCATGCTGTATGGTTGATCCTGTCTGGTTTATTCCCTTCTCACACAGTCATTTCTTCTTTTCTGACAGCTCTTGACCTCGTGATCAGGTTCCCTTTGAACTTTGACATCTGGGCCCCTCCTCGCCAAGTGGGTGTCTTAGGGAATCAGTAATTTACTGTTATTCTAATCAATTACTAACAGGTCATACCAAAACATTTACTATTGATTTGGAAAGTTATATTCATGAGCATTATTAACCACGTATCATTATCACTAACGTTCTTATAATCACAACTATCTTCTTTTTGATCCATTTCCTACAACTACCCTCTTTTTCCTGTACTCCTATCTTCTGTCTCTCTCTACATGTCCTTCTCTCCCTCCCTGTCAGCGTCCTACCGGGAGGTACATGACCATCCTTGAACCCCTGTCAGAACTCCCCGTCCCTTCCACCTCTATCCCCGACCCCGCCCCTCTCTCTGCCTCCGTCCTCCGTGATGCCCCTCACTTCGTCGATATCAACCTGGATGATGACGACACCCCGACCCAGTCCCTAGTTCGAGTCTTCCTGTCACGTGTGTCTGGATTCTTGAGGAGAGTGTTCCGTGTCAAGATGGACGCTTAAAGTGACATCTTACTACCTCGTGGAACTTGTGTAAAAAATAAATGCTATAGTGCTCTTTACATTTTGGACCTTTCGGACATTTGTTATTTTTGGGACATTTCGGTCATGTAGGACCATTTTGTTATGTTTTGACCTTAGAATAAATACGTTTTAAAGTACTAAATCTTCTTTGGGTTTTGGGGTCTTTTAAGAGAACTGGGGCATTTTGGATGACTTGTGAAAAGATGAAATATGTTGTTTGTATTTTTGGCTCTTTCGGACACTTTTGGCGTTACACTTTGAAGTTTGGACTTAATTAAATCATTATAATTCAATATTTATTGTTGTTTTGTTTTTTCCACCTCATCGGTTCTTGTTTAGTTGCGTTGTTATTACCATCTCCTTGGTTTGTCAGCCCCCTATACCCCTGTGCTTTTGGGTTTCACCAAAGTGGTAAACGTCTGCAGGTAAACGAGCGATGTCAAGACCTGCATTGTGAGCACAAAGAACATGGCACACAAGAGGATATCTTTACATGCAGTGGGGCGGACATACCCTGTCCGACACAGCCCAACTATTGGCAGGATTTGAGTGCTACTGGATGTTGTTTCACGCTATATTCAGCAGTATTCCAGCTACAAACCACTGATTGTTGTCAGGGTAGGAAGACACACTGCCATCCAAGACACTGACCCAATTCTAACCGGAATCGCCACAGTCACCAAAGTGCCAACCATGAACATTCATAATAAAACTGCACTTATGTGTGATTAATTTGTTAAGATATTTCTAGAAGTTTCTAAAGTATTTCCCACTTCACATCAGCTAAGATGCAAACTATTCCCTACATATTGGGTTCTGAAATGGAAAGAATTTCATTTTCAGTTTTGTGTGTCATGAAATGCAAATCAGCAAGTCTTAACAAATAACCTTATAATTTGGGTGTTTCCTTGTTTTTGAAATAAGCAGATTGCTCTTCACTGCTACTTTATTACATTTAGTTTAGAATTCTCAAGTTTACTTTTGCAAGGGCTCCCTTTCTATACAACTTCTTTAAAGCTGTCACCAAGTGCGTGTATTGTGCGACAAGACGTTTAGAAAACACAAATAAATCTACAATGCTATAATATTGCACTTAAGTTAATAGTGAAATTGACTTTGATAACTGCACTTACATAGTGACGTGCATGTTCGTGTGTATACACGTGTTTGTGTGGCTGCAAAAGACGTTAAAAAGTGGTACTTGTTGTTGCCCTGTCTGGTGCTCGGCTTTAAGGGACTAAAACAAGGACAGGTCATTTCGGAGTCCGTATGCTGTGTTTGAGTGGGGGTATTCATGTTAAGCTGCGGCATGGTATGTCAGTGGGCTAGCACGAGAAAATCTGCTTTAGTCCGGACCAGTACACACGCACGCACGCACCCTTATGTCACTATAAATAAGGTCAATAATCTTGAACGCGACGTTAAACCCCATTTCAACTCAGCGTAAAACAGCATTCACTGACTGACTTGGCCAGGGAGACGCAATCGCATATCAAACAGACAGATAAACTGGGGTTTGAACCGACTGCCAACCAACTAACGGGTGCCATAATATTTCAGTCTGCTTCAAAGAAACCACATGTTTTCTAGAGTTTGACACCAACGAACCCTCATTAATATGATCAAACACATGATGAATGTATCAAGAACACTAAACACGTGTTAATTAGACTCAAGATTGTTACACAAATGCTTTAAATATGACAGAATCATCTACGTATTTCTTTCAGATATATTTAATTGAACGTACCTGAATATATAGTATAATCGTCCCACCTACTCCGCTAATAGCCAGCCGTGTAGGTTAGCAAGCTGCATATGCCGCTCACTGTTTAGGATTTCGACCCCCGACCCCGCCACACACACACACACACACACACACACACACACACACACTCCCTACAACAAATATTTTATTCATAGAGATTATGGGAAAGTGTAATATTTATAATAATTTAACCCATATTTGGCTACTGCAGATATCTCAGTTCTTGGCAGTTCTTAAAAGGAAGAATATATACATGTTATTAAAGTATTTATTTTCAAAAGGAGGTGTTCCTGTTTTATCCTAGTTCATATAACACAAGAGGAATTTTACATATTCAATGTCGATGTAGTAAGCTGTTGTACACATGCACATATTTATCTTGCAGGGTATATTCATGTGTTCGAAAATGAGTACAATCAAACGCATCATCTATCCACTGTAGACTTCATCACTTCATGGTAGGCAGCTGTAGTCCCTCCTGTGGGGAGGGGAGGTCGGTAGGGGTGTGTGTGGGTGGGTGGGTGGGGGGGGGGGGGGGGGGGGGGGGGGGGGTCAGGTTATAAACAATAGGAGGACGAGACAATAGACTGGGCGTGTCCCCACGTGCTCGTATAATACGACTGGAGCAGAGCCGAGAACAGCAAATGCCATGTTGTGCGATCTTTGGTAGTCTTCAAGACAAATGGTGGCGAATATCTCAAGCGGTT